>NC_139220.1:164619541-165317041 GCF_055691185.1 Crinia signifera | reverse complement strand
CCTGTACTGCGAGAACTATGAAAGATCCAATTGTATGAAGGCTTTCCCTGCATTTATGTGTTGTTGTGTAGGATGAAGGCATGATAAATATTTAGCAAAATACAGGCAATACAGTTTTATAACAATGTTCCTATAATGTCTGATTTATATACTGTAGTCTAACATTGTGTTTGCTGTATTTCTGTGCAATGTTGTGGGAGCGTATCATTCCAATGCTATTGTAAAATTCATATTATTTGCCTACTGCCGTGACATCGGCTTTGTCTTCAAAATATATCTATTTTAAAAAGTCAGCAAAAAGATTGCTAAATGTTTTAAGAGGATGGTGATAAATAAATTAATTGCTGATCATATAGAAATGTCTTACTGAGTTTGAGCTTTCCTTGCATATTTTTGTTTTGATCCATAGGAATGCTCCAAGAATAAAACAAGCTTAGAGCAACATAAATATAGTAGAATAACAGCATGACCTAACAGTATGAGCCTCCAACTGTATGGTTTTAATTGATGCCTTCCATTGATTTGCCCTATAGTCCTGCTGTCTCAACAAAACACATTTAGGATAGCTTAGCAGTCATATTACAAGTAGGAATGATAGAAACTTGCCTACAGTATCGAAGGTTCTTTCAAGAGAATTCGTACATGGTTTTTATATTTTTTTTGAAAATGCCACATAGGGCTAGACATAGTATAGCTGAGTGGCAAGTACATTACTGCACATCAGATGTAGCCAAACCGGTCCTCTAGATCAAAAGTTCTCAAAATCGCTCCTCAGGACCCCACACAGTGCAGGTTTCCTAACAGAATTAAGTTATCAAGTTAAATAATTCGCTCCACTGGTGGATCTTTTAAAATGTGTCCGTCAGTAATGAACGCACCTGTTGGGTGATCTGAAAAATGTGAACTGTGTTGTGGTCCTAAGGCTCTAGACCAGGGATGGGGAACCTTCATCCATCCAGCTGTTGTTGAACTACACATCCCAGCATGCCCTGCAACAGGTTTAGCATGGCTACAAAGCAAACTGTAGTCCAACAACAGCTGGAGGGCCGAAGGTTCCCCATCCCTGCTCTAGACCAACAGTTCATTTTCCAGGCCACCTATGGATCTGTAGAATGTGTTGTGTTTGAAAATGTAACTGTCAGTAATGTCTGCACCTCTGCACCAGCTAGGTGGTCTGGAAACTATATAGATGTCAAGGACCGGTTTGGCTGGCTTTCTGCAAATCATTGGCTTTACTAATAATTTATTTGCAAACATTAACTTGTGGCTTTAAATTTTCAGTTTTAGGTTGATGTAATATTTTACATTTCCTTAATAAGTGTCGCAATACATATAAGTATTATATTTAGCGTGATGCTATATTAGTAAGCTGTGATGACTATAACTTTGCATAAGCTTACTTTTTCACACCAAGCCTGTAACTTTACAGGTAGGAGCTTATTGGCCGGTGATAAAAATCAGACCGTTTATCACTTCACCGAGCTTAATAAATCTGCCCCTTTATCGTATGTATTAGGAGTTTGACTTGTTACTGTATATAAAGGCATGCACTATAAATGTCCTACATGCCTTTTTTTGGCCTTCCTCTCTGATCTCTCTGGGGACTATTTATTAAATAATATTAAAACAGGACTTCAACAGATATAGGCTAATTTTTTTTCTTCTGTTTTTTTTTGTATCACAAAAACAGCCCCCCAGGTTTCTGTGGATGTTACTTTATTGCAGAGTTTACACAAGCTCCAGAATGCAAAACCATCTTCAAATAGCCATTGCAGTATATAGGCTACCCTCTACAAATGTAAGGGGAAAGAGTAGATTTGGATAATGATATGCCTACCTATATAGCCATTCCTAAATTTGCTGTAATTCATATGTATGGGCATACACATCACAGCAAGATGCATGGTGCACCATGCTGCGACTATTCACAACTGGTGATCGCACCTTTATAGTCTAGTGCATGCGCAATACCTATGCATTGTGGTATGGTTGGGCATGACTACATCTGTATCTTTTGGAGAGTGTTCTTCACTTGGCTGGATTTTCTGAAGAGGTCTATCTCGACTGTGGATCCTGCGATCCTCCACCACTGTTGTCTTCGGTGGGTGTTCGAGCAATTTTGTGTTGCAGAGCTCTCCTGTCCAGCCTTTTGTCAGAATGTACCAATCTGTCGATTTGGCCACTCGTAATGTTTCTGCAATCTCTTTGATTGATTTCTTTTGCAGCCTAAGGAAAGCCTGTTTCACTTGTACTGAGTGCTTATATAATCACTTGTTCACTGCTTTCAACAGCTCCGCAAAGAAGGCTATAAAGAGAAAGATGGTTAGGACGATGTATTATGTATGTGTGTGTACCAACGTGTCATCTTTTATTGTTGCTGCATTTAGCAGCATTTCACAGTGGCATAGTGGTCCTGTATTGTATAAAAGATCCCGGTATACCACAATTAATTGCACCAACCGGTTCTCCCATTACAACTAATGTATAATAGGTACGAGCATATGAAGGATACCACATATTTGTGTGTGTGTGTGTGTGTGTGTGTATATATATATATATATATATAACTGGAAGATTGGCGGCACTCGGACGACTTGAAATAACTGAAGACCACACAGTGTGGTCTCCAGTTATTTCAAGTCGTCCGAGTGCCGCCAATCTTCCAGTTATATTTGCCAACCCAGTCGGGCTAGTGCTTGGGAAGGCACCGGGCGCCATTATATCACAAAGCAGAGGAGTGCCAGCTATTCCACTATATATATATATATATATATATATATATATATATATATATATATATATATATATATATATATATATATATTTGACAAATTCTTTTTCTTTTTTAAATTGGGATATGATTTGCAGACAAAGCCCTGGTCAGCTTATCCATGATGCATATACCCAGTGTCAGACTGGAAGGGTAAGGGCCCACCAGAGGGGGCCGGCATGTATACCATGATGCGGCAGACATCATGACATCAGTCTGCCTGCACATTCATCCAGCACTAGCTGTCTGGGGCTCTTCCTCACCCGCTCCCTGTGCAGAGACACTAGCCGCTGCCTGCCAACCTGCTGCTGCCGCTGCTCCCCGACTCCCGGCCAGGTGCCCACCACTGCTTTCAGCCAGGTGCCCTCACACACTGCTCAGCTCTGTCCCCCTCCACTTGCCTGGCAGGGAACCGGGGATAAAAGTTTTCACCAGGTCCCACCCACCTAAAAAAGTGGTCTGGGTGAAAAGAATCACCAGGGCCTAATTGTGCAAACACATCTCAGGTATGATTCAGTGTGCCGGGTTGTGACTTTTTACTCCTGCCATTGCACAATGCAAAGTGAATACAGTAGCTTGTAAGTGCACATATATACATGTGCCCATGAGCTTGCAGACGCATCCTGAAATATCAGTCGTAACCGCAGCTGATTAGCATGGCTATATCTATGATATTTCTTCCAAACTCAGGAAGTATTCCAACTAAATTTGCACAACTGTTGAGAGTATTCTTTCTGAAAAGTTACTCATTGGAAATAATTGAATATTAACATACTCTTTCATTTTGCATTTTGGAAAGATTAATTAAAGTGCATAAAATTTGATATTCTATTGTTATTATTTCATTGGTTTGTCAAGTGTCACAATGCTTCCGAGCAATGGACGTACATCATAGACAAAATAAATGGAGACAAGATGTACAGATGGTTCTGCTTGTGTTAGTTTAAAAGATTTTGTTAACGACACAGCTGAAATTAGAGGAGTGAATGTTGCGCGGAATGGGCATTGTGACATTGAAGTGGGTAGTATAGGTGCATGCTCCAATAAAGTGTAAGCGTTTCTTGAATTGATTTATGCGTATTAGTCATTTAAAAAATAATTATTACTGTAATTTCTCAGAGATAGTAAACATTGAATTATGACATTCTCATGTAGATATTGCAAAAATAAAATTATTATATATATATATATATATATATATTTTATATTTTTTTGCATTGTAGCAATCCTTATGCTGGCCACACATCAGACCAACTTTCCTCCAACCGTCCAACTAGTTGGTTGGTTGGACTGAAAATCTGGTACTGTGTGGGGGCAAATGCCAATAAGCAAATTGCTCACAAATGCAGGAGAATGGACATAAACATTTAATAAAATTGTTTAAATCAAATAGGTCCAACTACAGTACATTGTCTGAGTGACAGCTTGTCTATTTTCAGATTTGGGAAACAAATGACTTAATTACAAATTAGAAGGGGGGAGAAAGTGATATTGTCCCAAATAAATGAGATGCTGTCACTTTAAGAAGCGCAGTCTGACCTGAATGAACATTGACACAATTTTAAGTAAAAATACTTTGATGAATTTATTATTTAAACAGAGTAGTGCATAATGCTATATGTGTGAAGTGCACTTCACCATATAAAATACAAAATATAAAATATAAAATACATACATATAAAATAATGACAAACAACATGTAACATAGATGGCTGGCTTATAACGTTTTGAGACAGATTTTTATGCAGGCTTGGTATTTATGAGGCTTATTGAGATCTCAAAAATGGCATTTTGTATTCCTTTCTATAGTTACCAGTCCTCTGACAAGGGTTATAGGTGGATGCAGGTGGATGCGCCTCCTTGTATAGGTGACCCTCTGTGGGTGGCACTTTTTCCTCCTCCTTTACCAGTATTGTACCTGGATAGATTAGTGTCCACTGTAATAGGAACCCAGCTGGTACTTTGTCAAGGGACCTGGCGTCTGGATCAGCTCAAAAACGCGTTTCTCCACCTCGTGTACTTATCGGCGGCTTCCTCAGTTTGAGCTGTCAGGTACAAAGATAGCGTTTTATATAGTGTGTTGATTCGCGCGTCTAGCGCCCCCGCACTTCCGGGGTTGAGTTACATTTGCTCCTATCCAGTACCAGGTTTTTATTCCATCCGAGCAACTAGTTGGGTGGTTGGAGGAAAGTTGGTCTGTTCACCTAGTGCAATGGTTTACAAATCCAGTTGCAAGTACCCCCTACAGTTAATGTATTAGGATTTCTGCTTGAGAAAAAAAATAGGAAAATTACTGACCCAGCTAATTAAAATTAACTTGTCTATGATGATTATAGAAATTCAGAAAACATGTCCTGTTTGAGGTACATGAGCTGAGAAACACTGATTATTTCAATGTGAAAGCCCTCAAACTATCTTTTGAAAATCAATCTAGGTGACTCTGCAAATAAGAAAAAAATGCTCCTATGTACAACTGCTTAGATTATCCATTGATTTGGACTAATTTATGTATTAATGAATAAACAGTGACAGTAAACAAACATTGAGTATATATTGATTCCTGTGGCATTAAAATGCAACTAAAAGTGCAAAATGCATTTTATAGGGACACGGGTTTCTGTCCTTCCTGATTAACCAAAGATTAACCTTTTTGCCCATTATGAAAAGGCTATTTGCAGGACCAAAAACCCCCAAAATGATCCAAACTTTCTTTCCTTGCTCACACAGGTTATTTAAATAAGCACATCCCAAGCAATCAAAACTCATTTTCCTGTTTCAGTGCAAACAATTGCACTTTTGCAGATGTTTCCACATTGGCTTGGATAACCTATTCATATCACTATAAAACAGTTGTATTTGGGCACAATTTTTATTTTATTTTATTAAAAAGCCTTTTGAAATGATGCTTCTGCAAATTTGTAAAAGGAACCATTATGGTAAACCAAAAAAAAACAAAAAAACATACATCTGACTTTAAACATCAGGCTGTTATGAGAATTTAAGTAATACCCCTTTCAAACATACTACCCGGGATTTTAGACCTGGTTCAAACCCGGGTTTTTAAAAATCCCGGGTCCATTGCAGGTGCGCAGGACCCGGGATTTTAGACTACTAAAATCCTGGGTAGAGCCTTTCAGACATACCCTAGTCCCGGGATTGTGCGCGTGCACGTGAAAAATCCTGGGATTTTGCCGTATGTCTGAAAGGGGTTTAACTAGCTAATCTGAAGTGTGCTTAGATTAGCTAGTTACTACAGAAATAAGAAGATTTATTAAACCGGGTGAATTGATAATGTGGCTGGTACTTTATCAATGGCCATTCAGCTTCTAACTGTCATTTTCAACCCCAATCTGTAACTTGACAGTTAGGAACTGATTGGCTGGTATTAAAGTACCAGCCACTTTATTACTTAACCGAGCTTAATAAATCTTCCCCCAAAGATCAATAAACATATTATCATGTTCTATATAGATTGCAACAAACACACATTAACATCCATCTATTATATATAGCATGCTTTGAGAGAACCTATAAATTGCTTATAACATGTTGCCCCATATCACATTGTCTCCTGTGTGTCTATTTTAGCTTTATTAATTAGGTGTCATAAAATGGTTCTGCCTTAGACATGTGGATACAACAGTTTCCGTCTATTTAAGGCAGGGATGGGGAACCTCAGGCCCGGGGGCCGTATACGGCCCTGAGGCAGGTCTGAGTGGCCCTTCCACCCGCCCAGCGGCTTTGTCAGGAGTCAAGTACAGCGGAATCTTGCGAGAAGATGGTAGTTCTTGCGAGATTCCTCTTAATCAACCGCAGCCAGAGACTGTCAGTCCTATTTAGCTACAGCCGCCAGAGCGTGGGATGGCTGCAGCAGGACAGTTTGTGAGATAAATTTTTATATGTGGCCCCTAAAGGATTTTTTTCCCCATACAAACGGCCCTTGGTACCAAAACGGTTCCCCACCCCTGATTTAAGGGTATAATCCATGTAATAAATAGCCCTCTTGGTCATTTGTAGCATTTTATAATAATACATGTCTATTTGCATTTGTATAAATCAATGTCATTTGTTAATTTTTCCTTTGTTAGTGGGTATCTCTGGAAATAATGTACACAAGTTACAGAGTTATATTTATAACTCTAGATTTAAAGAGTTCATGAGTAATTGCTTTAAATGTAAAAAATTTTAGTCCCGTTACACTGTAAGAAAATATTTTTGATTTGTCGCTTTACTACTTTGTTCTTAATTTGATGCTGATGTTTAATTAATGGAATTGATATGCATGTACTTTAATTTGAGTTGATGGCTATAGCTAAAAGCAACCATTTTTCAGTTCTCATTTTGAAGCATATGGAAAATGTTTCTAAATTGTTCTGAACGTAGTTATTGGCATGATTATTATGTAATCATTAGATTACCATTTTTAAGGCTATTTTTGGGCTTATTTGTATTTCAGACTTGTCTACACACATCTTTATCTCTGTTGAGATTAAAACCTCATTAATAATAAAGGTCCTGCTGAACTGATATCTACAGAACACACTATGGGCAGTATTCAATGAAAAAAATTCTCTGTGCAGGGCGAGAGATTTTTTCTCTCGCCATGCACTCTCCCTGTTCCGGAGCCTCCTGCTCCCACTATTCAATGTATTTAAGACTCGCCGCCACTCGCGGCGAGTCTTAACCCCTGCAGCGGACGAGCGTCCGCGGCAGGGAGCTTTCAGGGAGCCGGGGGACGGAAGCAGCCAGAGAGATTAAAGTCTCCCTGGCTGCTCCAGAGGAATATGGTGGGGAGGAGGGCTCCCCGGGACCCAGGCAGCACAAGCTGCGCCCCCCCCCCCCTATAGCCAGCGGGGGACCCAGTATTCACTGCACCCGATCGTGCATATTAACGATCGGGTGCAGTGAATATATGAATATCTAATGAGCGGCTCGAGCGCTCCGGCCCCCTGCTGGCTGCACTGTGTAAAAAAAAAAAATATAAAAAAAAATATATTTTTTTAATTAAATATATATATTCATGTGCTATAAGCACATGAATAAAAATAACATGCCCCTTCACAGAAAAAAAACCCTGATTTTTTGACACCAAAATTAAAAAAAAAACCTTTTAGTTTAAAAGTTCACATTCCAGCTCTCCATCAAAAGATGGAGAATTTCTACACGGAGAGAGGCGGCGAAAATCACTTAGAAAGACGGCGAATATTTCACATTGAATAGGGTGGTTCACTTTTGGAGAGCAAAATGCTCCGTCCAAGGCGAAAAAAGCAAAAATTCTCCATAAAACACGGAGAATTTTTCTCATTGAATACTGCCCTCTGAGTGGGTGTTATATTATCCCTTTCGCTGGTGTTCTGTGACAGTGGCTGCATTATTATACCTTACTACTTTATTTTAAAACTTCTGACCTATTTTTAATCAGAATAAACAAAATGTAGCATCTTTAAACTTTTTAGTTGTCTAAAGGTGGCAACATACTGGCATTAATTAAAAGCCAGTGACACTGTGATAGCACAGGACACATAGGGCGGTAATTGGTTGCTTTTCACCAGCATTTCAGCTCGCTATCCCCAGGGGAGGCGAGCTGAAATGCGCATATGCGTTGCTAAACCTGATCATAATGAGCGCGATATGTGCAAAAAAAATGATCAATTGAATATCTACCTATGATCTCCCATCATTTAAATGGGAAATCAGGCCCTAAATGACAATTGAATACCACCCACAGTGTGTAAAGCCAGGTACACACTAGAGAATTAACTTCATGAGCGATATAGTCAATGGTTCCCCTTAACTCTCAGGCCGAATGATATAGTGCATACACATTGAATGATATCATTAATGATATTGTTCAGTGGCGTCATCGAGTTTCCACTCCATACATGCAGTCGTTGATGATCTAGCCAAATTGAGCTCCATGTATAGATGATGGAGGACACCATTAATGACCAGTGGGAGCAGTAATCAATTTGATACTGAGCATGAACACTAAGCTATATTACAATATCTCTTATAAGGGCTAAAATAAGCGATATTGTTTAAATGATCACTTAGTGTGTATGGGGCTTACCTTGCACTTGAATCTGCAGTTGGGGGGGGGGGGGTTAATGGAAAGTGCAAGCGAGTGATTAAAGTAAGCAGCATCCATGTCGCTGCTCCAAACTACAAATAGAGGTGTGTACGTAGTCTTTGGAACTAGTAGGATTTATCCCAATTTTCATACAATTGATTTTTGCATATCCTAATAAAGTAAAAGCCTGATATTTAATGCTACTATGGGTTTCATAAACAATGGGCTGCATTGTGTTTGCAGATGTGGATATGGTGCTAAGGATATGGCTTTGTGTATGTAATCTTGACAACCTACAGCATGTCAGTCATTGGACAATATTTTACAGTGTACACTGGAGCATCAGTTTGCGGGAAAGCAACGTGACTTCCGTACAACACAGTGTTAACCTTAGAGTTACATAAATCCAATCTGATGTGTGTTTCCTGGAGTATATTCTTACATTGCTCCTTTTGCATTCAGGCAAAATTAGAATAGACTATTCTGTACTTGATAACATGTCAAGGACATAACACTCAACCACAGATGTCGACGCTGTTTTCAGAATGAAGGTTGTTATTCAAATGTCATCCATAATAAATGAATTAAACTTAGATGGATCAAATGCATTGTTTAAAGCACATAGGTGAGAGAGCATAATTATGCATGCTATTGTATTTATTGTAAATATATTGTATTAAATTGCCAAGCACTCTAACCTCCTGAGAAGCAGTATAGGTACGTTTAAAAGACAACACTTTTATTTTTAAATATACCCCTGTTTTCTAACCAATTTAGGTGCCCCATTCAGCAAATGTGGCAGCAGTATCTTCATTTACTTTGTAATTCGCTACTGTCACTAGAGGCATTTCTCGCTAAAGAAAACCATTTTCTTACAGTGTTTATTTTTCTGGTAGAATATGCCGAATAACAATGTCAGTTATTGTCCTTATCAGTGTATAACCCCAGAGAGAAGGAAAATCAAAGGAGCTTGCACACTTGACTACCAAATTCAATCAGAATGGTTTGTAAGGAAACAAATAGAAAGTAGAAGTGTTTGGAGTATGAACACTATAATAGGATAGAGTGACACATGTCGCTCAATCAGGAGGCCTGATATTTAGATGCACTTTTCTTTGTTTTCTAACTAATCCATTTTAATCATTTTTGCATCAGGTTTTGATGTAGTTTTCTGAGTACAGAATTTGACTTTTCTACATTGCACTGATAGCCCATATGTAAAAAAAAAACAAGTTGTGATCTATTTAACAATATGTGCTAATGATGATAATAACTGCAAAATAAACATAATAAACATACCTTGTAATAATGGCATCTTAACAAATACATTGCATGATAATCTTTTGTTCATAATACTTTGTATTGCAATGTATTACATCTGCACCCAATTATAATAAATTAGGCATTTACGTAGTCAGCATAGCGTCCCTGTCAGAATCGGCATAGTGTTCCCGCGGCCAGCGTAGTTAGCACAGTCAGCGTCCCTGTCAGAATCAGCCAGAGCTTACAGAATTAGCATAGTCAGTCCCTGTCAGAATCAGCACAGTGTTCCCGCGGCCATCAGCGTCCCTGTCAGAATCTGCGTACTGGCGTGCGGCTAGCCGGAGCTTACATAGTTAGCGTAGTCAGTCAGAATTGTGCAGTTAGTGTAGTCAGTCAGCATTCTGTCACCACTAATTTCATTGTGTCGGTTATGGCTGCCGAAGGAGTAAGCATCTTTAACCTGCCGCAAATGGAGGAGGAATCGGTGGAGTTTTTACAGCGCCACCACTTGCTGCCAGAGACACAGACCTGCGTCAATGGCATCCAATGAGACTTAATATAAAGGAGCGTATGTGGCACTCAGGGCCGCCGAGAGGGGGGGGGTCTGGGGGTACTTGAGTCCTGGGCCCCGGACAGAAATGGGGCCCAAGACAGAGTGGCAATGCACATGACCATTACGCTGGGTACACAGCCGTCGGGATTCAGCTGTCACTGTCAGACAAATGAGGATGGAGGAACCTGGCCAAGCAGACAGAGAAGCAGGAACAGTGGGTTATAGGATTTGCAGTTCATTTTTTACTGCTCAGACAATGAGCAGTTAAATAAAAACTACAAATCCCATGATGCAATTCAGCCGACAGGCTAGGAGTGAGCCCTGATGCGTCACAGGACATCTCCCACACGCAGCACTTGCCTCTGAAGTTGAGATAAGGCTGATTTATGTTCAGGAGGAAGACAGTGCTTTCCAGTTCTCCTCCTCTTCTTCCTCAAAGACATGCTTCAAACAAACATGGTAATGATTCTTTTTTTTTTTTTCATTTAAAATATTTTATTTAATCACCAGCTTGTGATGTAATTATTTCATATAAAGCAAGTAAACTGGTATACAGTGTGGGTATATATATGTGTGTGTGTGTGTGTGTATATATAAAAATTTAAATCACAATGTTGACGCAGCTGTGTAAACATCTGCTGCATTTGAAGGAATGCAGAAAGTGAAGAATGAATGTTTTTATAGTTTCTTGGACTTGTTATCTACTATAATTGAACATTGTTCCTTGGTTTTTTCTTCTTTATTGTTCACAAAAATCCAGTTGCCAGTTAACACATGTCCTCATTACTGTTTCAGATGTATGATATGCCAGGTGTGAATGTTTTCTTTAAACACTCCCACTATCCACGCCAGCCCGGAGAGCGGCGAGTGGACGCATTACGCATCCTCCCAACCTGTTCATACCCCCACTATCCACGTTGGCGTGGAGTTGATTTTAAAAGGGTGGAGAGCGCAACGAGCCACCGAGCCCAAAGCGTGGCGAGCGCACACGGAATACACATCAAGCAATCCGCGTCTGCTCGCCACACTTCGGGCTCGGTGGCTCACTGGGCTTGCCACACTTTGTAAAATCAACTCGACGTGGATAGTGGGGGTATGAACAGGTCGGGAGGACACGTAACGCATCCCCGCGTGGAACTCACTGCACTCACCACGCTTCTGGCTGGTATGGATAGTGGGGTTTTAAAAGGAGGCATTTGCAAATATGCAGCATGGCGCACTGGCAAATGCGTCCTTTATTGTGCATGAGACGCACTTGCGCCCACACCCCCCTTTGTGCACGAGATGCACATGCTACCGAACCCCTAACCCTGTCTCACTGAAGCGGACACGGGCAGGGTTGCCATACCCTGCCACAAGAATTACTGAGACGCACAAGCATCTGAGACTCATGTGCGTCTCAGGCAGATGGAGCGTCTCTCCGCCGGTGCCTGCATGATCGCCTCTCCGCCGGCATCAGCCAGCGCAGGGTGTTGTGTGAGAGGTGCTCACTAGGCTTGCCAGGGACGCCGGGGACATACTGTAGCTGCAGCTCCCAGAGACAGTACGGTGACTACGCTGCCTGACGGGGACACTACTCTGACTACGCTAGGCATCCGTTGGGCTACATGGACACCGTAGCTTAGGCTGCCGCCGTGAAACTACACAAGTACCAAATTATACATCTCCTATATTTTAAGATCATTCTTTACTAGGATCAGTTAGTTATTATATTCTAAATGACTGATATCCACCTTTTGTAGATATAGGGGGGTATTCAATGTTGGGTTACGGTTGTCGGGCCCTGTCCTGTTCTCAGTCTGCTCGACCAAGAATTTACAGGTGGGATTCAATGTCCCAAGATAAAAAGGGGATGTGGCAGCGAGCTGCAGCCGTGAGCTCATCAATTTCCGAACGTTCTCGGCAGAATGAGCCCGACTGCTTGTAAAGTCGGGCTTGTTCTGCCGAGATCCCCTGTTCAATGCTGTCAGAGAAGACAGCATTGAATAGGGCCCTGCAGTCATCTCCCCCTACGGGAAGGGCTGTGGGAGGATTGAATATCCCCTATAACCGCCAAACACTTTTGTGACTCTCTATTTACAATGCCAAATATATTTGTAGAAGATCTTCTCAACGTTGTTTTATGCACTTCTGAAAATGTGTTGCACTTTAGGAAGTGTGTACTGTACCTGTATGTCATCGCAACTTACTGTTGCAATGAAATGCAATAGTAATGTATTACTATGACTAGTAGTTATGTATTACAATGCATAGTGACAGGTTCAGTAGGGTAAATATCAGCCAAGCGCGCAGGAAATGCTGGAGAAAGGATACTAGAATGCTTTTAGTCACTGTTTTTGATAATTCAGATAAACACATTTGTGCAGTAAGTGTGATATATATCAACGCTGTCTGCTATGTCTGGATAAAGCTCACTGTTTTATTTTTTGTGTAGTCCCAATAAATAAGAACTTATTTATGAAAATTAATCTTTTAATGTCACTGAGATCAGATACTGTAAGCATTTATTTGCTGAATTGCATTTTGGGGCATACACACAGGGAGACTTGAGCAAGAGATGTTTTCTGAGCCATTTAGTGGAGATTTCCCACAGTCTAGATCTACCAGACACATGGAGAGATTTGTACAAGAGATTAGTGTTGAGCTGTTTAGTATGGGAAATTTGTGTTAAGGAAAAACTAAAATGAATTTAAATAATGGTTGGGTATTACAGGAGTGAGGGTGATGTAGTTTGCTCTGACTGCTTCTCAACATGGGTGCTTTGCATTTTCATGCTAAGCAATCTGACCAGAGATATACTGCATGCTTGAATGATCTAGACCAAAAATAGCGACACGCAGGGCTGCACATCGCCATCGCCAAGGGGCATATACATTGAGCGATTGTGCTTAATTTCTAAGTGATTTATCCAAATCGCTTAGAAATTAAGCAGAAATCTTCCCATGTGTATGCCCCATTAGTTTCAATTGTGGTTCATGTGATGAATATACACCAGACATCTGTATGTGACAAACTACCTATAAATTGCTAGCATACACTGACCACTGGGGTTTGCAGCATGTCGACATTTAAGTATGATTGAGTCTGAATCTGTGTAACATTTGTTTAGATGTGGCCGCTGCTTGACCTCGCACCATGTACTGTTGTGCTTCAGCTGCGTCTTTGTTCATGTGTGATACCAATTTATTTGTGATTAAAGTTTCAACCCAGTCTCTCCAGTACACTGTGAGTGAATTTTCACTCATCTGTTATGCAGCTCCCATGCAAAAATGTAAGGAAAAATATGATTTGCTAATCTCCGAGAGTCTCCTTTTTGCCTGAGACTGAGTATCTTTGCCTGGGCATAAGATACTCAATGTATGAGGAACCATCTATAGTATAATACAATAGCCATACAAATGAATGTGCTAATCCTATAACAAAAATTATTTTTTTCAGAGCATTGATCTTAAAACTAGTTAAATGCATCGGATCTTATAATGTGTACAGTAGGTAAGATAATTTGTTGAGTCAGTAAATGCTTTTCTTTGTGAGGAAGGGTAAAATACAGTATTTACAAACACATGCCATTATTTCAGTGAAGAAAATTGCAATGGTTCTTACCAAATCGTGTTAGATTAAGTTTGTATGATCTTGAGTAATTAGAATCTAACATCTCTTGTAGGGACCTATTCATTGGGGGCTGGGTCACCCCCTATAATTAAGTATTAAAATCGCTATAAAATTCATAATCCATTGTCAGGACAGCTACTTTGAAAAGCAGTCATTCGTATTATCAAAATCACTGGAACAGAAGTATGCAACAGAACATGCTTGCTTGACCGCCATTATTAAAGTACGGTATATAGAGAGAATTCAATTTAAGGAGGAGCAGGGCTATGGTAATTATTGTCACCTGATGATGGTATTGATTCAGGCAAACTTCAATAGCTTTCAGTATTCATAGATGAATACTAAAGCAACCCACATTTGGCCCTTAGTAATAAATGTGCCAATTACAAATGTGAACTGGTACATAAGTAATGAAAAATGGCTTCTAAAGCTCTTATGATATTTTTGATATTACCAATTATAGAAAGGGCATCATTTTGGGCAGAGATATATTATATTGTGCTTTAAAAATAGCTAACATTGTGTACTGTAGTATGGCACACAATGCCTGACACCTAATACTGTATTATGAGGGAGAATTTGTTCTCTCTAGAAATTATTTCTGTGCCTGTATAACTGTTCACATCACTTTAAGTGAAACAAATGTTAACTTAAAATAGTTTATTAACTTTTTAGTGTTTACATCACTTTAAATTTTATCTGATTCATGTAGTATTTAAAAATTACTTACACTGATTTTTTTCAACTTTTTAGAAATCTCATTTAAATAAAGCAGTTATTTATTTTTCTAGATTGCAATGTTCATTTTATTTAATGTTTCAACTGTGTATCATTTAAATTATTTATTTCTTCATTATTGCAATAAGAATTTCAATTTAAAAGAATCAATTTATTGTGACAATTTAATGGCATAGTTATACTCTTTATTCTGTTGAAGTGAAACTTAGATTTATGAAATTACAGGAGTACCAGACATACTGTAGCATTATTGTGAAGTTGGGTGCCTAGAAATTAATTAAAGCTAAATGACAGCTTATCCCAACATCACTTAGTAATGTATTTTTTATGTTAACTTTTGTTCTACAGTGCCTTTCAAATCTTGTTTTTTTTATGTATTTTAAAAGAGGATTGTGAATTGTTTTGTTTATACATATTTCTATTACTGTTATGCTTATTGTGCCCATACCATATTGTTCTGGTTCAATGAAAATAACTGTTGACCATAGAAAGAGGTACTGAGATCTGCAGTTGACAGAATCAAAGTAATCAATGGTGGAAATAAAATATATAGCTTGGTTTAATTACTAAACAGTCTTCTTAAATAGGATATGTAACTTAAAGGGTTACACTGCTCCTCACCTCTCTGGGGGGCATTCAAGTGTTTTGCATGCCGTTGGCCATTATATAGCGCCTGTGGGAGCAATTCAATTGTTCACACAGTCTCTGGCACTGACATTAACTGTTACATTGTTCCCCCCTTTTGACCTGCTGGTAACTAGTATAAATTTGTATTCATCAGTAGAGACTTGGAATGTTATGTTTCTAGCATACAAGGCAGTTTACATACAGAGGTCGATGCAGAGTTGCATTCTTGTCTATTTTATGGATGAATGTTGTCTACTTTGAATGTCACTAATCGTATACAACTATTAGCACTGACAAGTGAATCAAGGTGAAGCAGCCCCACCTGCAGTGCATATGGTTTTGCCCATTAGAGAGTGATTGTGCCTTTCCGAGTGAATTAGAATAACCCCCTATATTATGTGATATTAACTATGACTTGTTAGTGGTCCAGTTTATTTTAGTTTTCTTTCTTTTGCCCCGTTTTGATCACATTTATATATTTTTGCTATGTTATATGTCATACAGAGAGCCTGTGTATTATTTTATAGCATACTCACCAAGAATACAAAGGAAGTGTGGGGCGCTAAGTGTGACAATAAAAATGTCGGTCTATACCTTGTTTCTTAATTATTGTGGAGAATTAGACCTGTTACCTTATTGATTTTTGATCCTGTTCACCCCTGAAAATGTGTGTGGTCATTTATGCTGTTTCAAGTCAGATGTTGGATCAATTATTGAAATTTTACGAGAATCACCAAACTGACAGAAATATCTTTTTTGTACTGATGTTCTGAATAAATTAAATTGATTTTACCACTTTGTGCCATTTCTGGTGAAAATATAATAGCGCACTTCTATATCTCTTCTCTGTTCATATATTTCACTGTCTTGCTGTCAGCGCATGAGCGCACTGTTGTATGGCAGCAGACTGGCACCACTAAGCTGGCATGAGGATGGACTGACAGCAGCGTATGTGGCCAGGTATCCGATGGTGGGAGTCTTGCTGCTTACAGTGTAGGGCTGTTCACTGACTTGCTGTTGGCGCCTGCGGCGCGTGAAGTTAAGACAGCTGACAAGCATCGCTAACAGTTTGGTGGGATGCTGGGCTTGTGGAGGGGGAGGCAATGGAGTGTCTCAGAGACTCCTCTGAAAACGCGTTTTGCCGCACACAGGGTGGCTTTTTCAAATCTGGAATTTTTTCCAGATTTCAAAATGCCGCCCTGTGGTCCACTTATCAGATATCTGTTATCAATATATTGTTTATGATTTATTTCAGTCTATTTTGCTTTCATTAATTATTCATTGTCTTTGTATATACAGTATATTTGTGTTCTTTCTATGCACTTTTTAATAAATAGATTTTCTAGTAAATGGATTTTTTATTGTAACACTAATTGCCCCATGCTTCCTTTTTTATTCTCGTGATAGTTTAGGAGGTTGGCAAGCCTCATGGTGGCAGCTGTGTCTTACATCACACATTAGTTTCTCCTAGTGCTGTAGACAGTTGTTCTCAATTTGCTTTTTTTATAGAGTAATTTTTTATTAAACAATCAGCGTCATATAAACCAGCACTGCAAATATCCAAAGACTGGGAACTAGAGACAGCCAACATACACATACCAACAGTCAATGCAGATGTTTAAATAACAGTGAACAACATAGTGGAGTGCAGAAAATCCCAAGCATATAATAGCACTTTTTAATGTTCTGATGGATCGTACCTAGAACCTGCTATAGCAAAATAATAACTGCAGTGCCATTCCGAAATACATACCGTAAATCAAATTTATATAAACATCTTATAGAATGAAACATAACAACATGGATTAGGTCGACATGGGGCTCTTCACTTTTTTGTCCCAAATGTCGATACAGTTGACATGGACACTGAAACATAGCATGGCATCCCCTCGCATAGCTCGCTGCGCTTGCCATGCTTTAGGCACGGCGCTTTGCTATGCTCGGCACGCTATTTTATTCTCCTGACACGCCCTAGTGGATGGTAGGGCATGAAATACCGCCTGTCGGCACATGTCGGCTTAAAAAAAGTTAAAAACCCCATTTCGACCTTTTGACTGTCGACCTTCCCCATGTCGACCTAATGACCCTGTCGACCTAACCCATGGCGACCTTCATGCATGACGACCTTCAGTCGCGTCAACCTTCATGCACCTCCACCTAGTGGTGTCGACCTAATGATTGTAGACCTAATGACCAAATCCCCCAGGTTCTGCTATCAATGTTACAGTGTAGCATCTGGCTCCTTTCACTGAGCAGGTGTCAGCACTTTGGTGTCACACTTTGGCAGGTGAGACCTGGGAGCGATCCACACCCCACTGTTTCTTGCAACTATGTAGATGAAAAGTATCCATATTGACACCATTAATACTGAAATGTATTCACAAATATGGAAAATATGTTTCTTGTACTCTCGCTACTGCAAGTCCCTGATTTGCAGAATGTCACGACAGGACAGTTTTTGTTGCATTTCTTAGTATGTTTTCTATACAAGGATAAGTACTGATTTGATGCATAAACCATTTATATAGGGTTAGTAAAGGTTTGGCAATAACAGTCTTTTGTTTTTGGTGAAAGGTTGGTGAGAAAATTAGATCAGTGTCTGAGTGTAGTACTGCTTTGAAGACAAAATCACTAATAACTTGTGGGTATTAATTTACCCATATAATGCTGCACTTTGTACTGTATATTATATGAATGGTATGCTTGTCTAAATTGAATACTCAATTGCAAATATTCAAATTTTTTCATTAAGATCTGTATTTTAGTACCATTTCTATATGTCTAACAGATTTCTGGTTTCATGTATTTCATTATTATCTGCATATACAGTATTGGTGGCTAAAGTGGATCATTTGAGTATGTTTCTATTTGTAAGGAATGCTGTTATGTCATGATTTTATTTTAGTACATTTCTGAGCTTAAAATTTAGTTACATTAGTTATTATCCCAAAGCTGTGTTTAGCTGCAATTGCTTGCACAGTGCATACTATTGCCATATTGTCCTGGCATTACCTCAATAACATTATATATAACATACTGTATCTATGTACATGGAAATTACAATTATTATTATGGTTTCAATAGCTTTATTCCAAAATAGCCTTAAGCAATTTTCACAAACACATAAAAGTTAATTTAAAGTAGCAATTTAAAATCCATTTAGAGAAGTTGAACTGTAACTATTTCTGAATCTAGAGATTTAACCAACTTACATATTTATTAACCTTTAGTAAAAAAAATTTGGCAGAAAATAACAAATGTTCTAGCTTGTTCAGAAATTGCTTTATCAGTTAAAATATCAATATCTCTCTACTTATAACGTAAATCTAGATTGCTCCTTGGTGAAAACAATAGGCTTCTTTTATAAGCCATTTATAATATCCAAAGGTAATGAATACTCTTTGTTTGTACCATGCAATGAATAAATAATTTTCAACCATAACATAATAAATAGAATAGAATGCATGAATAACTGATTCCGTAATGAAGATGAGCGTTTTCAAAGAGCTTTAAAAATGAATTTACAACTGTGTTCCCTTTCTCATTTATATTTATATATTTTTTTGCTGGAATTAAAAAATGTCACTGTTCTGATGACATTAGCATTCACCAATAAAAAAAAAAATTAAAGGAGGACAGATTTGTTTAAAGGGTGAATGTCTGTGCAATGCTGAAAACTGAGGATCATAATGTAAGGTCACATTAAAGGTGAAAAAGTTATAGGTATCACTATACATTGATGTCAGACTTCACATTGCAAAAATGTACTCTATATCTAAATGGGGTTACATAATATGGTACTCTCGCACAATCATGTGGTAAGTATTGTTTGAGTGTCTCCTCATTTTTTTCAGCAAATAGTAGGAGGCAGGATGTGAGTGACGGATCACAGACAGCGTAGCTGTGGTGGAAATATGATTTTGAAAGTGTGTTGGTATGGGTGGTGCTATACACTACCGTTCAAAAGTTTGGGGGCACTTAGAAATTTCCTTATTTTTGAAAGAAAAGCACTGTTCTTTTAATTGAAGATAACATTAAATTACCCAGAAATATATTCTATACATTGTTAATGTGGTAAATAACTATACTAGCTGCAAATATCTGGTTTTGAAAGGAATATCTACATAGGTGTATAGAGGCCCATTTCCAGCAACCATCACTCAAGTTTTCTAATGGCACATTGTGTTTGTGAATCACATTAGTAGACTAATTGATGATTAGAAAACCTTTGTGCAATTATGTTAACACAGCTAAAAATTGGTTTGCTCATTAGGGAAGCTATAAAACTGGCCTTCCATTGAGCTAGTGCAGTATCTGGAGCATATCATTTGTGGATTTAAATATACTCTCAAAATGGCCATTAAAAGAAAACATGTGAAAATCGACAGTCTATTCTTGTTATTGGAAATGAACGCTATTCCATGCGAGAAATTGACAAGAAACTGAACATTTCCTACAATGGTGTGTACTACTCCCTTCTGAGCACAGCCCAAACAGGATCTAATCAGAGTAAAAAGAGAAGTGGGAGGTCCTGGAGCATAACTGAGCAAGACAACAACTACATTAGAGTCTGCAGTATTAGAAATAGAAGCCTAAAGGGGTCCTCAATTGGCAGCTTCATTAAATGGTACCCACAAAATGCCAATGTCTACTTCTACAGTGAAGAGGCACTTCTACAGTGAAAAGGCGACTCTGGGATGCTGGCCTTCTAAACAGAGTGGCAAAGAAAAAGCCATATCTGAGACTGGACAATAAAAGGAAAACATTGATGTGGTCAAAAGAACACAGACATTGGACAGAGGAAGATTGGAAAAAAGTGTTATACAGACAAAATGAAGTTTGAGGTGTTTGGATCACACAGAAGAACATTTGTTAGATGTAGAACAAGTGAAAAGATGCTGGGAGAGTGCCTGATGCCATTTGTCAAGCATGATGGAGTTAATGTGATGGTCTGGGACTGCTCTGGTGCTGGTAAAAGAGATTTGTACAAGGTAAAGTAGATTTTGAATAAGGAAGGATATCACTCCATTTTGCAATGCCATGCCATACCCTGTGGACAGCTCTTTATTGGAGCCAATTTCCTCCAACAAGTCAGTGACCCAAAGAACACCTCAAAATTATGGAAGAACTATTTAGGGAAGAAGCAGGCAGCTGGTATTCAGTCTGTAATGGAGTGGCCTGCGCATTCACCAGATCTCAACCCCATTGAGCTGTGGTAGCAGCTTGACCATATGGTACACAAGAAGTGCCCATCAAGCAAATCCAACTTGTGGGAGGTGCCTCAGGAAGTGTGGGGTGAAATTTCTTCAGTTACCTCAACAAATTAAGAGCTAGAATGCCAAAGGTCTGCAGTGCTCTAATTGCTGCAAAGGAGCATTCTTTAAGAAAGCAAAGTTTGAAGGACAAAATTATTATTTTAAATAAAAATCATTATTTCTAACCTTGCCGTTGTCTTGACTATATGTTCTATTCATTTTGCAACTCATTTAATAAATAGTCAGTTTTCCTGTAAAACACAACATTTTCTGGATGACCCCAAATTTTTGAATGGTAGTGTACATTTATACAAACACTAGTTTAAAGCTCATCAAAATGAAGGCTTCTGCAATGTATTTTCACTTTGAGCTGTGGGAGTTTTTAGCCCACAAACTCTCTAGCCCAGCACCAGTCCCTATCTGCTTCCACCTCCAATTTCTGTCTTCACAGTCCCCTCTCAACATTTCCAGCTATTTTGAAACATGTCTGCTTCCCTGCAAAAATTGCTTTCACTTTCTGGTATTACATCTTTTAGCACACAAAGGAGTAAGTTGGTCTGTTGAGTGGCCTCCACTAGTCACTGAAGGTACTTCACCTCATAGAGGTGATGAGTAGTTAGCCTTTTATGTTTATATATATATATATATACATACATATATAGAAGGGTGCTGCTACTAAGTAGGTTCTCGATAGTTTGTAAAAATTAGAATGTAAGGTGGCTGTCTCCAGCATGAGCATAGTACACTATAGAAACTATGCGCATAATAAAAATGTTTAGCTGTACATGAAATATGAGACTATGGTAGTAATAATAATAAAAAGGACATTGCATCCATTTTGGTACAACCCTTGCAAAAATGATTTGGTGCTTGTGAAGTAGCACGGCGCCCACTATAATTAGTCGCCCGATTGTTGATCCCATGCCATACACCCGGTGGCATGCGATGCGATTTTGCCCCATATATGATGTTAAATTGTATAAGCACCCTAATGGGTGCTTACAATGTTAAATGCACCCCAACACCACCCCCCAAGTATAAACATGAACCAGAAGCATGGCGAGCGCAGCGAGCCCGCGAGGGGCGGCGGTACGCATCCTACAACCTTTTCATACCCCCACAATCCACGTCGGCTTAGAGTTGATTTTATAAAGTGTGGCGAGCGCAGCGAGGCGAGCGGACGCGTATACCTGTGAGGTTCTGCGCGTCCCCTCGCGGGGCTCGCTGCGCTCGCCATGCTTCGGGCTCGGTGGCTCGCTGTGCTCGCCACACTTTATAAAATCAACTCCACGCCGACGTGGATAGCGGGGGTATGAAAAGGTTGTAGGATGCGTACCGCCGCCCCTCGCGCGCTCGCCACGCTTCGGGTTCACGTTTATACTTGGGGGGTGGCGTGGGGGTTCATTTGACATTGTAAGCACCCATTAGGGTGCTTATACAAGTTATTATCGCATCCCATCGCATTGTATGGCATTGTATGCCATATACAATGCCATACAATTTTAAAATTGCATGACATTGTGGAACATCGCGCAATATTGCATCGCATCACATGCGATATGGTCTGCGATGCGATGGGCGCCGTGATAGTACACAAGTACCAATGATTCATCCTACCCATGAAGAACCTAGGTGAGGCAGCAATTTTAGGGGCACTACAGGGATTTTCAAGAGATTTTAACTGGGCAAATAAAAAATTTTCAGTGTGCATTTTATCTTCTCTGCATGCAATACAAAAAAATCTAAATTCATAAAAAATACAGTATAAAATGACACATATTGTAGAAGTGCTTTTTTTCCCCAAATTTCATCACAAAAGCTTTATTTTGCATATATTCACTGTACACTGTTCAAAAATTTTTACTTGAAAGAGCTTAGCAAAGAAAAAGTTACAACACTGCAGACAGAAATAAAACTCAATGATCCTGTGATCTACTTGAATAAACCTTTACATAACTATAAAACCATGATTCATAAAAATCGCAAGATGAATTTCATACACGTTCACAAAATCACAAGTGTGATGATAGCATCAAGCATAAACTTTCTAGTAGGGTAAGTCTGTACTTTATAGATATGTCTGTAAGCAAGAAAATCTGGCAATTGACAATATAAAATGACAAATATTTACCAACTTTTGGTCATTTTAGGATCCCAAATGGTCTTTCACTCCCTACAGTATCTGTCATCCACGTTAAAATATTTTTTTATCTTTTAATATACAGAATATGAAATTTCAATTTCCATCGCCATAGTGTACCATATAAACTCCAGAATAAGCCTACTTTGTCAGACCATTTTGTATGCTGAAAAAGCCCCCCCCCCCCCCCCCCCCCCCCTTCGGCTTATACTCGAATGAGGGTCCCACTTGAGTCAATGAGTTTTCCCAGTTTTTTGTTGTAAAATTAGGTGCCTTGGCTTATATTCGGGTCGGCTTATACTTGAGTAAATACTTTATTCTATAAAGAGTTTAATATTGACTCTTTATTAGTGTATACTGTGTGAATGCCAAAAATAGCAGGAAAATGCCCAAAAGTTACAGTGCATCCATTTTCAGAACATGGGATTTGGCTGGTACTCCCTATAAATGTCTGTCCTTGAGGTTTTTTTTATTATTCATAGTAATAATAATAATAATAAATATTACGAATTACTGACATTTTTGATTTGTTTGGTTAGTTTAGCTTTCTTAAGCCCCATACACACTGAGCAATGTGCTTGGGCACAATCACTCCGCACATCCTGCAGCACTAGCAATGCACCCCTTGATGCTGTGTGCTGAGCAAGGTTTTGCCTTTTGTTTATAGGCAAAATCCAGTAGGAAAGACAAGCATGGTCTTTTCCTGTGGCTGATAGCTACACGCGGGACCACCCATTCCCATCACTGCACGTCATACACACGGAGCGATCCAAGCTCCATTTCTAAGCGATCTAGTCAGATCACTTTGCAGTCATCTTAACCCTTTGAGTGCCAAGTTAATTTGTCAAAATAGGTGTGAAAATTGCTAATTGCTAAGCAAACATTTTTATTCATGATAATGACCTGATATGCTGAGTATAGTAGACATGCTGAGTAATGCTGCACAGTCTATTTATACATTCGATTCCAATGCAGCAAGGCCACGCATTGGGATTAAATCAGGTTTGGGTGCTGCAAAGTACGGTATGATTTGCACTATGTGCCTATGGGATTTTGACTATATAGTCAAAATCGATCGCAAAAATCACACCGTGTGTACACAGTGTCATAGAGCAAGGTTTTGTGGACCCAGAAGCGACCACTGTAGTCCAGTGGTGGATGTTGGGTGGTTACCTGAAGGAGTCAGAGGTATAGGTACTCGTGTGGCAAATGTCAGGATAGTTGCTCGCACCTGATAGTGGAGTTACTGGTATGGCAGAATCAGGTGGCACAGAGTGATAGGACTGGTTGGGCTGGAGGAGTAGATACAGAAATCGTGAGATGGGTCTGTAATATGCTGGTTCCTGGAATGCACTGGATCTGGCTATGTTGGTAAGACTCTGCCAGGTACTAAATCTGGGGATACAAGAATATCTCTGTAGTATACGGTCCGGATATGAATGGAATCCAGGGATACCGGAATATCTCTTTAAAATCTCAATCTGGGGATGCCAGAATATAACTTGAATCCGGGGATGCCGGAATATCTCTTTAATATCTTGAATCCGGGGGTGCAGAATAACATAAATATGCCTCCTTGGCAAAGACAGAATTTGGGGTACCGCAATAACTAAGGATGCCCTCTTTGGCGATTAACTGGAACAACTGAGGAATGCCTCTCTGGCTATAACTGGAACTGAAGATTTCAGAAAACTTAAATAGGCTGAGCTTGGCGACAGGAACAGAATCCGGGACAACTGAGGTACACAGCACCCTGAGACTAGAAGGCAAGAGCCCTGGGTACTGGCTGGTAACTGGATACGGAGATGCTTACAGCGTATGGTAACCCGGTGTTTGCTGTACTCCTGTTTGCGGCTGAATGGCAAACAGCATCTGGTTAGCTGGTGTTTGCTGTGCTCCAGGGTAGTGGCTGAATATCAAACAGCGTCTGGTTAGCTGGAGTTCGTTGTGCTCCGGGAGGGTGGCTAAATATTAAACAGCATCTGGATAGCTGATATTCGCTGGTAACCAACAGACTTGAAAGCTGGAAGTGACTGAGAAGCCATAGCAACCTGGAAACTAGTAAGGACTGAAGGGCCGGTAACAACTGGAAGGTACAGGCATAGACTGGATATCAAGCTGTAGTGTAGCAACACAGGAGATCCTTATGGAGGAAAATACTGGTATCAGGATTTAATCACTGACATTGCTCACAGCGATTTCCAATTCCTTGAGCAAAGGTTTAAATGCCTTGCCTTGCGCTGATTGGAAGACTGGCTGGATGGTGCCTGGAATATCAGAAATGGGCACCGCATCTAATTGATACTAGAACTCTGCAGCTAATTGATACTTGGAGACAGTGACAGCTGCCAAGACTCCTCGCAGGTTTGGAGAATAGGTGATCAAAGTGTTACTGCAATGCTTAGTACCAAGAATGGTGAGAGCCTTGTATGATACTTGCCAAGCATAGAGAACCTGCATAAGTCCAGCTAACAGGCACACAAGGAGTGGATGTGATCTCTGAGGCAGCCTGAGATTTCCACAGGTGTGCAATTGGTGATGCAGTCTGTGAGAAGCAAGACTGAAGAACTCAGAAAAACTGCAGACAAGAGGTAAAGTGCAAGGCATGTTTTCAGAATAAGCAGGTTAATGACACACAGCATTAGACTGCCATTTATTGCTCAACTGTCAACTTTGAATAGGCCTGTACTTAACCAGATACATTTTATTTAACAAGTTGGGTTTTACCTTTGCAGAACCTTAGATGCCAAATAGATTACATACAGTATATGGCATGTTTCTTTACATTGAATTTACATTCAACAGTCTACATTTTCTTCCTTTAATAATACTAATTGCAATCTATGACCTTTTGGTGAATATAACCTAATACATATTACTCATTATTTTTAATTACCGGTACTTGCTTTTTGGAGTTCTCAGAAATTGTGTAAAAAACACAAAGGCAAATTGTCAGAATACCGAATTACTAAAAATGTAAAACAATTGTAAACTCAAATATTTATATGACTTGTGTTCTATCATTTGTGACTTTTATGTTGATAACAGAAACTATGGACAAGGAAATATTCTTCCTTTTAAACCGTATACCACCCTCTCTAAACAAAGCTTTAATCTTCTATAAGTTTTTATTATTTTGTTCTCCTATATTTTAATTCTTGACTGTATAAAAAGAAACAGACTGCACATTAAAATGTAAAATGAGTTGTTTACAATTAACAGCCTGCTTCTATTCTGTTAGTGTAATCAAACTCTAATTATATTGCCCACTAATGTTAGAATGAATATAGTTTTATGCCCTCAGCAGATCTTTGGATGACTTAAATTACTTATATATCATACATAATAGTAAATATCTGGACAACTGGATTAGTGTTTATCATTTTTTACACATGCACAGTGTCTGGGATAAGTATTAAATAGACACTCCATATGCATAGTTGCCAACATTTGAAAATAAATTTGGTGGCTACTTCTTGATAGATGCACCTAAGCACATATCCCAGGTCTGTGGACCTTAGTGCACTATTATTTATTTATTAGCAGTTTCTTATATAGCGCACACAGATTCCGCAGCACTTTACAGAGAATATTTGACCATTCACATCAGTCCCTGCCGCAGTGGAGCTTACAATCTATATTCCCTACCGCATGTACATGCACACACAGACATTCTAGGGTTAATTGTTTTGGGAGCCAATTAACCTACCAGTATATATTTGGATTGTGGGAGGAAACCGGAGTACCCGGAGGAAACCCACGCCAGTACAGGTAGAATATACAAACTCCGGACATTTAGGGCCATGGTGGGTATTGAACCCAAGACCTCAGTGCTGTGAGGCAGTAATGCTAACCATTACACTGTCCGTACTGCCCTACATTTCTCATCATACAGCAGAGTACTTTGTCATCCATGCCATAATGCATATGCACATGCATTGCTGTAGTTACTACCCATAACCAGGTGCGAAAAGTCACACCTGGGATCACACAGTGCATTTCGGGAATGCGGGTGTGGCAATTCGCATGTGCCCATATATGCCTAAACTTTTCCGCTGTTTAACAATTGTGGGTGAGAATAGTTGCGACTGCATTGAGTAAGAACATCTTTAGTAAGTTTCACAGTTTGGACTAGATACAAATATAGCAAATGCACAAGATGTTTTGCTGGTCGCATAGTGTACACAGTGTGTGCCATATACTGTTATTCTATACAGCTATGTGTGTATAGTACTGTATCCTGACACATTAAGTGCAACAGCTAAGCTCAATGTACACAAATACAATATTTTGTCTGGTCCCCAAATATAAGAAATGTGATCTACTATATACAAATTATATACAATTATTGAGCTGATAATGAGTCCGTCTATGCACAGGAACATCTAGTTTTTGTGCAAGGTACAGGTTAAAATGTAATCCTTTTTGGATATGTCACCCAATTTGGAGTTGGATCGAACTCTGATGAATCTGTGTTTTCATTGTGTTTTGTGGAGGCAGCTATTGTAAGTGCCGAACAGTCTTGCGGGAATGTCATGGGCATGTATCTAAACCTGCATTAGATGACTCAGACAGGTAAGGGAAACCTTTATAAAATTGCCACACTATATAAAATCAACTCCATGCGTAGTTGTCATGCGTAATTATCATACTAACCATGATAATTGCTGCATCTGGTGTAAAATCAATGAAGCCACATGGTATATCTGCTTGCTAAAGGCCATATACATTTTACATAAGCATAAGGCAGTAAATCGGGATTCCACAGCTATAGCCTTTTTGCTACATAGAATCAGCCCCTAATCGAAAAACTAGTACTTAACATGTTGTGTAGTAGATTCAGAAAAATATTGTTGATTAGAAAAACAAGATTAATTAGGTCCTGCGCCAAAATCGCATACAAATGCAAACATTATTGCAGGCAATGATAGCCTCTGTTTTCAAGGCAGACTAATGGCCCGTACACACTGGGCGTTTGCAGTGGCCGATCATATCTTCTGCCGCAGGGACCCAGGGGAGTGTCGGCATTTGCAAGTACATACACACTTGCAAATGCTGGAAGGGGGGAGCAACTGTGTGTTTAGGAGGAGGGACTGTACCACATTTTGCATGGCCCTCATTAATGATGTACTTCCTCATCTATAAATGCACAGAGGAGGAGGGGGCCATTAATGACTTGCATGCATGGTTCGTCAGTCAGAGCGTACACCTTGGGTGATAAAATGGATAATAATGCTGAAAAGGGCCAAAATGAGGAATATTGCTCAGTATTTACGCAGTCCAGGTTTTAGTGATATCCTCGCTTGAGCATGTGTGACTTAATAAGTATCTTAGTTATTTTAATATAACCATCTGTGCCGAAGCCTGTACATCCCTTAAACCTGTGCTGTTAGTGTGGCTTGAGGATCAATGTTTGGAATGTTTGGCCTAATGTGAAAATGGTCAGCTCTACTCTTGTTAATGTTGTTTTTTCTACTAAGAATGTCAGCAACAATCTTGATAATGGAAATGCTGTAGACGTGGTCTTCCTAGATTTTGCTAAGGCTTTTGATACAGTTCCACACAAGAGGTTGATAAACACAATGAAGGACCTGGGACTAGGGGTAAGAATTTGTAGATGGGTAGGGAACTGGCTGTGTAATAGAGAACAGAGAGTGGTTGTGAATGGCGCAGTATTAAATATGATACCAGTACTAAGTGGAGTGCCACACGGGTTGGTACTAGGGCCCATTTTATTTAATATATTTATTAATAATATCGGGGGTGGGGGAATACTCAGCAAAGTTTCGATCTTTGCTGATGATACAAAACTGAGCAGAGTATTTAGATCAGGCATGTCCAACCTGCGGCCCTCAAGATGTTGTGAAACTACACATCCCAGCATGCCTTGCCATAGTATTGCTATTAGGGAATGCTAAAACTATTGCAAGGCATGCTGGGATATGTAGTTTCACAAAAGATGGAGGGCCGCAGGTTGGACATGCCTGATTTAGATCACCCGAGGATGTCTCCACGCTTCAGAACGATCTTAATAAACTAGATGAGTGGGCATCAAAGTGGAAAATGAGGTTCAATGTGGATAAATGCAGGGTTATGCACCTTGGGAGACATAACCAATGTACTAGTTATAATCTAAGTGGGGAGGCATTGGGTAATTATGGACTTGAAAAGGATTTACAGTAGGTGTCCAAATAGATAACAAATTGGGGTGTAGTGCTCAATGTCATATAGCAACAAATAAGGCAAACAGAATACTAGCATGTATAAAAAGGGGTATGGAAACTAGGGACTCAAAAGTAATTATGCCACTGTACAAAGCATTGGTTAGACCACATCTTGAATATGGAGTACAATTCTGGGCCCCGCACTATAAAATGGACATCATAGAACTGGAAAAAATCCTTCTGGAAAGAAGAACAACAAAGCTAATAAAGGGAATGTAGAATTTAAGCTACAGTATTAGGACAGATTGAACAAATTGGGACTGTTTACGCTAGAGAAGAGATATTTAAGGGAGGGCATGCTTAACATGTACAAATATATCAGGGACCAATATATGGAACTGTCAAGCGCCCTTTATACTGTAAGGAAGGACTCCAGGACAAGTGGGAATGAGTTTAGATTAAAAGAAAAAAGATTTTGTTCCCTTAGAAGGAAACATTTTTTCACGGTAAGGGCAGCCAAACTATGGAACTCCCTTCCTGTTGAGGTGGTGTCGGCAGACACAATAAATACATTTAAAATAATGTTGGACAAACATTTATTGTTAAAAACATCCAGGGGTACAAATAAGAATAATAATCTTTCTTTAAAAATATCAGTATTCACTACATACTGTATAACAAGGGTTAAGCTAATAAACCAAGGTTGAACTTGATGGACGCAAGTCTTTTTTCAGTCTTAACTACTATGTAACTACAGTATGTACTACTGTTTTGGTGAAGTACTATGGAGTACTCTTATTAAAAATACAGTTAAGCAGTGTAAAATTTCCCCTCACTCATATATAAATTATGTTGCAATGTTGGCCACTTTTCTGTTTGGTATAAGATATTCCAGTCTGGGTGAGCTGTTACTTTATGCTAATTTTTTTGTTTTATAATGACTAGCATAGTAGTCTTTATTTTGTAGACCTGTTTTATATTATCACAAGCTGTTTTCCTAGTGTTTGGGGGAAGACATTTTGGACTGACCACCCTAATTACACACACTTCAAGAGGTGCTATCATGCTGGGACTTGTAGTTCTACAAAAGATACAGTGGTGATGCACACCACAATAATTCTAATAAGCCCTGCTATCTAATATTTAGCAATTTAGTAATATCAAGGTTCTTGGTATATATTTATTGGCAAGAAATACTAGCCTACCAACCAGGGTCAAGGTGACCTAAGGGGGTATTCAATCCCCTGACTCTATTCCCGATGGGGGAAATAGTGGCTGGGCCCTATTCAATGTGGTCTTCCCTGAAAGCATTGAACAGGGATCTCGGCAGAACGGGTCCGACTTTACAAGCAGTAGGCCCCATTCTGCCGAGAACAGACGAAAATTGTCAAGCTTCCGGCCACAGCTTGATAATTTACAGCCGTATCTCGCAACCATGCCCCCTTTTTGGCACTTGGCAGGTGGGACAATGAATCCCACATTCCGAGCTGACATTGAGCCGTCCGAGAACAGGACCTGGTCATGGCTGTCAGGCAAGCCCGACAGTCGTGACACCAGATTGAATATCCCCCCTAGTCTCTGGTGGGTTGCTAATACTAAGTTTGTATCCAGGGTGTCAGACTCTCAAAAAAGCTGTCAAAATACAGTCACCCCAGTTCAGCACACTAGAAAAAAGCTAAAGTGCTTGTGAGTTAATAAATAAGCATAAGCTAGGGGTTAAAAGGTGTTACACAGGAGAAAAAAAATGCTAGAAAGTGTAATATTAGTAAAAAATCTTCCATTTATCTTTTGCCCCCTCTTCATATACCTCTACACCATTGCCTCCTCCTCTGCACTTTTCTTTTCCCCCTCTTGTTCTCTCTGCTCTTTTTCACCTTTTGTTGTCTGCACTTTTTCACTTTTGTTCTCTCTGCTCTTTTTCATCTTTTGTTCTCTGCTCTTTTTCACCTTTTGTTCTCTCTGCTCTTTTGACTTTTCTTGCTGGATTATCTTCACTTCTTTTATGTGTTGTTGTGCTGACCATTCACTGGCTGCAGCAGGTGCTAGAGACATTTATCTGGTTTTAACACTGAAAGGCTAGTCAATTCTGTATTTGTAAAGGGAAACTTGTAACAAAAATGTAAGTGGGCTTTAATTGCTCCATTTAGCTGGTCATGTAGTGATCTTAAATATGTGCCCTAGTGCTTGGAAAAATAAATAAACAGCAAAGACCATCAATGTGTCATAAGCTTTTATTTTCAGGATATAAAGGTACATTTCTCCATGGAATTTATTCGTCTCAAAAATATGAAATTAATTACACAAGCAATATACCTCCCTATGTTATCAGAAGATTAACAGAAGATTGCTCTGTCAAAGTGTCACCTTTCATTTTTCACTTTGTTGAGAGCTGTCAGCCCAAGTTGTTGACCAATTTCAGAATCTGGCAGTTGTGTCCTATAGAGCTATCAATGTCTCTCTATTTTTAGAAGAGGATTCTTCCACAACTTGACAAGATATTCAAACTAATAACAAGCTGTCAAAGTAATAAACTTTGAAAAGCTGCATTCACTGATGCTTTGAGATCAGTGAAGGGGAGATTTAGCCCAACGTATATAAGATTATAATTTGTGTGTAGATACATAGGGCAGGTAAAAATAAATAAAATCAGTTTTCCACTTCAGAATAAAAGCCTCCTCCCCCAAAATACTGGGTTCTTTATACAGTAAATGGGCTTTAAAAGAAGACCTGTTACAGCATCTCTGGTATTTTCTTATTGGTTTTGATAACATGGCAGCAAAGATTGACTTTTATCCTGTTTAGAATCAAAAATGACTGTCCATCGCCAGATTCTAGTCCGTGTAGAATGACCTTTTTTGCCTGTAGTGAGTTTCATCTTTTCAGGGTATCAGGTTGTGTTCTCTGTTTTTTGATCCGCTGAAGAAAAGGTCATAGAGTGTTGTTAAAGGTTAAAAATAAGATAAATAAGGATGATCTTTTCATAGGCATTTTTCTTACAAGAAACTTTTAGACAATGGAACGCTTAACTGCTATTTCAAATACACATCTTAAAGTGAAACATGGACCCAAGGCAGTGCAGTTAATGGAATTTTACCATTTGTTTTGTAATTTCTAAATGTTTGTTATGTATGAATGTATAAACCCATATCTGAGTAACTTGGCACTCTGTCATTAAATGTAAAAGTCAATGCATGTCTTCTTAATAAAGCATAAAAAGTGGCAGAAATAAAAGTGCATGCTGTTATTCATCCTTTTTCATTTTACTGATTTTGTTCTCAAATTACAATTATAAATGTACCATTTTTAATGAGAGTACTCAACATATTGATGTGTCCTTAAATCTCTTGTGTTTCAAGGTTATATCGTCTAGGAGGTTTTTATGTTAGACTTTTAAAGTGAACACTGAAGTTGCAAATCTGTAAAAATATAAACAAAATTTGAATATTTTATGTACTGCAGCTGTCATGAATAAATTAATTACATGGTTATTCATGACTCAGTAGACCTGGGTATTGAGACTTGCCGCTGGTTGATTTAGGGAATAATATTTAGTTCAGGAACAAAATCCGTTAAAAATGTATTTCTTCCTTACTAGACGGTTGCTTAAGTGCTCAGTAGGGATGTGCAAACTAGATGAGTACAAATGTGCTTTGAAAATACTAAGGGTGTGATTTTTTTTTCCTAAGCCCTTTATAGCAATGCTGATCAGATGGTCAGTATTTATCAAGATGTTTATGCTAATTATCCAGGATAGTTTTTTTTTATTCTGAATCAGTAAGTAATGTGAGGTTAATTTAAATATGTTTTTATCAAAACATCTGTTAGAAAAAAAACCATTGACTGTAAATTGAAAAAATATATATTTATTATTAATTACAATGTGTGTTGAAAAACTTATGTACACAGTTTTTACCATACACACAGTATTTGTATCATAAGTTCTTGGTATAGATAAAAAAAAGAGGGTGGCGTAATATGCACCATAGAAATTAGAAGAGATTTCACCTAAATTGCTGTTTTATGCATTAATTTGTGCTTCCTGTCTGACCTGCAAGTTATGCCTGCAAATGTAAAATAATTATCTGAAATCTTGCATTTACTAACAGGATGTCAAAATATTATTTGCTTTACAATAGAAACATGGGAATTAAAGCCACAGACATCAACGGAACAATGCTGGATGACAACCATAATCACAAATACAGTAATGTCAGTACAGGTTGAGTATCCCTTATCCAAAATGTTCGAGACCAGAAGCATTTTGGATAATGGATTATTCTGTATTTCGGAATATTTTTATACTTCAATGAGGTATCTTGCATTTATGTTGTATAAGCACATCAAACACATTAAATACACACACATATATTTTATTTGTGCATAAAACAAGGTTTTGAAACATGAAACAAAGTTTGTATACTATCTCAGGCACTGAATTTGAATGCCAAGCATCATGTCCTTGCACATATTTAGTGCCAGTTACAATTTCCCCAGTAGTTCCAGTTACAGATGTACCCAATAGGTTTTTTTACAAAATAAATTAAAGAGAAAAGTACATTTTAGAGACTTTGGTTTTCAGAATAATTGTGATAAGGGATACTCAACCTGTATTATAGAAATTTCCATGGCTAAAATTCTCAAGGCTACTTAAATAGGAAAAACTTCATGTCCACCACAGTTGCTTATTGCAAACAAATGTAAAACAATTAATTGAAAATGCCCTGTAGTAGTGTGCTTATTCATGAAGAAGCTGAGGCAGTACTTCAGTGTGTTCATGTGTGCACTTTGTAATTGTCACTATTGCTGTTATCTGATGTTTAAATGTTATACTGTCCAGTCATCCCTAACTTTAACACTTAAGGGTTATATTTATCATTGTTCAGCAGTAGAATGGATATGTGATTGCAGTGATAAACCTTTTATCACAGTTTTCCCATGATACTATTAGGGCAATATTTCGCTCTGTGGGGCCCCTATCAATAAAATGTATATAATGACGGTTATAAAAATAATGTATTATTTGTCAATCAGCATTTTGATTCTGTTCAATTCCTTAGGAATGAAAATGGGACTCTTAATACATTTGTTAAAATTAAAGGACATTTACATAAAAATGGACATAAGCTTAAGAAATGTATCTTACAAAATATTAGTAGTTTAATAAAGTTAGTTAACTAATGGAAAATAGTATATAGTGATATTTATAAATAATTCACAATATTGATATGTCCGGCATCATAAGCCCACTGCCAGCCAGTTGCACATTGAGGAAGGATCTGAGACCTCTTAGCTTCTGGACTTCACAGAAATCCCAGCGGCGGTGACTGTGAAATCCTGTGAGAGGCTGACAGTGACTTCAGAAGCAACAGTGCTGGTGGGCGATGGTGGCACCGACTGTGTAGTGGGGAAATCAAAGACACGGCTGAATCATGCTGTGCTGCGATTTTCAGTACCAGCTGCGATTCAGGGGGAGTGTGGAGGCCCCTAATGTGTGATGCCCCAGGATGACTGCCCCTGTCGCCCCTCCTTGGATCCGACTCCTGTGGTAAAAATATACTTATTGCATAGCTGGTCAGAATGATTCACTTTTGCGCATGCCAAGTCTCATGCTTTCTGTGGCAGATTTAACCCCTTACCGACGCAGCATGTTTTTGCCTTCCTGACAGAGCCCTTTTTTTCAAATCTGACATGTATCACTTAAGTGGGGATAACTTTTTTTTGCTTTTACTTATCCCAGTGATTTTGAGATTGTTTTCTCGTGACACATTGTACTTTAAATGAGTGGTAAATTTTGGTCGATACAGTTTTTTTTTTTTGTGAAAAATACCAAAATGTCGTAGAAAAATTGAACATTTTGCTATTTGCAAAATGTAAAATTTTCTGCTTGTGAGACAAATAATCATACCACTCAAAATAGTTAATAACTAACATAGACCATATCTAAACTTTATTATTACATCATTATTTCAACTTTCTTTTATTTTTTTGGACACTAGGGGGCAGCAGAGTCTAAATTTTACACATCACACAGTAAACGCTGCTTTTGGCTGTTCACGTTTGAACAGCCAATCGCAGCGATCGCCCATGGCGGGGGGCATCGCTGCCCCCCCTGGGCAATAAGGGAAGATGTCTGCTGTCAGGGACAGCAGACATCGTCCCTCTGTCACCGCGTCTCTAGACGCGGTGACACTTTGAAGTCATGACGTACATTTACGTCATGTGTCGGGAAGTACATCCCGACCATGACGTAAATGTACGTCAAATGTCGGGAAGGGGTTAACAACAAAAAAAATGTGGAAAAAAATTTGTTAAAAACAGGCTGATTTTAATATAAATGCTATATTTTACTCACAAAGCCTATTTCTTGTGTATAACTACTGCTGCCACCATCCAGAAAAGGCAATAGTGCAGGAGAATAGGTGGCGCTAAATTATGTGATTTACTAGCAGAAGTTATCACCAGAGGTATAGTAGCTGAAGAGTCCCATAATCCATCAGGACAATGTGAGCCTTGTTACATCGGGAGAAGCCCTGTTTTTGGTAAAGCAACTGTTCATGACTCCTATATATTAACCCTTTGAGTCAAGTGAATTTGCCAAAATAGTTGTGAAAATTGCCACGCAAACATTGTTATTTATCATAATGACCTGTAATGTGTACCTTATATAGGAAATATAATCTTTTTTTATATCAACATTTTTTATTTTAATGGATATAATAAATGTGGGTGACGCTGGCATTTTTAGCAGATATTTTTCGCATCTCTCACAGAGATGTTGGCGCTCAAAGAGTTAAAATAACCCCTAAGGGCCACTACAATAACACTGAGTGTAAATAGAAGTGACAAAACATTTTAAGTTACCACAATATAGAATTATTTATTAGTTGCATATTCTTTATTAGTTACATAGCATTGACTGTAAGGATGAATTTATTGTCACCCATTACTTTAGAATCCGAAGTATAAAGCAGTGTTTTGTAATATGCAAACGGTTTTTCAGGATTTACAGTAGCAGTATAAAAGAAAATTCATCTTTATTAAAGCAATCTTTTTAATGCAAGGAAGATATAATATTGTTTCTAATCAATACCTAACTACCATCATATGTCAGAACAGTCCCTTATGTATATAAATTTGTATTCAAAAACATAAAGCGCTCTAATGGCATTGATGAGAGTCTCATTTACTCACAATTATTCATTATCCACTCTCATAACTGCATAGAGAAGCGATAAAACAATTGCCGTTAAGTTGTGCCTGCAAACAAGGGAGATTCAGGTTAATTGGTCTAATACACTTTCCAATCACATCTGCACAAATTAGTTTGTGTCTTCACGTTTAGCAATATAATGGGTCATGATGGCAATCAAGTGAGAAGGATGTTTTAGTAATGAATAGGTTTTTGATGGTAGGCTGTCAAAGGACAGATTTTAGAGAATTTGGCCGTAAGCCCTGAGAGTATTCGTAAATGTTTTTTTTTTTATGTGATTTATTTTATTGAATTAAGACTTATATGTTGCACAGGTTGAGATTTCCTGTAAAGACATGGGGACTGCTCTCCTCACACACAGCTGTATTTTGGCAACATAAACTGAGTGCAAAATGCAATATCAGTAAATGGTGATTTACACTGTCTTCCTTTGCACTGCATGTATGCAATACATCATGTTAAATTTGCATTATTTCAAATACAAGGTTACATAAGTTTTCGTTAATAAGATACTAAGGGGGGTATTCAATCCCTGGTCACGACTGTCGAATCTGGCCAGACAGCTGTGACCCTAGCCTGTTTTCATTTTGTTCGACCGCAGATCGCCAGGAGCGATTCAATGTCCCACTTCGAGATTGGCGAAAAGGGGGGCGTGTCTGCGTAAACGGCCATGGATTGTCAATATTCAGCCGCGATCGCGACAATTCACGGCCGAAATCGACAAAATGGGCCAGACTGCTTTTAAAGTCAGGCCCATTCTGTCAATCTGCCTCTTTAATGCTGTTGGAAAAGACAGCATTGAATAGGTGTTCACCGCTATTTTCCCCATCGTAAATAGTGGCCCAGATTGAATACCCCCCTAAAACTGTCCCTGCCTTGGAGCATGAAGAAAGCTATAAAAGCATGCAAATAATATGACATCAGTTTACTCGAATAAAGAAACTTTTAAAGTAGTTGTCCTACATTTGACACCAGGACCGAACGGCAGCTTTCGTTTCGTCATCAGTTGAAGTGTTGACCCTTAAGGTGCTCTTTGGGAAGAGGGTTGCAGCACCTGCAGTTCAAGGAGGTTCTGCCACACCCATTGTACAGCCCCAACCTAGCGCCCTGCGATTTTCACATTTTACCAAAGCTGAAAGCACCTTAAGGGTCAATACTTCCACTCTGACAAAGAGGTGAAAGATGACTCGTTAAGCGTTGGCGCACATGCGTGGAAAGAATTGGGGACTACTATGAATTGTGCATTACATAGAAGATAAAATGAGTTATCATGTATAAAAAAGTGTTTAAATGTGTTCACAATTAAAACAGCTTTTCAATCCAGCCTCATATTTCCACAGTAATGATCCTCTTCCATACAGGCCAAATCCTTTCTTCATATGGGTAATTGGTGAACCTTAACTCCAGTCTCAGCCAAAAGTGAAGTAAAAATGTAGTTGGCTATTCCTTGGCTTCCCTTGTATGTCTCCTTAGTCCGATGCTGAGATTTTAGAGTAGTCCTGTCTAAACACTGCCTAGGTGTTATGATTCTGTATCCCTTTACTCACAATTGATCTAACAGTGCTCATTGGCATATACAGTACAAGCACTTAGATATTATTTTGTAGCTTCTACCCTTCTTTTTCATGTCTATAAACTGATCTTTGGGTTTGGTCTACCTTTTCATAAGTTTCCACCAGATTCAATCCTAATGTCTTTTATACATAAAACTGAACTTTTTTAATGATTTATTGGTAGAGGCGAATTGTTAGGGAAATATATTTTATCTGTGTGAACTTAACTACTGATGCAAGTAGTACCATTGGCAGTTTACTGTAAGAGCCCACTGGGTCAAAATAAAAATACTGAATGAAACAATCAGCCTTTCGTTTGTAATACAGACAATTCTGCTGATTTTTTTTTTGTTATATAAATGCTTGAATACTGTACATTTGCAAGATACTGTATATGCATGAACTGGCATCTTTCTTCATACAATAATGTGACAACATAAACAATGCACAAATAGTGCACATATTAGTCCATTATTATATCAGTTGCAGAATTTTACAGTATAGTAGTTATCCTCAAGTAGATAACACACAGACCAGCTTATAAAAGAAAATACTGGTGCTCAATCATGTGGCATTTACTTTGTGTGCTTGATGAAGGTGGTTAGACCCACCAAAAGGACCATTGGGCCATTCACTGGATATATGTGCCGGGCTGAGGATAAGTGCCATGGCTATAAATTGCAGCAACTGATGTAATCATGAATTACTGTGACTGTGTAAGTGTTTTCATAGTTACATAGTTACATAGTAGGTGAGGCTGAATAAAGACTTGCGTCCATCTAGTTCAACCTATGTTTATAGTAGCTAATCCCTTGTTGTATAGTGTGTTCTGATATTTTAAAGACAGATTGTTACTTATTCATACCCGTGGATGTTTTTAACCAATAAATGTTTATCCAACCTTATTTTAAACATATTTATAGTGTCTGCCGACACCACTTCTTCAGGAAGAGAGTTCCACAGTTTGACTGTTCTGACTGTAAAGAAATGTTTTCTTCTAGATGAACAAATTTTTTTTTCTTCTAATCTAAACTCGTGCCCTCTCGTCCTACATTCCTGTCTAGCAGAAAAAAGGGTGCTTGACAGGTCCTTATATTGGCCCCTGATATATTTGTACATGTTGAGCATGTCCCCCCTTACACGTCTCTTCTCTAGTGTAAATAGTCCCAGCTTGCTTAATCTCTCCTCGTAGCTTAAAGTCTCCATTCCCCTAATAAGCTTAGTTTTCAATACACTTTAAAATTTTAATTGTGGTGTGCTGGCCTCTTTAGACTGTAGCACCATTCTGATGCTAATTCTTTAAAAGTGTGTGTTGTCTTACTCCTCTGCATAGTCTTTCTCTCTCCCTTTTTTTCCTTCTGTAGTTATGCATTATTCACAGACTGTTTGCTGTTGTGTGTTAGATAACCAGCAAAGGAGGTAGGTGTCAGCTTGGTCTTTTTGAAAAGCCTGGCACATTATATTAAGCTTCCTGGGTTTGCCCTTAAAGGGGAGGAGCAGGGCAATATGAAGGAAATACTAAAAAGTTATCTGACATGGCTGCTGGTCAGGCAACTCAGATACAAGGCCAGCAAGCCCAGGTCCAGATGATATATGATGGGCAGCAGAAGATGGCTGCCGGTCAACAGGAACAAATTCAAAGTTGCATGATGAGATAAAGTGAGCCAGAGCAGGAAAGGCTACTGAAGCTCACACCAGCTGATTATATAGAGGCATTCCTTTGCAAGTTTGAGTGCATGGCCAAAGGGTTAGGATGGTCTGCAGAGGAATGGTCTTACAGGCTGGCTCCCTGTGTAACAGGGAGGCACAATGAGCGTTTGTACTGTAGATATGACTGTGGCTGAGGCATGCTCCTATCCTGGCCTTAAAAAGGCTATACTTGACAGGATTGGAGTGACAGGGCCCCTCAAAGCCCAGGACTGGTGGCTGGAGGGCTCTGAGCCTCCCAGGATTCAGCTGGCCAAACTAGCCCAGCTGGCAAGGGCCTTGTTGCAGCCAGATAAAAACACTGCAGTGAGGATTGTGGAGATAGTCGGACTGGACCAGGCTTTTCAGGTGTTATACCACTCGGTACCGCAGTGGGCCCTTCAGGCTGACCCCCAGACATTTGAGGAGTTGGCAGTGGTGGTGATTCAGTGGCACCTGATGCTGGGAAAAATTACTAAAGCAAGGTCAAGGGTACCTGCCAATACCAAAGTCTAGAACTCAGGTCCCAGTGGTTAAACCAAAGGCTCCATCTCCCTTGGTGTGCTTTGATTGCGGCCATTGTCATGGTCATGTGTGGCAGGACTACCTAAAACAAGGAGAGCCGATGGATTGCAGTCTGAGAAAAATGGCTTGGCCTTTGGTCAGCATGGTGACTATGAGGGTATCCCAAGCAGAGTCCTACCTATTCTGTGTACTGGTACAGTTAGAAGGCCAGGAGTGGGTACTGGTGTATATCGACAGTGAGCTCACCATTGTTGCTGCCAATGTGGTTTCTCCAGGAGCTGACAAGGTCCAGCTTCCTGTCAGGCTTCAATGGTGATATGGAGGAGTGCCCACTTGTCTACTTACTCCTGACTGTTCAAGGCCAGCCATTAAAGGTGGTAGCGGTGGTGACCTCCAGACCACCTTATCTGTTGATCCTGGGCTGTGACTTTCCATTGCTGCAGGGGTTGGTTACCTGGCATGACACCAACAAACCACTGAGGCAACTCAGGGGCCCAGAAACTACCAAAGTTTGGCATCCTCAAGAGCTGCTGCCATCCTGAATCACCCCAGGAGACTTAGTCTGTGGCCCAATGGAACCCAGCTGGTGAGAAGATATCACTGCAGCATTTGGAGACATTAAGGCAATAACCACAATTTGGTACACACCTTTGAATCTGTAAAAGTGGTTAATGGTAAGGTAATTGATGCTTTACCATCAGATCAGACAGTGTGCCATATTTTGTACTGAATTTTTTTTTGCTATATCGTGTTGCTACTTTTTTAGGGAAAAGCGTGGATGAGTTCTTAGTTCCTCAAAAACTGGAGTGGTTGGTATTAGAAACTGCACATAGGCATTTCTGGGGTGGCCATCTGTGCCTCCGTTAAGAGCTATTGTCAGGAATGCCCAGCGAGCCTGAAGACAGCTCCACGGCCAGAGTTTAGGGCTCTGCTGGTACCCCTCCCTATCATCTCCGTGCCTTTTGAGTGGATTGGTATGGATCTGATAGGGCCAGTGGAAAAGTCTGCTTGAGGACGCCAATACATATTGGTGGTAGTTGATTATGCCACCAGGTACCCAGAGGCTATACCCCAGCGTAATATGAAATCTGGCACCATTGTCAGAGAGCTACTAACCATGTATAACCGCTTATGAATACCAAAAGAGGTCTTACCAAATCAAGGTACACCTTTTATATCTAAACTCATGAAGGATTTAAAAGTAGAGGATTACCATCTCAGTGTACCACCCGAAAAACAGATGGCCTGGTAGTTTAATCAAACCCTTAAGCAAATGTTAAAGAGGGCAGTGTCACAAGAAAAATTAGATTGGGATATGCTCCTACCTTACTTGATGCTTTTGGTCAGAGAGGTACCCCAATCCTCTACAGGGATTAGCCTATTTGAGCTCTCTCCTATGGGACAGAGCCCAGAGGGATTCTGGATCTCTTCAAAGAAGAATGTAAGGAACAACTGTGCCAGGACCCTAACGTCGTTCAGTTTGTAGCCCAGTTATATTTCTGAGTAAGGCAGATTGTGTCACTCCTGAACAAAGTGTTAGTGCTGGTACCCACTACAGAAAGCAAGATTGTGTGAACAATGGCAGGGCCCTTATGAGATCATAGAGGTGGTGGGCCTGGTCAATTACAAGCTCCAGCAGGAGGGTACAAGGAGGGAGGTACAAATCTACCTGGAAACTTGTTAAAACCTTGGAAGGAAAGTGCCAGTCAGCCCTCTTTGGTAGCTAAAAAGGTTCCAGAATGCCAGGTAGCGATTGAAGTCAAACTTATTCCTGGACAGAAGCAGGAAGTGGTGAACTTGGTGAAGCGCTAGCAAGCAAGCAGTGGTAAAAAAGGAGGTGGAAGAGATGTTACACCTAGGGGTTATAGAGGAATCCACCAGTGAGTGAAATAATCCAATTGTCTTAGTACCTAATTTTACAGGTGCATTAAGGTTCTGCATTGACTTCCATAAACTAAATCAAGTGTCTCGTTTTGAGTCTTACCCTATGCCCCGGGTTTATGATGGTAGAACATTTAGCAAATAGTCAGTATTGCACTATAGTTGATTTGACAAAAGTTTATTGGCAGATTCCGTTAACAGAAGCTTCTAAGGCTTAAACAGCCTTGTCTACCCTAGAGGGCTTTTTCTAGAATAAAGTGCTCCCATGGTACCCAGCAACCTCCCAGACAGCTATGAATAAATTGCTGAGGCACCAAAATGAAATATACGGCTTTATATTTAGACAACATTTTTATTTTAAGCTCTGACTGGGAGTCACACCTACCAAAGGTAGATGCAGTTTTAAAGTCTCTATGAGCACACTAGTTTACTGCCTTCCCTGAGAAATGTGTCATTGGTGTGATGGAAGCTCAGTATTTGGGGTACAGTATGGGCAGAGGACAGGTTAAACCTTAGCCTAGTGAGGTAGAAGCAGTCCTCACCTGGTCTAGACCTAAATGTAAGTAACAACTTACACAAGCTCAGAGACTGGTGATACACAGTGGATTTGGATTAGTGAACATTCCATATTTTCCGTGCTACTTGAAGTGACATCTATCTATGATCTGAAAATTGTTAGGATCTTTTCCTTTGTATAACTTGTGAATTAGGTGGTTTAATAAAGATATAATATCCATCTCACTACAGTTACTACAGTACTTTCAACATTGAAGGATTATCTATACAAGCCTAATGGAATCATACTGCCCCTGAGGAAGCCCTAACGGACGAAACGCCTAGGGTTATGATCTTGAACAGTCAGATATTATAATCAATGTTGAAAATATTTATATGAAGAATCCAATGAAAATTATTTTATTGATTGTTTTTGAATAAATTATATATTTTTTGAAGTCATTCACAAAATATTGGCTATTGTTTAATTTATATGGAGCACACTTCTTTTCTTTTTATCTATATCTCTATTTCTGTTCCTCTATTAACAGTGAGGTTCTATAAAGGTACTGCTATCCTAAATAAATATAATTATACACACACACACACACACACTCTCTCAGTACATTCGTTTATTTTCTATTGTTTTACTGTCCTCTTTATACATGTGCAATCCCAATATACTGTACTGTTGAAATATTCTCCTCCTATAAGCCCTTATCTCTGTTGCCCATATACATTTATACATTTACAAGTTTATGCAGAGGTTTTGCAGAACTTGAAACAAACACAAAGCAGGACAGGTCAGATTTAAGTTATCCTTTCATTTTGATTATTTTCAGTCTTGATTATTCAAAGTTCTCTCTAATGCTTGGCATGATTTACATTTATGCTTGAGTTTTCTACTATATGTATGTCACAGTACCACAATTAATGTGATCCTGCTTTCCAAATGTCATTTTGTGGGAAGCACTGACTGTTACACTTACCATACTAAGACACATTGATCACAGACTCTAATGTAGGTTTAAGACAATGTTGTCTAGTAGGTGTGATTTAGTATATTAAAGACAATTTACGTAAGGGACTTTAAACGTAGACAATCCAATGTTTTCACTTGCTGGAAACTTGCAAATTGTTCACCTTTTTCTTGTTCTGTGAAATATGCAAATAATCTAAAAACACTTTTCATGTGCTAATTTATTTACAGACATTTCATAGATTTTTTTTTCTTTCATATGAGATTGACTGGTGAAATATCTATGTTTACATCTATGACATATTCCCTTACACTTTTTAAGTTTCCATGAGTGCAATGAAAATAAAGCTATATTATAAATCAGGACTTATCTTTGGAAAAATCTGTCAATTAACATTTTACAATCTGTATTACTGAACATACAACTCAAATGTTCTTTACCTCTATTGTTTACAAAATTATTGATTAAATAAATGTAAAAATATATGCAGAAAATGTAATTTGCTTAGTAATACAATTAGCACCACACCGAGTACTAACACCAAAGTGCCGTCTCCTGCTCATTGACAGAAGAAGGGTACTGCACTGTAACATTATGTATATAAGCCAGCATTGCAGACAAGGTAGTCTCAGTGGGCAGCTCACATCTGTTATGTAAACAGGGGTTGGGACACTTGGCCATGCCCCCCCTCACATGAAGCCACTACCCATCTTGCTAATCCACACCAGTGTTTAGTGGCTCTGCAACAGTTGTCAAAAGAGTAGGTGACGCTACTGATTGTGAACCTTTTATTGCATGTGATCCAGTTCATATATTGCTAACTTATATGCTTGTGCTAATCTTTTCCTATAATTTTAAGAAGATTGTGATGTAAATTAAAATGCTATTATGAGATTGTTTATTTATAAAAAAAAGAGTATGTATAAAGTATTTGTTGAATATAACTTCATAATAAATTGCAAGTTGGTATTTCATTTGCATTGAGCTTATGGCTTTTGAAGTAAGGATGACCTATGAAAGACTAATTCACTGGTTGGGCTTTATCATGTAGTTGTTATAAGAGTTTGAGGTTGTGTTATTACTAATTAAATGTCGGTACTAACATAAAACAACGTAAATCAACAGACAGCATGTAATTATTGTGTTCTGTACAAAAGATAATGAAAATAATATTTGACAGGCTGATAATGTACCCATACATTTCAGGAGTCACAGAACATTACAGAAGAAAATAATACCTTATTGATGGTATAGAATATGCTTGAAATTTTAAAATCAGATGTGGATCTTCAACATTTAGGATATCATCATTTACTTAATAACATTATACATTTTTTTTGTTTTATTATGTGCATGTAACAAAATGAAAAGAGGTCCAAACAAGCAGCAGAGGTGAATGCCAGGAAGGATGGTACATAAAATATGGAGCCTGCAGTCTCTTCCAAGATCCTTGACAAAGGGCACATAGACCCGAAATGCGGTGTTCTACACTGCATGCTGCTATTAATACCTGACTCACTGACTAATCTACTGCCACTTAAGCTTGTGAGTGTCGGAAATAGGGAGAGACTGCAGACCCCCTATTTTATGTACCATGCCTCCTGACACCTTCTCTGCTTGGTAGGACCTATTTTCATTTTGTTATATGTTGAAGAATATTATTTGTTGATATCTTACTACGATGCCTGTGAGTGTCAAAAATACAGAATAGTCATTGGCTCCCTATTATCTTCACCATCCCTTGACACTCACCACCACTGCTTGGTAGGATATCATCCTTGCCTTTCAATTTGTGTGATTAAATTGTTAAAGTGTCTATATATTTTTCTTTTTATAAATTATTTGTATGGAAGAACACAGAACGCCAAAAGGTTTTTTTTGCACTTCTGACTATTTAATTATTGTTTACTGAGAATACCCTAGCACTTTCATTTAGGCTGCACTGTTTGGAGCGCAACAATTTGTCACAATACCCACCTTTTGCAAATAAGTTTTAGTCTTAGTCACTTTCTTAAAATTTGACTAAAGTAAATGTCACATTTTAGTAAAAAAAAATTTTTTCGTCATAGTTAAGATTTAGCCAGTGGATCTTGATTAACATTTTAGTCAATTATTTAGTCATAGCTTTGCCTTTTAATGATAATGTAATGGATTTTTGCTGAAGAACAATTCGTTATAATTTCCATGAAATGTTTATATACCTTTCACAAGTGCAACACAAAAATAAGATGTTTTGACAGTACCTTTTACACAGTAAATACTGCTGGGTACTCTTTACCTAGAACGGCGCCCGTCTTGCTGATCGCGGGTACATTTATGTATGGCCGCGACGCGACCGACGCGATGCCCGCGATTTCCCATTGAAACCAATGTTAAACATGAAAATCGTGTCGGTCGCGTCGCGGCCGGCCATAAATGTACCCGCGATGCCCGCGACGCGATGCTCACGATTTCCCATAGGAATCAATGTTAAAAGGCGCGATGGACCCGATTTTACTGTTAAATGCCTCAATCCACCCGATTTGGCCATAGGAATCAATGTTAAATGGGCCACAGAGCCCATTAACCCTTAAATGTCCCCCCAAATTTTTAACGCCACCCCACGATCCACGCCAACCCGAAGCGTGGCGAGCGCAGCGAGCCCGCGAAGGGCGGCGGTACGCGTCCTCCGACCTTTTCATGCCCTACTATCCACGTCGGCGTGGTGTGAGAATATAATAGTGTGGCGAGCGCAGCGAGCCACCGAGCCCGAAGCGTGGCGAGCGCAGCGTGCCCCGCGAGGGGACGCGGATACCTTCACAGTTATGCGCGTCCCCTCGCGGGCTTCACAGGTGTCCGTGGCGACGCGGACACCTGTGAAGCCCGCGAGGGGACGCGTCTACCTGTGAAGGTATCCGCGTCCCCTCGCGGGGCTCGCTGCGCTCGCCACGCTTCGGGCTCGGTGGCTCGCTACGCTCGCCACACTATTATATTCTCACACCACGCCGACGTGGATAGTAGGGCATGAAAAGGTCGGAGGACGCGTACCGCCGCCCCTCGCGGGCTCGCTGCGCTCGCCACGCTTCGGGTTGGCGTGGATCGTGGGGTGGCGTTAAAAATTGGGGGGGACATTTAACGGTTAATTGGCCCTATTTGGGCTGTGTGGCCCATTTTACATTGATTTCTATGCCCAAATCGGGTCCATTGAGGCATTTAACTGTAAAATCGCGGTCAATCAGGCTTTTTAACATTGTTCCCTATGGGAAAATCGCGGTAATCGCGGCCATCCCGATTTACCCGCGATGACCGCGATTTTTACCCACGACGACCGCGATTTCAATCGCTGGCGCCGTTCTAGGTAAAGAGTACCTACTGCTGCCACCTGCACTGCCCCCACCCACATACACACACACATTATCTCTCTCTCACACACACATACATACAAACAAACACATACACGCAGAATAGATGCACACACTACATACATACATACACCGCTTACACAAAACACACACAGCATACATTCATATAGACACAGACACACGGCATACATCCAGACACATACACACAGACCATATATATATATATATATATATATATATACACACTTACTGTGTGCGACGTGGCCGCAGGGAGATGGCTGCCCGGGTATCACCAGAGCCGCTGCTGGTGGACTGCACGGAGCGCTAATGTCAGCTGCTTCTGCAGGAGGTTGGCAGCTCCAGGTGCCGGGTGGCGGCTCCCAGCCAGAGGGTGGTGACGTCCAGCTTCTGTGCTCAGGAGCTGAGATGTACACAGGCGGTGGGTGGGGGTGTGAGATTCTGCTGGACTGGAGCCTCCGAAGTGTGTGGCTTCTGGCACGGATTGCAGATGGAGGATGGGAGGCAGGGGGCTGCGGTGGGCAGAATTGGTTGCCCGGGCCCTTAACTCTCTATCAGAGAGGCCTGGTCCAGGACAGCTGTGCCCGCAGCAACCCCTGTCCCCGGCCCTGGGTAGAACTGACAATGCTTATGCACTGTGTGCACTGTGGAAAGGCACCCACTCTGCTGTTATGAACAGTGGCATAACTAGATATTTGTAGGCCTCATAGCAAAAGTTTGTAAGGGCCCCTAACTACCACCCAATGGTGAAAAATGTATATAGCACATATTACTTTGACACATATGGTGGGGCTTTTACAACTGTGGACCACATAACAGCTGCACTTCCTGCACCTATGTTAGTTACTCACCTTGGTTCTGAACATGATCAAGGAAGCCCCAAACATAACAGATTGCAAAACTCTGTATAGGTTTAAAAATTGGTATAAAGCCTCATGATGCTGTTCTTTGTCTCAGAATTAAAATCATATATATAACTAAACAAACAATTGTGTTATAGATTTCTTAGGTATAGTGAAGTGTTCTATGCTCCTCTACCATCAAGTTAACTTCCTCAATTAAGGCTTGAGCCTCATTTGGCTGCATAGAAGTCTAGACCCATATTTTATGTAACAGACATTCAAGACTTATCTAGGATGGGTTGATCAGGAATCTACAATATTGTTGTCCTTATTCCACTGAAACTCTGTTTTGTCTTATACTTTTGACCATAGATTTATTTAGTGCAGCACAGTGTTCCACAAATAAACAATTTATTATTATCATTATTGTTAGGACTTAACCTCATAGTTTCATCACATACAAGTGTCACTGCTTGGTTGAGTCTGAATTTTTATTGTATACAAAAACATAATGAAAACAGTATTTTCCATGCTTCTGGTATGTTGTTTATATGTGATGCAGTGTCCTTAGTCTTCAAATCTTCTATTTTGCATATTTTTTAAATTTGTTATAATTTTTCTACAAGAACAGGAGAGAAGATATAAAATACATGCATTGCCTGGTGTTTCACATAATTAGGCTCTGCCCCTTTGTATCAAAATGTTGGTAATCATGGGTCATGGTGTCAGTATGTTTCAGTTATTTGAGAATTCTGAAATGTTGATCTTGCCCCTTGCCAGCGCTACAGAGATTCACAGTATTATGCTCACTGTCCTGCCAACTTTACTAGGACGACCAAATACTTTATTCTTCCAGGGCACCCGAGGCCTCCCTGCAAATTTATGAGACTCCTGAAAGTTCCAGGAGAGTTTGTTTCTACAGTATTTTCAAATGTTTTGGTTTATAGCTTATTTTAGGGCAAAGCTTATTAATTCCAAGTGCAAAGTAATTGTAAATGTATGGTACACTAAGTTTATTGTCACGCGCCCTGCGGCATCTCCGGGAGCGACCTGTGATTGAGATGCAGTGGCTTGGCGTAAGTCTGTGGTCCGTCATCTGGTGATGGTGGAGGACTTCCGTCCTGTGCTGAGCAACCGGGAATCCAGGGTCGGTTTGGTGTCTGACATCACCTGGCATCTGGGCCGCTCAGGGAGAGGGGGCTAGTTCAAATGGCAAGTGCCTGCTCTAGCAGATGCCAGTTATAGTTCTGCTATGGGGTGGTGCAGTTAGAACTGTGGTCCCTTGGTTCCTGGATCTCCTGACAACCGTTTTGTCCCCTGGTGTTGCTCACCTCTGCTGGCTCCCTGGAAGCTGCGCCTGTGTTTCACCAGTATCTCTGGTTCTGCATCCTTCAGCTATGGTAACTTATCCTTTATTACACCATCCTCTGAATTTTTGCAGTTAGGGGTTCCTCCCTCTGTGTATATTGTATCATCTTCTGCATTGATGCAGTTGAGGGTTTTCTCTCTATTTATACTTGTTACTTTTTATAGCATACTCCGGTGTGTGTTTACAGGTATTCTCCTTGTGAGCCTTTTTTTTTTATGCACAGTGGTCACCTTTTCCCTGAATAAGTTGAGGTGGCATCCCAGTAATTAGTGGGCATAACCTGCCGAGGAAAGGTGGCTGTTATTGGTGAAACTCTAGTTTGCAGGAGGCTGCTCGAGCATTGTGCAAATTTTAACAGCTACTAGCCATGACCTCACAGCCGGTGCAGATAACATTTGTATTATATGTTAGACGACAGAACTACAACCATATAAAAGAGCATGGCTTCAAGCCAACTTTTTTTTATAGAGCGCATCATAGTTTAGAATTACATGTACAGTAAGATACTTTTTTGTTAAAATTCAATTTGTGTATTATAGGAATAAATACAGAACATCCCTAACACAACAGCTCACCAAACATAATTTTTTTTTTACAAAATTCATACAATAAAAACGTTAAATTATACCAAATACACCAACAACACACACCGTATTCTTTGTGCACTTTTCATTGGATTTCACTCCTGCACTTGCAGTTCAACATGGTTTGCTCAGGTTTAAAGTTATATATGTTTGTTTTTTGCTTTGCTCCGAACTCTGAATAATTCCCTTAGAATTGGGTCTCAGGGACAACCAGAGCTGCCTCAGTTAAGTAGACATGGACTGTGGTTGACAAAATTATGACAAGATAAGGGCAGGAGAGAATGTTTTGTTTAAATCAGTTTGTAGGCATAAAAATATCCTTCAAAGGACTAAGGTTCTAGAGTTTGCCTAAAGCATAAAAAAGGGCAGGATAGATGGGCCAAGTGGTTCTTATCTGTTGTCAAATTCTATGTTTGTATGACCAGACCCCCAGGTCTTATCCAACACAGTCATCTAGTAGACTGTCCTTCCCAAATGGATTCCATGGCCACTTTCTGTTCCTAGACTATCTTTCCTTGCAATTTATGGACCATTTCTACTTAGCTCCAAGTTGTCACTTTCCCAGAGCGCTCTGTCCAATATTTTCTCTGGGAAGCAGACTCTCCTAGCTGCCAGCTTCTCATGTGGTTTATCTAATCTTCTCTCCACCTCTTTTTCTATGCTGCCTCTTTTAAAGCTGTCCTGGGTCTACTTAGTGAAGGCCATCCCCTTTTTACATGTCTGCTAAGCTCCACTCTCTTTTGCAGCAAGTTTCCACTTTTAAAATGCAGTGTTCTCCTCATCTATTGGAATTAAGGCACTCTCAACAGCTGTATCACAAAGAAAGATTAACCACAAATACTTGAGTGAAGATGTCTGTGACTTATCAATTTGGTAATAATTGGATCCCTGTATGGCATTAAATAATGATATTCTGAAAAAAATATTTCACTCTCTACATTTCTAGAATACAATTCCCTAGTGAAGCATGTTAGGCATAAGAGATTTCACTCTTTTTACACCAGTTTACAGTAACTGGTTACTGTAAACATTAGGACCTTATCCAACTGTTTCCCATTAGTCCAAAAAGCACTTTAGTTTACAAGCAGTTAAATATATGAAATCTGTATCCGATAACAGGTATTATAGAGTAAAGTTTCCTACATTACAGTTATAAAGGTTGTATAGAATGCAGGTTCCTAGGTGATAAGACTACATAAATGTATACATCTGTAAGTCTAAAATGATAAAAGGTCCTTTATCACAGTATGATATGTAGTAGCTCTGCAGTCAAGTCATCTAGTTTCAAAAGATGGTTTTCTGGAATTACAGCTCATCTACAGTTTATAGTGTGTGAATGATGACTTTTCAATACCTTGTCGTTTTGTACTACAGTATAAAGTGTTCCAGGGATGACATTTTCAATCCTAATGCTGTATAGTAAATGCATTGTTTTGTTGGTTCAATGGTAGTTCTCGAAAAAAATAAAAAAAAGGTTCACCTAATTAAAAGTTATATTGGGCTATACTAATTACTAGAAGATCACCTGATATGTAAAATAGAACTTTGACATCTTTTGCCGTGATAGTATTGTAAGTTAAGAATAATTTTTAATTGTTTTTTTTTTTATTGTTCCTATGTACGGAAATTAAATTTGACCTCCAATCACTTTCCAGTGTTTCTCCTGGTGTTATCCTTTCCTTCTTTATTTTTTTACACAGTTATGATGAAGGCCTCATGAGTATTGATTCCTGGCTATTATACTTTAGTCGATGCTTTAGAAGAATATGCATAGGTGCGATGCAGCCCATGATCATTCTACACAGATGTGTACTATGAACATTTAGTCCCCTGTAACAGAATACATACTATAAAAATATCTTGAAATATGATTGGTGTTATTTTTGTAAGCAATGTGTCTATATATACACACATATATATCTATATAATATATATATAATAGTGTTCATTCTAGCACCCGCTATCTTTGAATACCCATGTAGTTCCTCTTCCCTGCCTGGGGTGTCGCTGTCTGCTGTGGTGTTTCTAGAACAGGTCTGGTTTGCATATCAGTGCTGATATAGAGACCACACTGTGCTAGAAGCACTACAGCAGACAGCGACACCCCAGGCAGGGAAGAGGAACTGTATGAGTTTTCAAAGATAGCGGGTGCTAGAATGAACACTATATATATATAAACACAAGAGGAGCGCTCCATAGTGTAAAACCAAAGTGATTTAATAGAACATTAAAATTCTCCGGTACAATCAATCAGGACTCGTACCAATAAAATACCAGCAGTGGACTGGTTACCACATGATGTAATATTACAAGCCAGGCAAGCTCCTACCACCATCCGGGGCAACTGCAGATCAGCGCGGACTCTTACCGTACACTCCACGGAGGACACGGTGCACCGAAGCGTCTGTCAGGAACAGATGCGGCAGGGAGATCCCAGCTAGGAAGGAGCTCATCGTCACCAAGCCCCGCCCTGGGCGACGACGAGCTCCTTCCTAGTTGGGGTAGGGAATATAGATTGTAAGTTCTACTGCTTTTTTGTGAGCAGTATGAGTGATAATGTATTATAAGGTTTCGGTGACAGTTGGAAGCAGTTCAGATGTGTGGTTATTGGGAATGCATGGTCATATGATCTAATGTGTACAATCATATCAGTGGGATTACTGTCATTATAGCTTTTGTTACATATACCATTACTTCCTTGCAAAGTTTTCTAACACTACGGTTTGTTCAATGTAATTCCTCAATTTATTATAAAATAAAGCATATAAAAAATAATTTGGGATAAAACAAACATTTTTTTGAATAATTTTCTTAAACAAATGTTTTAAATCATCGAATTATTCAGGTTTTGAAATTATAACCACCAAACACACTTGTAGCACTATTGCTAAAATGTAAATTAACTATTGTTTAATATGTTCCCAATACATCTGCGAAGGAACCCATAAATGTGTTTGGAGTTGTAAGTAAGGCTGCCCATACACTTGTGAGATATTGCATGCAATAATTCGATTTAGACCACATCTGGTGGATAAATGGAATGCATGTATGCATTTTTAAGGGACCATTTGAGGCGATGCGTGGGCACGCCGTCAAATCTATAGATAGTATGTGCTGCACATAATATTTATCGAATTGCAGGAGTGATCGCATGTGGTTTTTAACCGCTACTTCTAGTGCTATGCTACTCCACCACCATCTTCCTGCCCTCTTCCAGTACCCGATGTGCCATCGCAAGATGGTAGGCAACATTGGGTGATGAAAGAGAGCAAGTTTTGCACCATGGGATGCGATTGGATTTGATGGACATCGCTCTTTGATAAAGCATCAAAAATGATTGTATAAGTGTATGGTAGCATTATGTTGCTTTATTCCTCCTGCTCAGTTAATCTCAAACATCTCAATTGGGTTCAAGTTTGAAGACCCTGCTGTACATTATTTAAAGCCTATTGTCTTTTTCTTTTCCATTAAGGTAGTTCTGGCACAGTTTGGAGTCATATCGATTACCAGTTATCAAGGGTATATATTGCACACATACTGTATTTCGCAGTGTTTTACAGAGATTATTTGTCCATTCACATCAGCCCCTGCCCCCAGTATATTCTCTACCACATGTACGCAGACACATTCAAACTAGGGTAAATTTTACTGGGAGCACATTGACCAACCAGCATATTTTTGGGTTGTGGGAGGAAACCGGAGCATCCGGAGTAAACCCAGACAAGCACGCAGAGAATATAGAAACTCCCTAAACTTTCTTTAGTAAGAACCCACAACAATGTAGGTGCAGAGGGGAGGGTTTGGGAGCTAAAACATGCTATTATGGAAATATGGTTGTTGGTGACAGTACTGTAACTGTGAATGTCTCCTACTCAGCATACAGCACACCAGACCATCATCTTCATTGCCAGTGTTTGAGATTTGGGGTTAAATTTATTAGGATGAGAGTTTCAGAAAGTGAGAGATTCGGTAAGAAATATCCAGATTTTTTTCTCCATCTGTATGTATCAAGCAAGCTTGAAATATATACAGTAAGTCTGAATTGTACTTATATGTTAGATGGGAGCCCACTATAGTTAGTATGCGGGGCCGCGGAAAACTAAGCAAATAGTTTAGTGGGTGCCCAACTAACATATAAGTACTGTCTGAACAGTCACAGCTGTATTATCCTGGTGAAATTATAAAGTGGAAGGTGATAATACAGCAGGCAATCAGCTCCTAACTGTCAAGTTACAGACTGGGGTTGAAAAATCACAGGAACTGATTCGCTGCTGTATTATCACTGGCTACTTTATCACTTCTCCAGACTTAATACATCTGCCCCAGAATCACTTAAGGGAGAAGCAGGTACCTGGGTATAGCCATACATTGGGCTGTACAAATAGGTACTGATGCTCGTTAACACGCTGTGGCCAAGCCCCATTATTGGATCCACCAGCAACATATCTATGGATTGGACTGTAAAATCTTAAGGTCTTCTGACCTAATTATTAACCATGACCATGTCTCCCTTCATACCAGGGCCTATTATTTCTAAAGGCAACAATGACCAGCCCCCTACAGAAACAGCATTTTTAAGGTAGTTATGGTTAAACATTTAAATATTTTAACCATCAGTAGGCATAGCATCAAATAGAATAAATGGTTTCTTGTTTGAAGGAGGCCTTCTTAAATAGATACAGTAGCTAGTAATTTTGATAGTGCATACTGTGTATTGTTTGTAAGATATCGGAGATGTGTTGTGAAGAAAAGAGTAAAACTGTTAACAGTATCAATTGGATCATTGATCCAAGCACTTAGAAGTCTTTTTAGTGCTTTTTTTCTGAAATCACAATAAGCAACGTCCAGTCTGGGCTAACATATCAATCAGATTATTGCTTTACAAAGGTTAGTAGGTCCTGCCAAAGAGATTTCTTTGTCTTTTGTCCTGTCTATAATTGAGGTGACCATAGAAGCAGACCTAAATGTAGTTAGCAGATTTTATTTTCAGGCTCTTACCTTACTATCTGCAAAGGTCAAACAAATAGAATTTTCATCTCTTTAACATTTTATAAGACAGAGGTCTGGACAGTTTCATTCACCCTTTATCTACTGAACTTGGATCTCTAAATTAGATTTTGAAATTGAGTGTGTAGCTTAGTCAGTAAGTTACCATAATGCTGGAGCATTGCATTCAACCCTAGAACTATAGAGGTCACAGTAATATAAAGTGAAATGGATTGAAAAAGAGAAAAGTTATTTCTTATCTAGTTTTAGCAAAGTAAGCATAGATTTTAGAAATCATTCAATAGTAGTACTAAATTATTCTGAAAATTTAAACCACAATAGCAAATAATATATGAATTGATGAATTTAGTTTGGAGTTGGAACATTATACAGTTAAATTAAAGCCATCATTGATTCTTTCTTGTCACTTCTATATAAATGTCAACACAGAGTGAATATTTAAACAAAGTTTCACTTCACTTATTTGAAATACTTAAACACATATATTCAATATTGTCAAGATATTCATAAATTAAATATGTGTAGAAAATAATAAATGTAAACACAATAATATAGAGGAATAAATAAGATTTGGGTACCCCAGAGAAAACATTTTATTTATTACGGGTCCCCATATATTGCTCTAAGGGGAAAGAACACTTATACACATGGGTATTTCATAGTTGAGCCCCCATCCAACTGTGGACTCCATAGCACTACTGACTACTATAATAGTTATGATGTTTAAATTGATAAAAATCTAATTCATTCCATGCCTTGGCTGAAGGTAGCAGGTATTGGGTAACAAAGGGGTCCATTGATTATGTAATGGTGTTATGATATAAACACAAATCATGCTGTGGGGTTTCGTAACATGAGGCAGCACTATACTGTGATACTAGCATGTGATATATTTTGTCTTCATTCATCATATTGACAACGATGAAGTGTCAACATGACTAAACCCTAACCATAACCCTTCCCCTCCAGTCCATGTAGAATGACATTCTGCACATGCCAACAGTTTTATTTTAACTGTTGACATATGTATGTCAACATTACAGGCTATTCTGTAATGCTTTACTGCATTACCATAATTATTTTTTACATTTACTTACTTTTGCATTTATTTATTTGCATTGCATATGTACAGGCTACAAAATGTATGCTCTCAGGCTGGATTCTGATGTAAGAGGATTGGGAGGGGGTGGGGGCATCAATACATTTTTTACGTGGATGGTCCTGACTGTAGGCCACTAGTCAGGCAACCATGATCTGGGGAACACACAATGTATTTCAGTTCATGTGCAGGGAAAAAAAGGTTATTCTCTAGAATAAATGTAAGAAATATGTGAAAACAATGACATATCCATCCACTGCTATACATTAATTATGCTTACAGTTAAAAATAAAACTACAAGTCTAACTGCCTGAAGCAAGTTACAGCTAGTTGTTGTTGTAACTGCTCTTGTTAGGTAACACATATTCATGTTTTATATATTTATTTTTGATTTTTTTTTCTATGCATTTTTCTGTCACAAATGAAAGTTAACTTTTAGACAGAAATTCTTTGTGTGTAATTTGTAACTGGATTTTTGAAGGTTAGCCCAATCCTCAATTAAAAATACATTTTTGCTTTGAGGAAAGTAAGACAGGTTAATTTTTAATTTTATAATCTCATATAGTAAATGAAAGAACATCTTGTTCGAAAGTAGCACTGATTTTCAAAATTCTGTATGATTACATATGATGCGCCATATATTTTGTGTGTATATTCATATAATGTTTGAATGAGGGTAAATTGTTAGGTTGCTCTATTTTGGATGGATGGTCATAAGTGGGCTATTTTATGTTGGCAGACTGTGGCCATAATAGCTATTAGCCCCTTGAGTGGTGGGTTTTGATGAGGCAGGACAAACCTACCAGGGCAGGTTTGTCTTGCCCCAGCAAAACCCACCACAGATCGTAGGAGCCCTCCTCACCTGAGCTCCTCAGCCGCTGCCCCAGCCGATAGTCACAGCAGTGACCACAGGCGGCAGGCTTGAGGATGTTCACGGTGACTCGGGTGCCTGAACTCCTGGGCATACCACGCAAGGTGTTAAGTTAATAATCTCTCATAAATATAGTCAATGATATACTGTAAACTTGTTATTCACTGAATTATGAGTACAGTACATCACAATGTGTCTGATTGGAACATTGTCAATCTGGAATTCTTGGGAAATCCCAGCTACCATAAGTCCTACTGCCTAAAAGGGCACAGTCCTCTTTCTTTCTCACAAATGTATGGTCTTTCCTCTGCTCAGCTTGGTTTCTAGGTAGTTATGCCTAATGTTATATACATAGATATAATGGAGGGGGTTTAAATTAAGTGTAATAATACCCCCACAGACTGGTCTAGCCGAGTCTGGAAACTGGTAGCTGTCAGTGTCATGTTTCCAACTATATTACTGTAAATCTATTTGATCAAGAACATTCAGATATTCATTTAAGTTGGCATAAAATGCAGTTATATACTGTAATTAATACTATCTCAGTAACAGCACTGATTATGCTCCATGGGATTCAACAATCCTACCCGCATGTGCCAAGTTGGACATGGGGTAAACAACAGAAATATGTTCAGGAACATTTCTAGTTTCTTAATTTGACTAATTATTGCTTTTTATCAGCAGGATTATCCTTATTTTTTTACATAAGATTAATTTTCATTTACATTTACATCAGATTTAGGTAATTGGTTGGTTGGTTGATTGGTTAGTTGATGTGATTTAGAATTACTCACTTCAGTTCTCTAATGTAAGATATTGGTTATGATAGATCCCCCCCCCCATGGCATTTAATTATATATGCTAATTTCTGTTGTACTGTTCTGTTGAGTTTGTGTTTTTTTAACACAAAAACAGCAAATGTCTTGAAATGTGCTTTAGTCTTTAGACAGCCTTGGTGTACTACATTATACAGCTTGAAGTAAGTCTTCTAAATTAGAATAGTTGTTTGCCCATAGTTTATGTTTTAAATACCTATTCAAGGCTTACCTAATTTACAATAGGAACAAGACGGGTACGAATACAAAACCAACCATTTATTTACATGTTTACCAGATATGCCCATTTTTCAAAGAGCTGTTTCCAGCATGTACAGATAATAAATACATATTTTATTTATATTTTCCAGGGCTTATTGATCCTTTTGCAGAATCTGCCAACTGTGAACTGGGGTAATGAAGATGTAAGCCTTCTCCTAGCTGAAGCCTACAGACTAGAGTTTGCTTTTGCAGATGCTCCCAATCACTACAAGAAATGACATAATTCGACACATGCAACATTTGAAGATATCCCTCCTTGTTAATGATTTATATGAATATATAAATAGTATAAATATTTTTTGTCCTTTTTTTATCAGTCATACAATTTACATAAATTAACATTGAATCATATTTGCTTAGGCGTCACATCTAATATAGGACATCCAACATGAACATACCATATACCAAAGAAACCTATTTTAAAATGTATTTACAGGGTAGAACTAAGAGAAAACGACATCATCCTCCTTGTGATTCTGTTCTTTATGGCAGATGTGATGGGAATTGTTTTGATAGTTATGTCAAATCTGAATTAGACTTGCAGAGCTTCAAATCTTTGTATTTCTGAAAATAGCCATTTGTAACATGTGAAATGTACAGTAAACATTAAAATCCTTCTAATATATTAACCACAACATTGCCTGGAAGTTTCTTTACCTACTATATTCATGTATTTTCCTACTTATTTGGAAATGAAACACTGATGATTATAGCTAATCATTTAGCACATCACTTTGCTTCATTTCCAGTCAATTTAATATATTTCATAACATTGCAATGATATATATGGCAGATATAAACAACAGGACCTGTTACAGACATTCCTATAACTCTTTACTATACTAAACAGCAGGCTACAGCATTTTTCAATCGACCTAATTGCCTATTACTTAGTGTGGCCTTCAATGATGAAATAAATTCAAAATAAAACTAGATGTGATGATCACCTTATATTACTAACTTAATTATTTTGTCTAAAAATAACTCCCTTCTAAAAGTAATTAAATTCTTCTAGTCTTTTCATTTTGTAATGTATTTAATTTAATATTGAAAATGGTCTAGCTTCATTTTTCCCCAAAATGTTTACGGTATTACCAGCACATATCAGAGGATGCACTTCATAAATTTACAAATGTTATAACGTAGAATTTGTTTTCCTTACTACAGTATGTACTACTAAATATTGAATATTTTAAAACTATGCTTGTAAGCATGGAAACATTTGTGGTTTAAATTAATAATTTTGTATTCATATACAGTATAATGTAAATTCCATTTTTGATTAGTTTGATGTCACCAAAACAACAAAATTATTGTTTTAATGTGCACATTTAAAAAAAAAAAATTTTTTTGGGACCCTGTTGTTTGGAAAAGCAGTATGTGTTTACAATGGTTCTGTGTATGACTGCGAATACTGTACTAATTCTGACATCATTACTTCATCTATGATGGAGATATTTATGAAGAATATACTAAATAAATGGCAGTGTTGTCAATATTGTTCATAGTAAAGATGAACATTATCTAAATGACATTTAAATTTAATTTCTGTCAATAGACGTGGGCAATAAAAAGTGAAAAAATACTCACCAGCTTAATATTGAATAGAGTTTGCTTAGTAATATTGAGCATTCTGCTTCAACCATTTCACAGTAATTAGTTATTATATTGCCCATTATAGTTTTAATTTAAAAAAAAATGTTTTTTTTTACTTGAACAAAATAAAGTGTTGAATGTGATCTTACAAATCAATGTGTCTTGGTTATTTTTACCTTTTTAACTACAAATGTAGTTGTTAAACTGATATCAATTTTGCTAAATATAGTAAAAACAATAAACTTTTTTCTTATTTAGCGTTGTCTTCTAGTAATGGTAACAACATACATTCAGAGTTATGAACTTGTTTGTTACTGCTGTCATCTGGGCAAAATACAGTATGTTCTAATTTTAAGTTGTACTTTACCTATTAACAGTGGAGGAGCAATTTTGAGAGTACCCAAAACTAATCATATGCCTCCCTCTACTGAACACACATTCCCATTCTCAGATTTACAACAGCTGTCAAAAGTATTATTAAGTTTGAACCACTCTTTTAAAGGTAAAAGCAATTTTAATTAACTTCTGTGATTGATACAGTTTGCATTACAGTGTGTTTGTAATATTCCTTGAAATATGTGTGTACATACAGAAGCATTATTATAATGAAAATCATAGACAGTATGTGCAAGCTTAAAATATGGCAGGTATTATGCTACCTTTAAAGTAGTAGTAGTCCTACTAAAATGGACATCATTTCTAATGCTTCAGTATACTGTAGAACAAAATCATCTCCAAAGGGTATGGATCATTAGGTCACCAACAAGTAAGTCAACAAGCATTAGGTTGACACCACTAGGTCGACATGGCTTCATGTCGACGTGACTAAAAGTCGACTGGGGCATTAGGTCAATATGGGCATTAGGTCGCCATGGGAAAGGCCAACAGGGTCATAAGGTCAACAGGGTCATTAGGTGGACATGTGATAGGTCAACAGTGAAAAAGTCCACATTTTTTTCACCCGAATGTCAATGTAACACTAAAACGTAGCACCACGTACACTCTCCATGCTTCGGGCACGGTGCATTGCTATGCTCAGCACACTATTTTATTCTCCCACAACACCCAAGTGGATGGAAGGACATGAAATACCAGCTGTCGGCACATGTAGTGTCAACATGGACACCGAAACTTACCACTGCGTCCCTTTGCTTGCAGCACTCGCCATGTTTAGTGTACAGTGCCTCGCTGCGCTTGGCCCGCTGTTTTATTCTACCACCATTCCCTAGTGATTGGTAGGGCATGAAATAACGCCTGTCGGCACATATCGGCTCAAGAAACAGTAAATAAACCCATGTCGACCTTTTAACTGTTGACCTTCCCCATGTCAGCCTAATGACCCTGTCGTCCTAACCCATGTCGACCTTCCTGCATGTCAACCTAAAGTCATGCGGACCTAGTGTCATGTCGACCTTAATCCATGTGGAACTACCTGCATGTCGACCTAGTGGTGTCGGCCTAATGCTTGCCGACCTACTTGGTGGTTACCCAATGACTGTATCCCATCTCAAACAGAATATGGGACTTCAATAAACTGTCATATTTTAAATATTATCGTAAATAATAAAATTGCATATAGGTTAGTAAGATATATTTTTAAATATAAAAGCTTATAATATGCTTCACATAAATACATTTAATATACAATCAAATATCCTGAGGACAGAGGATAAATGTATTTCCTAAAAGCTTGCTTGTAATACAATGTTGACAATAGTTGACAATTTACAATAATAAGAAGAGAATAAGAAAGCCAAAAAGATTGGGAAAGATGTCAAACGTAGGATAACTAAACTGGGGTGGTGCTAGGGGAATACTCTGACAGGGGTAAACCTTAAGTAAAGTGATCATTAAGATAATTCAAGGGCCCACAATTTTAGAATAAAATGTTGGTAGCAGTTAAAGAGTTTGCATCAGATGCAACAACACCAGGCTGACAAAGGGCCTCATTCTGGTTCACTTGCAAAAGCAAATTCTCTCTCTAATGGACAAAACCATGTGCACTGCAGGTGATACAGAGAGTAAGATTTGAGTGAGTTATTATGTTTCTGGCAGCCTTATTTTTACACTGCACTATAGATATCGGTTAGAAGTACAAATCCCACTCTCTCTGCTCATGTTATATTTGCCCCACTTGAACTGCAAATGGTTTTGTGCACTGCAGGTGCACAAAAAGGGAGAGAATTTACTTTTGCAAGTGAACCAGAATCATGCCCAAAATGTCTTGGAACAGCAACATGACACTTGCGTGCTGGAGTACCGGCGGCTCACAGTCGGTATCTCTCAGGTTTTCCTTTTGCTATCCCATGACACAGGCTGTACATGTAGGAGCTCTGTGGTCGACTGCTGAGCCAATGGAGGGAGACACAACAGTGTGAACGCAGCTTCTAATGTATGAGGGCCCTAGGATTTATTTTTTCTGTTACTATTTGCATGTCAATTCATTACTACCTTTGCCCATTTACCTGACTGTACCATTTTAACAACCCCTATAATTTTATTTCTCTCCTGTTATCCTTCTCTTTCACTTCACCATTCCATGTCTTATCCACACTATCATTCTTACCGTCATCATTTACCACTGTTGACCTATTTCACTGCCTCATCATGACTCATCCTTCCCTCGCCCACTCTGCATTCTCACCACCCATCTCAACAAAGCAATCTTTTAACTACTTTTTCTCCTTCCCTCAAACCCATCTTTCAGCAGTTTTCCTGAAAACCCTCAATTCTCATGCATATCTCTTCCCTACCCCTCTCATATGATTTGTGGAATGACAGGTAAATTTGCAACAAGCAGACCTCTTAGCCATAATCTCTTAATTTTTAACTACATGAATCTCTTTGCTTTCAGTGTAGGCTAAATCTTTCTGACTGAAACAGGGTTTCCAGCCATCAGTGGGACTCCTCCTTCCACACTATCATATCCGATGGACTTCATGGTGTTGGAGTATTTTTACCAACTGCACCTACAGTACTATTCCCCTTATTCATCTTGTGCCTTATTTTCCTTTTATGTCTGCTCAATCTGACTTTTTCACTGCATCACCTTTGCTTGCAATTGTTGCCTCCTGGATCCTGTCTCTCTGTACACTTTTCAGCAATGTTTATAACTGTACTATTTTTTTGTGGATGAGTTTGTCTAAAATAAACTTGTAAACATTTTAGAAGATTTTATGCCAAATGTTTGATCTCTCTTTTAGTATAACATTATGCAATAATAAATAAGAACATTGAAAGTTGAGTAAGAAACACCTTTGAAAACTTGGAGTGATTGAGACCACCCACTGCTTGATATAGATCATCTCAAAAATTTTGGCAGAACCTGGGAAGTGTTACCAACTGTACCTTGGTTGTTTTACTATGAGACTGTGAGATTTTCAGCTCTCTAAGAGATATAACAAATATTTATTTTCCCAACCGACAGGTCGCCCATTTATTTCAGTATTGGTCTACTATACAGTATATGAATTGTACAGGTTGAGTATCCCTTATCCAAAATGCTCGGGACCAGGAGAATTTTGGATAACGGATTATTCCGTATTTCGGAATATTTTATTATTTCAATGATGTATTTTGAAGTATCTTGCATTTATGCTGTATAAACACATAATATACACACAAATATATTTTATTACAAAGAGGAGGAAAGGTGATTGGTATGTATTGCGCTGCTGAACCCAATTTATTGTATATATACTCTAAAATAGAGGGAATGACCAACGTGCAGTGAATGACACGGACACACTGCTTAAAAAAGTATAAATTTAATATATTATATCAAATAATACATAAAACATTAAGGGAAATAATCAGGAACACAAAAATTACATATATAAGGAAAATAAAAAACACATTAAATAATGACACTCTATTAAAAAATCTTTCATAGGATAAATATATCGGCTGGGTGGTTGTAGCCTGATAGATAGTAGTCCTTAAATGGGGCTAAAAATGGACGTTTGTTAAATTGGAGGCACTCCGCTGTTAATAAGCCACATAAAGAATGATGAAATTTGTTAGATGGATTTTAAGCGTCTCAGAAATGCTGTTGGTAGAAATGAATTAATATGAATAATGGAATAAATGTCCGATGAAAAGTTATTATTTGGTAGGATGAAAATGAATAAAGGTAACAGTCACTCTGGCGTGTAAGTGGCACGCACTATAGCAAGCAGATGGTTGGTTTTGCGTATAGCAAGCAGTAGGTATGCAGCAGTGATGGTATGCAGTGATTGGAAACAGGGGGTTAATGGTTTTATCTCACCCACAGATAGCGTTTGCCAAGTCTGATGGTTGCTCCGTTCACCGTAAGGAGGAAGATGTTAGGGGCCGGTAGTTGTCCTCTGTGGGACGCCAGATGCACTGGCGCCGGCGGGTGGTGTTGCTCTCCTGGAAGGACGGAGCGTCCTAATGTTCAGACGGCGATACTGCTGCTGGCGATGATTGCGCTGTTCTTCCGTGTAGCGCTAAAAGGCTGTGTATACAGCGGGACAATAGGTGGCGGCGGGCGGCTCCAAACGTCTCAGTGGTATGACGTCAACGCGTTTCGTCTCCTACGTGGTAATGGAGACTTTTTCAAGACGGATACTAGTGCTTGTTCTGTATCCCTTTTATTTGGTCAGGCTGATTGGATCAATTATCCTATTTTCCACATAATATTAGTGAATATATAATAATATATAAATAGAGTGATTCATATAAGCATTTAGTCATTCTATAAATAATAATACTAAAAAGCAGTGTGTCCGATATTTAGATGCAAATAAATAAAAACGCTACATTGTAAGAACTGTTCTAATTGTTAACTATTAGGGGTCAGCTGTCAAATGACTGTTTCACAGACATATCGTTACTCAGTTTAGAAGCAAAACCTAGAGTGTTAATTCATGTTCCATTCTATTGGTCAGTTGGTATAGAGAGAGCAGAAACAGAGAGAGATAATATCCAATGATAATATACAGTATTATCACGATGCACATCATTAATGCATATATATATATATAGAAGAGACAATTTACAGAGCATACAGGTTCAGTTTATGAAATCATAATATTTATTAATCTATGCATTTTAAAGTTGCAGTAATCCGATATATAGGTTTTATATTTAGCTAGAGCTACAGCAAAGGTATGTTATCATTATATTAGATCTAATCTTTAGTATATTATTTATTTATTCATTTGTTTATTTATGATTTAGTTGAGAAACCATCAAGATAGAGAGTAAAGATAAAAGATAATAGATAAAAAATTAAAAATAAATGAAAAATAAACAATAAAAATAAATAAAATAAAAATAAAAATAAAAAATAATAATAAAGATGTATACATATGGAGAAAAGGAATGCATATATATATATACATATATAAGCACATATATATATATATATATATAATGTGCATCAAGCCAGGAAATTTAGTTTTGAATTGATTCCAACTAGATCACGGAAAGGGCGAGGGAAAGGGAGGGGGGAGCGAGGGGGAAAAAAAGGGGGGGGGGATACAAAATATATATGATGAATTTTAGATTTTTAGACAACCCTTATATCTACAGTACCTTAATTATGATTTTAATAAATCCACTTTTGTTGGGCAATATATTCTCCATATAAATATGTTCTATAGTTTATAATAGCCCTTTCAATAAATCCAAAAGAGTTTCAAGAGATTTGTTCATATAGCGAACAAAAAGGGGGATTACCTTATAATTTGGACACTGATCAGCCTGAGATATCCCGAGTGGAGAGAGGGGGGTCTGCAAACCCACACTGTCAATGAACAGTGTGGGTAGATCGCCTTCGCTCCACTCTGATTGGTAATCCCAGGATTTCAATGAAATAACCTTGTATATATATAACTCACCCAGATAAATCAAATAAACCCCAAGAGAACATATATTGGTTTTAATCTATGTTAGTTTTAATCTCAATTAAAATTTTGATTTCATTTTTATTTTTATTTTCAGTCCAGACACGCGAAGTCCAGGGCCTCATTGAGACCCCTAGGGCTCAACGTGTCTAGCTTAAAAATCCAGGACGATTCGGCCAGACAAAGCTTCCTATACCTGTCTCCCCCCCTCTTAGTGGTTTCGACATGTTCTACTCCTGTGATGGTTAAACCACTTGGATCACTCTGATGTTTATCCAGAAAGTGTCGAGGGACACTATGCTTCATCATTTTATTCAAGATATTATTCCTGTGTTCCCTGAATCTCATTTTCAGAGATCTAATAGTGCGTCCAACGTACTGGAGTTTACAGGGACACTCCAGCACGTATACGCAATAAGTGGTATCACAGTTCATAAAGGACTTTATATTATGTGTTGAACTATTTACAGATGATGTTATACTATTCTTTTTGTTGAGCATATGTCCACAGGTTAGGCATATGTTCTTGCCACATTTGAAATTTCCATTTGGTCTAGAAGGTAACCAGGATTGCTGTTTTTCTATTTTTAGGGGAGGAAGTAGGCTTGGGGCGATGTTGTCTTTCAAATTTCTATTTCTTCTAAAAGTTATCTTAGGGGTGGTTATTATTTCTTGCAATATTTTATCACAACTAAGGATCTCAAAATTACTTAGTAAAATCTTCTTTATTTGATTTGATTTATTATTAAATTTTGTTATGAATGCTAGTGTATTTCCAAATTTATTAGGATTTTCGTTTGGTGTTATAGTTTTTTGTTGTTTTTTTGGGACTAAAAGGGTGTCTCTTTTAATTTTCTCTACTTGTATAGATGCCTTCTGTAATAGATTAGTTGGATATTCACGTCTTTTGAAATTAAGTATCATTTGATCTGCCTGGGATTTATAATCAGATTCTAGGGTACAATTACGACGGAGTCTAGTTAGCTGGTTTTTGGGGATGTTGTCAACCCAGGGTCTATAATGACCACTCTTGTAATGCAAATAATTATTAGTCCCCACAGGTTTCTTATAGTTATTGGAGATAAGGGTATTGTTGTGAATTGAGAACGCAATATCCAGGAAGTTTACTGAGGTATAACTAAAAGTGTGGGTGAAGGTTAAATTAAATGTGTTAGAATTCAAATAGTTAACAAAATCAAGTGCCAAATCGTGTCCCCCATTCCAAATAATAAATAAATCGTCAATGAAACGGCCATAGAGGACCAGATTCCCCCTAAATGGACCACCCCATATAAGTTGTTCTTCGAGGCGGCCCATATAGAGGTTCGCAAAGCTAGGTGCGAATCTGGTCCCCATGGCCGTTCCAAGGCGCTGTAGAAAAAAGTGCTCATCAAAAAGAAAGAAATTGTGAGTTAAGATGAAAAGAATAGAATCAAGAAGAAATTGTTTACGCGGTGCGGATATGTCATTAGTGGAGTTGAGGTAGTGGTTAATGGCATCAATGCCCTTGTCATGGGGTATGTTGGTATATAATGCCTGGACATCAAGGGTCAAAAAGCCCCACCCCTCTGTCCATGCTAAATTTAGAGTTTTATTAAGTATGTGAGTGGTATCTTTAATGTGCGAGGGGAGTGCCGTGACGAATTGTTGTAAGTGTGAATCAACAAAATGTGAGAGGTTAGAAGTAAGGGACCCTACACCTGAAATAATGGGGCGTCCGGGAGGTGAAGTGAGACTTTTGTGTATTTTGGGTAAAAAATAAAAAGTGGGAGTGATGGGGTGATAAGGAAATAAAAATTGAGATTCCTCCCTGGATATTGCGCTCTCAACTACCGCAGTCGTGAGCATTTGTTTAAATTGCGCCTGATAAGGGATTGAGGGGTTATTCTGGAGTTGGGTGTAGTATTTAGTATCTTTTAATTGTTTATAGGCTTCGGTTATATAAGCCTCCCTGTCCATTACTACTACCCCTCCCCCTTTGTCGGCCTGTTTGACCACTATAGATAAGTCCTCCTTGAGACTTTTTAGAGCCAGACGTTCCTGTTTAGTTAGATTATCAGCTGGTAAATCTCTATTATTGAAAAATTTCTTCTTATTCTTTACTGTTTTTGTGTTTTTACCTGTGGGGGCTTGAGAACATAGGTTTTTAAAATCTTGTAATGTTTTATTATAAAATATTGTGATTGCAGGGCTTTTTTGTTCTAGTGGAAAGAAACTGGATTTTTTCTTGAACAGTGGTTTGGTGGTAGAGTTTTTGATTGTATTTATATTGAAGGTCTCGATCTCGTCAGGGTTATTTTCATCTAAGAGAGATTCTAGTGTTTCTAGGCCTACAAGATCAGTCTCATCCAAGATTATTGGTAGGCTTTCTTTATCTTGATTAATTTTGCTTAGTTCTTTTGTCGCGAAATACCGCTTTCTACAGAGGTCTCTGGTAAATTTGTTTAGGTCTAAAAATAAATCAAAAACATTAGGGTTCTGATGGGGTGCAAAATTCAGGCCTTTACATAATAGGGTTTTCTGAGGGTCTGTTAACTGATGTGCTGTGAGATTAAAGATACCAGAAGTATCTACTTTAGACGAGGTTTGTTTCGTTCTTTTCCTGCCTCCTCTTCTCCCTCTCCCTCGCGGTACCTTTTGGGGGTATGGCGGGGGAGATTGGAGTACGGGTTTGGATCCTGCCAGCTCCTTGGTTGAAAAACCTGTTCGCTGTGGTTTCTCTCATTAGAGGTATTAGATGGTATTAATTGAGGTGGGGATCTTCTTCTCTCTCTGTAAGAGTCTCTATAGGGTCTGGTTTCTCTGTTAAAGGACTCAGTCCTATCTCTATAGTTATTATATTTATGGTTGTAATTGTTCTGGGATCTATTTCTATACGTTTGGTATGAATTTTTACGTTGTCTAAAGGCTGGGCGTGATCTATATGTCTGCTGGTTCTCTTCATCTGGTATATTTGTCTTAATTTTATGGTATGTCCTTACGATATTTCTTTGGTAATCGTTATGGTCTCTCTCCCATTTACGTTTTTTATTTGTGATCAATTCTTTTTCAAATCTCTCTACTCTGTTATTGATCTGTTCATCTCTCTCTTTAAATGCTGGATTGTCTTTAAAGTTAAGTAGCTCATCTTTAGTTTTTTCTATTTTGGTGACTGTTTTTTCTACTGTCTCCTCGCGGTATTTAATTAACAATTTCATTAGTGTAAAGGAGCAGTTGTCAAGTGCCTCATTCCATTTCCTGAGTAATTCAGGTTGGTCATTGATTGACAGATGTTTAGATAATCTAAGTCCCCTTGGGATTATTTTTGTATCAATATACTTTTGTAGAGAGATGCTGTCCCACCAATTTCGCATCTCATCTTTTAATAGGTCTTCAAGGCTATAAAATAGCTTATTCATGTTCGGGGGGGCATTTGACAAAGGCTCCTCATTTTTTTGAGTCACATTAAATTGTGATAAATAACAGTCTCTACGAGTTTTACGGTCATTGTAACTTCTAAAATCATTCATAGCTGCACGCTGGTCAATATTCAAAATAAACTGAAGTATATAAAAAAAGGTTTATATATGAAAAGATTTAATGATTAGTAGGTGGCTGCTTGGGGAATGGCACAAAGAAAGTTTCTACAGAAAAAAAGTTTTCTTGCAGACCGCAAAATTGGAAATATACCAATTCACAATCTGCAAAAAAGCCCCAGCGCTCAAAATTTAAAGAGAATTAATATATTTAGAGATATCCAATAAGGGACAGCTGCTGCAAATCACATCCCCAAAAACCAGCTAACTAGACTCCGTCGTAATTGTACCCTAGAATCTGATTATAAATCCCAGGCAGATCAAATGATACTTAATTTCAAAAGACGTGAATATCCAACTAATCTATTACAGAAGGCATCTATACAAGTAGAGAAAATTAAAAGAGACACCCTTTTAGTCCCAAAAAAACAACAAAAAACTATAACACCAAACGAAAATCCTAATAAATTTGGAAATACACTAGCATTCATAACAAAATTTAATAATAAATCAAATCAAATAAAGAAGATTTTACTAAGTAATTTTGAGATCCTTAGTTATGATAAAATATTGCAAGAAATAATAACCACCCCTAAGATAACTTTTAGAAGAAATAGAAATTTGAAAGACAACATCGCCCCAAGCCTACTTCCTCCCCTAAAAATAGAAAAACAGCAATCCTGGTTACCTTCTAGACCAAATGGAAATTTCAAATGTGGCAAGAACATATGCCTAACCTGTGGACATATGCTCAACAAAAAGAATAGTATAACATCATCTGTAAATAGTTCAACACATAATATAAAGTCCTTTATGAACTGTGATACCACTTATTGCGTATACGTGCTGGAGTGTCCCTGTAAACTCCAGTACGTTGGACGCACTATTAGATCTCTGAAAATGAGATTCAGGGAACACAGGAATAATATCTTGAATAAAATGATGAAGCATAGTGTCCCTCGACACTTTCTGGATAAACATCAGAGTGATCCAAGTGGTTTAACCATCACAGGAGTAGAACATGTCGAAACCACTAAGAGGGGGGGAGACAGGTATAGGAAGCTTTGTCTGGCCGAATCGTCCTGGATTTTTAAGCTAGACACGTTGAGCCCTAGGGGTCTCAATGAGGCCCTGGACTTCGCGTGTCTGGACTGAAAATAAAAATAAAAATGAAATCAAAATTTTAATTGAGATTAAAACTAACATAGATTAAAACCAATATATGTTCTCTTGGGGTTTATTTGATTTATCTGGGTGAGTTATATATATACAAGGTTATTTCATTGAAATCCTGGGATTACCAATCAGAGTGGAGCGAAGGCGATCTACCCACACTGTTCATTGACAGTGTGGGTTTGCAGACCCCCCTCTCTCCACTCGGGATATCTCAGGCTGATCAGTGTCCAAATTATAAGGTAATCCCCCTTTTTGTTCGCTATATGAACAAATCTCTTGAAACTCTTTTGGATTTATTGAAAGGGCTATTATAAACTATAGAACATATTTATATGGAGAATATATTGCCCAACAAAAGTGGATTTATTAAAATCATAATTAAGGTACTGTAGATATAAGGGTTGTCTAAAAATCTAAAATTCATCATATATATTTTGTATCCCCCCCCCCCTTTTTTTCCCCCTCGCTCCCCCCTCCCTTTCCCTCGCCCTTTCTGTGATCTAGTTGGAATCAATTCAAAACTAAATTTCCTGGCTTGATGCACATTATATATATATATATATATGTGCTTATATATGTATATATATGCATTCCTTTTCTCCATATGTATACATCTTTATTATTATTTTTTATTTTTATTTTTATTTTATTTATTTTTATTGTTTATTTTTCATTTATTTTTCATTTTTTATCTATTATCTTTTATCTTTACTCTCTATCTTGATGGTTTCTCAACTAAATCATAAATAAACAAATGAATAAATAAATAATATACTAAAGATTAGATCTAATATAATGATAACATACCTTTGCTGTAGCTCTAGCTAAATATAAAACCTATATATCGGATTACTGCAACTTTAAAATGCATAGATTAATAAATATTATGATTTCATAAACTGAACCTGTATGCTCTGTAAATTGTCTCTTCTATATATATATATGCATTAATGATGTGCATCGTGATAATACTGTATATTATCATTGGATATTATCTCTCTCTGTTTCTGCTCTCTCTATACCAACTGACCAATAGAATGGAACATGAATTAACACTCTAGGTTTTGCTTCTAAACTGAGTAACGATATGTCTGTGAAACAGCTCTGTGACAGCTGACCCCTATTAGTTAACAATTAGAACAGTTCTTACAATGTAGCGTTTTTATTTATTTGCATCTAAATATCGGACACACTGCTTTTTAGTATTATTATTTATAGAATGACTAAATGCTTATATGAATCACTCTATTTATATATTATTATATATTCACTAATATTATGTGGAAAATAGGATAATTGATCCAATCAGCCTGACCAAATAAAAGGGATACAGAACAAGCACTAGTATCCGTCTTGAAAAAGTCTCCATTACCACGTAGGAGACGAAACGCGTTGACGTCATACCACTGAGACGTTTGGAGCCGCCCGCCGCCACCTATTGTCCCGCTGTATACACAGCCTTTTAGCGCTACACGGAAGAACAGCGCAATCATCGCCAGCAGCAGTATCGCCGTCTGAACATTAGGACGCTCCGTCCTTCCAGGAGAGCAACACCACCCGCCGGCGCCAGTGCATCTGGCGTCCCACAGAGGACAACTACCGGCCCCTAACATCTTCCTCCTTACGGTGAACGGAGCAACCATCAGACTTGGCAAACGCTATCTGTGGGTGAGATAAAACCATTAACCCCCTGTTTCCAATCACTGCATACCATCACTGCTGCATACCTACTGCTTGCTATACGCAAAACCAACCATCTGCTTGCTATAGTGCGTGCCACTTACACGCCAGAGTGACTGTTACCTTTATTCATTTTCATCCTACCAAATAATAACTTTTCATCGGACATTTATTCCATTATTCATATTAATTCATTTCTACCAACAGCATTTCTGAGACGCTTAAAATCCATCTAACAAATTTCATCATTCTTTATGTGGCTTATTAACAGCGGAGTGCCTCCAATTTAACAAACGTCCATTTTTAGCCCCATTTAAGGACTACTATCTATCAGGCTACAACCACCCAGCCGATATATTTATCCTATGAAAGATTTTTTAATAGAGTGTCATTATTTAATGTGTTTTTTATTTTCCTTATATATGTAATTTTTGTGTTCCTGATTATTTCCCTTAATGTTTTATGTATTATTTGATATAATATATTAAATTTATACTTTTTTAAGCAGTGTGTCCGTGTCATTCACTGCACGTTGGTCATTCCCTCTATTTTAGAGTATATATACAATAAATTGGGTTCAGCAGCGCAATACATACCAATCACCTTTCCTCCTCTTTGTACTATTATACCTTTGTGGGTATAGGCAAACCCACAGGTGTGATTTGCAGCAGCTGTCCCTTATTGGATATCTCTAAATATATTAATTCTCTTTAAATTTTGAGCGCTGGGGCTTTTTTGCAGATTGTGAATTGGTATATTTCCAATTTTGCGGTCTGCAAGAAAACTTTTTTTCTGTAGAAACTTTCTTTGTGCCATTCCCCAAGCAGCCACCTACTAATCATTAAATCTTTTCATATATAAACCTTTTTTTATATACTTCAGTTTATTTTGAATATTGACCAGCGTGCAGCTATGAATGATTTTAGAAGTTACAATGACCGTAAAACTCGTAGAGACTGTTATTTATCACAATTTAATGTGACTCAAAAAAATGAGGAGCCTTTGTCAAATGCCCCCCCGAACATGAATAAGATATTTTATAGCCTTGAAGACCTATTAAAAGATGAGATGCGAAATTGGTGGGACAGCATCTCTCTACAAAAGTATATTGATACAAAAATAATCCCAAGGGGACTTAGATTATCTAAACATCTGTCAATCAATGACCAACCTGAATTACTCAGGAAATGGAATGAGGCACTTGACAACTGCTCCTTTACACTAATGAAATTGTTAATTAAATACCGCGAGGAGACAGTAGAAAAAACAGTCACCAAAATAGAAAAAACTAAAGATGAGCTACTTAACTTTAAAGACAATCCAGCATTTAAAGAGAGAGATGAACAGATCAATAACAGAGTAGAGAGATTTGAAAAAGAATTGATCACAAATAAAAAACGTAAATGGGAGAGAGACCATAACGATTACCAAAGAAATATCGTAAGGACATACCATAAAATTAAGACAAATATACCAGATGAAGAGAACCAGCAGACATATAGATCACGCCCAGCCTTTAGACAACGTAAAAATTCATACCAAACGTATAGAAATAGATCCCAGAACAATTACAACCATAAATATAATAACTATAGAGATAGGACTGAGTCCTTTAACAGAGAAACCAGACCCTATAGAGACTCTTACAGAGAGAGAAGAAGATCCCCACCTCAATTAATACCATCTAATACCTCTAATGAGAGAAACCACAGCGAACAGGTTTTTCAACCAAGGAGCTGGCAGGATCCAAACCCGTACTCCAATCTCCCCCGCCATACCCCCAAAAGGTACCGCGAGGGAGAGGGAGAAGAGGAGGCAGGAAAAGAACGAAACAAACCTCGTCTAAAGTAGATACTTCTGGTATCTTTAATCTCACAGCACATCAGTTAACAGACCCTCAGAAAACCCTATTATGTAAAGGCCTGAATTTTGCACCCCATCAGAACCCTAATGTTTTTGATTTATTTTTAGACCTAAACAAATTTACCAGAGACCTCTGTAGAAAGCGGTATTTCGCGACAAAAGAACTAAGCAAAATTAATCAAGATAAAGAAAGCCTACCAATAATCTTGGATGAGACTGATCTTGTAGGCCTAGAAACACTAGAATCTCTCTTAGATGAAAATAACCCTGACGAGATCGAGACCTTCAATATAAATACAATCAAAAACTCTACCACCAAACCACTGTTCAAGAAAAAATCCAGTTTCTTTCCACTAGAACAAAAAAGCCCTGCAATCACAATATTTTATAATAAAACATTACAAGATTTTAAAAACCTATGTTCTCAAGCCCCCACAGGTAAAAACACAAAAACAGTAAAGAATAAGAAGAAATTTTTCAATAATAGAGATTTACCAGCTGATAATCTAACTAAACAGGAACGTCTGGCTCTAAAAAGTCTCAAGGAGGACTTATCTATAGTTATCAAACAGGCCGACAAAGGGGGAGGGGTAGTAGTAATGGACAGGGAGGCTTATATAACCGAAGCCTATAAACAATTAAAAGATACTAAATACTACACCCAACTCCAGAATAACCCCTCAATCCCTTATCAGGCGCAATTTAAACAAATGCTCACGACTGCGGTAGTTGAGAGCGCAATATCCAGGGAGGAATCTTAATTTTTATTTCCTTATCACCCCATCACTCCCACTTTTTATTTTTTACCCAAAATACACAAAAGTCTCACTTCACCTCCCGGACGCCCCATTATTTCAGGTGTAGGGTCCCTTACTTCTAACCTCTCACATTTTGTTGATTCACACTTACAACAATTCGTCACGGCACTCCCCTCGCACATTAAAGATACCACTCACATACTTAATAAAACTCTAAATTTAGCATGGACAGAGGGGTGGGGCTTTTTGACCCTTGATGTCCAGGCATTATATACCAACATACCCCATGACAAGGGCATTGATGCCATTAACCACTACCTCAACTCCACTAATGACATATCCGCACCGCGTAAACAATTTCTTCTTGATTCTATTCTTTTCATCTTAACTCACAATTTCTTTCTTTTTGATGAGCACTTTTTTCTACAGCGCCTTGGAACGGCCATGGGGACCAGATTCGCACCTAGCTTTGCGAACCTCTATATGGGCCGCCTCGAAGAACAACTTATATGGGGTGGTCCATTTAGGGGGAATCTGGTCCTCTATGGCCGTTTCATTGACGATTTATTTATTATTTGGAATGGGGGACACGATTTGGCACTTGATTTTGTTAACTATTTGAATTCTAACACATTTAATTTAACCTTCACCCACACTTTTAGTTATACCTCAGTAAACTTCCTGGATATTGCGTTCTCAATTCACAACAATACCCTTATCTCCAATAACTATAAGAAACCTGTGGGGACTAATAATTATTTGCATTACAAGAGTGGTCATTATAGACCCTGGGTTGACAACATCCCCAAAAACCAGCTAACTAGACTCCGTCGTAATTGTACCCTAGAATCTGATTATAAATCCCAGGCAGATCAAATGATACTTAATTTCAAAAGACGTGAATATCCAACTAATCTATTACAGAAGGCATCTATACAAGTAGAGAAAATTAAAAGAGACACCCTTTTAGTCCCAAAAAAACAACAAAAAACTATAACACCAAACGAAAATCCTAATAAATTTGGAAATACACTAGCATTCATAACAAAATTTAATAATAAATCAAATCAAATAAAGAAGATTTTACTAAGTAATTTTGAGATCCTTAGTTATGATAAAATATTGCAAGAAATAATAACCACCCCTAAGATAACTTTTAGAAGAAATAGAAATTTGAAAGACAACATCGCCCCAAGCCTACTTCCTCCCCTAAAAATAGAAAAACAGCAATCCTGGTTACCTTCTAGACCAAATGGAAATTTCAAATGTGGCAAGAACATATGCCTAACCTGTGGACATATGCTCAACAAAAAGAATAGTATAACATCATCTGTAAATAGTTCAACACATAATATAAAGTCCTTTATGAACTGTGATACCACTTATTGCGTATACGTGCTGGAGTGTCCCTGTAAACTCCAGTACGTTGGACGCACTATTAGATCTCTGAAAATGAGATTCAGGGAACACAGGAATAATATCTTGAATAAAATGATGAAGCATAGTGTCCCTCGACACTTTCTGGATAAACATCAGAGTGATCCAAGTGGTTTAACCATCACAGGAGTAGAACATGTCGAAACCACTAAGAGGGGGGGAGACAGGTATAGGAAGCTTTGTCTGGCCGAATCGTCCTGGATTTTTAAGCTAGACACGTTGAGCCCTAGGGGTCTCAATGAGGCCCTGGACTTCGCGTGTCTGGACTGAAAATAAAAATAAAAATGAAATCAAAATTTTAATTGAGATTAAAACTAACATAGATTAAAACCAATATATGTTCTCTTGGGGTTTATTTGATTTATCTGGGTGAGTTATATATATACAAGGTTATTTCATTGAAATCCTGGGATTACCAATCAGAGTGGAGCGAAGGCGATCTACCCACACTGTTCATTGACAGTGTGGGTTTGCAGACCCCCCTCTCTCCACTCGGGATATCTCAGGCTGATCAGTGTCCAAATTATAAGGTAATCCCCCTTTTTGTTCGCTATATGAACAAATCTCTTGAAACTCTTTTGGATTTATTGAAAGGGCTATTATAAACTATAGAACATATTTATATGGAGAATATATTGCCCAACAAAAGTGGATTTATTAAAATCATAATTAAGGTACTGTAGATATAAGGGTTGTCTAAAAATCTAAAATTCATCATATATATTTTGTATCCCCCCCCCCCTTTTTTTCCCCCTCGCTCCCCCCTCCCTTTCCCTCGCCCTTTCTGTGATCTAGTTGGAATCAATTCAAAACTAAATTTCCTGGCTTGATGCACATTATATATATATATATATATGTGCTTATATATGTATATATATGCATTCCTTTTCTCCATATGTATACATCTTTATTATTATTTTTTATTTTTATTTTTATTTTATTTATTTTTATTGTTTATTTTTCATTTATTTTTCATTTTTTATCTATTATCTTTTATCTTTACTCTCTATCTTGATGGTTTCTCAACTAAATCATAAATAAACAAATGAATAAATAAATAATATACTAAAGATTAGATCTAATATAATGATAACATACCTTTGCTGTAGCTCTAGCTAAATATAAAACCTATATATCGGATTACTGCAACTTTAAAATGCATAGATTAATAAATATTATGATTTCATAAACTGAACCTGTATGCTCTGTAAATTGTCTCTTCTATATATATATATGCATTAATGATGTGCATCGTGATAATACTGTATATTATCATTGGATATTATCTCTCTCTGTTTCTGCTCTCTCTATACCAACTGACCAATAGAATGGAACATGAATTAACACTCTAGGTTTTGCTTCTAAACTGAGTAACGATATGTCTGTGAAACAGCTCTGTGACAGCTGACCCCTATTAGTTAACAATTAGAACAGTTCTTACAATGTAGCGTTTTTATTTATTTGCATCTAAATATCGGACACACTGCTTTTTAGTATTATTATTTATAGAATGACTAAATGCTTATATGAATCACTCTATTTATATATTATTATATATTCACTAATATTATGTGGAAAATAGGATAATTGATCCAATCAGCCTGACCAAATAAAAGGGATACAGAACAAGCACTAGTATCCGTCTTGAAAAAGTCTCCATTACCACGTAGGAGACGAAACGCGTTGACGTCATACCACTGAGACGTTTGGAGCCGCCCGCCGCCACCTATTGTCCCGCTGTATACACAGCCTTTTAGCGCTACACGGAAGAACAGCGCAATCATCGCCAGCAGCAGTATCGCCGTCTGAACATTAGGACGCTCCGTCCTTCCAGGAGAGCAACACCACCCGCCGGCGCCAGTGCATCTGGCGTCCCACAGAGGACAACTACCGGCCCCTAACATCTTCCTCCTTACGGTGAACGGAGCAACCATCAGACTTGGCAAACGCTATCTGTGGGTGAGATAAAACCATTAACCCCCTGTTTCCAATCACTGCATACCATCACTGCTGCATACCTACTGCTTGCTATACGCAAAACCAACCATCTGCTTGCTATAGTGCGTGCCACTTACACGCCAGAGTGACTGTTACCTTTATTCATTTTCATCCTACCAAATAATAACTTTTCATCGGACATTTATTCCATTATTCATATTAATTCATTTCTACCAACAGCATTTCTGAGACGCTTAAAATCCATCTAACAAATTTCATCATTCTTTATGTGGCTTATTAACAGCGGAGTGCCTCCAATTTAACAAACGTCCATTTTTAGCCCCATTTAAGGACTACTATCTATCAGGCTACAACCACCCAGCCGATATATTTATCCTATGAAAGATTTTTTAATAGAGTGTCATTATTTAATGTGTTTTTTATTTTCCTTATATATGTAATTTTTGTGTTCCTGATTATTTCCCTTAATGTTTTATGTATTATTTGATATAATATATTAAATTTATACTTTTTTAAGCAGTGTGTCCGTGTCATTCACTGCACGTTGGTCATTCCCTCTATTTTAGAGTATATATACAATAAATTGGGTTCAGCAGCGCAATACATACCAATCACCTTTCCTCCTCTTTGTACTATTATACCTTTGTGGGTATAGGCAAACCCACAGGTGTGATTTGCAGCAGCTGTCCCTTATTGGATATCTCTAAATATATTAATTCTCTTTAAATTTTGAGCGCTGGGGCTTTTTTGCAGATTGTGAATTGGTATATTTCCAATTTTGCGGTCTGCAAGAAAACTTTTTTTCTGTAGAAATATATTTTATTACCACATAAAATACACACAAATATATTTTATTTGTTCAAAAAACAAGGTTTTAAAACGTGAAACAAAATGTGTGTGCTATCTCAGCACTGAATTTGAATGCCAAGCAATCATTGTCTTGCACATATATAGTGCCAGTTACATATCATGTCCCCAGTGATGCTGTTACAAATATCCCCAGTGAGTTTTTAGCAAAAAAAAAAAAATTCTCACTTTCTGGAATGTATGGTTTTCGGAATAATTCGGATAACGGATATTCGGATACGGGATACTCGACCTGTATTTTATTTTACTAACATGTGCCAAGTGTTGCTTCATTTATTGGTTTGCTACATAATTAATAATTGCATAGTTAAAATAAAACTGTTATCAGTATTACATCATGTTTCCTGTTAAACTTAGATTGTATTTTGTGCTGTAAAGCTAAATGTAAAGCACTTTGAACCCTATTTGGAAAAAAGTGCTTTATAAATAACATTATTATTATTATTATTATTATTATTATTATTATTATTATTATTATTATATTTGGAGGTATTTCAGATAGTGCTTGACCCTAACCTGCCGAAGAATACTTACGTTCAGGATACCACCTGTCATAATCCAGCATTGGCATCCTGATACATGTTGAAGTTCTGACACCGATGCTCTAAAGGCAGCTGGCATCCTGACTGACGGGATTATATATGCATCCCTTAGAATGCTATAGGTTGGTATTATCACTGCATCCAGTGGCCACTGTTGGCTAGATGTAATGCTTAACTGTCTACAGTACATGGTGTCCTACACACAATATACTGTATACAGATTCACTTGCCTAATATCAAAATGCTTTTATTTAGAAAATGTGCAAGATGGCAAAATAAAATTTTAGTTCTTAGATTGCACAGACAGATCATTGTTAAATACTATTATCAAATTACTGTTATGCATCATTCAAATATAAAAGTATATAACAAAATTGCTTGTGCATTTACCCATATTAAATGTTATTGATTCAAGGAAGAGAAAAATGCTGACTCCTCAGCAATCAGGACTAATTTGGAATTAGAAGGAATTTTGCAATAAAAGAAAAGTAATGTGTGTTTCAAAACAGAGAAGAATAAAATAAACACAATAATATTAATTATTTAATTTCTAATTATCAATAATAAAACTTAGTTATGCCACTTCATGTGTAGCTAGAAAACAAAAATTAAGAATAAAAAATTGCCTAAATATAGTTGGGCTCCCCTTTATAAAATATATGATTCTCTGAAATCATTTTTATTCATTTTTTTCTTCAAATGTGGTGGCACAAAAAAAAAAAAAAAGGAAATTTGGTCAGGAGACATTAGGCAACAAATATGTACCTGTATGCACAGTTAAAAAAAAAATAAACAATACTCAAAATATAAAAAATACATATAAAAACTAAAACAACACAAAATACTCAATATATAACTCAGGGACCCTCAGAAGAGTACACAACCCCATAATAACATTTCTTCAATTAAAAATTTTGGGAGGTAGAGTATGACGATTTTAGCATCTCTATCAGGTAACTATATCTAATTTATTAATTATTAGCTTAATTACAGAAATGGACTATACGGGTAATACAAATATGAATACAGTATGTAGGTATCTATGATGGATTGGGACAGTTATAGCAAATATATTGTAGTTTGAGCATTTGTGGAGTTAAAGTCAGCCAAGAAAGAATAACATCAGAGATAAAGGTATAAATGTTTGAAGTAGTAATAGGAGTGGAGAATAGAGCCAGCAGAGAAGTTGCCCATAGCAGCTGCTGTGGATAATTTTATAGTAAGTAAATTATAAATGTTACTTCAATACTGATAGGTTGCTATTGGCAACATCTCCACTGGCACACTTCTCTGCTTCATACATTTGCTGCTAAGGTCTCTGTTTCCTGCCAAAGAGTCCAAATGCATGTACACCTCCAAAAAATATGTAAAATATTCTCAACTGCATAACACAGCCTCTCCAACAGAGACTAGTCTGTGAAGGCCACATTTTATATAATCTATCTGAAGTCAATAAATAGGATGAAACTGTTTTATATACATATTAGAATTACATTTAGACATTTTATAAATGTAAATAATTGAGAACATTTATAAGGTTCTAAGAAAATATAAAGGTCAGATTTGCTTGAGCTGGCAACTTATCCCGGGGTTAAAGGGAGTACAAGAATGATTTACCTCGTCAATGAGTGAAAGAAGGCACAAAGGAAAGAATATGAGAAGGGACAGGACAAAGGGACCCTGACATCGAGAACAAATATTTTGAAAAGGTTCAATACCTTTGGAACCCGTGAAGACAAATTCAAATCAATGATAAGATTTGCTAAACCTTGTAGAACCTATGTGAAGCCAAGAGGGATAGATAATTCTTAATCTGGATCAAAATAAATATAATAAGAAAATGTATGATTAAGATGTGTTACATAGTAGTATAGTTTAATAAAGTAATTCAAAATGAATCTTTCATTATTCCTAATTGTAATTGTTTTTTTATTCAAACTATTTTCTATGGATTTAGGAAGACATATCGGGGGAAATTTACTAAAGGAAATTTGTAAAAAAATAGGTGTATTTGTATCCAGAAATACACTTATTTTTGACATTTACTATCCCGAAAATACGGCAATTCGTAATCGTATTGATGTGCTATCAATCCAAATACGAACTGCCGTATTTTCGGGATTGTAAATGTCAAAAATAAGTGTATTACTGGATACAAATACACCTATTTTTTACAAATTTCCTTTAGTAAATTTCACCCATCGTGTCCATACTAGAATTTTGAGCGACCTCTAGTTGTGCATGTTATTTTTTCATTTTTACGGAATTCATACCAGCCACTGTTTTATGTTCTTATGTATACAAATGTTTTAAGATGGTTATTTATATTGCATTTTATCAGTTGATTAAATATAATCTAATCATATACTATATCTCACTATACGTATTTCTATGCTTATTGATTTTTAAGAGTTAAGTATTTCCTGACTATACAACGGTGGGCGATTTAGATTTGGACCAAACCACCGAGTCTCTATTGTATTTGCACAATACAAAAACCTATGGTGTATTACTAAAAAATGTAGCCCTGTGCTATGTAACCTTCCATTATTTCTCTACTCAAGTGCATATATTTTCACCTAGCCCTGCTATTGCCATCTTATGTGCCAGTATTGAATATTTTTGCTGAATCTCAGTAGATCACAATAAGTAAACTTTTATTTTCTTCTCAATAAACTATGCTTACATTGTTTTAACACACAATTTATGCAATATATTTCATTTTCAAAACTCTTGGGAACTCTATTTATATTTTCTCGTAACTCACTGGTCTAATTCCCTTATCCAACTGCTGTCCTATTTTTTTTTATTAAAGCATTTTACTTGCAAAACAAAGAAGTAGCAGTATCAAGAAAAAAATTGAATTGCATACAATTTAACACATTAAGTTATAACCAGAAACAAAGTATGTCATTGTGAATACAAAAAACACTGATCAACAGACTAAAATGTCAAAGTCGTGTCGTGTCCATATATATGGGGGAGCTTCCTATTGTGCAAAATAAGTATGATTGTATGTAAAGGCCTTTACTACATAACCTGCTTATTGTCTTTTATGAATAATATAAAAAAAAAACATTTAGAATAGGGAGACATTCAGGCATTTTCTGAGCTATTTTACTAAATCACTCAGAAAATCCCTGAAAACGCATGTAAACCGATGTGTGTGTGTAGACCACACAGCGATTCAAATGCGCAGCCCCGCCGTTCTGAATCTGCCCAAGATTCAGAACGGATGTGTCAGATCATTTCAGTGCAGTCGCTCAGAAGCTCTTGTACATCTCCCGCATGTGTGGCGTGGGCAGATGAGCATTGCCTCTGAGTGGGCGATGCGGCACCCCGACCCCCACCTCTCCTACTCGCGGCACCTCTGACCCCCCTCCACCACTCGCAGAACCCCGATCCCATCTGCAGAACTCACCCTGGTAGTGTCCTGGTCTCAGTGGTGGTCCTGGTCCCTATGGGTTGTGGTCCGGTTCCCCCTCATCCATCGATGCAGTGGCAACGGAGAAATAATATGGCCGCGGCTAGCCAATCACGGCATTAGCCAGCTCAAGACGGGGCAGCCAGTCCGATGGCGGAGGAGGAGCAGATAAGAGCTCCAGAAGAACAAGCCCTGGGAAGCAGCGGCCATGCAAAATAGCTTAAAAGGCCTGGGTGTCAGAGAGACAGAGCAGGAAGTCGTCATTTTCAAAAGAGCATACTCTTCTTGAAAAAGACCTCAGTGGAGGTCGAAAGCGCTTGAAGCTTGGATCATACTGCTTGGACCAGGGCACTGTGGACTGATATTTGGACCTTTTACCTGACCACCTTGGAAGCCATTAGGTGAAATCCGGATTCACCTTTTGGTCCTTATGCTTGATTGAGGGCTGGATTTATTCCATGTACCTCCACCAAAACGGGTAATAGGCCATTTACATCCATTTGTCTGCTTACTGTGTTCATTAATGTTTTATGTCTACTGTAAAAATAAAATTGTGTTACACTATATACGCCCACAATTTTGTTTTTTGGGGAACCGTCTTCACATTCCATGAGGCTGAATTCTGAAAGAGGATTGGTCAGTGATCTTTTGGTTGGATACTAAAACGTGGTACGGAGGCGGAGAAGAGGATCGCAACCCCATTAAAAGGGGCGTTTGGTATTTATTTATACATATGCTGTGTTATTCGGAGAAGAGGACCCTGATCCTAAAAAGGAGGGACGTATATTTCTTTGTTCTTGGCGCCAGTGGAGGGAACTCACCACTTTTCCTCACTGTGGTGAGAACATTTACAATGAATAATAGACTTACCAAAATAGTGGCTGGCTCTGTTCGTGGATCCCACACGCGCCGGCCAGGGGGACACTGAAAGATGACGTCACGCCCGCTCGTCGTACGTGCAGGGCGTACGGAGGGAGGCTCGACCACTGTGAACCAATGAAAAAACAGCAGCATTTAAATAAACAATCGTGCAAAAGCAAATCTACAGTATAAGAGTATCCCACAAGTGTGGATACATTTGAACTGTGACAACAAACACATTATGACTGCTTTCTGACCTGTTATATACTATGTATGTGGACTAATAAGGATGTGCAATAAAACATAGAAATACATACAATTAAAAAGCAATGTACAGTCTGATGGGTGGACTGACCTATAAACACAGTATAATTCAATTTGATGTTCTCTTCCATAAAAGGACAGTAAAGTAATATGCTATGAGACAAACAGATGAGCGCTGTGACTGGCGAATCTCTGATGCATGCCTATTAACCATGTAGTAGCCTGTGTCGACCTATCACTGTCAACTCTTGATCGTGATTTTATGGTCTAGAAATCTAGACGCATGTGATGCTCAGTTTTAAAGGAAACAACTAAGACCCAAATTTTCATTAAGTCCACGAGGGGCTAGAGTGTCCAATGTATGTATCCAACGACACTCTTTTTGCAATAGTGCAAGGGATCTATTGCCCCCTCTGGAGAGAGGCGGCACATGATCTATATTTTATATCGCAATGTTGCCATTTCAGCGAAGCCAGACACTCTATCGCAACATTTCGATATAAAATCATAGATCATATCTTGAGGAAGATACAAACCAGTCGAGAGACTGGCAGGGGCTACACTGAACTGGGATGTGCGTGCGACTCACGCGCGTCCCAGTTCAGTGTAGCCCCTGCCAGCGGGGAGGGTCTGGCGAGCCCCGGCCAAGAATGGCAGGGGCTACATCTGTATATATACACATATATATATATATATATATATATATTCTAGTATGCAATTGATAAATAATATATCAAAACTAATTGGTTACTATGGGCAGTGTTCCCTCTTTTCACTTTTAGAAAAGTAGTAAATTTACTGCTTAGTCACAAATCGTAATTTAATAGAATATTGAAACCAATTGTTAACATTTTATAAAACATGTCTTTAAAAGTTTTGTTAAAATGCTTTGCAAAGTTTTATTCAACAGACAGTAATACCAGCCAAAGAAAAAAGAAAATAGCTGCACAATGCAAGAATAAAGTAATTTAATGTAGTATGACAACGTGAGATTTTGTCTTGCAAATCTTAACAGTAAATAAGAAGCAAAGTATTTCTTATTTTGGTCATCAAGCTGTTTGCTAAGTCCTCCAAGTGTACACAGTTTAATTTGATATTGCTTTTGTACCTGCTGAGTTAATAAGAAGCGGTTCTTGTGAATAAGCTGATTTTACCAATTATATATGTGCATAAACAATAAGCTCTGAAGGGGATTCCATCTGTACCTTCCTACCTCATTTGTACAGAACATAATAATCCTGACAGGAAGAAATTAAGAAACTGAAATGTTAAAAAGTCACTTTAATATTTATATGTGCTTTTAATTTTGTGCTGGTTCCTGATTGTAATGTAACTTATACAGTAGATGCATTCAGAAGATATAAAGTGCAATTTCTATCACAATTTCAGAATGTACACATAACTATATTGTGGCATAAATGTTATGTTCACTTATAGTGACATTGGTGTATTCTTACGTAAGATTTATGCATTGGTCCAGTATTGCAGCATGTAATCTGACTAACCATTGGAAAAAAGAAATCTCATTTAAAGGGTAACAGATGCATTTGTATATATATATATATATATATATATATATATATATATATATATATATATATATATATATACAAAGTACAAGTCCCGGCACTCTCCCCTCTTGTATCCAATACTGACTCCGGGTGCCTTCACTGGTATTCAGGTGAATAGTAATGCTGTGGAACGGCGGCACTCTCGGAAATAAAGACACTAGGACTACAGTGAGTCGCTTGGTGAAACCCTGCTGCTGGATACTTTTCTAGGATCCCTATACACTGATCAGATCATACATCAGATTTATCGGTTGTGAAAGCCATTTGAATTGTCTGCTGTGAAAATTCATTTGAATTGCCTGCTGTGATACTTAAAAGCCACATCTATTTGATTCCGAATATTGAAAACCCACTGGACTGTTACATGAAATTTATATCTTCAGACTCTATCGGTATAGAACTCTTATAGTGTCTGCTGGCTATGCTATCTGCCCCTGATGAAGTCAGGATCTGACGAAACGCGTTGGGCTACTCTCTACTGAATAGAACATTATTCATGTGAAGCTGTAAAGCATATGTGCCATTTTCTGTATTAAGCAGTTTTTATTTGTATGTATATATTATTTGTGATACCCCAATAATAGTGTGCGCTCGGCACACTATTTTATTCTCCCACCACGCCCTAGTGGATGGTAGGGCATGAAATACCGCCTGTCGGCACATGTTGGCTCAAAAAACAGTGAAAAACCCATGTCGACCTTATGACCAGTCGACCTTCCTCATGTCAACCTTTCTGCAAATTCGACCTTAAGTCATGTCGACCTTGGCCCATGTCGGCCTTAAGTCAGGTCGACCTTCCTGCCAGTCGACCTAGTGGGGTCGACCTAATGACTGTAGACCTAAGTTCATTCTGACAGATGTACCGATTCCTGTAAAATATGTATGTATGTAATTTAATGTAGTTACATATCAGATAAATATATATGTAAAAAATGTTATTCATTTATGTACATTCAATTAGTACATATCCTTCAACAGGTTACAATGTATGTGTGTATAATACATTTGGTCAGGCTGACAGAAAATTCAAGAAGCCCCACCTAATGGGTATAAATGTATTTGATCTATATTGATGGCAGTAGATGGATTGGGAAGTGAGGGGATGGATTTAAACTTGTTAAGTTTGTAAATTTGTATGTTTATTATAATGTAATAGTTCATCATTATCATGTCCCAAATTGATATTTTGAACTACAGTATATTTAGAACTTGATGTTAAGGGGGAAATTTACCAAAATGGATTCGTAAAAAATAGGTGTATTCGTAGGCAGAAATACACCTATTTTTTACACATTTGTATTTTCGGGATTTACAATCCCGAAAATACAACAATTCGTATTCCTAATGATGGGACATTCGTATTTGTTTTTACAAATACGAATGTCTACACCATCGATAGGATACGACAGAAATCACCATTCAAAAGAATGGTGGTTCCTGATTTACTAAGCAGCCGTACTGATAATACGGCTGCTACTTGGTGTAAAACAGGCACCAAAATACGACAGGAAAATACACCCTGATGTCCCTGTTGTATTTGGCTTTAGCCTGCACGGATCAGTCAGATCCGTGCAGGCTGCAGTGTAAAAAAAAAAAAAAAAAAAAAACAGCTCCGAATGCCGCTATTGGCCGCCTTGTGGCATTCGGGAGGTGGAGCCGCACAATGTACACAAACACCGTGTGGCTCAGCTGTTCGCTTGGTTCGTGTACTCGGTTTGTTTTTTTACAAAGACCCCTTACCTGGACTACGTCGCCCTGGGACAGGTGAGTATGGTTTCCTTCCACAGCTTCCACCATGGATTTCGTCGGACTCCGGACGCCGACGCCATCGCCGACAGGGATGCCGACATGGATCCAGAAGACTACACAGGACCAGAAGACCAGGACATCAGGACCAGGGATACCTACAGGATGAAGATAGGTAAGTATCAGTATGTAAGAGCTTTGGATGTATTAAAGTTTTATTTTAAGTGTGTGTCAGTGTGTTTGTTTTATTTTACTATTTTTTTTTACTGTGGAACTACAAGTACCAGCGGGCCCTTTAATGCTCCGCAGGCTGGGACTTGTGGTTCTCCAAGTCCCAGCTTGCGGGGGAGGCTTGCTGGGACTCATAGTTCACCAGTATTAAACAATAGTTTATTCTTTTTTTACACCACTATCAGCCCGGTGACCACAGCCCAGGGTCACCGGGGACAGCATCAGGCTTCAGCCTGGTCAGGTAAGTCCTGGAGGGTGGGGACCCCTTCATTGGGGGGTCCCCACTCCCCCAGGGCCCCTGGCCAGACTGACTGGTCGGTAGGGTTAATGTTTTGGCCACGGGACCTTATATAATAAGTGTCCCCCGGACCTGGAGCCTGGGGCTGGTTGTTAAAAATCGGGGAACCCCTATTTGTCGGGTTCCCTGATTTTTAATTACCGGCCCCGGCTCCTTCAGCCTGGTGCTGGTTACAGCTGTGGGGGACCCCACGCCGTTTTTTTTTTTATTTATTTCATTTTTCTATTTTTTTTACACTCTGCAGCCTGCACGGATCTGACTGATCCGTGCAGACTGCCTGAAACATTCGTATTAGCGGCCGTATATATGGCCAGCTAATACGAATTCCTACGACATCGGAGGGTTACAAAGCAGTCATATCTGACTGCTTTGTACATTCCCCTCCGGAACACGACTTTGCATATGACTGAAACAGTCGTATGCAGTCGTAGGGGAAATACTAATACGAAAAACTAGGTTTTTCATATTAGTAAATTTCCCCCTAAGTATCTTTATTGTTTCTACCAATACAATTATTACAATAATTGTTCATCTGTCACCACAGTGAGTTTTTTCAAATAGGCCCATTATGCTATAAGGATACTTGGGTGGAGGTACTGAACCTTTAGCAGACAGTTAAGGATGAGTAGTATATTTGAGACATGGTAAATTTAGTAGCCTACAATCCCCTTAGTAGCCAGAGGTGGGTTCCATTATGTTGACATGTGGATGAAATCGAGACCGATTCCCCACTTACAGTAAGTTTTCCTTTGTATCTCAACTTTCCATTTCCTGACTGCTCTCCTTCTTTTCCTCCCCTTTTTTACCCTCCTCCTTCTTACTGTCAATTGTGCTTTATGCTCATATTTTTCTCTCCACATGGACCAGCTCTGATGTTACACAGATGACCCTGTCTCAAACAACATTGATTCTGGGTGACCCGATTCAACATACATAGTAACATAGTAATTAAGGCTGAAAAAAGACGTTAGTCCATCGAGTTCAACCTATCTAACTTGTAACTACTGACTTTGAATAAGTCATATCTATAGGATTTCCTTAGTGGCCAAAAATGCATCCAGTTTTGATTTAAATTTTATTAAGAGTAGTTGCTGCAATCACCCCCACCAGCAATGAGTTCCAGAATTTTACTGCTCTAATGGTGAAGAACCCTCTTCTTAATTCAGTACGGAATTAATTTTCCTCGATTCAGAGTACATGCCTGCGTGTACTAAGTACCATCACCACTTTTGGTACTTGTGTATTATCACGGCGCAAATCACATCGCAGACCATAAGGCATGCTATGGTATGCGATGTTCCGCGATGTTCCCCGATGTCATACAATGTCAAAATTGTATGGCATTGTATATGACATACAATGCCATACAATGCGATGTGATTATACATTATATAAGCAACCTAATGGGGGCTTACAATGTTAAATGGGCCCCCACGCCACCCCCACTATGAATGTTAACCCGAAGCGTGGTGAGTGCAGCGAGCCCGCGAGGGGCGCCGGAATACATGTAAAGTAATACGCGTCCCACTATCCACGTCGGCATGGAGTTGATTTTATATAGTGTGGCGAGCCCAGCGAGGGGACGCGGAATACATGTAAAGTAATACGCGTCCCCTCGCCACGCTTCGGGCTCGGTGGCTCAGTGCGCTCGCCACACTATATAAAGTCAACTCCACGCCGAAGTGGATAGTGGGGGTATGAAAAGGTCGGAGGATGCGTACCGCCGCCCCTCGCGGGCTCGCTACGCTCGCCACGCTTCGGGTTCACGTTCATACTGGGGGTGGCGTGGGGGTGCATTTAACATTGTAAGCACCCATTAGGGTGCTTAAAAACACCCATTAGGATGCTTATACAATTTAACATCGTATAGGGGGCTTAAATCGCATTGCATCACTGTGCATCGGGTGTATGGCATGTGATGGCATGCGATGCGATGAAAAATTGGGCTCCGATGTGCGATGGGCGCTGTGATAATACACAAGTACCTCACTTTTTTCTTTTCTTGTTTGTGGGACAAACTACCCCACTTTTCGCACAGCAGCTGGGATCTGAACCACTACCAGTGCCTGTCTGTCCCGGAGGGGAGGATCCCCTTTTGTACCATGTCCTAATTAAAGGCCTGTTAGTGAACAAATCATCTCCCAGTTACATATGATACCCAATCCTGTATTTGAACATACTAATCATATCACCTATGAAAACATATTCAGCCTGGTTAATCTATCTTTGTATTCTAGTGATTTAAGACCTTTTACTAGCTTAGTCGTCCTTTTCTGTACCTGTTCCAATTAATTTGTCCTTTTTAAGGTGCGGTGCCCAGAACTGAACACAATATTCCATGTGTGGTCTCACCAATGCCTTGTAAAGAGGCACTATCACCTTGGCATCACGTGAATCCATATCCCTTTTAATGCATACCAGTGTCTGGTTTGCTTTTGCTGCTGCACTGGAGCAGTGCATACTATTACGCAATTGTTCATCTATGATGACCCCCAAGTCCTTCTCTACAGCAGAATTTCCTATAATAACTCCATTTAGCCTATAAGTAGCTTGTTAATTTTTGTTCCCATAATGAACTACTTTACATTTTTGAACATTCAACTGCATTTTCCACCTTTCTAGTTTATTTACTGTAAGTCACTTTGTAGTGTTTCCACATCCTCTCCTGAGTTAATTACCTTACTCTATTTTGTGTCATCTGAAAATATTGCAATTTTACTCACTGTCACTTCCAATATCATTAATGAATTAATGAATATATTGACCAAGGTGGGTCCCAATATTGAACCTTGTGGGACTCGACACCACAGCGAGCCCCGCGAGGTGACGCGCAATACATGTAAAGTAATATGCGTCCCCTCGCGGGGCTCGCTGCAATAGCCACGTTTCGGGCACGGTGGCTCGCTGCTCTCGGCACACTATCTAAAATGAACTCCACGCCAATGTGGATAGTGGGGGTATGAAAAGGTAGGACGCATACCGCCACCCCTCCCGGGCTCGCTGCGCTTGCCACGCTTTGGGTTGGTGTTGACAATGGGGGGGGGGGCATTTAACATTGTAAGGACCCATCAGGGTGGTTGTACAATAAAAAATCGTATACTATCGCATCCATCGCATGCATCGTATGCAGCTATATGGCATGCGATGCGATGCGATCGCATAACATGCCATAAGATGAAAATCTTGAGCGCTGTGCTAGGAAACAAGTACCCAAATTTTATCTCCTAACCCTAAATTACCTAGTTTCAGTGATAACCTTTTATGAGGCACCGTGTCAAAAGCTTTCGCGAAATCAAGCAGTATTACATATACAGATTTCCAGCCTTCCCTTTTAAATACCAAAGCAAAAAATTAATTGAATAATTTAGCTTTCTCTTTTCGTTCTATTACCAGGGTACCCTTTTTTTTTAGTGGGCCAATATTTTCCTTCCTTAACCGTTTCCCGTTTATATAACTGTAGAATTTTTTGGAATTATATTTGCTATCTGCCACTATTTTACATTCAGTCTCTAATTTAGCCATCTTGATTGTATTTTTACATTTCTTATTACATTCTTTATGTGCGGCAAATGATTTGGGTGTCCCATCTTGTTTAAACGTTTTGAATGCCCTCCTTTTTTTTAGCTATTTCAAATTTGATTTTGCTGTTAAGCCACATAGGTTTCCTTTTGACATTTGTTCTTTTATTTACCCTAAAAAATAAATGTATCAGTGCCCTCCAGCAGTATTTTTTTTAAAGTTTGCCACCTTTTAGTAGTATCCATACCTCTAAATAATTCCATCCAGTTTATATACTTTAAGGGCTCCTCAAAATTACCAAAGTTTTCTTTTCTGAAATCTAAGGACCTAGTTGCTCCAATATAATTATCTTTGTTAAAATCTAAATAAAATGTGATCTTATTGTGATCAATGTTCCCCAATGTCTCCCTAATGGATATGTTAGCAACAATATCCCTGTTGTTGCTTATCAAGAGATCCAGGATATTGTTATTTCTGGTTGGACTTTCAATATATTGATACAAATAGTGGTCACTCAGGGCATCCAATAAAAAATTCCCTTAGTGGTACTAGTTGACCTATCCTTCCAATTTATTTCTGGGTAGTTAAAGTCACCCATAATAATAATGTCCCCTAAGCTGGCCGCTTTTCCCACCTGTAGCAAAAGGTCTTCTTCCTCCTCCTTATTTATGTTGGGTGGTTTATAACATGTTCCTACTATAAGTTTTTAGCCACTTTAATATTACCTGTGATTTCTACCCATACTGATTCTACTTCCCTTATGTATGGTTTATGGTTGCACTGTGCTGCCTGCTCTGGGGGTGGATTGGAGGGTGCAGTGATAACAGAGATGTGGCTGCTGCTGCATACCAGGATGCACAGTGGTGGCGCTGTATGGGGAGTACTTCAGGCATGTCTCTGGCCATCTAGAGAACTGGGAACCAACACCACTAATGGAGCATCTGTTATTTTGGTCCCTGTGGTAGGAAGCAGAGAGCCGACAGCAATAGCAGAACCCAATTCTCTCCCAGGAGAGGTTAAAGGACTCCTAGACAGGTTAAAGCAGTGGATCTAGTTGAGTTAGCCCTTGCCGTCTCCTGCTATTCAAAAATGATAAGAAGCGAGACAATTTGTGTACAGTGCTCTGCAGAAATGTACTGTATTGAGCAGAAGTGCAAGTAGTCTGCAAAGCTGTGAGTCAAAAAGATTCACAGCTGTACAGTATAATATGACCATTTAAAAAATTAAATACATTTATAACAAAAAGTATTAAATATTTGATAGATTTATAAAAAAAAAAAAATTATCCTAATAAAACACAATTGCAAAGTGCCAGAAAGAGATGTAATGTACATACCAGAATAATCATGTTTAATAAAAATTAGTTATTTTCTACCCAATTATATATATTAAACAATTTATCTATATATTGTACACATAGAGGCTTATGCAATAAGATGCAAGAGTCAGGCTTTGCTGGAAATCTGGTGAGTATGGCCGTATTTTCTAAAGTGGTAATTATTTACAAGACAAAACTACAGGTAGGTTGGTATTGCCTTGTAAATGAGAGCCACTTTAAATACACGGCCATACTCACCGGATTTCCCACACAGCCAGCATTTCCTGGTTACTACATAAGCCAACTAGTGTGAATTAAGACCCAGCTTTATGACATACATTATTTATCATGCATAATATTAGAATTCGGGGCATCAACATTTATGTAAATTTACAGAAACATCCCCTGAAAACCTTTTTATATTTCTCCTCTATTAAAGGAGGATGATTCTATGGGGACTGTTGGATTTCCAAAGCTCTGAAATGCGAAGTTAGCATTAGACTAGTCTATATGCTGCTATAAAGCAAATCTTTTTGGAGAGGGATCACTTCCCTGTCATCGCCCATGAACCTCCACCACATTTTCTACACACTTTTCTCTGTGTGAAGCTGAAATTACAACTGTGCTGGTCACGGTAAGGACTTATCTGCAGTGCAGCTTAAACATATGCACAGTAGCAAAAATCCCTCTACTACATCCAACATTGGAAGAACACACATCTCTCAATCATGCCCCATGTGTCTAGATAGTAAATTCCAAGTGTAAAGGTTTTGGCCTTCATGGAAACCACAGTGTGTCCATACAAACCACTGCATAGTACAGTATTTAAATGCCAGAAAAGACACAATACAAAGTGAATGTCAGACCAGAGGTGGATTTGCCACAAGTCAATCTAGGTGCCTGTCTAGAATCCTGCAGGGACCAAGAGACCCCATAACGATATTCTGGCCATTCCAAACATTCCCAGTGAAGCATTGCGCTACTAATGCATGATGTCATGACATCACATGGACCTGACCACATCACATGAACCTGCCCACACTCCTTTCTCTGGTTTTATCTACTGCATGTGGGAAGTCAGTTTTCTTTAAATGTGACACAGGTATTAAGCTTACTTATTCAGATTTGTATCAATGCAATCTGCATTCAGCAGCAAAAATATAGTGTTATGGATTGTTTGAGGGAGGAGGGCTCCAAACTGGTATCTTGCCTAGCACCCCATGAGGTCTATATCTACATCTGTCAGACTGTTTGTAATGAAGTTGTTTTTTATTTAGAAGGTTTGTCTTTAGTAGGTATTCTGGATTAGCATTTTTCTATGCTTATGATCCTTGCCCCTTACATTCAGTTATAATTAGCCCTAGGTATTCTTATTTTCCAAACATCTAACCCATTCCAATATCTTTTCCAATTTTCTTGTTGAAGACAATTTTGTCACACACGCATGCCAAGTAAATTGGTACTGAACACATTCTGATACTACACTAATGTTCTTTACTATAAAACACTTTTGCTAGTATTATTATGTTGAATGCCTATATTTTGAAATCAATTTTTTTATAAGCTGACATTTTTAAATTTTTTGGATTATTGTGGGCAATATTGAAGAAAAAACATTTTGCAGTTGGCAAATCCTAGAAGAGTTCCTCCAGCGATACAAAACATGTCGGTAAAACCACCTTACTAAACTAATGTGCAATAGTTTACCGGTTACCTAATTAGTGTTTTATCAAGTGCAGTAGAATGAAATGGGGGCAGAGACAGGGGATGTATCTCGCTTGCAGTATTTATAGTATCTAACTGTGCAGTAAGCACTGAATTACTGTAAATGTAAGACATTCAGTGCTTCTACAGTATTTATACAAGTCCTGTTTTATTAATTCTTAAAATGAGAAGCTCCAACATTATCACTAACACATGACATATGGAAGCTTCCTGCAAGTACTGTAAATGTTCAAATTAATTTTGATGTGACTTTTCTTTAGTAACAGAATTGCAAGGCATTGCTAGAAGTGTCAAACGCAGGATTTTTAAAAGGGAGTTTCCACATTTTTTTGTTTGTATAATTGGCGCCTAAGGTACTCAGAAGATTAGCAAAAAGATTGTTGCAGACAGAGGCAGGTCAGAAAGGCTGGCACTGAAAGAGATGGGCAGAGTGTCTGGGACAGAGAAAGGAAGGTAGCTTGGCACAGAGTGAAAAAAGCAGGCTGGCACAGAGGAGAGTCTGATATGGGCAGTAATGAAACAGAATATGATTTGAACAAAAAAGTACAGGAAGAAACTTACCTGTTAGAGCAGAAGATTACATGATATCAGGTGCAGACAGCAACCTATGTGATAGCATGGCACTGGGGGTTATACTGGCATGGCACTGTACCTGAATCACCTGGACATTCCTTCAACTGTCATACTGTACTGTAGGCCACTGGGAGCCATTGCTCTGCTGGCCCCTGGATCATATAGAAGGGATGGATGCAGCCCAGCCACTTCTACCAGCATCTCCTTCACCCTGCCTCCAGCTGTTCGCTGCAGTATCTAGCTCAAAGCTAGGGGGAAGCTGAGAGGAGGGGGAATGGGATGTCTGCACTGGGCACTTTGGGGCAGATTTATTAAGCTTGGAGAAGAGATAAACTGGAGATAAAGCAGAGAAAAGGTAAAAGGAGATAAAGCACCAGCCAATCAACTCCCAACTGTCTTTTTCAAACACAGCTGATTGGCTGGTGCTTCATCTCCTTTTACCTTTTCTCTGCTTTATCTCCAGTTTATCTCTTCTCCAAGCTTAATAAATCTGCCCCTGTGTGTGTTCCGGCTGCATGCTGCAGTGCACAGCTAAGAGCTTGTGGAGCAAAAGGGGGGCGGTTTGCGGCATGGGCACTTAGCACGTACAAGGAAATTATTGATTTAATCTGTGACTGCATTTAACATTGTAAGCTCCCATTAGGGTGCGTATACAATTTAAAATTGCATCGCATTGTATGGCATTATACAATGTTATACAATTTTAACATTGTATAACATCGGGGGAAATCTCGTCGCCCATGCGATGGGCGCCGTGATAGTACACAAGTACCGTCATTGTAATAAAAAACTTTTTGGGGAAAATCGGCACCATGAGAAGATTTTTATAATGAATCACATTTGTGAATCAATCTGGGATAGTTGCTGGTGATCACTGTACTTTTCCTACCACCATATGCACATTTCGATGGGTGGATGTTTTGGTGAATCTTGCTATTGAGTTATTATAGTGAGATATATCTTTCTATATATATTTTTCTCATATGTTTCACACTATGATTTATGAACATAATTGAGGATCTCTATGCATGGACATTTGAATATCATTGGACAAATACTGTACTGTATTGGCCACTTTTTTTGTGAGTCAATTTGTTTGTGCATACTTATTTGTATAATTTTTTCTGTACATATCTTCAAAGTTTCGAAGTGACTTGTCTATAAAGTAGGTATTGCTGCCTTCATTGGAGCACCTATTAATCTATATTTCCTTTTTGGTCTTTAAGTAAGAGCCCTGTCTGTCTACACAACCTCCTTGTCAGATCTCCTGAGTGAAACTGTACCTGAACACAAGGAGGGACTTTATATGCAATCCAAAACCTAATCTAACCAAAACCTGAGATCTAATGCCCGGAAGATGATGTTTTGGGATCCGAGTCAGGTGGGAAGATCTAAGCCGGGACTGTTTAATATACAGTACAGTGAAATGCAGGCAAGGGTCTGTATGTTTTGCATATCTTTGTTTGCTATAATGTATGATTTCATAAGTACGATGATTAATTATTTTTTAGATATTGGTAGAATTTAATGAAAGTTTTATTTTACTGAAGTCTGTGTTTTTTGTAAAAATGACAAAAATAATAATAAAACAAAAACAAATACATACAACTCTAATGACCCTGAATTGTGATTGTTGAAGAAGCTTAGATAAATCTTTCTGTCTCATACAGTATATTGGGCTAAAAAAGGAAAGTGAAGATGCAATCCCTTGTAAAATGATTGTGTCCGTAACCAATGCATTCAGCCTTGCTACACTGTGCACTTTGTCAAAATAATATATATCTACATGCCACTTGTGTTTATGGCATGCCTCAGCTAGCAGTTCTGTATGCTTTCAAGTAAGTTTTACGGTAGTAGCATTGACATTAATATAGTCCGATACAAAGAAAACAGAGAGTTTAAGTTGAAAATGTTTTGTGTTATTAAATATAAATAGAGTGTGCATGCTGTATATACTGGATAAACATTGTTCAACGTTATATGAAAACATAATAAAAAAAAGTACCTAAAATGTGTCAGGTTTTGGTACTGGTAAAACTAAACACTGTATTTGGGAACTCTGTCTGGGAAAGCTTTCAGACTATGCCACGTCTTTAAATCGATAGCATGTATAATATTTCCATGTTAAACTGTTTGGTACTCTTTACTTAGAAGGGCGCCCATCTCGGCCATCTCGGGCATTGAATGCACTAAAAAATCAGGTGCGATGCGACAGACGAGATGCCCGAGATTTCCCATAGGGAACAATGTTAAATGTCTCAATTGACCCGATTTTCCTGTTCAATGCCTCAATTGACCCAATTTTTCCATAGGAAACAATGTTAAATGGGCCACAAAGGCCAAATAGGCACTCTGAAGTGAATAATTGCCACCCGAATTGTTAACGCCACCCCACGATCAACGTCAACCCGAAGCGTGGCGAGCGCAGCGAGCCCGCGAGGGGCGGCGGTACGCGTCCTACGACCTTTTCATACCCCCACTATCCACGTCGGCGTGGAGTTGAGAATAGAAAGTGTGGCGAGCACAGCGAGCCACCGAGCCCGAAGCGTGGCGAGCGGACACGGATACCTTCACAGGTATCCGCGTCCCCTCGCGGGCTTCACAGCTGTCCGCGTACCCTCGCGGGGCTCGCTGCGCTCGCCACGCTTCGGGCTCGGTGGCTCGCTGCGCTCGCCACACTTTCTATTCTCAACTCCACGAGCGCAGCGAGCCCCGCGAGGGGACACGGATACCTTCACAGGTATCCGCGTCCCCTCGCGGGCTTCACAGCTGTCCGCGTACCCTCGCGGGGCTCGCTGCGCTCGCCACGCTTCGGGCTCGGTGGCTCGCTGCGCTCGCCACACTTTCTATTCTCAACTCCACGCCGACGTGGATAGTGGGGGTATGAAAAGGTCGTAGGACGTGTACCGCCGCCCCTCGCGGGCTCGCTGCGCTCGCCACGCATCGGGTTGACGTTGATCGTGGGGTGGCGTTAACAATTCGGGTGGCCATTATACACTTCAGGGTGCCTATTTGGCCTCTGTGGCCCATTTAACATTGTTTCCTATGGAAAAATCGGGTCAATTGAGGCATTGAACAGGAAAATTGGGTCAATTGAGACATTTAACATTGTTCCCTATGGGAAATCTCGGGCATCTCGACGGTTGATCGCACCCGATTTTTTAGTGCATTCAATGCCCGAGATGCCCGAGATTTTTTACTAACGATGACCACGATCAAAATCGTGGGCGCCCTTCTAAGTAAAGAGTACCAACTGTTTCTTGCTTGTAGCTAGATCTGATTATTATTTTATTATTATTATTGATTATATATTGGAGTCAAGGACATACAGTAACTGTAAGAGCAACTGAGATAATGCGGCAATGTATTAAGCCTGGAGAAGGGATAAAGTTAAAGGAGATAAAGCACCAGCCAATCAACTCTGAAAATGACAGTTGATAGTTGATTGGTTGGTGCTTTATCTCCTTTCACTTTATCTCCACTTTATCCCCAGTTTATCTCTTCTCCAGGGTTAATACATCTGCCCCATTGTGAGGTTACAGTATTATTATTATTGTTATAATTTTAGGTACTTGTGTAATAGCAGGCGCCCACTAAGCTATTTGCTTAGTGGGCTATTCTGCGTAGTGAAATCGCATCGCATACAATTTTTCTGTGCAATGCAATGCAATGCGATTTTTCATTGTATAAGTACCCATACCATGAGATGTGATGATACTTACTTTTAAATGCACCCATGCACACCCTCACTATCCACGTCACCCCGAAACGTGGCGACCAGATGCGATTATGCGTCTTCCCGACCTTTTCATACCCCCACTATCCACGTTGGCGTGGAGTTGATTTTATAAAGTGTGGCAAGCACAGCGAGCCACCGAGCCCGAAGCGTGGCGAGCGGACGCATAATACGTGTAAAGTAATTTGCGGCCCATTACGGGGCTCGCTGCGCTCGCCACGCTTCAGGCTCGGTGGCTCGCTGTGCTCTCCACACTTTATAAAATCAACTCCACGCCAATGTGGATAGTGGGGGTATGAAAAGGTGTCGGGAGGATGCGTAACCGCATCCCCTCGCGAGGCTCGCTGCGCTCGCCACTCTTCGGGGTGACGTGGATAGTGGGGGTGTGCATGGGTGCTTTTAAAATTAAGTATCATCACATCTCATGGTATGGGTGCTTATACAATGAAAAATCGCATCGCATTGCACAGAAAAATTGTATGCAATGCGATGCAATTTTCCTGCTTTGCCGTATGTATGTAAATTGGATGCCCTGCAAATGCACAAGTACCTAATTTTATTTATAAGGCGCAACAAGTGTTTCGCAGCGCCATACAAAGGAACAGTACAGGGAGACAGTACTCAGAGAGTTTCATGACGTTCATCATGGTAATAACTACCAAGAGTGTGCAACAGATCGTCATTGTGGGTGGAGTATATATATATATATATATATATGCACTACAATGAAAGCGGAGCGCTCCATAGTGTAAAACTTATAGTATTTAATAAGCATATAAACAATGCTCCGGTATAGCCAACAGAGACTCGTACCGCAAATAAAACAGGTGTGGGCTTCATACCACAAGGTGTAATAAAACCAAGACGGGCAAATCTCCTACCACCATCCGGGGCACTGTGGGCAAGTGCGGTTAACCGCCGGACTGACGATCTGCGGGACACGGTGTAACGATGATCTGACCAGGAACAGTTAAACCTTGTCTGCAATTTGTCCTGACGACGGGGGTCCGGCCCCTGAAACGTTGACGCTTGTGAGACCACTGATGGAATAAATTTTGGTCCCTGTTTTCACCAGCATCATTGGAGTCTCTGAGTGCCCATTCATTTCCTGGTTGTATATTGTGGGCAGTACCACGCTGCTGCCTTCTGTTAGCTGGCACCGGGGCAAGATATTGTTAACAGCAGCTCACCTCAGTCCTGAGTGACGGCCCTTCCTGCTTTCTATATATATATATATATATATATATATATATATATATATATATATATATATATATATATATATATAGAAGTTTTGGTTCGAAGCAGCAACACTGCCAAATGAGTAACTGTAAGGGTGCCGGTCCAGAGAATCCACGATGCAGGACCCCAATAATAGATGCAGATGGCCGCACTCCCAATAAATAGTCAGGATACAGGTCACTTCAAGTGAATAACGTTTCGAGGTCTTTATTACCTCTTCATCAGACTCCCATCAGGAGTCTGATGAAGAGGTAATAAAGACCTCGAAACGTTATTCACTTGAAGTGACCTGTATCCTGACTATTTATTGGGAGTGCGGCCATCTGCATCTATATATATATATATATATATATATATATATATAAACACCTGTTATTCTGTATTTAACATAAAGTAGTGCAACATCTGCTGGACAAACATAAGTATTACACTTGCCAGCAACTCCATGCACCACACTAAAATACAAAGCTGCAAGATAATATGCTGCCCTGTGACCAGGTGCAGTGCGTCTGCAGTACAGATCTATGCACTGTAGGGAGGATAGAGGAGCATGGCTATACAGTATACTGTATGTACTTTTTAATATGTGGTGACATCATCTTGTATTTCTTGGTTTATGCAGTACTGTGGTTCATCATTGGGGGCTGCTGTCTGGAGTCAACCCTCTGGACCGAAGGATTTATTTTTAGCCGTGATGGATTCATCTCCTTGCTGCAAGATATTCAATTGCTCATCACCTGTTATAAATGACCCACTGTCACAGTGTTAGTGCTGCCCATTATTGTGTTTGTTCTATACCTTCTGTGTAAAGCCATTTCTTCTTACTAGTAACCTTTGCCTGTAAATTTCAAGTCCCAACTTAGTTATACAATGATAGTTACCGTACATTTTAATAATAGAAACAATACTGATGGGTATTAATTCTACAGAGCAGTGTCATAGAAATAATATAAATATAATAGCTCTCAGGCTGGCACTTAAAACATGTTGTTGTTTTAGGCTTAAAGACTTTGTTTTCGTCATGTTTTCTACCCAATCAAATTAAAAATGATTCTAAAATTCCATAGAGCAAAATACTAATACTAATAATGATATTTTCTTGCTTTGTAGCATTTCCAGCCCTACTAAACTTTATTTTACTTCTACTGACAATAAATTCCAAGGCAGTCTATTCAAATTTTATAGCAACGTCTTGTATCTGTCCCTCAAAATACAATGTCAGCTTGCATATTTCATGAGCTTTGGATCCAGGGCATCATAAAGATGTAGATATCCGGCTCTGGGCAATATAATATGAAGTAATGAAGCAATGAATCTTGGAGAAGCCAGAGATGAAATATATTGTAATATAAGAAACATAATGTGGAGCCCGCAATTAAAATGCTGTTCATTTTGGAGTGAAATATGTCACCAAAAACTTACAGTGCATCAGTTAAAGACAGAATACTGGTACAATGAGAAGGTAATTAAATAGTTGATAACATAAAAAAGATAACAAAACATCAATGACAATATATCATTATCTCTAAATGCACTGAGGTTGTCATGCTTTTTTCAATATATTGACTAATTGACTAAGCTATAGGCTACTTTTTGTGGACAAATGAAAGACAATTTGCAAGAAGGACAAATAGTAGTGACTTCCTGCTTTACAAAGTTCAAATTATGTATATTTCTGCTGTAAAAAATACATTGTGTCAAAGCTGTAGTGGTTGCCACTACTCTTTCCACAAATAGCTTCAAAACTAAGGATAATATTTATCAATGCTCTGAGAGTATAGCCCCCAACTGTCATGGTTTTCATGGGACAATCCTGTTGTTTGAGACATTCTATATGTTGGGAGGTATGCTGATTGAGATAAAATTATGAGAGTACTCTAGCTAATCATCTTGTACCTTATAGTTTATACTGTACCTTATATTGACATACAGATTGAGTATCCCTTATCCAAATATCCGTTATCCAAATTATTCCTAAAACCATTCATTCCAGAAAGTGAGAAAAAAACATTTTTTTTTGCTTAAAGCACTACTGGGGACATCTGTAATATCATTACTGCAGAAATTATATCTGACTGGCACTAAATATGTGCAAGAAAATGATTGCTCAGCATTAAAATTCAGTATCTGCGATAGTACACAAACTTTGTTTCATGTTTTGAAACCTTGTTTTATGCACAAATAAAATATATGTGTGTGTATTTCATGTGTTTGATGTGTTTGTACAACATACATGCAAGATACCTCAAGATAACTCATTCAAATATAAAAATATTCGGAAATACGGAATAATCCGTAATTCAAAACTCTTCCGGTCCCGAGCATTTTGGATAAGGGATACTTAATCTGTAATGGGGAAAATTTACTAAGGGAAATACGAGTAAAAAAAATCGTATTTGCACTGCAAAATACGATTTTTTTGGGGTGTATACGTATTTTCAGGATTTACTATCATGAAAATCCGATAATTCGTATTCATTGCACATTCGTATTTGTATTTACAAATACGAATCTATCCACCATCGGAAGAATACGAATAGGAATCACCACTCAAAAGAATGGTGATTTCTAATTTACTAAGCGGTTGTATTTTCAATACGGCCGCTAATTACCGGCAATTAGTTGGATACGGCCGCTAATTGCCGGCCAAATACGACAGGAAAATAAGCTTAATTTTCCTGGTGTATTTGGCAGAAGCCTGAATGGATCAGTCAGATCCGTGCAGGCTTCAGTGTACAAAAAAAAGGAATAAATTAATAACCAGCCATAACCAGCCCTAGTTGTAACCAGCCGTAACCAGCCCCAGGCTCACAGAGCCTGTGCTGGTTGTAAAAAATCAGGAAATCAGTCGGTCCTGGTCTTTAAAAAAATCAGGGAAAAATTTGACAGGATTCCCCAAGGGCCGGTCCTGGTTCCCAAAATATGAGGGACTAAATGACTAGGGGTTCCCTGTATTTTAAGAACCAGCACCAGGCCCAAGCAGCCAGCAGGTAATGTCACAGGCGGGGGACACTGATTATATAAGGTCCCGTGGCCAAAACATTACGCCCTGATTGGTCAGCCTGGACAGGGGTCCTGGGGGAGTTGGGACCCACATTAAAGGGGTACCCCCCTCCAGAAATACCCTAGCCAGGTTGAAGACTGGGGCTGTCCCCGGTGGCCCTGGAGCAGTGGTTACCGGGCTGATAAAGTGTAGAAAATAGATAAATGCTATTGTATATTGCTGTGGCGCTATGAGTCCCAGCAAGCCTCCCCCCACATGCAAGAACCACAAGTCCCAGCATGCGTGGCATTAAAGGGCCCACTGGAACTTGTAGTTCCACAGCAAGACAAATAGTTAAATAAACAAACTGACATCCATTTATTACACACAGAGCCCACACATACTGATACTTACCTATCTTCAGCCCGTAGGTAGCCCTCCAACCATCGGTGCATCCTGAAGAAATATATAGGGGTACCCAGGGCCGGCCCTAGGCATAGGCAAACTAGGCAATTGCCTAGGGCGATATGTAATGGCTAGGGGTATCCATTGAATGCCGAGGACCGGATCAGATTCAACATTGGTGGATTGTGGGGCACCCGCCAGACAGTGCTGGCAGAGGTAACTCCAGGCGGGGTGCACTCCATGGCTCCTCTATGGTGGCCATACTAAAACATGCCGGAGGTGGGGGGAGAGAGAGTAGAGACCGTCAGATAGTAGTTCCTCCCACTGAGGATATGGCAGCTGTCACTGAGGAGGGCTACAGAAGCCCTACCTGTAATATCATCAGGGGCGGAACTACCAAGGCCTGAACGAAGGGGCCCGAAGCTGGCAGGATAAGCAGCACTTGGTACCAGGGGCCATAAAGATGTACAGAGAAGAGGAGGGAGACCACTTCCACTCCCTGCCTATCCTGTCACCACCCATCCTCTGCTCCACACTGTAGCACTGCTGTGCTTTGCAGGCAACTGATGACCTGCTGGCAGTGCAGAGAAAAATGACAGAGGAGTCTCCTTTCCCCTGCACAAATCACTCTATGAAAAACACACACTACTTTGTGTGTGAGTGGGGGCTCTGGGGGTAAGTAACACAACCTCTCTGAAAGGGCCCACCACCACCTTTTACATAGTCCACATGCCGCGCTGCTGCTTTCCTCACTGACAGCCATCACAGCCACCAGCGCTGAAGAGCTTTGCTGGCTGGAGAGTGCTGGCTGACTTGTGCACTCACATTTGTATTGTAGCTGCAGCCTGTGGCCTGTGTGTTAATGGCAGGCTGCAGAGAAGAAAGAGACAGGGCCCTTGCTATAAATGGGGAAGCTTTCTCTCTCATCCTGTTATGTCTGCCACCACCACTCACAGCCCAAAAGTAAGGCTGACTTAATCAGTTATGTGTATGTGTGTGTCTATAAATATATATATATATATATATATATATATATAATGTTTAAGATGGGGTGGCACTCACAGGCTCATAAGAACAATAAATACACATACAGCCCTACCTAAAGCCCCATCCAGCAGCCTAGACCAGTGGTAGCCAACCCTAGCCCTCGAGAACTACCAACAGTTCACATTTTCCAGATAGCCTAGCTGCTGCACAGCTGCACTCATTAATCACTGACACATTTTAAAAGATCCACAGGTGGAGCTAATTAGCTCACTTGTGATTCTGTGAGGAGACCTGCAAAAACATGTACTGTTGGTAGCTCTCGAGGACTAGGGTTGGCTACCCCAGGCCTAGACCCTCCCGCCTTGTAAGTGCCTAACCCCAATGTTTCCCTCCCCACCACCTAACCTTCCCCTCCCCATAGCCTATATATATGTGTGTGCTTGTAATCTATACCTGTTTTGAATTATCTGCTAGGGGGCACCAAAAAAAAAAAATCTTGCCTAGGGCATCAAATTTCTTTGGGCTGGCTCTGGGGGTACCTGTGGAAGCAAATTATACTTACAGGTTTCCTCCGGTGTAGATCTGGTTCTCCTCATTCCATTTAGGCTCCAGGGTCTTGGCAAAAAAATAAAACGAGCACCCGAACCAATGCGGACTTTGGAGGAGCAGCCTGAGGATGTTTGTTTACCTCTGGCGGCTCCTCTTCCTGAATGCCGCTACTGGCTGGCTAGTGGTACCTTGTGGCCAATCAGTGAGCCTGGGGCTGGCTACGGCCGTGGGGGGGACCCCACGCCGTTTTTTGAAATTATTTATTTTTCTCTCTTTTTTACACTGCAGCCGATACGAATTTGTATTTTAAAATATGAATTTGTATTTTTAAATTCGAATTTGTATGGGCTAAAATACGAATTTATACGCCATCGGAAAATACGAATCAGTCAGATATGACTGATTAGTAAATTTTCCTCCGGAATATAAATTTGCATACGGCTCTAACAGCCATATACATTCGTATTCAGGCGTATTAAGAATACGAAATTTTTTTATTTTTACAGTATTCTTAGTAAATTTCCCCCAATATTTAAAAAAAATTATAGATAGGAACTGATTCCAAGCTTTGATAAATACACCGTAATGTTTATTTTTATTTTTGTGTTTATAAAATGAGAGTTTTAGGAATTGTACTGTTGTCTGCATTTATATGTATTTTAACTATCTTCAATCTGTTAAAAAATAAAACCAGGAAATTAAGCCACAGTGTTTACTGCTAATTTGGTTTAATTTGTAGTTAATTATACAAGCTTATGTCCTGTAATGCAAACAAAAAAATAACAAGGTCAATTTATTCACAAGCAAAGATTAAATCATAACATTTTTTATTTTATATCATTAAACTCTTGCATTCTGTTACATATGTATTTTTATATTAAGTACTATAAATCTAAATACTGTACATTGACAAAGGTTTAAGCTGTGCTTGTTACAACTTTATAGTTGCATAGTTGCATATGATTCAAAATTTAGCACAGTAATAAGCACAGAATGTTTTTATCTCTAAATTAGTTTTTAATACTGTATAATGGATATGTCGCAACAGAATTGTATGTTTTATGGAGAACACTATCATCGGTCCAAAGAATTCATATGTCCCAGTGAGGCAGAATACCAGTTCTGATACATATAAAGGAGAGATAAATCAAATAAATAATACCAGTTTAAAAAAAAGTATGTCCGACGGGTATCTGGACACAGTTCCATCCTGGGTCACACACTGCAGGTTATTCCTGGCTCTTGTGTGCATGTCACTCCCAGACACCCTTAAATTGAACCTCAGCATACACAGGAGCTTTTAGGCATAACCAGGGATAGATAATCCAGGTCTAGCGGTTTACACTGCACTGTTACCTGCTGGGTCCAATCCTGGTAATTACCCGGGGCTAATTCCCAGGTCACTCAACTGGCTAATTTTCAAGGACACTTTTACTTTGAGTTATGACACAGTTTAATGTAGAACTAACCCAGGTTATTGTAGCAGTGCAAAACAGGCATAACAATTTTGCTAGCCAAATAAAGACTATTATGGTGATTAAATGGGTTATTAAATGTTAATACTACTATAAATACACAATATTCCTACCAATAAAAATATAATGGTAACTTAGGGCTCAAATAAGAATCAAAACTAGTGTATACAGTATCTCATGTGACATGTACTTACCATGTGCAGTATTACCATACCACTACAGTACAGTATATCATATTATCTAACACCTTTATTTTTTTTAACACAACCTTTTAGACACATGGTAAATTATGCTGAGCTTGGCATACGTTGTATATAAATGTTGGTGTATGGAATATGCAAATGCACTTCCTAAATAATGCTCCATTAGATGTAGCATGACAATAGCTGTGCTATCTTAATGTTGTGACTTAGCATCTCAGTGGTACACACATGTGAACTACTCAGCTCTAGGGACTGTGTAGTACATGACCGAATGGTCCTCTGTATACTCCTGTATAACACGGTCCTCTGTATACTCCCGTACAGAGCCGGCCTTAGGCATAGGCAAACTAGGCAATTGCCTAGGGCACTTGGAATGCCTAGGGGCATCAGCAGCTTCTGCTGATTAAAATGATATGCAGCATGCCTATATTCTGTGTGTAAGTGAGGCTGTATCTGTATATGAAATAGTGTATTCATGGAAATCACCGTAACATAGCATTCTGTATGCAGGTACAGCCACAGTCGCACACAGAATATATTTATGCCACATCATTTTTATCATCGGAAGCTCCTTGTGTGTGCTGGTCATAACGATGCAAATAAGACAAATTTTCATCAAAAAATGCAGTCAATGTTAGCAGAACTGGCCAGGAGCTGCATGGCTTATTGAGGCAAGATGTATGAGGAAACATCTGTATCCCAGCAGAGGCAGAGGTCACGAGTGCTATCTGTGGGTGGGTTGGTTGTGCAATAGTGTTCAGCATATGTGTAAGGGGCATTATGTGTGTCATGTATAAATGCATTAATAATGTGCGACGTGTAACAGGCATTGTGTGTCATGTGTATAAGGGCATTAATAATGTGCAACATAGGTGTAATGGGCATTATGTGTGTCATGTGTATAAGGGCATTAATAATGTGCAACATATGTGTAAGGGGCATTATGTGTATGAAGGGCATTAATAAAGGTTGACATAATGTGTAAGGGGCATTATGGTTATAAGGACATTAATAATGTGTGTCATGTGTAAGGGGCATTACTGTGTAGTAATACACAGTAATGCCCCCTAGTGGGGGCCCCGGTCCCCCTCCCCTTAAGTGACAACAGCAGCTGCAGCTCTTCTCCTCTGCCCAGCACACACTGCTTTGTGCTGGGTTGCAGTGTGGCCATGGAGGTGCTTAAAAAACAATATTTTCTCAGGATTTTTTTCTAAGGGTATAATGTAAATAATGTGAGGAGTAATTTATATAAGGTAAAGTGGTACTACTGTGTGATGTAACGTGAATAAGGGACACCATCGCATGATATAATGTGAATAAAGTTGCACTACTGTGTGGCATAATTTGAATTAGGGGTACCATTGTGTGGCCATGCCCCTTCCCAGCAAGAAAACACCCCTGTTTGGGCTGCGCACCGAATGTGTGCACTGTTTCTATTTAAAATATTGCAGGTAGGAGCACCAAAATGATGACTGCTATGATGAGGGTTGATGGTGCTGGGAAAGGGGAGCAGGGTCAGAGGCAGAACTAGTGGCGGTACTAGGGGGCACCAGCCAAAATCTTGCCTAGGGCGTCATTTAGTGTAGGGCCGGCTCTGCTCCCGTATAACACAACAGTGAGTAATTTGTATATAGCAGTATCATCATTGAGCAATACAATAAGTATATCCACCTGGTGTGTCTCCCAAAGTATTATCCATTGGTGAAAAAAGGAAGGTTTTGAGTTCCAAATCCGGTACACAGCGCTGAATTTAAATACATAAAATGGTGTAAACTAATAGTGAACAAGTCAATGTGCACAAAATAAGAGATTACTTACCTTCTGTATATTCCAATGGACAAAGGTAAGTACAACGATCTCTTTTCAATTGAATAAAAGATTTCTCACGGTGTATGGTCCGTTTTTTTCATAAGTGTCTCAAAGTGGTCATAAAAAACGAAAAAGCATACATTGTGTAAGTAAATAAAGTGAAAAATAAGAACAAATGAAAAATAGAGTTCTACTCTAAAGTGCTTTGAATCTAGGGTATTCTTCTTTTGTCCTATGAAATGTAGGTGTGAGGTGTTTGCTTTTCCTGGTCTTGTATTAAGGTATATTCCAGGGGCGTACCTATACTCACATAAATTGTACACAATACAATCCCATAAAGGTTTCTTTTAATAGGATTTTTTTATAGATGTATTTTTGAGAGATAGGGTCAATAACTGGTGTAAGCATACCCCTACTCACATATGAGATGCCAGATGGAAACACATAAAGGTATCTTTACGATTCTAGCTCAAGGAGGTTATCCAAAGGTAATAGCGTACCACACTCCCGGTGTTTTTAAATGGAGCCAGACGCATCAAGGTATCTTTTTTGATGTCCAAATCTTTGGATAACCTCCTTTAGCTAGAATCGTAAAGATTTATGTATGCTTACACCAGTTATTGACCCTATCTCTCAAAAATACATCTATCAAATATTCCTACGAAAGATACCTTTATAGAAGTAACTCCACCTAGTAACCAGTGAGTGGGGGTATGCTTACTTGTCTTCCTTGCCTACCGCATTTAAGGGGCAATATTAAAAGAAACCTTAATTGGAAAGTATTGTGTACAATTTATGTGAGTAGAGGTACGCCCCTGGAATATACCTTAATACAAGACCAGGAAAAGCAAACACCTCACACCTACATTTCATAGAACAAAAGAAGAATACTCTAGATTCAAAGCACTTTAGAGTGGAACTCTATTTTTCACTTGTTCTTATTTTTCACTTTATTTACTTACACAATGTATGATTTTTCGTTTTTTATGACCACATTGGGACACTTATGAAAAAAACGGACCATACACTGTGATAAATCTTTTATTCAATTGAAAAGAGATCGTTGTACTTACCTTTGTCCATTGGAATGTACAGAAGGGAAGTAATCTCTTATTTTGTGCACATTGACTTGTTCACTATTAGTGTACACCATTTTATGTATTTAAATTCAGCGCTGTGTACCGTATTTGGAACTCAAAACCTTCCTTTTTTCTCTATTTCTAACGACCTCAGGTGTAGGTCTGACTGAGTTCCAGATACTACTCATAGCTGCTCCAGCGCAAACTTTCAGTCACGCATAATTGTGTCCTTTCACTATTATCCATTGGTGTTTACTGATAACATCTAGGGAAAAAATTATCAAGGGTTGAGTTTCTGATTACCAGTTTTTCCAATGATGAACCCCCGGTTTTGCAAGTTGAAGATTTATTAAGGGCCACATCATATGGATATCACCTGTTAAAACAAATCATCCAATTCCCCATTAAAAACATTGCCAAAATAACTTTGCTGCCAATGCAAATCATGAATTTACTAAAAGTAATTTTTGCAGAATTGCACTAAAATTTTAAAACAATGCAACGCCCAGATTGTTCTTATTTTTTTACGCAACTTATTTTTGTGTCACGAAGTCTAGAGATGGCTTGTCAAGCATTATATGGTTTGGGGTACAAATAGTTCATTAAGTGAGATGTGGTATTTTGCTGGCTATAACAACAATTCATTTATCATGGGAATGATATGGAGACACTGGTTTCTGCTTTACTTGGAGACATTCATCAGCATGATCCTCATTGTAAGATAAACAGTTATAGCCATCATCCTGTTGCAGACATAGGTTCTGGAACAGTGGAAACAATGGGGAGGCTTGCCCTGCCAAAATATTTAACAGGTGCCAAAGTACTGGGTTACGTGGCACAGAGCGGCCGACATATACAATTAATGCAAGCAGTATCAGAACAGAAATGATACCCTTTCCTGCTACTCAACATCCTCCCTCCTCAAACCCTTGAGTCTGACATCATGTGACATCATCTGCCCAGCCCCAACAGGCATCGGCCCACCAACGTACCCATAGGAACACCCAGAGTTTTCATGGGGACACCCATAAAATGCTGGGCTTTCCTATGACCTGGCGTTGCCACCACCCCCATATGTCCCTCCCTCCCCGCTGCAAATGGCCCAGCGAGGGATTACCTCTCCATGTCCATACACAGTCTGCGTTTTCACATGCGCAAACCCCATCCATCGGGGTAGGGGACGAATTTGGATCACTATGCGTGATCCAGAATCATCCTCTAAATCTCTTCATCTGTCTAATCTTATATAATGTACATTTTGAAGGGAAATCACCTTAAAAATCAGTATACTGTTAAAATGTAAGTATCTCCTGAAAGGATTTTGGGCTTGTGGAGCAGATATCTTTTGATATTTTCTATTGTAATAGTAGTAAACCATTGTAGTCTATGGACTACATAACGCGATTTATAGAATGGGAGATTGTATGGATCCCTCACTGTAACAGCCACTGGTGCATGCCCTTGTTTTGTACTTTGCTGTCCGTGTCTTTATTTTCCCTTATGGATATATTTGTTTTGTATGTGACACCAGTAACACTACTAGTAACTAGTGCATGAAATGCATAACTATGTTAGGTACTTATGTAATATCTGGGCTCCCGGTTTTCTTATGAGACCGTGTCCCCTCGCGGGGCTCGCTGCGCTCACCACGCTTCGGGTACGGTGGCTCGCTGCGCTCGCCACACTATATAAAATCAACTCCATGCGTAGTTGGATAGTAGGGGTATGAAAAAATGGGGTGCATTTAACATGGGAGCCCAGATAATACATAAGTACCCTGTGTTGGCCTATTACTTTTGACCTAGGCTTGTTTTCAGTAGTATCATGTCAATTAAAAAGTGGCCATGGCTAAAACTTCTTTTTGTTGGAGATGAATGGAATTCTAGATTTTTTCCTTCTTTTGGCCACATCACTTCATTCATCATCAATGACATTTCCAGTCAAATCACCAGGAGCTGATGTTTAATTTGACATTGAGCAAGATTTACAGTATGTGCTTTGTATTGGCCTTACATAAACTTTATTTTTCTCACATGAACTTTGTTTCCACTAGTAGTGAGATGTTGAATTACGAACAGTAGTACATCTAATATCCTTGATGCTAGTACTATAATTCTCATCCTGAATAATTACTGTATATACTGTATGATACAGTATAATGCAATCTGATTTTACAATTCAATTACAAAAGGTTATTATTGCACAGTGAGACAGAGAAATTGTGAACTGATACCTGGCAATTCACAAAAAAAAAAAACACAGCATAGTAGTTGCAAATGAATAGGTACAGTAAACTGTCATACAACTACACACAATAATGTACATTCTTTAGGTGTTTTATCATTGTTAGAAATATTTATTTTTGGTTAAAGTATAGATGATAGACAATGTGTAGGTTGACAGTCACTAGGTCGACCACTAATGGTCAACAGTGACTAGAACACCTACATATGGTTGACATACCCTAGGTCGACAATAGCTTTAGGTGTACATGGCCACGGTTGACAGGAATAAGATCAGCATGAGTTTTACACGGTTTTGTGTCTCTGTCGACATGGACACCGTATAAGTTTACCATGTCCCCTCCCATTGCTCACTGTGCTCATCAGGATTCGGGCATTGTGCCTCCCTGTGCTAGGCAAACACTATTATATTCTCATTCTATGCCCATTAGGGTAGTAAAATATGGGTACTTGTGTATTATCACGGCACCCATCGCATCGCATACCACTAATTAAGGTATGCGATGGACCCGATTTCAGCCTTTTTTCCGGACTGAGTATACAATTTTAAAATCGGGTCACATCGCATGCCATTACAATGGCATGCGATGCGACGCGATTTGCCATTGAGTCCCATGCTAAATGGCACCCCCAGACCCGATTTTTAATTGTATACGCACCCTGATGGGTAATAAATATGTAAAATGCCCCCACATACCCCCCACTATCAACGCCATGCTTCGGGCTCGCTGTGCTCGGCACACTTTATAAAATCAACTCCACGCCGACGTGGATATTGGGGGTATGAAAAGTTCGGAGGATGTGTACCGCCGCCCCTCGCGGGCTCACTGCGCTCGCCACGCTTCGGGTTGGCGTTTATAGTGGGGTGTCATTAACAATGGGGGGCATTTCACATACTCATGACCCATGAGGGTGGGTATACAATTATCGGGTCTGGGGGGCATTTAACATGGTAATAAGGCATCAGTGCCTGTACAATGAAATATAGGGTGAAATCGCATCGCATCGCATGCGATGTGACGCAATTTTTCATCGTACAATGCCCTACGATGGAAATCGGGGGCGCCGTGATAATACACAAGTACCAAAAATATGTAAAGGGGAAGATAATATACTGCGCTCACTTTAGTATTCTCGTGTGAAGGGCGCTGCTTTAGCCTTAGCTAAGGTTTCTTAGTCCCTTCTTATATACTAAGTGTTACTGTTTGGGTGGGCTTAAGCATGAGAAGGCCCATGTGTGAATGATGTCATGTATAGTGTGCTGCAGTATACTTTTGGGATATTTAAGATTTGCAGAGAGGAAGATAATATATGTGCTTTAAGCCCACCCAAACAGTAACGCTTAGTGAAATATGTAAAACCAGCTTTTTAAAAAAAAAAAAAAAACAAGAAAAATGTATGTCAACCTTATTCATGTTGACCATGTCCATGTCGACTTTAAGCTTTTGTCGACTTTTTGTCAAGGGGTATGTTGACCATTCTTAGGTGCTGAGCTAGTCACTGTCGACCATTAGTGGTCAACCTAATGACTGTCGATCTAGACATTCTTGACCCAGGGGCCGCATACCTTTCATTTTGGGGTGGATAAGTACAGTAAGAACTGTAAACTGCGATATAACTCAGGACACAATGTAAGTACAAAAAATACTTTGTTTAAGGATCTATAGAATCTGAGCTAACAGCCTATTTATGCTTGACCATAAATATAGACTTGGAGCCCAGTACTTATTAAATGAATGTGGGCCCTTATATTGGTTGACTGTGAAGATCTCAGCTTACCGAGTCCCAGAGTGCTCGCCCTACCAGATCGCTGCCCCCTGTCGCTGTACCCCCTCGCAACAATGCAAAGGGATGTGTCACAAATACATATCCTCTTGCATGTCCAGCTGTTGTCGCCAACCACTGAATAATTTCTCCAGGGCTCACAAATATAAGTCAGCAGAGACTGTGAGCTGCCAGTCGAAGACAGGGCGGACACTGGCACCCTGCATCACACCGCCATTTGCATGGGAACGCCCATGAAAAGCTGGGTGTTCTTATAACCCATCCCTGCCACCGCTTATGCCCCCCCCCCCCTGCTAGCGCAATGTTGACAATGCAGGTCGTGAGGATGCTCGCACAGAAGCCCTGCACAAGCACATAACTGATTATGCACATGCGCAGGGCATTTACCGAATGAATCAGAATCTGCCTAATGGTACCATACATGTTTTTAACTTCATTTTAACAGTGATATTGGGGCAGATGTATTAAGCCTGGTGAAGAGATAAACTGGAGATAGAGTGGAAGGAGATAACGCACCAGCCAATCAGGTCCCAACTGTCATATTTCAAACACAGCTGATTGGCTGGTGCGTTAACTCTTCCAAGTTATCTCCACTTTATCTCCAGTTTATCTCTTCTCCAGGCTTAATACATCTGCCCCAATGTACCCTAAAAAGACAGAGTTTTATTTGCGTATTCAGCATATAAAGTAGATTATTGCAACTAATGAGGCCTTAATTATATGGAAACTGATTATAATGAACATACTTCTGATACATTGTTACTTTATTATGTTTTAGATGAGTTATTATCTAGATGTATCTATTTCTGCACATAATTCTTTATAAAGTTAGTTTTTATTTATCTGTGATTTTATCAATATTCGTGTAAATTCAGTGGCGGGCTGGGTCGGGGGCTGCGATACAAACAATCTGTAATTGACGTCACAGTCTGTGACTGTTACTTATGGGGGCCAGTGCTCTGGACTTGCCCCCTAGGCTAAAAGTTGCCAGCCATTCCCTGTGTATATTCCAATATATATTAATTTAATTATGTTGAGTGTGTTAAGCAGGAGTGAACGGCCAGTAACCCTTTACCTTGTGACTGGAGTCTTCTCACCGTTGGCCCTTCACTGGGGTAGATGACACAAGGACCGGACGGGATATGCAGTTTAACAAATATTTATTAGTGCAAACAAATGTGAAAAGGAGGTAGCCAGCCGGCCGCCTCACAGTAAGGGTCACTTGCAACACCCAATAACATACACTACAAATAAAATACAACGACTGGTATCAATAAAGGCACATAGGGTGCCTAGTTCTCATATCGTGAACAGGTACCTTGGGCGGTGGTGCACCACTACAGAAAGGTCCATCCGAGTTGCGTAATCACCTGTTAGGGCGCAGTTGACCACACCAGTGCAATAGATAGATAAGGGCCTGGGACGGGGCTGATTTCTTTCCTCTAACGAGAGGGGCGGATCCCTGGTGTGTGTCAAATGTATCCCCAAAATGATACACCGCAAGTCGGTTCTAGACCCGGCAATTCACTTAAAAAAACACAGTAACAATAGTCTAATCTAAGGCAAAGCAACCGGCCTGTAATGTAAACCTACAGTACATTCAAATGGTCACCATATTAATAACGACAATACAATAGAATGGCAATAATCAAGTATGGTTCAGAGCAATGTCCCTATTCTGGGTACCCAGACTATTCTAAACGCTGCCGCTGTGGCAGACCCGTGCACGGGGTTTCAGGTCTGTTGGAGGCCTCCCTACAGTAGTCCGCAGTGGAGTCCTGCCAAGGCGGATGGTCCTTCTTCTGATAGGGCAGTAAACTGGATAGGGTAATTGTTCCAAAGGAGGGAAGGTAACCTTAAGATTTGCTTTAGAAACTGATGGGGAAGTTTGCACTTTTAGCCACAAGATGGCGCTGCTGGGCTTTTATTCAAATAATAACTGTATTCTCCTCCGTGATGGCCCCTATGTTACCGGGTAGGGGTCAGGTCTTTGCTGGGGGTGAGCATGGAGACCTTCGGTTATTGTGATTCTCTGTGGCCGTGAACTGGGGCTGTTTGGAGTTCCAGCCAGGGGATGGATATCGCCCCCTGGATGTCTGGCCTGCTGTGTCCCTGGAGAGTGCCCCTGGATGTCTGGCCTGCTGTGCCCCTGGAGAGTGCCCCTGGATGTCTGGTGGGCAACGTTGGGGTCCCTGTGTGGGGGGATGCCAAATGGGGGGACCAGGCTTGTGGCTGCTGTGCAGCACTTACAGTTAGTTGTGGCTCCGGCCGTCAAGGGAAGGCTGCTGGCTCTCCTGGGCTCCTGGTGAGGCTGCTGTCGGGTCTGGGGACCGGGGCTGGTAGTCGTCTCAGACGGGCGCCCTACGTCCCTCTCTTCTTCCTTTTCACCCGGGCGCAGGATCAAGTGTGCCCCAGGCCTTGTCTGGTGCCGCTGCGGGTGACGCGTCAGACAGGCGCCTCCCGTCTCGCCTTCTCTTCACCCGGGCGCAGGATCACGTGCGCCCCGGGCCTTGTCGAGTGACGCGGCGGCGGTGGAGTGACGGTCCTCTCTCTCTCTTCGGCAGTCGGGCGCAGGTGATGTGCGCTGCCCGTGCTGCTGCTGCCGGATGCTGCGAGGCCACGCTCCGTTTCCTCTCTCTCCGCCGGGACCCTCAGGTACCTCTCTTCTCGCGCCACGGGTCTTGCTCCTCCCCCCAGACTTCGCGCTCCTCTTCCCCCTCCAATCGCGGGGCATCCTTCTTCTGGCTGGATTCCAGCACCCTGGGCAAGTGCTGGGTCCAAGTGTCCCCCTCCTATGTCCATATACTCCGTGCTGTTGCTGCAGGGTGGTTGCCTAGCAACCCCCTGGGGGCCAGCGTGAATGGGGTGACCCTGGGCACCAAAAAGGGCACCCAGTTTTCTGGGGTGTCACATGAGCTGATTAATTTTTAAGTGTGGTACACACCAGCTCAGTTTATTGTAAAATGGAATAGTTTGACGTGAGCTTGGCAATACCTATTCTTATATCACTTCAGGTGTGAATTTATTTACCCCCTGTTTGTATTATCTGGGTATAGCCTTCTGTCTTTTTGAGGAGGCAGAGTAGACCATGAAGCCCAAGAATTGAGCTATTGAGAGGGGACACAAAGTAAGCTAGGTACCTGAGCGAGGACTAGGCTGTTTTTGGTTTCACGTCTTTATGCTGACAGCTTAAGTTCCATTTTATTTATATCTCACTTTTTTTTAAGGAATAATGGATAGTAGTTAATATACTGTAAGGCAACATTTACACCAGGAGGAAAACCCAATTCTTTAAAAATAGAATCTAATAATATCACACAGTATAATCCATCTCTTTTACAATGTTAAATCCAGAGATGTTATAATGCACTTTGGGACATTTATTTTATATTATAGTGATATATTACTATATATCGAATTATGTAAACATAGAATACTTTTTATTTGCTGGTCATTTTTCATTGGTGCACTTTTTCTATATAGCATTCATATATACTATTTGCTTTATAATGCACTCCATGTAAAACTGGCAAGATCTAAATCAAATGAGCATTTTTATACCATTTTTTCGTATTACTTCAGACCAGTTAGTATTTCAAGATGTCTGTTAGCAGAAAAGAGCCATCCATATTGAATTCATAACCTTTTACAGCCCATCTGCCATTCCATTACTCTGTGGTATGATGTGCTAACGTATGCTTATAAGGTGAGATTTTCAGTTGATTCACAATTGAGTACCTAAACTAAATGATAAACCATTCACTGAGCCTTTGAAATCAAATGCAGCTCCATATAAAAGTGTTGCATTATCATGTCAATTTTCATAGCACAATAAAGCTCATGGCATTCAGGTCACCTTCCATGACTTTATATTCATCTACTGTAGTAATACAGTACAGTACATGTTAGATGTAAAAAGACAATAGCTTTACAATTAGATTTTTTACATTTACTTTTTTAATTTTTTTGTGCAATCTTAGCATTAGTGCTTTTCATTCATTCATGTCATTACCTGACAGATTGGGAGTACATTGTTTTAAGACGCGACAAATATTTTCTTGCAGTACAGAAATTCTATAAAGTAAATTTATAATGTCAATTTATACTTAACTTTCCATCTTTCATCAAGTTTTAGAACTGTCTTCTTACATATATTCAGCAACATGGTGTGATGTAATAACATAATATTCGTTACATAGTTTAAAGTCCTTAATACCTTATGATGATGATTTGGAATAATCGCAGATGTAATGTCTTTAGTGCAACAGGGGTGGATTGGGAACTATCCAGGAAAAATAATCCAGACCGGGAAATAGACACCTACCCGGTGTGTGTGTGTGTGTGGGGGGGGTGTTAACAACACTTACCTGGCATCTGTGAATTGCTCACCACCACGCTGCAACTGCTCAGTCCCGGGTGTTCAACCAAAAATAAGTCAGACGAATGGCCGTTAACCGCTGTTGTAGCATGGTCCATGGCCCAACCAAGGGGGGAGGGGGGAGCGGCGGCCCAGCCAGGAGGAAATCGGCCAGATCTGGACCTCCCCACCGGAAAATGGCACGGTTTCCCGCCAGGCCAATCCGACCCTAAGTGCAAATGTTGTTGTAAGCGATCCTCAAAATATCCGCTAGAAATGCCAGCATCGCTCACAGCGACTGTTCTTTTAGTAAATAAATACAATTATTTGAAGTTTAGTTAAATATTGCACCCAAAGAAGAACAGTCACTTTGAGTGATGCTAGCATTTTTGACGGGTATTTTGAGGATCTCTCACAGCAACGTTGACACTCAAAGGGTTAATAAAAAGGTTTGTTTGGCAAATTCACACCTATTTAGACAAATCCCCTTGGCATCAGGGTTAAGGGAAACCCGTGTACTATGCAAGATTTTAAAGTATTCTTGTATATATTTATGACACAAATAGTCAAGTCAGAGAAATATACAAGTTATATAGTTCTGATAAACTCTGTTACCATATTAGTAGTGGATACATATTATGGACACAGCTTTTAATTAATAACAATAAATTAAGTTACTGTATCTATCTATCTATCTATCTATCTATCTATCTCTCTCTCTCTCTCTATATATATATATATATATATATATATATATATGTCGACGTTGACCGGCACTCCAGGAGAGAAGGTGGATAATTCACCGGGGTGCAGCACTCGAGGTAGATACAGAGCTGGGAGGAAGAGGCACTCACTCGGATTTTCAAAAAGAAACAGGACAACAAGAAGTTGTGACCGACGTTTCGGAGTTTAATCCGTTATCAAGGCAGAGAACACAGAATGGTAGTACAGTACTTACATATGTAGCCTCGGTCCGATACCTGACCTCGCGCTGCTGCCCCGTCGCTCACTCATCACCGTACGGCGCTTCCGGGTTGGACTCGTGATTCGGAGTTCAGCTCTGACGTCAGCCGGGTCTCCCTGGTCGGCGTCCGTTGCTAGGCGACAGTGGCGCTGGGTGCGAAGCAGCCGCTGGCCGGTCACAGTTAAAGAACATCTATGAAAACAGTGTCAAACAGTTATTAAAAATACAGGTGGTGCAGGGGGGTCCAGGCAGAAGGAAGAAAGAGGAGAAACAGCAGTGAGAAACAGAGGGGGCACTGAGGACAAGGCATATGACAACGGGCATAATCATGGCATGAAAAAATGTAATGGTACAACAAATGAATGCACTGTCAGCTGAGGGTGGAAGTTACAGGAACATACTGAAAGTTAATTGTTCATTTAACCCTCTGGGGTTGACAGTGTCCAATTTGTATATCCATTGTGTCTCTATTTGAAGTAAACGTTTCCCTCTGTCTCCACCTCGTAAGTCGTCAGGTACATGGTCTATTATAATGTAACGAAGACTGGCCAGACTGTGTTTGGCAGTCACGAAGTGCTTGGCAACTGGTTGGTCCATGGGTTTGAGGGCTAGAGCCTCCCTGCAGACAAAGGGGGAGGTATTGTCATTTGGGACATTGATGCCTACAAAATGGAGGTTTACTCTCAACTCCAGACGTCCACCTACCAACAATTGCCTTCAGACCCCACCAAGGCATACAAAGCAGAACTCGATCGCATCCTTAATGAAGCAGTGGATTATAAGTCCTTACCGGGATCTGTCAGAGACTGGCTCATCACAGAATCACCTAGGGTACCCCTTCTGTATTGTCTCCCTAAAATCCACAAGAATTTGTGGTCCCCACCGGGGCGCCCCATTATCTCTGCCCGCAACTCTCTATATAGCAACGTTTCTTCCTTCTTGGACTTCTTCTTACAACCTGCGGTGCAAAAAATCCCGACGTATCTTCAAGATACCACAGCTTTGCTGAACAAATTGGATGAACTGGCGACACTACCCCCGAATACCTGGCTAGTGACACTGGATATATGCAGCCTGTACACCAGCATACCACACCTTGAAGGTATAGAAGCATCCAGAACACTTCTGGAAAATGATCCACTTTACCAAGGTCCTCCCGTCAACTTCATGATGTCACTGCTCCATCTGATTCTCAACCGCAACTTTTTCCTTTTCAATGGACAATATTTCCAACAATGCTCCGGGTGTGCCATGGGTTCTCCGGTAGCCCCGTCATATGCCAATGCTTACATGGCAGAAATAGAGAAAACACTGTTCCTTAACAGCACCCTGGCCGACCGCATCTTATTCTTTACAAGATATATTGATGACGTGTTGCTCTTTTGGTCTGGCTCTGAAGCTGACCTGATATCTGGCATAGAAGTTATCAACAACATGGACTGCCCCATCAAATTTACTTATGCCATGAGCCTGAGCTCGATTAATTATCTAGATGTCTGCATCTCAGTCCAAAATGGAGTGATCTCCACAGCCATCTACTCCAAAGTGACGGACCGCAATACCCTCCTGCTAGCCCAAAGCCACCACCCTCCAGCTCTCAAAAGGGGTCTTCCCTTCTCACAGCTACTGCGTGTGAAACGTATCACCAGCACGGAAGAAAAACTTAATCAAGACTTGGATAAAATGGAAGCCAAATTTCTAGCCAGAGGCTACTCTCCGTCGACACTTGCAGCTGCAAGAAAGAAAGTCGACCAGATCCCTAGAGTTAACTCTCTAAAGAAAAATCTTCGAGACCCTTTTCCACCTGATACTATGGGATGGGTTCGCTCCTACAATACAGCCGACAAAAACATCCAGGAGACAACCGAATCATTATGGCCGGTAATTCAGCAGGACAAAGAGCTGAAATCGCTCAAACAAACCAGACTTATGTCTTGCTTCACCAGAGGGAGGAACATTAGAGACTGGGTAGTCTGCACAGATATCTCCAAAAGGACACCCCCTGGCACCCAATGCAAAGCAGCTGGCTGTTACCGCTGCACAGGGTGCACGACGTGTAGCGCCCTGATTGCCAGCAAATCCTTCAACCACCCCCATACGGGAAAGAAGATACCCATTCGACATGTACTCACCTGTTCCACCACCCACGTTGTATATCTTATTACCTGTCCATGTGGTCTTGGGTACGTGGGTAAGACCATCAGAACATTCAAAGAACGCATCGCTTTGCACCGCACCGCTATCAGGGCGGCTCTAGCCCTCAAACCCATGGACCAACCAGTTGCCAAGCACTTCGTGACTGCCAAACACAGTCTGGCCAGTCTTCGTTACATTATAATAGACCATGTACCTGACGACTTATGAGGTGGAGACAGAGGGAAACGTTTACTTCAAATAGAGACACAATGGATATACAAATTGGACACTGTCAACCCCAGAGGGTTAAATGAACAATTAACTTTCAGTATGTTCCTGTAACTTCCACCCTCAGCTGACAGTGCATTCATTTGTTGTACCATTACATTTTTTCATGCCATGATTATGCCCGTTGTCATATGCCTTGTCCTCAGTGCCCCCTCTGTTTCTCACTGCTGTTTCTCCTCTTTCTTCCTTCTGCCTGGACCCCCCTGCACCACCTGTATTTTTAATAACTGTTTGACACTGTTTTCATAGATGTTCTTTAACTGTGACCGGCCAGCGGCTGCTTCGCACCCAGCGCCACTGTCGCCTAGCAACGGACGCCGACCAGGGAGACCCGGCTGACGTCAGAGCTGAACTCCGAATCACGAGTCCAACCCGGAAGCGCCGTACGGTGATGAGTGAGCGACGGGGCAGCAGCGCGAGGTCAGGTATCGGACCGAGGCTACATATGTAAGTACTGTACTACCATTCTGTGTTCTCTGCCTTGATAACGGATTAAACTCCGAAACGTCGGTCACAACTTCTTGTTGTCCTGTTTCTTTTTGAAAATCCGAGTGAGTGCCTCTTCCTCCCAGCTCTATATATATATATATATATATATATATATATATATATATATATATATAATAAAGGAAATAAGTGCGCAAATTGAAAAACCTTGAATGACAAAATGTGTGATCATCCACACACAGAAGGGTTAATAGTCCCGTTCCAATGTATTCCAAGCACCAAGGGTTCCTTTATATTGGCCCGGCAGCTCTCAATCACCTAAATTCCACAGATGTACAGACACTAGAAAAATAAGTGAGAGCGCTCCATAGTGCAATATCATAAAGATGCTTTATTCTTTAAAAGAAAGTTTTTCAGTAAAAAGGCAGGTATAAAATGATGTACCACAGCAGGCGGTTATAACCACCGCAAGACAATCGCATACACTGGTGTCTCAGACACAGTAAATGTTGGAGCGGTTACACTCACGCTTCCCCGCTTCTAGACACATCAGATGGGCAGACTGCAACACCAGGCCACACCAACGCGTTTCGTAATCACGTACATTGGATGTTCTCTTTAGCAATAACACCACTACACCACCCATAAGACCATTAAGGAATGGTACTATAATCCCAAGTTTATATAGTTGGAAAGTGCAATACCTGTTTCCTCAAGTTTTAGCTTGATGCGAATCAGATTTCACTTTTATTCCATAATTATTTTATTGTGTCATATATGTCAATATTCTTTTTTTTACATATTAAATCACTTATAAAACGTAAACTGTCTTGTGATATATCAGCCAGTGCTGGCACATTCTCTTCGTTAGCAATAAAGAGCTTGATGCAGACTTGCAGCAACTTGGATGCATTTGCAACAGCCCTATACTGTACATGATTAAAAATATACCCTAAGTTAGTGATATTATGGTTATAAGACACATAAGGGAACGTTTTAGTGTGTTTATCACATTCTCTGGTGCTGGAAGCAAAATCTCACCCACTCTGGCCCTCTAACACAGAATGACAAAATGGCAGCACACATGCACATCTGTGACAATCTTGGTAGAGGGAATAAAACCTCATTGGAGGACAATATGGCTTCTACACAGTAATACAGTCAAAACTTGCACTAGCCAAATGGCAGTTTGTTCTTGCATGGTCTATATGCAGGGCCGGCATCACCACTAGGCAGCTTCTGTCACTTGCCTAGGGCGCAGGCCACTGAAGGGCGGTACTGAGCTGCAGCAAGCAGCCGCCCAACGCAGGAGAAAAGATCCCGCCCGAGGAGCAGGAAAAAGAAGAAGGCATTACTCATGCCAGCATCAGGGAACTGGTAAGCCGCACCCCCCCCCAATGCGGTGATCAGCGGGTGGCGCCCGCAGCCCCCCTACCGGACGGTACTCTAGAGGACCCCTCACCCACCCCTGTGCAAGGCATCTCACACACCCTCTCGAGCATGTGAGCGGCGGGGAGCCACCCCCACCTGGGGCACTGAGATGCCTTGCACCGGTCCTGTCTATATGTACAGCTGTACATTAGTGTACACATATGTGCATCTATGTATGTACAGAGCTGCTTTCAATGACACGCCAATAACACTCCCATTTTGTGTACATTTCACTACATTTTCAATACACTTTTTACTTCATGCACCTGCATTTTTTGTCTGTTTCCAGATATTGGGGCAGATGCATTAAGTCTAAACAAGAGATAAATGTAGGGTGATAAAGGGAGCTAAACATCCAGCCAATCACCTCCTAACTGCCATGTTACAGGCTGTGTTTGAAAAAAGGCAATAAGGAGCTGATTGGCTGGATGTTTATCTCTCTTTATCACCCTTTCATTTATCTCTTCTTAAGGCTTAATACATCTGTCCAATTGGGAGCAAATGACTGAATTACAAATTATATTTGCTCCCATCCAGTACCAGATTTTGATTCCATCCAACCAATAGTTGAATGAAAGTTGGTCTACTATATGGCCAGCATTAGTGATCCATGCTGCATCCTAGAATGCAGCATCGGATCACCTTTGATGCCATAGGCCAGCTGTATGACCAATGGTTTCTTGATTGGGCTGAATTGTTGGTGCCATTCAGACTGCTGTTGATTGTTTCCTTATTGTTACGCTCTATACACCACTGTAGACTATCAACAGTATTCCTTCAAGACAACTTCAATTTGCACAAGGCCCTAGGTACATGTACAGTACATTAACTTTACTTCCTTCAGCGTTCTGCATGCTGTATTTCCTTCTACACCATAGTTTCCATGGGTTGTCTTGAGTGTCTTTTCATTTTTGAAGATACTGTAGTAGGTTGTACTAACCGTACCAGCCCAGTTAATGTATCTACACAGAGCAGGCTTATTTCACTTTCATTGGAAGAATAATTCATTCTCTAAATATTATTTAGTTCTGCACTTTACAGTGGTCTAGATGATATGACCTGAATCTGAGATGGATGCAGTCCGTACATCAGCTGTGTCTTTGGTAATATGCAAAGCAGCAGGAGGCATGTTGACTAAATAGATGCCTCCTGTATGTGTAATCCACTGCTATGTCCGAGGAAGCAGCATAATATCACATGCATGAATATAGGCAATGTGAGTAACCTAGATATCAGACTGTGGCTAATGCTGGCCACACATCAGACCGAATTTCCTCCAACCAAAAATCTGGTGATCCGGTTCTAGGATGCAGCATGGATCACTAATAAATATAATTTGTAATTCAGTCATTTGCTCCCAATTGGACAGATGCCAATAAGCAATTTTCTCACAAACTCAGGAGAATGGACAAAACATTCAGCGAAATTGTTTAAATCAAATAGGTCCAACTACAGTATATTGTCTGAGTGACAGTTGTTGTCCATTTTCATATTTGGGAAACAAATGACTTAATTACAAATTAAATTTGCTCCAATCCAGTACCATGTTTTTTTTTTTTTTTGCAATCAATTTTTATTGAGTTAAAGCAAAAAAGAAATATCCAACAGACATCCAAGAAACATTGAAAGACCAAGGAACGTTACAACAATATCCGCATTCAGTTACAACTTTACATATTTCAACGTCTTGTACAGTTAACTCCTCTTTTTGTGTACAAAATATCACTGCAGGCATACACATGGGTTGTCACGCATCTACTCTTTATGTCCACCCATATCGTGATAATACCCACAGTGGCATCTTTATAGCACTCTATGCATTATCACATTGAGGTGCAATAGGTGGAAGCCAGTTGGCTCATATTGAAGAAAAGAGCTAGTACAGATTATAAAGAAGGGGTTGGTGATACGATAAGGGAGGTGTGGGAATGAAGGGGGGAGGGGTAAGCCAGGGTGAGTGGGGTTTAGATGATAGTCAGGATTCATGAGTTCTGTCCGGGGTTCATATTTGACAGGGTGTTACCCCTTTGTATCATTGTGGAATATTCCTGAGATTCTTTAAAAGTAAGCCAGTTTAACCAGGTGGCGGCAAAGGTCTGGGATGTGTCTTTCATGAATGAGGTTAGGTCCTCCATGGTCATGTATAGATCTATTCGCCTGAGCCAACTAGAAACTGGGGGTGCCTCCAGTGACCTCCAATAACATGGGATCATCGCCCTTGCTGCATTTAATAGATGTTTAAGCAAAGACTTTTTAAAGCTGGATATCGGTAGTTCAGAAAGGTTAAAGAGCCACAGTTCTGGTGTGAAGGGTAGAGAAGTGTTGGTAATTTTCTCTGATAAACTGTGAATCTGCCTCCAGTAGGGTTGGATCAGTGGGCAAGACCACCATATGTGTATGTGAGTACCTGGGGCCTGAGTACATCTCCAGCAGAGATTCGGGATTGATCTATTCATCTGATGGAGGGTCTGTGGACATCTATACCAACGTGATAAGACTTTATATTGTGTTTCTAATGTCTGTATTGAGGATGAGGCAATGGATATATACTTAAATATTTTTGACCACTGGTCTGCTGACAATTCCTGGGCCAACTCTCCATTCCAAGCAACGGAGTATGCCGGGAGGTCCGTCTTACGATTACTTAAGCAAATCTGATATAGTTGGGAAATTAGATGTCTCGGGGGTTCCCGAGAAAGGATAAGTGATTCAAACGGAGTAGGTTCCCATCCCTGCAGCCTTTTAGGGAGCGAGGATATATAATGCCTAATCTGAAGAAAGAGCCAGAAAAGACTTGTCGGCAGACCGGTTTCCGCACATATGTCTGAGAAAGATCTCAGTCCTGCCTTATCCGTTATCTGTCCCAGATATGACACATCTATAGAATGTCGCGTGGGAAGAGAACGCAGGGCCTCTCCCGGGGGGAACTCAGGGTTATTAATCAGGGGAGTCAGTAACGATGTCCCCGTTTTAAAGAAGGGGAGGTTTTTATAGGTATGCCAGCATTTAATTGTAGGGGACAGTGTCGGATGGTGTATTACTGGGAGTTTCCGAAGCCATGGTATCACCCTTGGTGACGTACCTGCTGCGTGCCCTTCAATGGCAGGCCAATGTTTACATTGGAGAGGCCTTGTCATCTCGATTATCCTAGACAGATGTACCGCATGGTAATAGCTTAAAAAATGGGGTAGTTGAAGGCCTCCCCTTTCTCGTTTCTGTATTAGTATGTTTTGGGAGATTCAAGGTTTATGATTGTTCCATATGAATTTTCCAACTACGCTTTGTAACTCTTTGAAATATGAAGGTGGGATTGTGATCGGTAGGGCTTGTAGCAAATATAGTACTTTGGGAAGGATATTCATCTTAATAGTATTAACTCTCGCCAGCCATGACAATTTAAGTGGCGACCATTTCACTATATCTGCTTTTATTTTATTTAGGAGGGGGAGAAAATTGATTTGAAAAAGTTTTGTAGTGTCTTTGGATAGCCAGGTGCCCAAATATTTGATGTGATCCTCCTGCCAGTGAAACGGAAACGCTCTTTTGATACCCTCAACTATGTTGGTTGGCGTCGAGATATTTAGTGCCACCGACTTTGTGTAATTGATTTTAAAACTTGATAATCGAGAGAATCTCTCGAATTCTGCCATCAGGGAGGGCATCGAGGTGGTTGCCAGTACCATGTTTTTATTCCATCCAACCAACTAGTTGGATGGTTGGAGGAAAGTTGGTCTGATGTGTGTCCAGCATTAGTGTCACTGCTTGTGAGTATGCAGGATCCATTTTACACATGCAGAGAATGGGAACCTGGGCATATGCAGCAATAGATTGGAGATGTGCACAAACCATCTGTTTGGAGATAAACCAATTCCAAACCAGGGCCATAATTTCATGTTTTCTTAAAAATACCTTTGTACTAATATCTGTACTGGGATATTTGGCATCTTGTCCATTGTTTTGCTTACTTGACCAAAGTTCAAGTTTTCCTGATATTTTATCCTTGCTTAGAAGAGAATGTTACAGTATAGCTTGAATTATCATAAATAAATATGATAAATAACCTACTGTATTTTAGCCATGGATTTTCATTGGACAATACACATTTTTATGCTCTATTTGGGTGTTTTGGAAAATATTTCCTTGGTCTTTTCCCTTTTATGTAGCTAGTATGCTTTATAATTTGACTGCATTGGTTAATTTTAATGCCATTGGCATGCTGTGTTTCAGCTAGCTTCTTTATAGTTCCAGGATTTGATTTTGCAATCCAAGGTTATGGTGCCAGGCGTAAAAACAGTTCATATGCCATTCCTCCTTGGCAGTGGAAACCACTTAATTACAATTTAGCTGATACAGTACATCTGTGAATTTTCTTCTTGCAGGAATATAATTCTGATGCAGAATAATACAGCTGTAAATACGTTTTCTTTAAATATCATGTTATTGTCTCCTGGCAGTTTGTTACTCCCTGGTTTATATGCAGACTGTTCATAACACGGCAGAAACAGTATGGAATCTTCATCAGGCTAACTCTAGAGACTGTTGTAGGTGCACATTTAGCTCTGGGAATACAATACCAGAGTATTTAAGTTATTCATTTGTTTCAAATTAGTTATATTTAAAGATTAGCAAATTAAAGTTTCCTTATAAAATAATGAGCTACTAAGAACTTTGACAGAAATATGTATAAGTTTTCATGCCTTGGAACTCAGATTTTTTGCATTATATTTGAATACACTATGTACTGAATGCAAGCTATGGAAAGTTTAAAAAAATAATTTAATACCAAACTTTTAAGATTATTGATTTTATCACATATTTTTTTAAATATAAATGTGGATTAATTTATTTAAGAAACACTTTAAGAAATGTAAGAATGAGATTATCTAAACATATGTAAATAATATTTTTGGAAGGGCCTTTTGGTACTTGTTTCCTAGCACGGTGCCACCGATTTTGATTGTATCCATCGGGTCGGGTCGATCGCATCGCATGCCAACCAAATCGCATGCGACGCGATCGACCCGATTTTTACATTGGAATCAATGTAAAATGATCCCTAAGACCTGATTCTACATTGATTTCAATGTAAAAAGCCCCCAAACCCCCCATTTTAATACCAAACCCCCCTCATGTTTCAAATGCCCCCCCCATTGTTAATGCCACCCCGCTATTGACGCCAACCATACCCCTTTTCATACCCCTACTATCCACGTCGGCGTGGAGTTGATTTTATAAAGTGTGGCGAGCCCAAAGTGTGGCGAGCGCACGCGGATACCTTCACAGGTATCCGCGTCCCCTCGCGGGCTTCACAGGTTTCCGCGTGCGCTCGCCACGCTTCTGGCTCGGTGGTTTGCTGCGCTCGCCACACTATATAAGATCAACTCCACGCCGACGTGGATAGTAGGGGTATGAAAAGGTCGGAGGACGCGTACCACCACCCCTCGCGGGCTCGCTGCGCTCGCCACACTTCGGGTTGGCGTCAGTAGTGGGGTGGCGTTAACAATGGTGGGGGGGCATTAAACATACTTTTTAACCATATTCAATGTGAAATTGGCCATGTTGGCCCATTACACATTGTCACCTATGTAAAATCGGGTTGATCGCGTTGATCGCATCGCGGGCCATTATAATGGCCCGCGACCGACGCGATCAACACGATTTTCACTTTTAAAATAATTTTACATTGTTCCCTATGGGAAAATCGTGTTGATTGCGTCGGTCGCATCACGGCCCCTTATTAGGGGCCGCGATGGACGCGATCAACCCGATTTTGTCTTTCACCGGCAAATTAGCTGGTGATTGACACAAAATCGGGTCCATCGCGTTAATTGTATGCCTTAAGTGCCTTAAACTTAAGGCATACAATCAACGAGATGGGCGCCATGCTAGGAATAAGTACCGGCCTTTTCATACACTTCATTCAGAAACTTTTTAAAACCAATATAATATTATTGAATGTCACATAAAAGATTCTTAGTCATCCAACTTGTTAAAGAATGCTGGAGAGCTGGCGAATTTTAAAAGAGATTCACATAAGTGTGATAGTTTTGGTCCACACATACAGTGTAACCTACCCCAGACATTAAATGTGTATATTTAAGTAAATTATTTTATAGATGAATTTCTTGAATTTGCTATATTTATTGTTGTTGCCCTGTTGTTTTTTTTAGCAATTGTATGTTCCTTAATATATTTTTATAACTTTCTTGTATATTATATGTTTTATACATACTGTATATATCGTTACGATCCCTATGTCCATTGATACAGAGAAGACCATCTCAAATTATATAAAAATGTCAATATATCATGAACTAATTGCCATAATCCCAGGGATACAAACAGTTAAGAAACTGGGTTATGCAAGGATATAAGATCCGTCTTGAGCAAGTTTCCCGGTAACCAAGGAAACGAAACGCGCTGATGTCACTATCATTTGGCGTTTGGATCTCCCGTGGTTTTTCACGCTACAGCTGCACTTACTACTCCTGACGCTCCACCCGAACTTCCATCCAGCAGGGACGTTAGCAGCCGCTACATCTGGACAGCCTGGCCGCACGTGGGGGAAGCGCAGGCTACCGGCATATATCAGAGGTACCCCACACGGTATTAGCACTGGCCGCATTCCACTGAACAACCAGCGGTACAGCAAATGGAAATTGCCATCTAGTAAGGGGTGAGACATTCGAATTACCTCCTCTCTGTATATTCCAGAGCTAAAAAAACAGCGGGCAATTTAAGTGAGCAAAAGGGAGAGGAAAGAAGCTATAATATACCGCTGCCTACTATCCCCGCTTCTGCACCTATTACTAATATGGCTGAATATTGCTAATTGCATGTTTGCCTACATGCTAAAAGACACTTATTGTGCATACCCTCCAGCTCACTAACTCATTATATTGTGGACTTTTGTGATTCATACGCACCAAGTCTGTGGACACGTTTACTAACCACCATATGCAAGTCTATATATTGGATCCAAATAACCAAGCCATATATAATTCTGGGAGACCCAAAATGTCCATTGCTGCTAATTAAGTGTTTTCTATATTTATTTAACTACTATTATTATTTTCTTAATTGTTCATTTTGTGTCTTGCAAATTAATTTTAAATGAATTCTGTTTATATGTGATCCTTAGGTTCAGTTATATGGTAAAGGGTTCTGTTTGTACACAAATTTTATGATTGGTAGTCACCAGAACTGGTTTTGTTCATAAATAATTGACCATAAATAATGTGACTTGGTCTTGGATCACCAACCTGAGGCACTCCTGGAAGTGTCCTGAGGCACCCCAGGGAGCCTAGGCGCACAGTTTGGGAACCACTGCTGTACATGATTTTCACACAACTACGGGGCTAACTGAATTATCCCCAATTTCCTTAGGCTAATTTTTGCTATAAATACAATATTTAATTCAGTAATGCATTTAAACTTGCCAAATAATAATATTTAGAGTGGATTACTATGGGTTTAATGATATAAAAATATTCGATATAAAGCAAGCTATTTTTGGAATGGATTAACAAAAACAATGTAGAAATATAATATTTGTGTTGCCCAGGGGCAGATCCAGGATATAAATGACAGGGGGAGTACCATGATAAAAGAGGGTTTAGGTGTGTGTGTGTGTGTGGGGGGGGGGGGGGGGGGCGGTGTTAGTGGTGCCAGTGTACATGCTAAGAGAGCGGCAGAGAGAAGGTGGGAATAGGATTAAAATTTTAAAGTAAGCAGGCCCACCATGGCGACAAAAGTGAAGGATGTAGTTGTGCACGTGCCGAAGGTGCGCTCTGGAAAAGGGGGTGTGGCCACAACAGGGGGCATGTCCTTGAGTTTAGTGTACAACATCATATACAACTTCTACACATTATGCAACAAAATACAAGACCCCATTATACTTGCCCCTTGCAAATGATGCCACATGGATTGAGCCAAAATTCAAATAATGCCACATTGATTGTGTCAAAATTCACATAATGCCACACGGATTGAGCCAAAATTCACATAATAACACACGGATTGAGCCAAAATTCACATAATGCCAAATGTATTGAGCCAAAATTCACATAATGCCACATGGATTGTGTCAAAATTCACATAATGCCACACGGATTGAGCCAAATTCATAAAATGCCATACGGATTGAGCCAAAATTCACAATATGTTTCATAACAGGGACATTGTCCATCAAAGGCGCACATTAAACATTTACACCATAATGTCCATTACACGTTAAGTTACACGCCATTATGTCCATTATGTATTATGCCAAACACCATAATGCCTATTAAAAATTATGCTACATAATTGCTGCTTATCTACATGCTCATTACCAAGGGTTCCATGCTCATTGCCAGAGGTTCTATGCTCGTTGCCATGTGGAATTACATGCTCATTGCCAAGGGGGATACATGCTCATGGTAAACGGGGGACAGCCGCCGCTAGGCAGAAGTGATAGCCACTGACAGTGGCAGAGCCTGACTGTATTCAGAGTCCCGGCTATTTGAAATGATACCCCTTTCACACCAGAAAATGCATTCCCGGGTTGTCCCCTTTTACACCAGTCTAGTCCCTGCATTTTCTGGTGTGAGGGGGAGAGAAACCCCCCTCCCCCTTTAACCAGTTATCTCATTTAACCGGCTATATCTTCGGAACCAACGGACCCATTTACATGAGAAAAGTATCATATTGAAGAACTTTTGAGTGGGCTTTGAATGATATTGGTCCCGTGAAACTGGAATGTTTTGGTTCCAGAGTAATCTGCCCTCAAAAACATGAAGAGCCATGAAATTACATTTCAAAAATAAAAATATTGGTTTACATGCAATATCTCTGGAACCAATTGACCGATATGGACCAGCCTGGTATCATATTGAAGGCCCAGCGATTTGGAATTGAATGAAATTAACCACAAGCTTCTATGATGCCAGGGGGGAAATGGCAGCCATCGGAATTAACGTGTCCCATATTATCCTATGGGGAAAAATGTTACAGGTTTGCCAGGCCATGTCTCCGGTTCCCGGGGGGGCTAGAGACACGGGGCTGGGCTCATTTGAAAGCCCTGTCCTCAGCTACAAAACAAAATGACAGGGGGGCACGTGCCCGGGTGCCCTCCTGAATCCGCCAATGGTGTTGCCTATACAGTTAGATAATGAGTCAATACCATTAACTCCATAAGACTTTTCTGTTTTAGTTAGTTCCCATTCAACTAATCTTTAATATATTATTCATGAAGCCATTCCTTAAGAGTGCACAAAAGAACCTTTGCAATTTGGCTGGACCATTATGTAATAGATCCTTGTGTATCAATGCTTCTTTCCCTATAGTTAAGAGGTTCCCAACCTTTTATTTCACCTGTACCCCTTGATTAGGCTTTTAATTATGAGTACATCCTCCCCTCAATTAAAATATCCACAGTACTTATGAGTGGAGTGGAAGCGTGTGGTATGCATATCCTTATGCATGTCCTTATTTTAAGGAGTAGCGAAGGAGTACAATCAGGAATCAGTTTCATCTGTGTCTCTTCACTGGCTTTGTGCTGTCTCCAGAGTCCTGCTAACGCCTGCAAGATTAATGCTTCTGCTTCCTTCACCTGTATCAGTGCGGAGCACATGAACACTGATATCTGAGAACAACGTGGGTAGCTCTCAGTGGATTGCTGGTTAGGCAAAAGCACAAGGAGATGCTGATGACGCTGCAGAACCAACCAGATGTGAAGTGACATGGCTCATCTCCAAGGACAGAGGACTTCTACCTCTTCTTTCCCCATTACCAGTATTATTTTCAAGTACCCCCAACTAGTCTGCAGTGTACTCCAGGTTGGAACTTCTGCTTTAGATTGTATAGTTAGCTTTGCAATAAGGCAAGGCTGTTTCTAGGGTCAGACAAGCTGTAAAATCTCATGGGGCCCCTGCGGCCATGGCAATTATCTCTTCAGACTGTATTCCATGTGATGTGGCTGTCCTCATGGAATACAGTTGAAAATGTCCCACCAAAAATGTTCTCTGCCTTAGAAGGGCAATTTCTGAAGGATGATAGAGGATAGAGGAGGCGGTGGCCATTTGAGAGGGACATTTACTAGACGGATGACTGGAGGAGGTTGGCAAAAACAGCAGAGCCAAGACAGCGGCGGCATCAGGAAACCCCTGACAATGAGTAGGTAGTGTGGCATATTTATGAGGGGCATTACTATGTGAGATATAATATTTTGTATGGGCCATAATTGTGTGGGATATAATTGTGTGCAAGGGGCCAGGAGCGGATTGGCCCACCAGGATTCTGTAACAGTTGCCGATGGGCCGGTATCATAGCCCGCTTGGATGGAACAGTCCTATAGCCCACCTTTTTTTACGTGGACAAGATGGTCCATTTAAAATCTTGATCCAAGTGGTTTCAATAAATTTTTCCCAGATATGAGAACCTTGTCTGTAGGACCCAAACATACTGTATGCACATAATTCCCAACTGTCTTGATTTTCACTGGACAGTTCCATTTTTGGTAAAATTTCCCATCCATGGACAGCAGTGTTACATGAGGGGGGGGGGCAGTTGGGGGACCTGCTATCACTAGCTGCTCTGCAAAGCACATGTGCACAGCATCTATTCACTGGAGACAGTGGGACTGGGGGCATGGCCAGAAGCTCACAGAGCACTGGGCATTCCCCGATGTATGCCCAAAAATATAGTTTATCTAGTGTTTTACAGGCTGAGTGAACCACTTTCCTTAGTTTCCTACTATGGAAAGTGGTTCACCCCTGTTAAAGATGCTGGACCAAGTGAAAATCGCTCAGTGTGTATGCACTGAGCGTTTTATCGGACAGCGATTTTCATTATATTGTTCGGCATACACACCTTGCAAAAATACCCATTGTGTATGCACCTTTAGCCAAGGTAATAAAATCTACCCCATGATTCCATTAGGCAACTGTAGCCATCATCTTGGAATAGATAACTGGGTCATACGGGAAGCTAATGCTGCTTTCAGAACGCATAATCCAGTGCTATGAAGATTTAATGAGCGCTCATTAAATATTCACTGTGCTGATTTTAGGACCCAGCTCATTGGCTGGGTCCTAAATACCGTTTCATACCCGATTTTGATGCCAAAATACTGGGTCTGAAATGGGTAGGACCCTCCATTTTAACCGTTTTACAAAAACGGCTTTTGTAAAACTGTAAAGTGGTTCTGCACATTTCAGACCGCACAGATTACCGTTTTAAAACAGTTAAAAATCTGCAAAATACCGGTTTTTAAGTGCGGTCTGAAAGGGGCATAACTTGTATTCATAGTAAGTATTTTCTGTAGCTCAATAAAGTAACCAGCATCATTTTTATATGAGATGCAAAATATTCTGAGAAAATTGGTTGTCCACTTCTTTCAGGCATTGATTCCAGTCCAATTTACAATTAGTGCAACTAAATTAGCAAGTTTCTTTAATGTGAGTCTTTAATCAATGAGGTCATGAGCTTTACTGTAATCAAGTAGTAGAGTGAGAAAAACATGTCTATTTTATTAATTATGTAAAAACATCCTGAGAATATAAACTTAGCTAAAATAAAAAAATGCCTCTTTTTAAAAAAATACAGGAAAAATTAAATAGAATGCAAGCCATGTGTATACAGATGAGGTAAATCGGATGTGCACTGTTCCTTGTAATATTGTATGCAGTGTGCCAAAGTGCAGAACTGTATCATATGAAATGTGACAAGTACTGGCTAGACAACGAGTGAAAATCACTTTTGACTTTATGATGTGAAATCCACACCATCTGTACTACATATATTATCATTTTCTTTACAAGTGACATAAATAATGTAAGCTTAATGCAACCGAATTTATGTAAAGAAATTATATGCAAATCCTTTAAATAATATTTAACACAAGGTATAATTGTAAATTGTAGATATATTTTTCCTAATATTGGAATGTTTCCTAATATGTGCTGTTTTTTAATGTTTTAGCATCACCAAAAAATCCTGCATTTTAAGAACTGGATGTTTACAGTTATCTTTACACGGTTTATGATAGAGTAAAATGTACTTCATTAACTGTAAAACACTGCAATGTATAAAAGTTATTTGTAGATGCGATTGACCTGTTCTCATAAGTTTTATTTTACTAGAGTATAAAAATCACTTTTAAATGCAGTTCCATTATGTATTCAATTCTGTGTGCATACATTATGCTTGCGGGTTGCTATCACAATTTCTCCTCCGTGCCAAATAACATTTACCAGAGCACTTTGCTATTGAATAGGTTCATTTGTAGCAGTGAGACTGTGAGGAAATAGGACACTGCAAATGTAACACTGTGACTGCATAGGAACACAAGGCCTGATTCACACCTGGTGTTTGGGCGGGATACGGTCATTGGGTCACCAGCATGATGGTAGACAAGAATTAGGTCAACACCATTAGGTCGACATGACTTAGGTTAGGTTGACAGGATCATTAGGTCGGCATGTTTTTTTTTACTATTTTTAGAGCCAATATGTGCCAACAGGCAGTATATCATGCCCAACCATCCACCAGGGTATGGTAGGAGAATAAAATAGTGTGCCGAACGTAGCGAGGCATCGTGCCTGAAGAATGGCGAGGGAACGTGGTGGTACGTTTCGGTGTCCATGTAGACACAACATGTGCTGACAGGCGGTATTTCATGCCCTACCATCCCTTAGGGCATGGTGGGAGAATAAAATAGTGGGCTGAGTGTAGCAAGGTACTGTGCCTGAAGCATGGCGAGCATAGCGAGCGGACACCATGGTAAGTTTCGGTGTCCATGTAAACACAACATGTGCCGACAGGCGGTTTTTCATGCCATACCAATATATATATATATATATATATATATAAAGAAATATAGGATACCCAAACCGCGCACGGTACTAGTGTAGCAGCAACTCTGAGGGTCTCCTGTTAGACAGGACCCTGGTTAGTTTAGAGATAAAGAAAGGAGTTTCAGAGTGCGCTATCAGAAATTAATAGACAATTTTTAAATTACATACAATTTAATAAAAAATGCCTATTCAAGGCAACATATAAAACAAAGACACTTTTTACAGCATGTAATGATTGGCTCTTAGTTATTTGTATTGTTCTTTTGGTGAAGCAGGCCCAACGCGTTTCGTCAGAAAAGTGACTTCATCAGGGGCTTACAAGCAGAGAACTTTAACAACCATGTGGCAAAATTTACACAGGTAGAAATAATTCGACCTGATAGGTGAAAAACTGCCCCAGAACCGAATGAGGTCTCAATAAAAGAACTGAATGAGGTCTCAATAGAAGATTCTAGTTTCCACAACAATATTCGCCCATATAGAACAGGATAACAATATATATACTCTCTGGAATTGTGCCGTTAAGTCACATATATCCTATTCACACAGACCTATGAGGTTGAATCCGATGGGCGTGGATGAAAATCTGCCCAAAACTGATATGGTCAGAATAAGGGATTAAGGGATTAGATTCCACAATAAAGATCGCCCATATGGGTCAGGATAACCGGATGTGTACTCTCTGGAGTCCAGAGAGTACACATCCGGTTATCCTGACCCATATGGGCGATCTTTATTGTGGAATCTAATCCCTTAATCCCTTATTCTGACCATATCAGTTTTGGGCAGATTTTCATCCACGCCCATCGGATTCAACCTCATAGGTCTGTGTGAATAGGATATATGTGACTTAACGGCACAATTCCAGAGAGTATATATATTGTTATCCTGTTCTATATGGGCGAATATTGTTGTGGAAACTAGAATCTTCTATTGAGACCTCATTTGGTTCTTTTATTGAGACCTCATTCGGTTCTGGGGCAGTTTTTCATCCCCACCTATCAGGTCGAATTATTTCTACCTGTGTAAATTTTGCCACATGGTTGTTAAAGTTCTCTGCTTGTAAGCCCCTGATGAAGTCACTTTTCTGACGAAACGCGTTGGGCCTGCTTCACCAAAAGAACAATACAAATAACTAAGAGCCAATCATTACATGCTGTAAAAAGTGTCTTTGTTTTATATGTTGCCTTGAATAGGCATTTTTTTATTAAATTGTGTGTAATTTAAAAATTGTCTATTAATTTCTGATAGCGCACTCTGAAACTCCTTTCTTTATATATATATATATATATATATATATATATATATATATATATATATATATACATACACATACAGAGTACCACAACACTCGCCATCCCTGCGAATGGGGTGCAAGCAGCACTCGCCATTCCCAGGTTGGGGTGAAGTGGCCTGTTACCACATGCTCTAATAAATACAAATACAGGGACTCAACACTCTCCATAATGAACTAACTCACCTTAGTATACAATTAATCAAATAAATAATGGGGTTTTAGTTCATGAATTGATCAATGCATTTAAGCTTGCAGCCCATCGCCAAGGGACCCCATTTCACTGCAAGTCCCACACTAACAATGGTCTCTCAAGAGCCTGCCAACTGCTGACACATCATAGCTAAAGTGGACATGTGTTTTTTCCTGGTTTAAAGCTCACCTGCCAAGTGCCTTATGGCTTTTAAAGATGAGGCAGTCACCTAACACAACACCTGACTTAGAATTAAAGGGGCAGCTGTAACAGGTTACAGATAAATTAGCTCATCTGGGGTGAAAGAGAAAGCTATGATCACAGTAACAAAGGTTAATAAAAATTAACCCACATATATACACATACAGAGTACCACAACACTCGCCCTCCCTGCGAATGGGGTGCAAGCAGCACTCACCATTCCCAGGTTGGGGTGAAGTGGCCTGTTACCACATGCTCTAATAAATACAAATACAGGGACTCAACACTCTCCATAATGAACTAACTCACCTTAGTATACAATTAATCAAATAAATTGTATACACAGTATTTTATTAAATATCCTCAATTATAGTTGTTTATCCATCAATTACTTCATAGCACCCTCTGAACCCTTCTTTCTTTTTCACACACGCACACACGCACACACACACACACATATATATAAAATATATATAGAGAGAGATATAGAGACAGCGTAGGTGCGGCACTCGGTCATAATAAAGAATCACTCGAACACTGTAAAGCTAGAGTCTATGACTTTAAATTGCTCTTTGAGTGCAAAAATAAAGTACTACAATCTGATCACCAACAATTGTTGAAAGAGCAACCCTGTATAAATAAGTTCCAAATTAAGGAAGAGACCCGGTTACCATGGGTTAATCGGTACAATGTAGCATCCTCGTTATTAATAAGACCATTAAAAAGCATTGGGCGATCGTTCAAAGTGATCAATCACTTCCATTTGGTAATAAGACTATTATGGCTAGTTTTTCACATGGGTAAAATCTCCGTGATCTCCGAGTAAAAACAGAAGTATCTATCATTAAACCATCACATACTTTTCTTAGCAGCTCAAAAACAGGTTGCTTCAAATGTACATGTGTTACATGAATTCTCCCATCCGCATAATGGTAAAAAATATCATATCAAACATTGCTTTATGTGTGACTCAGCATTTGTTATTTACCAAATCATCTGTCCATGTAGTCATTACTATATTGGTAAAACTGAAAGAGAGGATGGGAGTTTATCACAGTGCTATAAAACAAGCTTTGCTTTGTGGACATAACGACCAACCTGTTGCACGTCATTTTGTGGAGTGAGGACACCCGCTGAGCAGTTTAAGGTCCTGTATGATCAATTGTGTCCCCCTTTCTATTAGAGGGGGATACAGTGCAAAAAAGTTGCTCCGGTTAGAATCCCTCTGGATTCATAGACTAGATGTCGTTTCCCCTAAGGGGTTAAATGAAAGTCTTTCATTGTCAGTATTAAGATGAGTTTTGTTGTTCTATTTTGTCACTTTATTACCTGTTACAGTCTATGATCTTGCTATACTCATCTTTGTTAACATTTTGTATTATAAGCTGCAGTGTTTGCCATATAGGTTAATTTGTCATGTTTCTTTTCTAGCACTGTTTGTTTTTGTCACCATGGTGACTATTCCTTGCATCCAAGCACCGGCATTTAGCCACCTCCTGATGAAGTCACTCCACCCCGATGGATAGGCGGATGTTCTGAACCGTCCCAGCAAGCTGACTCCCCTGTATGTGTACTTCTATAAAGGTATGTAATGATGTTATTTCTGTGTATCCTGATGACAAATGCACGCCATTTGAAATGTTGAAACACATTACAGTGTTCGAGTGATTCTTTATTATGACCGAGTGCCGCACCAATGCTGTCTATATGAAAAACCCCTGTGAAGGCACCGGTATCAGTTCAAACTCTGTCTCTGGGAGTGCCAAATGATTGCTTGTTATATATATATATATATATATATAAAAACACAATATGGACCTCGTATTGCGCTATCAGTTTCTAATATCTGCTGCTACTCCGATAAGGCTCCCCTGTTAGTGGGAGTCAGGCAAGAGATACACAAAAAAGAAGTTTATCGGAGAGCGCTAAGTTATGTACCACCTAGTCACCTTAGTGTAATATTCAACATAAGTAAACAATTCCTATATACAAAGACAATTGTTTATTGTCCCTTTCCGGAATGAAACGTGGAGTTCTTGTTCAAGGTAAAAAAAGTTCTTTTATTGAAACCCAACGCGTTTCGTCAGAACGACTTCTTCAGGGGTAAGACAGAATAATATTTTCCTGAGTGTATGATCAGCGATAATAATTCATACAGGACAATAATAAAATCCGTAAAAGGTAAGTGGACGCCAAACTGGCTAGATGGTTGAATGTAGAAGATTATCCGGAAATATCGGAATTTTATTAGGGTCCCCAGTTAGGTGATTCAAGGGGAAAATGTATGCCCGGTCTTTAGGCGTAGAAACACTCTAAAAAATTCAGTAGAAAAAATGGTCTTAGTATACAGGATCCAATGCAAATAGGCGTGGTCTTAGGTTTTTATAAGTCACCATACCAAAATGGTGGATGAAAATGGGAAAAACCACCGCGGCCTTATGGTTTTAGCGAGACACAACGATCAGAAAATGTAATTGATTTAAAATCAATCAAAATGTATGTTGTTTTTCAAGGGCTAAATTGCACATTTTCAATAGTTTAAGAATGGATATCAAAAAACATTTATTAGTAAATGTGTGTTTTAGCCACTGAACACGACATTGATTTATTTTAATCTAAAAATTTATTAAAAAAATGTTTAAAATTAACCATTTGTAAATTTACTCTGCAAAGTCACTATGTGTGTCCCCAACAGCATTCTAGACTGTCGTCAGCCAGTGAAGGAGCTACTGAATACTGCTACATTGTGGTGATATATATTTGGGAAGTGATTTCTCAAAGCAAAGTCACTTTGGAATTATTCACTGGTTTTGAAATTATTTTATTCATATACGATTTTACAAATCCCACTCCCGATGATCGTTGTGTCTCGCTAAAACCATAAGGCCGCGGTGGTTTTTCCCATTTTCATCCACCATTTTGGTATGGTGACTTATAAAAACCTAAGACCACGCCTATTTGCATTGGATCCTGTATACTAAGACCATTTTTTCTACTGAATTTTTTAGAGTGTTTCTACGCCTAAAGACCGGGCATACATTTTCCCCTTGAATCACCTAACTGGGGACCCTAATAAAATTCCGATATTTCCGGATAATCTTCTACATTCAACCATCTAGCCAGTTTGGCGTCCACTTACCTTTTACGGATTTTATTATTGTCCTGTATGAATTATTATCGCTGATCATACACTCAGGAAAATATTATTCTGTCTTACCCCTGAAGAAGTCGTTCTGACGAAACGCGTTGGGTTTCAATAAAAGAACTTTTTTTACCTTGAACAAGAACTCCACGTTTCATTCCGGAAAGGGACAATAAACAATTGTCTTTGTATATAGGAATTGTTTACTTATGTTGAATATTACACTAAGGTGACTAGGTGGTACATAACTTAGCGCTCTCCGATATATATATATATATATATATACATACAGAAAAGGGGGCGACTCCTAGTAGAGGTGATGCACTGATTAATCCCACTCTGATACCTACCTTTTTCCACATCGAAAATTGTGTCCAGTGCGTCACATCTCAAAATTGGACCCTATTCGATATATCGTATATTTTAAGACATCCTACATTTAGGATCGGCATACCGCATACTCGTTTACCCCTGATGAAGTCTTTCGAGACAAAATGCATAGGGTTTGGAGTTTACAGTCAGTTCAAAAATTTTAGTAAAAAAAAAATAATAAAAGAAAAAATACTAGTAGTTGAACATTTTTTACCAATATATAGTGGGAGATGTATCAAACATGTGAGGGATATAAAGTGGCGAAGTTGTCCATGGCAACCAAGCTTTTCTCTTTGAGGGCCATATGTACTAAGCTTGAATAGTGATAAAATAGAGAGTGATAAACTACCAGCCAATTAGCTTCTAACTGTCACGTCACAGGCATCCAAACCATGCTAGTACTGTGAGAAATCTTGATGGAAAAATGTACTATACGGGTATCAGTGTTGTTTAGATTGGGGACCTATTAGATTGAAAAAATGCTGAAGTATTATTCATTGGCCAACATGATATGAATACTTAGCTAGTAGTTGATTGCCTGTCCCTTGCCAGATGTGGTTAGTGGTTTATGCATTGCAATCTTCTATGATATACAGCTCTCAGGACATGTTGGTGGATTATTTTTAATTTGTCTGCTCTATCCACAGAATACAATTTGTGATAATTTGATATGCAGTCAATTATATGTTTTATCTTGTCACCAAATTAATGCATAGATACATGATTGTAACATGATCATGTAGTACAATATGTGCCACTGTCCATTGTAATTAAGCTTTATTGGTAACTAAGACGCGTTTTAAATGTACAATCTCTCCGAAGAAAATGTAATTGATTTAAAATCAATCAAAATGTATGTTGTTTTTCAAGGGCTAAATTGCACATTTTCAATAGTTTAAGAATGGATATCAAAAAACATTTATTAGTAAATGTGTGTTTTAGCCACTGAACACGACATTGATTTATTTTAATCTAAAAATTTATTAAAAAAATGTTTAAAATTAACCATTTGTAAATTTACTCTGCAAAGTCACTATGTGTGTCCCCAACAGCATTCTAGACATAACTGTAGGCAGCTAAGGTGCTGGTTTTGTATATAAAGTTCTGACCAAACTAAAGGTGCCCATAAACAGTCCGCTCATTGGATCCGTTCGGCACTTAATTAGCACACATCGCATCGGATTGCATGCCTTGTGCATGCAGTATGCATGCAATGCCAGCCGATGCGATGTGTAGCTAGTACAAAAAGTATGTGCAGCACATACTTTTTGTACCGTACGATGAGATGCGCGGGAGCGCTCATCTCATAGTACAGAACGGACGGTCAGGGAACTGACCACCTATGAGCACCTTTAGATATTATTTGCTTAATTAAAACACCTGTGTTGTAATGCTTGCTTTCATTATGATAAGTGTCGTCATTTAGCAGGGTTTCATTTTTTGTTCCGCTAGTTAGCCCAGTCAAATTAATATCTTGGTTTCCCAAATTTGGGGGAAATCTGGAAGTGTTTTTAAATCACTTGGGGCATCCCAAATAAGAGTAAACTGAGTCTGTATCATTTTCTGAGTGGGTGAAAGGGAATTTGCCACAGGCTCTGTGAGCCTGATGAGTTGTGTTTGCTGAATACACACAGGTGGCTTTATCAGCACAGAGTCAGCAGCTTCAATGCTGCTGGCAAGGTGGTTTTTATGGCGATGAAGCCATCCTCACCGTATAACCCCCTCGCGGCCACTTGCCCTGTTCTATGTCCGATTCCCCTGAACGGTAAGGTGCACGGCTAATGCAGCGAGACCGTTGCATAGTGCCACCAGCCTCACTGTTTTGATGGCCGAACTCACCGTTTGCACCTCGTTTTTAGAAATAGCGAGGGTGAAACAGTGAGTTGAATACTGGGGGCGGGCTATGACTGCGAGCAATAGGCACTGCTCGCCGTCATAGCTTGCCTGATCAGCATTGAATATACCCCAGTGAATTCAGCACATAGAGAACACTAAAGATTCAGGACAGATGGCAGCGGTAAGTCACCAAATGCTATGAATTTATCAGGATTGTTACACACATAGAGTACATGATTTCGTTTATACAAGTTTTTAGTAATTGTATAATATTATAATATTATATACTGTATACTGTAGTACTGATGTTTTGAAAATTTGATTGTAGTGCTAAACCAGCCCACATTCCTATATACATTTACATGACCTTGGCTAAATAAAACTATTGCTCTATTTCATTTTCTCATGATATATTCTGCTCCACAAATAATCTATAGAATAAAGTATTCCTCAGTTTTATTCCTAAATTTAACTATTTAAAAGCTACAATTTATCATAGCCTCTGGGATTGTTTGTTGATTAAAAAATATTGGCTATCTATCTCTCAGGCAGCTGCCATCATAAGCAGTGTTAAACATTTACATGAACTTTCCCTCTGGTGTAATGATAGACTTAGAACTATATCCGAAAGATCAATTAAAATACTTAACACAATGCTACTCGGTGCAGTTCAAACAATTTGAAACTTACAGATCACAGCAGACAGCATTTAAAAAAAAAATGCAAATGTGCATATTGTTTTAGATGCCTATATTTGTACAGTTATATCTGAATATAACATGCCTAATTAGTTGGTGAGTCCTTCTTATACAGACAATACATATTTATGTCAGCACTTGAATAGGTGATTTGATGTTTTAAATTAAAAAAATTGGAAAATTAAACTGATTCTGGTAACATACATACAGTATATCTTAATATTATAGAGGGAAAACTGTATGTGCAATATGGGACATCACTATAAATAGCTTACATAAGGAATAACACAAGTAATAAGTATGAAGTGTTTTCAGTATTGCTCAGTGTGGGGTTTTCATTCCCAGACTAATTTTTTGCCTAACAGTATGCAATCACAAGTAATTCGCCCATTTTTGAATACATTTTTTGTCCATGCCATTTCACCAAAACCATGTCAATTGTACAACTCAGTATCAGTATATAAAATGTGCCTAGAAAACACATGGTAACCATTCAGTAACTATTGTTATTTTTTTTTGTAACAATAATACGTTGATTAGTTTGCCAAGAGATGTGGTATAGATTGAGAAGAGCAGGGGACTTTAGATGGAGCCTTGTGGTACTAGTCACTAATAGAAAAAGTGCTAATGAACACTAAGAGCAGTTAGATAAGTAGGATGAGAACCAAAAAAGAACAGTGTTGTTACGATCTGCCTCCAGCAGATCAGTGTATATCTGCTGTAATATATTCTGTTTGTAGTTTGTATGCTTCCCCTGGATCAGTACTCTGGGTTTTGCGGATCCATCTTGCCAAGGTTTCATGCATACCCTGCTCCTTGGGTGTGGCTGCAGGCTAGGTTATTTAGTAAGGCTTTCAGCATGCAGACCCTGCCAGTTATTTTCCTTGTGCAGCCAGTCCTAGTCTGTTTTGCCTGTCAGCCTCTTGTGCAAGCCTGAAGTCTGTGTCCTTGCTGTGCATCTGGGATTGTGTCTCAGATGAGTCCAAGTTTCTTACTGTTCCCTGGTACCTGATGTTCTGACCCAGACCTGTACAGAGATAAGTGTCCTTGTATCATCTAGGAATTTGTATTCTCTGCTATTTGCAGTGCAGTATAATCAATGTGTAAAGTTATAAGGTGTCTCTAGTATTCCCACAAGCACAGTGCTATAACCAGCTCCGTGTTATAACCTCTTGCTGCAGAACTGCATGTATAGGTCTAGCTGCTGGAGTATTGTGTCATTATTATCACCTTCAGGCATTGTTGCCTTCAGGGTAGTGTGGTGGCAAGTTGTATCATTGCTCCCCACTTCACTATCTTCCTAATTGATCCAGCTATGTATCATTTTGTATATTAGTTTAGGTTGGGCTGATGGAGGTCTCTCTCCCGTGGAGGACAGCTGTGCCACATTTCTGTTGTGTTCCATGTTTTTGAGTTCTTTAGTTAGCAATATTTTTGTCTGCTCTAGAGGTGGTGGGCACCTTGTTTCCTTGCAAAGTCCAGGTGGCACCAGGGTTGCGGTGAACCTAATTTACCCCTTCGAACGTGACTATTATTGATGAAGCCTTAGTTTTGCCAGTGCCTATAGCCTCTGGAGGGATTAACAGAGTTAGATCGTGGCCTGTCCTTCCTGGTAACCTTTTGTCTGGAATCCCCTCATAGTCCTAAAAAGTGTCCTGAAGACCTAGGGATTGTAGTGTTGGTATGAGAAGGGAATGAACAATATTGTCAAAAGCAGTAGAGAGAGCAAGAAATATAAGTGAGTAATGGCCTTTAGACTTTGCAGTGACCAGATAATTCACTACTTTATTCAGTGTGGTCTAGGGGAGTGTAGGTAATGAAAGCCTGACTGAAGTGGGTCAAATATATTGTGAGTTAAAAAAGTGTGTGAGGCAAGTGTAGGCAAGTCTCTCAAGTAGCTTGAAGGAGCATGGGAGATGAAAGATGAGACAGTTTAGGTCAGAATTGTGTTTTTTTAAGAATTAGAAGAGTTATGAGTGCATGTTTGAACAGTGAAGGAAAAATGCCAGTAGAGAGAGAGGAAGAGAGAGATTACAGAATTTAGTTTAGGTTGGGATGAGCACAACGGACAGAACTTTACTTATTTGTGAGGGTATAGGATCAAGAGGAGAGCAATTAGAATAGGAGGAAAACATAAGTTTGGATATCCCATCTTCATTTGTGGGACCCTGAAGTAGGTTGCAAGATCTTGTGCACTGGTAGTGGCTGGTGACTTGGGTGAGGGAGGATTGCAGTGATTTAAATGTATTAAAAATACATTTGGGGTTAGAAACTTGAGCAGAGATGAGAGTTTGGAAAGTTTGTTTGGCAGTGCCCAGGGCATTACTGTAGATTGTATTTTTGGAACCAGGACTGGTTTCTTAAATATGGGGGATCAGGACCTGCTCAGTGAGCCCTGGGCTCGTTATGCTGGGGGGAAGGACAGCCCATGCCAATTTATTTTACACAAATCCACACACTCCCGTTACTAAAAAATCGCACACTCACGTTACTAAAAACCACTCTTGTCTAAAAAAAGCACATTTCCATTACTAAAAGTAAACAGAAATCGCAAATGAATTCCGACTTTGGCTAAAAATTCACACCCTATTACATGAGCGAATTTGGGGGAAAAAAAAATCACAAATGTGACATGTGCGAGCGGTGCGATTTGCTTTAGACACCTAAAAAAATTGCACCCTATTCCATCTCATCCATGGAGTTTTTGTCAGTTAGTCATCCTTTACTGGGGGGAACTATGGCCTGCCTTTCACATGATTAACAATGGGCACAGTAGAAATATTACATTACTGCAATTTGCATTTCCTCTCCCATATGATAAACCAATATTACAATGTTGCTAACCCATAAAAAGTTTGTGATTGTTGTCAAATCACCATTTTACATGGGAAAGATGGAATAGAAAACAATCAATAATTTTTAATTTAAACAAGAGGAATTCTAAAGTATTTATATCTATATATATCTATAGATAGTGGTTAGGCAAATAAGGCGTCACTCGGGGATTTAGTGATGAAAATCAGAACGGCATTTTATTCGTCCGACATGTTTCGAGCACGCAGGCATGTCCTCAGGGAACCTGAGGACGAGCCAGCGTGCTCGAAACATGTCGGACGAATAAAATGCCGTTCTGATTTTTATCACTAAATCCCAGAGTGACGCCTTATTTGCCTAACCACTATCTACATAGGGAAGGACTTTCCCAAGGAAGGCACCAGGGTAAGAAAAAGAAAGCCGCAATATTGGGGAGTGCCGGAGCTTGGACTGTGTATATATATCTATATATATATCTATATATCTATATCTATATAGCAGGCTGGATAGCGCGGCACTCGTAACTCTCACAAGAACCCCACAGGATGCCTTATTCAGTCATCCTGTGATCCTGATGACAAATTAAATTTTGAAACGTTGATGACTGAATATGTCATCATCCTGTGGGGTTATTGTGAGAGTGACGAGTGCCGCGCTATCCAGCCTGCTATACTGCTCTTTACAACTGCGGAAGCACCGACCCTGTTGTATTTTGTTATTTGGAGTGCCAGACCATATAATATACTTCTATCTATCTCTCTCTCTCTCTCTCTCTCTCTCTCTCTCTCTCTCTCTCTCTCTCTCTCTCTCTCTCTCTCTCTCTCTATATATATATATATATATATATATATATATATATATATATATATATATATATAGCTTGGAGAAGGTGGTCCGGCACTCCGCTCTGTTCAGTATGTGCTCCGGTGCTGGCAGCCAGATAGGGATAGTAGCTGGGTGGGTTTGCTGTAGCACAAACGGAGGCGAGTCAGCTTTGCAAAAAGACGTTATTTACTGAGTGACAACACAAATCTCTGTGCCGACGTTTCGGGGTCCCGTGTGCCCCGTTTTCAAGGAAAGAGATATATCTCTTTCCTTGAAAACGGGGCACACGGGACCCCGAAACGTCGGCACAGAGATTTGTGTTGTCACTCAGTAAATAACGTCTTTTTGCAAAGCTGACTCGCCTCCGTTTGTGCTACAGCAAACCCACCCAGCTACTATATATATATATATATATATATATATATATATGCTCCTGAGGACGGTGAGACAGCATCGAAATGGCCGTCGGGCATCAGTGACCCTCACAGTGGACCACCATGTCACTGTCATTGGATGTGGTAACTCCCATGTATTTGGACTGTATTATCTTTACCTTGGTGTGTCCACTTGTTGTCTTTTCCTGATGGAATTGGACTTTTTTTTGACTCTTTTTGACTTATAAAATACATTTTGGTTACTTTATTTATAGTGCTGGCTTCTAATTGTTTACATTTTTATATATATAGAGATATATATATATATATCTATATATATATATATAGGGCGAGTAATCAGCACTCTCCTCTCATATATATATATTTAGAGAGAGAGAGCATGTAATAAAGTGGCACTCAGGAGTCTCATTCTGTGGTGAAGGATATAATATTTATTCCAACATATGTTTCCATATGTCGGAATAAATATTATATCCTTCACTGCAGAACGAGACTCCTGAGTGTCACTTTATTACATGCACTATATAGACCTTCTGGTTAATGAGGGCATCGGAGCAAGAGCTGTGTCAGTACAGGGGCTGCTGCTACATATATAAATAGTCTATAAAATATATAAATCAGAATATATAGATGTGCACTCACGTAAACGAAGAAACCTTTAGCAGTCCAAACACAAGAAATTGACTTAAATCTCAAGGATAGAAGTATGAGATAAAAACAGAAATTGAAGAAAAAGGTTAAATTTCGATAATAAAATAAAGATCTACCTGTGTTATTTGTACTGCAGATTTAAGGAAGATAATTGAAAGATTTGGCTTTAGCAGCATTAGGAGCATTTTCAAAGGTTTAAGAAAATGTCAAATTGACCATTAACCTTATTCGCAGCTGGTCTTTTGTTTGCTATGACTTTCTTTGTATGTGATTGAAAAACTTTTTTGAGAAATGTTGAAGAAATTGGTACTTGGCTGAACTTATATGCACTAATCAGTGTATCAAAATGTATGGGGTCATATTTGAAGATAACTGTAAGACATTTCAAAAGTCTTCATAACACCTGCTGTTAAGTCACATAGTCAATGATGGGCCTACTGCTTAGGGCAGTGGTTCCCAAACTGTGTGCCGTGGCTCCCTGGGGTGCCTCAGGACACTTGCAGGGGTGCCAAGGGTTGGTGGTCCAGGACCAAGTCAAATTATTTATGATCAATTATTTATGGACAAAACCAGTGCTGGTGGCTGCCAATCATAAAATATGTTTACAATCATAAGCAAATCCTGCCCTTTAACACTTAACTGACCCTAAGAAGCACATACTGTATAAACACAATAGATTTTATTTTAGATATATTTTTTGGGGATTAGGGGTGCCGCAGAAAAATTCTGATACTCTAGGGTGCCGTGATTTGAAAAAGATTGGGAACCCCTGGCTTAGGGTTTCATAAAAATATTGTTGCTTTTAGCTTCTGATTTGTGGAAAAATTACATAGTCTTGGGCCTGGAATAGCAGTAGTCACTATGGTTGTTTCATAGTTTCTCTGAACTCTGTAAGTAAAAAAAAAACCCCACTAAATATAGTGGAATTGTACATGTATTAGTGTTATTTGTATGATATATAGGATGTGCCAATGCATTGTATTTCCTCCCTGCCTCTAAAGCTGCATACTTACCTATAGATTTATCTGTCCATAAACTCACCATCGGGTATCCCCCTGGCCCCACTTGTCCGTTGATACACTTAAATACAACTTATATATAACCTTATCTAAACTTAACCTAAAATAAAGACACGACACAAAGTGCTGGCGTTTCAAAAACAGAATGTCAAATTTATTTGACAATTAAACTAAGACTATGAATGGTGGCGGCGCCAAAGAACGGTCATTATAGGAAAGGTGGGGTTAAAGATCACTTAATCATACATACAATGCTGGATGACCACTCTCCCTGGTCAGCCACCAGGCCTGGTGGTGACGGCCATCCCCCGGGCAGAAGCGTGGCCCATGACAATCGTTGTCGAGGGAGAGTGCACCCCACTACCTACACACATACAGAGTTCTTAAAGAATGACCGTTCTTTACCGTCACAGCCAGGCCCTAGGCCGCAGCCACCGCCACCACTAATCAAAACGCTCAGCCCCGTGCCGCTAACCAGGCAAAATGTTGCCTAAAAACAGAGCCATACCCTCCGGGCTCAAATGCACGCCATCACTCCTGTACAGCTCGGGGCGCTGGAAGCTGATGGCGTCATGTCGAATGACACTCCCGCCGTTAGCTAACAGGTATCTTGCCACCATAGAGTTCACCTCCTTGCGTGAACGCTCGATGCTGGTGCATGATCTCGCTGCCCTCCATACTATCCTGGATATTATGGAGGACCACACTAACATACATGACGGCAACACTTGGGCAGTGATGTGAAGGTCCCGGACAATCATAGAGCGCAGCTCCAGGACGGATCCCTGTCCAAGGTCATTCCCACCTAAGTGGAATATAATGACCTCCGGGACCCCAAACTGCTTCACGGCCCGTATCATTTGGGCCTGCAGTGCACACCACCTCATGCCCCTCACTCCTAACCACCTAACCTCCCCAGCTTGTGGAAACATGCACACGTCAGAGGCGATTTCCGCCTGCGAGGCCCAGTACACAAACGAATGGCCCAACATCCACACAGACTTAACGTCCCGTCGATCTGAAATATGCATACAAGAGGTTAGTTAGTCGGAGAAACCTTATCGTTGAACTCACACGCTAAACAGGTTATGGAGATAGGGAGGAGGAAAAACATTGGCCGACCAGCTCTTGAGGCACAAAACACACCGCCCGGAGTAAACTACCAAGTACGCCATGCCAGATTGTAATTATAGCCGAATTGTGCCCCTGGGCGAATGTGAAAACACACCTCAAGGCCCCCACTGGAAGTTGGCGAGCGCTTATGCGTCCAGTCGACCATGGTGATCAGTGATAGATAAAGACGGCCGAATGTACCTACGGAATGCTGCCGAGCGCCATCGACCCAGAGATTGAATCTCTGCGTCAGAGCGGCCCTCCGCAGCCGCCGAGGTAGCAGCCCCGATCCGGAAGGAATGCGACCCAAATTCCTTCGGATCAAGGCCTATGGCCTCCAGCGCCCGTCCCAAGACATGACCAAACTGGTATTTGGTGAGAGGCGACCCGTCCTCGTGCATCAACCACGCACCCGGCAGATTCGGGCGCGCCTGTGTCAAGGCCGTAGCCAGCGCCACAGGGCACGCCCCCTCCACCGTACATGGGAGCAGGGACAGCCATCTCCCCCTACCGGCCTGATCTGTCTTGGATCATCGCAGGTGACAAAGCACAGAATCCTCCTGGACCACTAAATCGTCCACGGACAAAGGTGAAGGAGCCCGTTTCGATGGAGCCACCAGCTCTCCAACCCTGAAGGCCCCGTGATACGCCATTGCAAACGCCGTTCGGAACAAAAGGACCTCGTAGGCAGGCCAACAAATGTCCCCTAGGGCGTCCAGCAAAGCTGGTAGCAATGCCATATCAATCGGGCGCCTCCGGTCTGGGAGCGCTGGCGAGGCCCTCCGCCAGCCACGTAATGCTCTCGACACCAAAAACGACCGGGACGGGTCCGCCCTACCCTGCAAAGCAGAAAAGAAAGACACCCCTGCCAGTATCCTGCGCACGGAGGCGACAGAACGACCTAAGGAGTATAAACTCCAAACGAAGGCCACCATGGCCGCATTAGGTGTCTTACCTGTTTGAGGGGCAGACAGCCGAAACTGTTCCCACTCCTGCCAACCTGCACGATAGCATTGCAGCGTCGTGGGCGCAATAGCCCGCATGGCTAGCCCCTCCTTTCCGGCCTGATCATCTGCCAAACATAAGAGGGACAACATTCACCAACGGGAGAAGCATGAGGTGCCAGGGCCCGGAACTTAACCCAGTCAGCCCTGGACAAGGCGTCCGCCACGGAGTTCTCCACTCTGGGAATATGTCTTGCCACGAAGTGTACATTCAGTAGCAGGCATTTTAAAACCAGCCGCGCTAAGAGGCGAACCACTGGAAGGGAGGCGGAACCCTGGCAGTTGATCGCGTGCACCACCCCCAAGTTATCGCACCAGAAAACAATGCTAGCATTGCGCAGCCTGTCGCCCCAGAGCTCCAAAGCTACCACTATGGGGAACAGCTCGAGGAGCAGCAAGTTTTTAGTGAGGCCCTCTGTGACCCACTCCGGAGGCCACGGTGCGGCGCACCATGACCCGTCCAGGAAGGCTCCAAAGCCCACCCCTCCTGCGGCATCAGTGAACAATTGCAGCTGGTGATTGTCGCAGGGGGGGGAAGGCCATATGAGGACCCCATTAAACTGTTCTAAGAAGGAGAGCCACACGCGCAGGTCCCTCTTCAGTTCGGCTGAAAGCCGGATGAAGTGTAAGGGGTGTCTTACGCCAGAGACGGATCTCTCAAGTTTTCTACAGAAAACCCTTCCCATGGGAATCACCCTGCACGCAAAATGTAGCAGACCCAACAAAGACTGCATCTGGCGCAACTGCAGCTTACCTGTGGAGAGCGCGAGGGCTATCGCCGCCCGCAAACGGGACAGTTTGTCAAGGGGAAGCCTGCAGCACCCGGCAACGGTGTCGATCTCGATGCCCAAGAAGGAAAGGCAGGAGACCGGCCCTTCCGTCTTGTCAACCGCCACCGGTACCCCTAGATACTGAAACAGGCCCTGCATGTATGCGAGCAAAGCTCCGCAGCGCGATGATTCCGCGGGGCCCACACACAGGAAATCATCCAGGTAGTGGGCCACACCGGACTCCCCTGATCCCGTAACCACGCACCAGTGTAGAAAGCTACTGAAGCGTTCGAAGAAGGCGCAGGAGATCGAGCAGCCCATGGGCAAGCACCTGTCCACATAAAAGCCTGTGGGGAGGCGAAAGCCCATGAACCGAAATGACTCCAGGTGCAGGGGGAGGAGGCGAAAGGCCGACTCGATGTCGATCTTAGCCAGCAGCGCACCAGGGCCAAAACCCTGAACTATTGTCAACACCTGTTCGAAAGATTGGTACCGAACCCGGCACAAGTCTTCGGGGATGGCGTCATTCACCGAACTGCCCACAGGATGTGACAGGTGTTGAATGAGCCGATACTTACCCGAGGCCTTCTTGGGAACCACTCCCACTGGGGATAAAGCTAAATTGGCCACTGGGGGGAACTGGAAAGGACCTATCATCCTACCCAGTGAAACCTCCTTAGCAACCTTATCCAAGACCACCCCGGGCATCTGTATGGCGGATTTTAAATTTCGGGGAGACGAGGTCGACAACTCCCCGTCAATGGGGAGGCGGAAACCCACGTCAAATCCCGACCGCAAGAAGGAAGCCTCCTCCTCTAGGGGGTATGCCGCCAGCCAACTGGCCATGCGATCGAGCCTAACTGGGGAAGGGGCCTTATTGAGGGTGTCCCCCTGCCGCTTGAGCAGCTGGAGGGCCTCCCTGTTTTCCTTTTTTGCAGTCCTTAGCCGTGTGGGGGCCCCAACACTTAGAGCAGCAGTGCTTGTACTTGCATCGTGCACCCAGGGAACAGCCCGCCCCGTTGTATGCGTAGCATCGACCAGCGGAGGATCCCCCCGCCCCCCCTCCTGCGCGAAAGGGCGCCGTGGCCTTCTTCGGAGGAGGGGGGGCAACGGCCGGTGGAGCTGCAGGTTTTGGGCCCATCCAAATCTCTACATCTTTGCAACCTAGGTTAATGATTGCCAATCCCGACTGTTTCCGTCTGAAACTCTCGTCATAGGAGCGCCATGACGAGTCCCCATCAGAAAGGAACATAGCATGAATCATGTGCATATTCATGTGTTCCTGGGGCCTAGTTTCCAGGTAACAGGCCGCAAACATGAAGAGGCCCGCTTGCCACCGGTGGTAGGTGCAAAAGGCCTCTTCCCCAATCCCCCCTTTTCGCGTTGCTGCGCGGTAATCCTTCTCATCCTGTGCTGTCATTTTAAAGAAATTTACATATTTCCCGTCTCTAATTCGCTCCTGCACGCTGCGCCTCAGGCCCCTAAGCACAGCGGTGTTTTTGCAATGCACCACCTGACCTCTAGGGTACAGGGGGGACCCTGAGCTACCACTGGAGCTGGAATGGCGGCGACGTCACCCATGGCGACGCCGACGTCTCCGCGATTTATGTCCTCCATCCTCCCCGGACGTAGCGGAGTCCGAACGCCCGGAGGATGAGGAGGAGGTGCGGGAGTCCCTACGCCTGCGCCGCTTGCTCTTCTTTTTTGACCCACCTGAGGTGCCGTCCCGAGGCACAATGCTCAACTCCAAAGGTCCACCGTGGGCAAGAGCATCCGTGGAGGCTGGCCGGACAGCTGCAGCCGCGGATGTGGAAGCTTCTGGAGCATGAGTACCACCGGCTCCTATCGTTGCTTGGGCCGTCACGCTGGGCAACATGGAGAGGGAAGGGGGGGATGCCACGGGGGAAGATGCCACATTTGGAGCCTGCCCCAAGAAAGATGACAGCAGCGCCAGGAACTGCCGCGCATCCTCCCCCTCCAGAGGAGTTCGGGGACCCGGGGCTGCCTGGGCTACAGATGGGGCCCCGCTAGTGGGGACCACTGAAGGCTCGCCCCCCGTGGACCGCTGAGGGACCCTCCTAGCCGCCTGCAATAAACGCCTCCTAGCAAGGCGCAATGGGGCTAAAGCTGCCATTCTACCTGTCCTGGTGGGGGTGGCAGTGGGGGCACTCACTGTAACAGGTGCACGCTGTGCAGGAAGTGTGACAGGGGGCTGGCTATATCTCCCCCCAGGCTGCGCCAGTCTACTGGCCAGCCTGGGAACGCTGGAAGTGTGCCCCCTGCCTCTTGCCCTCATACTGGGTCTGCCCACTGTGTAATATCAAGGGAGCAATGGGGGCAGCAGGTGCGACCAGGCCTGAATCAGGCCCCGCCTGGCGGGTGCCTGACCTGGTCGCCACCTGCCGATTTAATGTGTCACGCGGGCGGCGGGTGTCCAGCCCGCGCCCGCGACTAACTGCACCATGGGCGCTACCCCTGCCCGACCCCCCTCTCCTAGTGTGTGACGCGGTCGGATGCCCGGCCGCGTCATCGATCTGCGCCCCGGCCGGATCCTCTAAAGCACCACGGGCGCTACCCCTGCCCGACCCCCTTGCTGCCGGAGAAGCCGCGGCGCCACGGCCGCGGCCTCTCCTAGCGTGTGACGCGGCCGGACGCCCGGCCGCGTCATAACCCTGCGCCCCGGCTGGATCGTCGCGCCCACGTGCGCTAGGCACCGCCGATCCCTGCCGCGCCCCCCCCCCCGGGCCACAGGACCCGGAGGGGGGGCTGAGCCGGACACAGCGGGTCCCCCACACGCAAACGCCGCATCAGCCAGACGCACAGGCGGCCGCAAGACCCTGGATGGACGGGGCATGCTAACAACAGGAAGAGGTAAGAGACAGAGGGGACAGAAGTATGGTTAGCTATGAATAAGAGAAGAGAGAAAGAAAGATTAAACAGCTTTGTATTTTAAACAAAGAAAAAACCTGACTTAGAGGAGAAGCTGCCTGGAGGTCTTGCCTGGTCAGTAGCTTCTTGGACAGGGGTTGATCACTCTAAACTCGTGATCATTCCTACCCTGCTTAGACCCTCCCCCTGCTCTGATAGGCCTTGTGCCCATCCTCATTACCATAGCCATGTGACCAACAGCAGAGTGTAACCTGTGAGAACCCTTAGTGGTTTATGTCACTTCAGGCTTATTCAGCCTTCTGTGTTTCTTTCTGTCTGGTGGGAACTAAAATCTGGTAATGTATGGCAGCAAATGACAATCTACCAGTTGTTTCCAAGTGCTGGAAAATTGTCAATAGCCATTCAGACATTATGTTAAATGTTTGATTTAACACATTTTCTGAGTAATCATTTCTGTCCATTTTCCAGCATTAGGGGGGAAATTTACTAAAGGAAATTTGTAAAAAAAAGGTGTATTTGTATCCAGAAATACACTTATTTTTGACATTTACTACCCCGAAAATACGGCAATTCGTATTTGTATTGATAGCATTCCAGGGTCCAGATCGTTCCAGTTTTACCCAATCCCGTATCGTGCAGTGTCATTATTCCCAGACTTTGCCCTGATAGTCCTAAAGTCTCTCTTTCGGTTTGATAGTGATATTATTTCTAAAGAATTAAACATTATTATTATTAACAGTTTCTTATATAGCACATACATATTCCGCAGCACTTTACAGAGAATATTTGAACATTCACATCAGTCCCTGCCCCAGTGGAGCTTGGTAATCCCTACCACATGTACATGCACATACACACATTCTAGGGTTTATTTTGTTTGGAGCCAATTAGCCTACTAGTATATTTTTGGATTGTGGAAGGAAACTGGAGTACCCGGAGGAAACCCACACAAGCATGGGGAGAATATACAAACTCCGCAAAGTTAGAGCCATGGTGGGAATCGAACCCATGACCTCAGTGCTGTGAGGCAGTAATGCTAACCACTAGACCATCCGCACTGCCCCAATGCCTCTGGCATTCATAAAATTACATGGTCAATTGTCCAGTACAGGTCAAGCCAAGGATCATAAATCAGCTACTATGAAAAGAGATCACATCAACTGATAAAACATGGTCAAAACCACTCTATGCAAAGACATTGTGAATTTTATAATGATCTCCATGCATGTCCCTTATTTATCTCCATAATGCTTCTTAGTGATGCATCAGAACTTTTAACATTTCTGCCTTCTGTACTTTAGCTAATGTACAGCACCACAGTGGGACATTAACGTGTTCCCCTTAGCTCAGTAACCATGTGAGTATCCAACTGGATCCAGCAATAACCAGATAGTACTGTATATTACTGCACTGCTACTCACATACATGATCTGCTGATCCTCTGTATGCTCCACTCAAGCTTTGCTCCATCTAGAATAGATAAAGTGTGTAACTTTAAGGGACTTATTCTGGTTCACTCTTAGAGGCAAATTCCTTCTCAAATGGACAAAACCATGTGCACTGCAGGTGGGGCAGATATAACATGTGCAGATAGAATTAGATTTGGGTGAGTTATTTTGTTTCTGCACAGGGAAAATTACTGACTGCTTTATTTCTACACTGAAATGTTTATTTTATTTATTTACAGTTTCTTATATAGCACAGCAGATTCCATTGCACTTTATAATAGTAGACAGTGATAAAAGAAACTGGGTAACAACAGACAGACTTGGAGGTAAGAGAGCCCTGCAAGCTTACAATCTATAGGGATATAGGAGGGAGACACAAGGACAGGCACCAGTAATAGCATAGCAGTCCCACCAAGTTACAAGTCCAGAAGGGAAGCTATATTATACATAAGTGCCTCAGAGGGTTATACGTGTGGAACTTAAATATTATAGGCTTGCCTGAAGAGGTGAGTTTTCAGGGAACACTTGAAAGTTTTTAGGCTAGCAGAGAGTCTTATTGTGTGTGGAAGTCCTGTAATAGTGAATGGGAGCTAGTGATCCGTGCAGAAAAGAAAAACCCCACCCAAATCTAAAAACTCCTTAGATCAGGGCTGGGCAACACCGGCCCTCCAGATGTTGATGAACTACACATCCCAGCATGCCTTGCATCAGTTTCAGCATGGCCACATAGCAAAACTAACCAATATTTCCTCTCCATCTAATCCTTACTTTATTAGACCATTTAACAAGCTCTTCCATAACCAGCCATACTCATTAATACTCTAACACCTAGTTTCTGCACACATGTTCCTTCTCAATAAACAAAGGCGTTTCTTTCACTATCATACACACCCATATGCCATCCTCACTCTCATCACAATCTGGTACGGTGGCGCAAGCGAGAACGACAAACAAAAACTGCAGAGGGTAGTGAAGACTGCGGAAAGGATCATAGGGACCGACCTCCCCCCGATAAGGGATCTGTTCTCATCCAGGGTAAGGAAACGTGCTGAGAAGATCGCAAACGACAAGCTGCATCCTGGTCACAACCTGTTCGACATCCTACCATCCAGAAGACGGTTCAGGTCCATCCCCGTCAAAACGTCCAGATCCGCAAAAAGCTTCTTTCCGTTAGCCGTCCACCACCTGAACAATTCAATCAAAGTGAATGCAATCCCAATATCAACAGCCAAACAACGTGTCCCTACTTGGCGACCTGACCACCATAGTCGTAGCTAGAAATTAAATGCTTGTAATGTCTTTATGTAATATATGTAATGTCTCCCTCCCCCCTTTTCATCCCTGCTTGATGCTGCACTGTAACCCACAAAAAATTCCTAGTGTGCGCAAGCACACATGGCCAATAAAGTTGATTCTATTCTATTCTATCTATTCTATCAGCAAACCTTAATTTATGTTTAATATCTATACCCATCCATAATGGCATACCTCACCACCAAAGTAACATTCACTCCACTACCTCTCTCCCACATTCATTCTTTCATTCTCCTGTTAGGACTCTGGGGAGTCTCAGTGTACAAATATGGAAGGAGACTGACCACAGCACCACACCTGACTCTGTTAATCCCCCCAGAGGCTATAGGAACCTCAAACAGACTAAACAAATAAAACAATCAGGCACAAATATTGACCAAATGATTATAAATTAGTTATAAATTAGAATTAATAATCAATTTATATTGATTGGATAAAAACTAATGGTGGCTGCTCCCAATGGCAAACTGCAAGTTGCTCAGTAAACACTAAAATAGCAGGTTAGATATAGAAACACAGAGATTTTACCTCTATGCATATACCTCAGAGAGTGCCACACAATTGGATGGATAATTAGTATAAAGTGTATTAATTAGCTTGTATAAGCAATGTAAATTACATAAAAATAATACACATACATTAAAATAAATTAATATATAAACATGCAAATTCATACATGCCCCATGGTATAGAAATTGTGCTTATAACCTGGGTCCTGGACAGAAATCCTATGATGTTAATTCGGTGCTGGGAGCCCCAGCTGTGCAAAAGGTGCAGATGGAAACAGCACCAACTTACTATTGCATTTAGCTCCTCCTCCTTGATGCGAACTTTAGTGGTAGAATTAAATAGGTGGAAATAAACCTGATGTTTGTGAAGAATTGTGTCTCTCCACAAGAATCTGTACCTGCAGACAGCTCTAGCTACCCCACTCAGCGGTCTCCGCCTGTTGACGAACCGCCAATGTCAGAATGGGCAGGGAGCAAGCCATCTGCCACATGCCATCAGCATTGTTGACAATCTGCTCAGACTCCCAAGCCATCGGCAATGGGAATCTGGACACGATGAAGCTGTCTGTCACAGGTGGCCGATGCAGGTATTAGATACAAGCATGCAGCAGACAATGTAGGCCATCAGTGTGATTTCAGCCCATCACAGCAGGTTTAATCAGTATGTCCAAAGGAGTTTAAAACCCATGGGCTATAGAAAAGCCTCAGTCTTTGACACGTTTCTCCGCTATTAACCCTTGCAGCGGTTTCATCGGAAGGAAATGACCAGAGGCAACAGTTTAGGATATTTAAAGGCAAACCTTATATATCAGACATGTGTATATGACTGCAGTGTGCAACACTGTTGTTAAACTTATTAACCACTTGTATACCAGTCTATTTGAGCATCTGCTGTATAATTAACAATACCCCCCTGCTGGTGTATTTTTTACAGCCTTACATAACTAGTACATATTCTCTGCTGGTGCATCTACTGTACTACTGAGTCTGACATAAATAAATATTAATAAATTAACAGTGTACTGGTGCATCTACTAAATAAAATAATATCTCTGCTGATGCATATTAATAATACTGACATATATTTATAATATCTCTTTGGTGGTGCATAATTAATTGACTACCGTATATTTTTCTGGTGGTGCGTAATTAATTGACTAACGTATATATTTTTCTGGTGGTGCGTAATTAATTGACTACGTATATTTTTCTGCTGGTGCGTAATTAATTGATTATCGTATATTTTTCTGGTGGTGCGTAATTAATTGACTACCGTATATTTTTCTGGCTGTGCGTAATTAATTGACTACCATATATCTTTCTGGTGTGGCTTAATTGATTGACTACCATATAATCGTATATATAATACCTCTATATTGGTGCATCTACTGCCATATATACTTGCACTCCAGTGGTGCTGTCCTGTGGTGTAATATATTGCATAACTCTACAAATATAATGGAGATACAAAATATGGAAAATCCATTAGGGAAAGATGAAGGGCCGTTTCCTCTTACTTCTGAATGTGCTGCAAATGCAAGTATTAATGATGACATAGATGATGATATGCTATCAACATCGTCTGCCAAGGCCGATGTCCAGCGTCAAAGTATGGGGCATGTAAAATCCAAAAAGCCAAAGTTGAGTAAAAGGAGAACCCAAAAACAATTAATTCAAATCATTGGAGGAGAAATGTAAAAAATTGGCAATGTGCCATTTACGACATGGCGTGGCAAGGAACGGTTATGGCCCTGGCCTGTATTCATGACTACACTACACATAACCATGCAAGCCCTCCTACTCCCCCCTTTAGAAATTTGAAGAGATATCAGCTGTTATTAAAAACTGTCTACTAAATCATCTGTCATCTGCCTACTAAAGAAGACATGTTATCACAAACCCCCAAGGAGAGTCCAAAGGTGTTGGTGATTGCGATTCCTGATGTTCCTATAGCTGTACGGGAAGAGGTGGCTCCTTCCACCATTTTCAGCACTCAGAGCCGGCCCTAGCCTAAATGATGCCCTAGGCAAGATTTTGGCTGGTGCCCCCTAGCACCGCCACTAGTTCCACCTCTGACCCTGCTCCCCTTTCCCAGCACCATCAACCCTCATCATAGCAGTCATCATTTTGGTGCTCCTACCCACAATAAATAGAAACAGTGCACACATTCGGTGCGCAGACCAAACTGAGGTGTGTTCTTGCTGGGAAGGGGCATGGCCACACAATAGTACCCCCAATTCAAATTATGCCACACAGTAGTGCAACTTTATTGAAGTTATTAAAATAATATGCGGCATGCCTATATTCTGTGTGCGACTGTGGCTGTACCTGCATACGGAATGCCATGTTACAGTGATTTCCATGAATACACTATTTCATATGCAGATACAGCCTCACTCACACACAGAATACAGGCATGCTGCATATCATTTTAATCAGCAGAAGCTGCTGGTGCCCCTAGGCATTCCAAATGCCCTAGGCAGTTGCCTAGTTTGCCTATGCCTAAGGCCGGCTCTGTCAGCACTCCCTCTGCATATACTGAAAGGATCACCCACAGTGCAGTTCCTGGAGGAACTGTGGCTAGCAGTCTAGGGACACCTAAATCCCTTGGTCCTCCTGTTGGAGCCAAGCACCTGAAAAGCACAACACCAACTCCCTCCTCATCAATTTCCTCCTCAATCCAGATCGGGGGGAGTCCTACAGGCCATGTCACCAGCATGACTGACTCCCCTTCTATTCGAGATTCCTCCGGAGGATCCTGCAGCGCTACACCTACTACTGCTGCTGTTGCTGGAAGTCGGTCATCATCCCAGAGGGGAAGTCATAAGACTGCTACATCTTTTACTAAGAAATTGACTGTCCAACAGTCGTATGCCATGAGGACGAAATACGACAGCAGTCATCCTATGGCAAAGCGGATAACTGCGGCCTTGACAGCTATGTTGGTGTTAGACGTGCGCCCGGAGTCCGCCATCAGTGGAGTGGGATTTAGACGGTTGATGGAGTTATTGTGTCCCCGGTACCAAATCCTGTCTAGATTCCACTTCACTAGGCAGGCGACACCTGCGATGTACAGGGACATCCGAAAAAGTGTCCTCAGTGCCCTGAAAAATTATGAAATAGGTTTTGCACAAAAAAGCCTTTTCAGTCAAGGAGAACCTCCATGCTTTCCAACTCTTTACCTTCTGGGTGGCATCATAATATCATTCAGCATTGTCTCCTAATTTTAGAGTGGCTTAATTTCCATCGTTGAAAATAATGCTAAGAATCTTAATTTGGGAACAGGCTTTTCTCCCAAGAAAACTTTTTTGTCTTCTTCCCCCATTTAGAAAGTTTCACACTTCTACTGATTTACAATAGAGCCAGAAACCTCTGAATAGTCTCAGATTATTTGTCCATGCCACATTACTCTGCCTCTGACAAAACCACAGGTATAGATAACTAACTTCAAAGAACAGCTGGTACATAGCTAAAGTCCGCCCCTACAAATGCTGTGGTTTGTTTTCCCGGAACTTTTTACCTGCCGAAAAGAATTATGCATTAGGAGAACCGGAGCTTCTAGCCATTAAGTTAGTGCTGGAGGAGTGGCGATTACTCCTGGAAGGAGCTCAGTTTCCAATTCAGATCTACACAGATCATAAAAACCTAATCTACATCAGAAACGATCAATGTCTGAACCCACGACTGGAAAGATGGGCCACTGGTCACGTCACGTCTGCAAACCTCCATGTTTCCCCTCCCCATCGCCTACTGCACGAGCTGGTCTGCCGCGGTCTTTGAAAACATCTGATCCACCGTCATCTGGCAGCAGCGAGTGACTACAAGTCAGCGGTCGAGGTCCTCCTCCCGCCATTCGGCTCCTACTCCAGCCGCTCACATCGCGTAACATCGGGATACCTCCGTCAGTCATTGGACTCTGGGTAGAGCTCTACAAACCTAACAGCTCCCCACATCATCTCTACATTGTGGTCGGGTTGAGCCAGCAACCATCGGAAGCTCCTCGCCACACATACCCCCTCAATTCCATCTACGGAGGGTGAGATACACATTACTCGCTATTAGTGTCATATTTATGACATCATACTAACTCATATTAACCCGCTATTTGAGCTTTATCTGACTGAGCTACATTTGACTGTGCTGCTGGCTTATCTGCCTCAATCCCTTTCCACCCCTCTCCCTTCCCCTCCTGCTTATGCATTCAACTGCCATTAATGACTGCTACTAATCCTCAATATTAATGTACTCCGGAGTTTTCACTTTTAAAAGTTTGCAAACGTGACCCATATATGGCCATATAGGTATTTTTATTACTGTATATTATTGTACAAATTGTTGGTGTATTTTGTGTATTTCTGATATATATTTTTTCTATAAACAATTCATATATTGAACAGTGTGTCCAGTATCATTCTGTCCGGTGGTATTCCTACACAATATATCCACTAGCAGCGCGAAGTGGTTTTAAAACCCCATTTTTTCTGTCTTGCATCCCAGGACAATTAGCTTGAACTCCTGCCTTGGTCAGAGTTTGCCCATAATAATACGTACCACTCTTCTAGTCAAACCACTGCCTTCTTCACTGTTTATGGGGTACATCCCCGTGTTCCTGACTTTTACAGATTTCCTCTTACTGAGTTCCCTGCGGTTCAATCCTCGCTTTAGTTCTTCTCAAACATATGGAAGAATGTGCAAAGGGCGCTACGACAAGCCTCCGGTAGATATAAAACCTTTGCTGATCGGAAGAGAAGTGCCGCTCCAGTTTATAAAGTAGGTTATAGTGTCTGGCTGTCAACTCGTCATGTTCGTCTCAAGGGCCCTTATTCTGATCTGTGCGGGCGGATCCGATTATGCGGCCAGGACCGTGCGTGCGAAACCCCGCCTTCCATACGGATCGCCAACTCCGTCCATACGCGGTAAGAAGCTGGCCGAACGGACCGCACGTGTATTTTTTACGGAATACGCCTCCTCCATCTAAGGAAACCTCCCCCATCATTCGATGGTCGCAGACCATCGAATGCAGGACCGAGTGCTTCACCAGCTCCCGCAACCTCAGACCACACGGACATTTTTCCGTGCAAAAGCCTGGATCTGGGCGGGCAGCTGACATCCGGCGATGTCATATGTCCGCCCCCTACACGTGCGTCACGGCCGCATTACCATACGTACGCCCAGCGTTTGCATGGGAACGCCCATGAAACGCGGGGCGTATGCATATGGTAATGAGCCCAAATAGCCCTTCACGCCCCTCTCCACCCCCTGTTCGGAGTGTTCACATATCATGCGGGATTTGGCCGTACGCCCCGCTCGCACATGCGCAGAGACGCCTCTGCACATGCGCAGACACAAAACATCGGCGGGCCGAACGCACGCAGATATATCCGCACCGACCAGAATAAGGGCCAAGGTTCCACCCATGAAATTAGCACCATGATACATCAGTCCATACCTAGTTACAGAAGTTATTAATCCGGTGGTAGTATGTTAAAAACTTCCTCCCTCTTTGCGGATTTTGGACACATTCCATGTCTCTCTTCTAAAACCTTTAGTCCTTAGCCATTTTCATAATACACCTCCAAGAGATTCTAGCGTTCGAGTGGAATGAGATGTGGAATTCGAGGTGAAACAGATTCTTGATGTTAGGTGGCAAAGAAGAAGACTACAGTTCTTGGTGGACTGGAAGGGATAAGGTCCCAAAGAAAGAATGTGTATCGACACTTCTAATGTGCTGAACCATGGCTTATTGAGAAATTTTGGAAAAACAATCCTGATAAGTGTCCGGAGTCCACCCTTAAAAGAAAGGGCACTGTCAGAGCAGGCCGTGACCGCTGGGTGCTTTGCCGCATCTCGTACTCACCGAGACGGGCACTGTCATCCCTGCTCCCCCGACAGCTCCTTCAGCGTGTTCCCGCTGTTGCCTCTCTGGTCCTCTGTGGCAGCTGTTCCTCCTGGGGGACCGGCGATTCCCATGGCCAGCTCCAGGGAGGGGCGATGGATCTTGCTAAAGGCACTTCCGGTGGGGGGCAGTCCTATTTATAACCTCTGTAAAGAGGATGACCAATGATGTTGTTCCCTGTCCCTCAGGGTTGATGCTTCTTCTGACCTTAGGTCAGTCTTCAGATCTCAACCTGCTGAAGTACTAGTCAATTTATTCCTGTCTGCTAGCACCTGTTCTACCTGTTACCTGCCGAGTGAGCATCCTAAGTTTCGTTATACTGCCAAACATGCATCCTGTGTTCTGTTATACTGCCAAGCCTGCATCCTGAGTTCCGTTATACTGCCAACTGTGCATCCTGAGTTCCGTTATACTGCCAAGAGTGCATCCTGAGTTTTGTTATATTGCGAGTGTGTCTCCTGAGTTCTGAGTATCCGCTATCCACTAAGTAACCTGCACTGAGTTCTGTAACCTGCTGTGCTATCCAGTACCCACCAGACGGCTCACCCTGAGCTACGTTATCTACCGGTCTCTGCCATTGTTCCAGTTCCCCAGGGAGGCTTCCATCAGAGGGCTGCAACCTGCAACACAGTATAAATATTATAAAAAAAGCATGCGGTTCAGCTTCCAGCCTTGCATTTCTCTCTTGCACAGATTCCGCAGCTCTGGCAACAGCATGAGCTGTGCGATTATGTTCCTGCCTTGCATTTATCTATTGCTCAGTTTCTGCAGCATTGACAACAGCATGAGCTGTGCAATCACGTTCCAGTCTTCTAAATCTCTGTTCTTGAGATTCCACTGTTCGAGAAGATTTGCCGCTAACATTTTATTCCTTGTGGAATTGTTTTTATTTCCACCATATCTAGCTCTTTTCTGTGGTGGCATTTTATTATTTCAACTTCATGTGTACCAATAAAGAACAATTATATATTAAGGAACATAATATGTGGAAGGAAACATAAAGGCCCTTATTCTGATCGGTGCGTACTTTCCCGAATTCTTTCGGATCGCGTTTTTTAGCCGTCTGCGCATGCGTGGGGAACGCTATGCGCATGTGCCACGTATGGTCTCCGTACTTGTTCTCACTAATACCGTACAGAAATGTGCACCGCAATCAGTCGGCCAATATGGGTGTGTTATGGGCGTCATGCGGAATAACACAGGGGCGTAGTTTCAAAGTGGGCTAAACTGGGCGGAAACATGAGCGGACACGGGGGAGTACACTTATTTTGGTGGGCGTGCATTCGGACAGCACACCGAATGCACGCGAACAAAAAGGGAAGAAATGTGCGGTGTCCAAAAGGCTAGTATTGCTTAGCGGACACCACTCGGTCATGCGCTAGGCAATCGGAACGCCTAATCAGGACGGACGCACCTCAACCAATGTCAGGTGAACACAATACAATCACCTAATTTACTCATTACTTGTAAATTACACGCTTCTCACTGCTTCAATTGAAAGCAATGCACCTTAAATGGACCATTACTAAACACACACATATATGCTGCAGTTTGCACACACTTTTACACTGCAAATAATGAACACAGCTTCATATTACTAATACTAATACACATGTCACTTCTGCATGTATCAATTAATCCAGACATTTTGGGGCCAAAAATAACATTTATTAAATCAACAAAGAAAATATTTGCAAAACCATCACAAAATAAATGGTACCATAACAGGACAAAAATTAAATAATATATAAAAAATAGCCACAGCAGAATCATTAGGAACACATCAGGTGGCTTCACAACAAAAGTACAGCAACAACACTTCAAGTACAGCACACAGTAATGCTAGGCCAAACAGGGCAACAGGGGAACCAAACATGACATTTGAACCGCGGGGAAATGTGGTGATCCTCGGCACGGAATTTGACAGCGGATGCTGACACACACAGCTCGATGGAAGATTTGGGAAGACATAACGGTGGAGATTAATGGGGACACAAGTTCATTTGCGAGCACGTTTGCCCCTGGCAGGCTCCTTGCCACGTGCAGCAGCTCTTCGGCCTCGCCCACGGCCACGCTCAGATGGAGGGTCACGTGGAGCACATGCTGGGGAGGGGGGGGATGTTCTTCCCCCTCTGGCAGCAGGGAGCGATGATGTTGTTAATGCACCCGAAACGGATGCTATCAGGACCCTATTGCTGGTAACTAGCTCCACCATAAGCTCATTATGGCGGAGGAGGAGGTCATTTTGCCGCAGGGCTTGATCAGCCAGCACCTGCAGGCTAGCAGCAATGGATTGCTGGGTGACAGCCATAGCCTGCAGGCTCCCAGCGATACTCTGCTGGCTGGTGGTCAAACCCTGCAGCACCTCCTCGGCCCTACGCACCCGCTCGAATGCCGAGTCTCCCTGCTGCACAATACTGTCTAGCACACGGCCCCACGTGGACAATTCAGCCGCGGACATTGGCGCCTGCTGCTGCACGGGCCTGCTACTGGGGCCAGGTGGCACAGACTCCACAACCTCCTCAAGAGATTCTTGACCAAGCGGTGGGGATGCTGTTGAAGGAGAAAATACCAATTACCACACATTCCATGCAAAATTCAAAACATCTACTTATGGCCTGGCAAATAATTACCTTCAAGCGTAGAAGCCATCACTTCCGCTGGGGACTCGCTGTCTATGGTGCTCACCCCCCGGACCTCCTCCACTGCTATGCAGCACTGTGCAATCTCTTCCAGGGGGGTGAGCTTCAGCTTGGCAGGCATGGGGCCAGCCCCAGAGGTGTGGCTGTGTTGCCACCGCTCGGTCAATTTCTTCTTGAGGTTGCCTTTGAAGTCGTGCCACCTGCAATCAAAGTGTACATATTAATACATGTCACTCCTCATGTTTGCTGTAGCACCCATTGCAATGTGAAACATAATACAACATGTGCCTCCTGACACCAAACTTACATTATATTCATTTTTAAAACCAACCCTTAGAGGATATAACCACAGTCACCCTACAATAACTATCAAATCAATATCATGGCAAACATTTCTGTGCCTCCAAGCAACGTGACCACCCATTGACCAACTCCATCTATTATTGAATGTAAACATTACTGGACTTGTACTGCTCAAATGTAACACACATGTACTTGCCTCTTCTTAACGTGCTCCGCCTCACGAACTTGTGGAGCCACTGCATTAATCTCCGCCGTTATCTCCTCCCAGATCTTCCATCTCCTTGTGTGTGTCAACTTTACCGCTGGGCACTCTATTAAATCACGTGCCCGGGTCACCAGGATGTCAAGCTCCTGCGGTTCATATGCCATGTTTCTTGTGGTTGGTTCCTCTGTTGCCCGACTGCGGCCACGGGCACGGCCACTGGCACGGCCACGGGCACGGCCACCGGTTGGTGTACTTGAAGTGCTGGGCTGGCTACTCTGTTGGGAAGCCACCTGCTGTGTTCCCAATGATTCTGCTGATGCTGAGGATGGGCCAGCTGCTGATTGGCCTGATGTTGATGGCCCATCGGGCTGCTCTGGGTTGAGGGGGACATAGGTGGTGTTGGCTTCCATGCGGGACAAGAGATTCTGCACCACCTGTTCTTCCTCTGACTCTGAGCCAGCCATGTTTGCAACAACTGTTTGCCTTTCTAGGACAACTTTAAATACTATTTCTGTAATTGGCGTTAATCAGCTGCAACCTACGTTCCGTACGGCCGCGTTCCGTACGTCAGCGTCAACCGTGCGGCGCATACGGGACGCCCCTTGGTGTGGAAAAATATTTCTCAAAAACCAGGAAAACTGAGTAAGTCAGATTTAGTAGCTAAATGCAGATTCCAACACCAATTACAAAATAAAACAGAGGTCACACATGAACTGTATATTTGAATGTACATCTGTACTGTGCACTTGTTTGGTATGTAGTACAACTGACACTACCCATTCCATATGTCAATCCAGTCCACCACTTAGCCACAAGTAATCAGTGCTAGCATCCAAATCACATGTGAAAGCACTCCAAATTCATGTTGGATGCTAGCTACTTTTCATTCCACCTCTGTAGTAGGGGCCAGTAGAAGGTAAGTGTACACATGGCAGCATGGGCTAATTTTTGTAAAAGCTCTGCCACTATTTGCTATGTTTCTGCTGCATAGCTTTCATTATAAAATAGCTGTTTAGAACCTTGTGGAGTTAGGTGTAAGTGTCTACTGATGCAGACTATTTCACCTGGTGCTTCTACCCATGTTTGGTGGATGGTATAGATTATATATAATGTGTTTCCATCTTATTTTACACTGTCTGTTTAGGATGGGTGTGCGATGCAATGGGTTAGCCGTCTGTTCTGGCGCATACACGCTGTTAGTGTAAAAATGAACAATAAAGTTAATACCAAATATCACTCTGATCAACCAATGACAGCACATGATTGTTTGATTTGTGCCATTGCTAAGATGGCGGCCTATGGGAGAGCAGCCCCATTCTCTTCCGCGGAGCTGCGAACTCTGGTCTCCGTTATGGAGACCAGGCTGGGGCGTGCCGGCCCTTTTATTACAAACCGGCAGAAGCGCCAGGCATATGCATCGGCCCGCAGGCGCATATTCGCGCGCACCCAGGTGCGCAGGACCATCGCACAGTTGGAGCGGCGATGGTCTGATCTCAGGCGGCGCCAGCCTGATAAGCTCCAGCAAATACGGGCCAGCATTGCTCGATGTAAGTGTTTACCCATTAAATGCCCAATTGTACAATATTGCTGACATGACCATTTTTCAACCAATAAGGTAACCTGCCTGATCCATGAGTTAAACATGGCATACAATATATGAGTGCTACTTCCTGTTTGACACCCTGTAATGGTCATAAAATATGTTATTGTGGAGGATTAATGATTGTGATGCTTACAATGGGCCAAATGTCACAGCATACCTGCCATGTTACAGGCTGTGTTTTGTAAAGGCCACTAAGGAGCTGTTTGCCTGTACAATTATCTGTACTTCTAACCTTTGCATTTATAGCTTGATAAGGCTTAATAGTAATTACCACTAATTGACACTTTTTTGATTTTTCACATACACAGCACGTGCTCGCGCAAGACAGGCCCGGGAGGAGGCAGAGGTGGCCCTCGAGGACCTGCCGCAGGAAGGGAGCCCGGAGGAGGGGGCCCAGGAAATGGAGGAGGAGGAGGCAGCGGTGGCCCTGGAGGACCAGCCGCAGGAAGGGAGGCTGGAGGAGGGGGCCCAGGAAATTGAGGATGACGAGGGGTGGGCTGTGGAGGCACTGCCACCCGAGGAGGACGTCATCGAGGCCGAGGATGGAGCATTGGAGGCCCCTGAGGAGGAGGTGGAGGCCGGTGAGGTTGTCCAGGCGGCCGGAATTGGTATGTATACATAAGGATTATTTATCCGTTTGGCATGTACTATTTGCTATGTAGCACTGGTGATTCAATTGATTTTTACAATACTATAAAATGACAAAACAAACGGGATAGCAACAGACACACTTTGGGGTTAGATAGGGTGGGCAAACCATCACTTTCAGCCAGGACACATATTAATGACACAGGTTGTGAGGATGTCTTTCATCTCGATTTTAAGTGCCACTGAACCTGTGTAGTTAATCTGTATCCTGGAAGAAAGGGATGACATGCTAATGTAAGTGTTTCATGTCCCTGCTGCTTGCCTACAATCTGTAGCCTCATATAGGTGAGTAGAGTTTACTGGTGAATGATCTTTGTAAACTAGATTCAGTATGGCATAAATGGAGTATGGACAGGCGTGGCTTAGACTGGAGTAACAAGTGGTCAGTGCCCCTGGGCCCTCCTCTAGCTAACCACCCCCTGCGGCCTGCATGTATGTTTTGCACCATAATTGTGTGTGTATTTGGTCTTAGTAATGCTTTTGAGCATGTGAGTGGGTTAGTGCTGCAGCTTCCCCTAACTGGCATTCTGACAATGATTTCTGGAGCACACCATCAGCAGGCAAGCCATGCTTGATTGCACAAATGTACTGAGCATTCCTGAGAGTTGTGTAACTCCCCTGCCAGGCTCCATCATATAAGAGACACTGAACTTTGTTTGCCGAATTGTGATTGGTGCAGCGCGTGACATGCTTCTCAGAGCTTAGTCATGGGTGGGTTTGGATTGAGAAGGAGCAGTATGACTGTGAGGTGTTCGACAGAGTAAAGGGTAGAGGGCCAAAATCAGGCTTTCCATGTAGTATGTATGCATGTATGTATAGGTGTATGTCTCATATATATAGTTAGATATGTGTGTATATATATATATATATATATATATATATACACACACCTGTCACAATGCATGTTTAAAAAGTAGGTTTGACTATGTTAAATGTATGCATGAATATCATTAGTCATTTTTTATTTTGAATTTCCTCCACAGATGAGCCTGCCCAAGCAGAGGAGGGTCGCCGTGGGGCCCTCCTTAGACTGAGAGGCCTGATGAGGCAAATGATGGAGGAGATGGAGCGCATAATTGATGGGGAATTTTAATTTTTTGGTTGGGGCCAGTTATTTTTGAATAAATCGTTATTTAAAGTTCAAAGTTGTCAGTGTTTTTTTCTAACATGCTAAAGTATATGTGTAACTTGTTTAAAATCTTTAAAATAAGCAAAATGTACATAGTGTATCTAGATGTATGTTAGGGTCACATGCTGTAAGGGTTAATGTGTGTCATGAATGTAGTAGGAATGTGGGTCAGTATAGATGAGCATTTAATTGATTGAAATTGATAACAATCCCTTTTTCGGGAGGTTGGCTAATTGCCTAAGTGGGTCATGTGATCGCTGTGTGTACTCAGTAAAAAAGTGTGGGATTGAGCGTAAATACTCCGCATCGGGGCGTACGGACAGCTTCCCGTACGTTCTGACGCGGTAAGACCGTGCTTGTGCGGGAAGACCGTGCAAGAATCTGTACGTTTCCACCGCACACGCACGGTTTGTATGTCCTCCGTACACACGCCCTGTTCTTAAAGAGTGAGTCCGTCCGAATGCGGAGGACACGTGGGCGTTTCTACGGACGAAGCCCGCATGCCGCCGCACAGCGTGGCGTGCGGACCGCACCGTAAGAATTCGGGAAAGTCCGCACCGATCAGAATAAGGGCCAAAATGACACAACTACTAACATGTTTCTAAATCAAAATAAAAACAAAATTACGCTTGTATGTAAAATTTAATGTAAAATCTTTGCTTCGTTTTCAAAACAATAGAAAATTGTGAAAATCATTTCTGAAGTTATATTGGCAACAAACGAAGTTTGTTTACATACAACCTCCAATTGAGAAGCATACTTTGGTATAGTCAGAAAGCTGAGAATGCTGGCAAAGCCTGCTAACGTTCTCTTCAATAATAAACATTATGATCATAGGTGCTGATTTATGTTTTTGCTGGTGGGTGCTCAAGCCAAAATATAGGGGAGTGACTTCATGGGAAAGGGGCGTGGTCACAAAATAATACTGATTTATATTACACAGCACAGTTGTCTCCAATATTCAAATTATGGCATCAGTGCCAACTACATAAATGCCCTCACAGTGCCAAATACATAAATGCCCCCACATTACCTGTGCCAGCGACGAGGGGGAGTGCAGTGCGAAACGGGCAAGTGGGCTGCTGCTGAGCGAGTGGGTGCTCATCAATTTCCGTGGGTGCTCCGGCCCTCAAGCACCCACAGAATCGGCATCTATGATTAAGATCATGATAAAACATAACACAAAGTGCTTGCTCCGAGGCCCTCCGCATATGCCGTGAGGTTCCACAATGAGTGTACAGCAAATATTGTGTTTTTAATTAAATAATAATTAACAGTAATTCATTTTTAATTTCAATTTTGTCTTAGTTGCCTTGGCTGTGTTTTAATACACTTCTATGTAAAATTTCACGATCTTCGTAAACTTTGGACTTATATAGAAAGACAGAAAGACAAATTTTCACTTTTCTATATTAGATAAATAGGTGCTCACCAATCATACAGGCAATAATTTAGTTATACCTTGTTCACACCCATGTACCCTGTCTCCAGGTGTCTTTTTTTAAGTTCGGGGAGTGCCACCTATTCTCTGTGACTGTGGATCTCAGGTTCTCTGGTATCCTTAAGAGGGCACCCAGGTATTTTTTATTTTGTATTTTCTTTGAAAGTGGAAAGTGGAGAGCCGGTCATCTTCATGTTTAAACATTTTTTCCATTTAAATATCTGCATAACTGATAACCTCAGTCCAGATGCTTTCAATTGTTATAGTATAAATATTAAATGTTTTTATCTGAATTACATTAAATTAAATTGCTACTACAGAACACTAATAATGGGTTGTAATGATATGTAAAGAACTGATTATTCTTTGTTTTTAATTATTCATTTAAATACAATTCACTGACCTTCAAGTCTGTGAGATTACAAAATCCACTTTAATATCATGTACATTTATTTATGCCCCAAATCTGTTTTTGAATGGCTAAATATACAAAAGTTCATTAAATATAAGGAGATTGGAAGAAGACAATTCACTCTTCAGCTATATCTTACTTGTGGCCTAAAAATCCAGTCTTGTTAAGCATTCATCTGTTGTGTTTTATTTATGATTAAGCTGTCAATTGCACCTGCTTCCTGCATCCAAAGTTTAATAGGTACTTGTGAGTTATCTGGGCGTCCGATTTTTTGATTGTATGCCTTAAGTTAAGGCATACAATCAGATGCGATGCGATGCGATATCGCATCGCATCGCATCGCATGCGATCATCGGATGCGATGACCCGATTTTTCCATAGGAATCAATGTTAAAATGATTCCTATGGAAAAAGGGGTCCTTTTCATACCCCTACTATCCAAGTGGGCATGGAGTTGGATATAAACCTGTGGCGAGCGTAGCGAGCCACCGAGCCCGAAGCGTGGCGAGCGAAGCGAGCCCCGCGAGGGGACGGTATTCCGTGTCCCCTCGCGGGGCTCGCTACGCTCGCCACGCTTCGGGCTCGGTGGCTCGCTACGCTCGCCACAGGTTTATATCCAACTCCATGCCCACTTGGATAGTAGGGGTATGAAAAGGACCCTTTTTCCCATTGAATTCCATGTTAAAATGGACTCAGTCCATTTTAACATTGATTCCTATGGAAAAATCGGGTCATCGCATCGCATCGCATCCGATGGTCGCATGCGATGCGATGCGATGTCCCGATCCGACCCGATTTACAAATCGGACGCCCGGATAACTCACAAGTACCGTTTAATATTTTTGGACTGTCTGTCTCCCTGACTACTTTTCTTACCTGGGTCTCCGAACATGTTTTTTGCGCAAATTTCCTGTTCACATCATCGCTTGCCTGTTTTCTTGAGGGTATAGATTAGTTGTGCTCCTGATGCCACTGCGTTCTTGTATCCATGGTGACAGATTCCTGTGTACATGATGACATTGCTTCCCTATACCCTTAAACACCCAACATCTTTCTCAAACAAGTAGTTAAAGCAAAAAGTATTTAAAGTTTTATAGACTTTTTAGTAACTTATTGTTTTGCATGTGTACACATACACTTTTCCCCAAAAAAGCACCAAATTACCCTGTTTGGGGCACCTAAGACATTGGTCCTAATTCAGACTTGATTGCAGGGCAAATTTGTTACTTTTAAATGGGCAAAACTATATTGCACTGCAGGTGTGGCAAATGTAATGTGCAGAGAGAGTTAGATTTGGGTGAGGTGTATTGAAACTGAAATCTAAATTGCAGTTTTATAATAAAGCAGCCAGCATTTACCCTGCAGAGAAACAAAATAATTAATCCAAATCTAACTCTTTCTGTATGTTACATCTGCCTAACCTGCAGTCAGGGGTTAAAGTGGGGGGAACGGGGTGGAACTGAGTTTCACCACCTCTAATAGCCGGGGGAACTCAGGACCACCTCCACCACAGCCATGCACAATAATTTCAACTGAAAATCCTGTTCCAGTGGCTCCTTTTCCTCCCATGTCACATGTTATGTTATGCCATCCCCACTGCTGAAATGAAGAAAAGATGAGATGAAGCTGCTGGAGGGACAGAGACAGATATGTGTAACTGGTACTACTGCTGTTTTGATTATGGAGGTCATTCTGGTTGACTTGCAAAATCTGGTGATGTCAGCTGTCCGCCCTGGGCACCCATGTTATGGGCGAATTACCATGGGAACGCCCAGCATTTTGATGGGGACACCTATGAAAGGTTGGGCATTCCGATGGGTGCGACTTGAGTCTGCTGCGCCATGCCTGCACTGCTCCATGCGAACAGGCCAGTGACTATACAAGTTTGCACAGATGGCCTGCACATGCGCAGAAGCGAATATGCACATGTGCAGCCTATCACCATTGCTCACATTGCAAATTCGCAGTTGTCTGCAAATTTGCGGATGAGTGATCAGGTCTCAATCTAACACCAGCTTGACTCCATTAAGGACAAACAAAAAGCAATTTTTTTGCAGTGGAATTTTTTGTGTGGGTACAACTCAATAAGAGTACATGCCTTCCTGGCAAAATTTATTTTAAAGTTTCCTGAGCCAATTTTCTCCTTGACATAATACTTTGTTCATATTAAATGAAGGACCAATAAATAAAAAACAAATGTAGCTACTTCTGATGAATCTTTGTTATTGGAAATTTTCCGAATTTTCACACATTTCTTATTGTGACTGTTGGTATAACTGTTGATTTTGTTTACTCAGACTTTAAAGTAGTAGCATATTTTATTAATCAGTTGATATTAATTAAATATATTAATTAGAGATGAGGGAAATCCTTACATTTTTTTCTACTAAATTATTCTAACGATAATGTCAGCAGTTTAACTTGTTTAATTGGTTAAAACCTGTTAGATAACATGAGGCTTGCACATAAAAAGTAATTACAGTATACAGTTTTGTTATTTATGTTGAACAATGCTAAACGTACATGCAATTATATATGTAGTAGTAATCTGGGATCCAAACCTTGAACTGCAACCCCCTCATACTGTAGCAGCAAGGAGTGCAGAAGTATGTAACTCCTGGAGCAGCTGAGTTAGTTCGATATGGAGAAGACCCAGAAAGGCACCCAGACTTTTCTACCAGTGCAACTCAACTGAGACGTGTGCATGATAGGTATGTGTGGTTTGGCTAATGTAGAACCTTGTATTGATGTTTACAAAATAACTGAGAGCATTCAGTCATGCACACATGGTGCAATTTGGCCTAGAAGGTTAGCCAAAATTGCACTGTGTGTACACTGCTGGCGTTAGCGATAAGTTATTGCCTGTAATGGATAAAGTGCAGGAAAGTGACTAGCAGCATGCCTGTGTGTATTTGGCCTATGTCCAAAATCGCTCAGTGCACTAATCCACAATCTCTGCACTCAGCAGCCGGCTGTGTATAAACCGCTTTTGAGTGTCCGAAGCATTCTAGAGACAAATACAGTATACAAAACAAATTTTCTAGAGCTATAATCTACACAGAACATCTTAGTAAGCAATACATAATCTGGATAATAGTCTAAGGGATTTTATACAATACAGAGAGCAATCTCATGACAATTACAAATTGTCTATGGTGGCAGAAATATAGAGCTGTGTAATGATATATCATTTATTTCCCCTTTTATTCTTCAACTATCAGCAGAGAATAACATAAACTAAGACTGACAAGTAGTCATATCAGGGTTTCATCTCTATTATTATTGTGCATAGAAAATTGCTGTGAAAAATTTATTTTGATGATATTGTTGATGTGTGTGCTGCTGTAATAGCCTTACGAATACCATTTTAAAGCCCCATAAAAAATGTAACTGTTTAAAACTTTTTTTTTAAATTTCCCAAAAATTGGCAATTTTCTAATACTATCAAATTATGGTATGTAACTAATAACTATGTAAACCTAGTATAATTGTATTAACACCTTTTCAAATATGTTAATAAAACAACAAAAATAATGACTTGTTTTGAAAACGTATTAGGTTGAATGTTGATTATATGTTGTCCAAACTGTTAAACCAAATAGGGTTGTTTAGTTTTGCTAGGTAATGTGCTAGTATTAGCCATTTTAGCCATATTTTAATAAGCATGAAGTACTTCGAAGTAGAAACGTTTTTGGATAGAGCAGACTGTCCAAAATGCATCTTTTTACATGTGTCCGTATAAAGGCAAAATTAGCAATTCTGGAGCTCCTGATCCTTTTTGCTTTACGCTTGTAAGTATTAGAGCCATCAAGCCATGTCACCAAAGTCTTTGTCAGAGGTTAAATGGTGAAAAAACCCAATCAGGACTGGGGTTGGGAAAATGTCAAGGCTTATAGAGAGTAATGGCAGGTAGTGCTGGGGAAAGGGAGGGAGTAAGTGCAGTTGGGCAGTGCTGGGGTGCAAGGATGGGGTTATTGGTCAGTAGTCCTGGGGATAGGAAGGATGCAAAAGTACCGCAAATAGCATCTGGAGCATTACTAGTGGAAAGTAGGAGGTTAAAGTCAGGTAGCACTGGGGCGAAGGAAGAGGTAAGGGAACACAGCATCTGGGGCAGTACTGGGGAAAAGGAGGGAGTTATAGACATGTAGTGATTGGGCAGTGAGGTGGTAAGGGTATGTAGCAGCTGGGACAGTACTGAGTGGAATGGAGGGGGTTAAAGTAAGGCAGCAATGGAGGCAGAAATGGTTAAATAGATAGCAGGTGGGACAGTAGTAAGAGCAGACAGGGGGTAAGGGTAAATAGCTGCAGCAGTATTGACTGTAAGGATGGAGCTAGGAACAGGCAATGCCATCATTGCTATACAGTGTGTCCTTTATGAATTATATATTAATTAAACCCAAGGATATATGGTATGAGATGTATTTTAGAATAGAATTATATATTAATTAAACCCAAGGATATATAGTATGAGATGTATTTTAGAAGAGAGTGTTTATGAATTAGCACTAGGGGCCAGATGCACCAAGCTTTACTAAACTGCCATGTTACAGGCTATGTTTGAAAGATGACAATTAGGAGCTGGTTGTTTATCACTCCCGACTTTATAATTTTTTTAAGTTAGATGATTCTTTCCATAGGGGGTGGTTTTTCTTAAATTTTGCATAAATGAGGATTGTGTCTGGTCATGTAATCATATCAGGGAGATAGAATATAGCCTAGACTGGAACATAGTTACTCCACACTTAAAAATTGAAATTAATCCAAAACACATGAGTACTATGATGCTTTGAACAAGGTCTTCTCTCACCAAGCTGGCACATCCTTTGCAATTTTGTAGCTTTCCAACTGTACCTAATACGGCCTACACACATGCCGATATTAAGGCATTTTCTAAGCGATTTTGCTTAGTTTGGCAAAGTCTCTTAGCAAATGCCCTCACATCGGTGTATGTGTGGGGGCTGTATCGGCAGCCGTGCGCGTCCCCGCGCGTCTTTATCGCTGGCTGAGATTGATGGACAGTGTCCATCAATCTCGGCATCGGCAGTGTTCTCCCACCGGAGAACACTGGCGCTGTCTGCTCGCTTAGCACACAGAGCTGACAGCTCGCTCTGTGTGTGGGCTATAGCGGCGCAGCACAGCCCGACCTAGCATAGCTAGGTAGCCCTGCACACATTGGCATGTGTGTAGGGCCCATTAGACCTGGAGTCAGAATTTGTGATCCTCTTTCCTTTTTGAATCCCTTTTAGCTGGTTTAGTGTGGGTATTTTTGTCAAGGTGATTAATTCCCCCAGTTATTACTTTTTTGTATTTATATTGTATGTATTGTTTTTATAGACTATATTAATTATAATGAAGTTACCTGTATGTGGTGGTTAGGTTTTTTTGGCCAAAAATTATGCAAATATCCTCACTTTTACTTGATATTAAGGGGGAAATTTACCAAAGGAAATTTGTAAAAAATAGGTGTATTTGTATCCAGAAATACACTTATTTTTGACATTTACTATCCCGAAAATACGGCAATTCATATTCGTATTGATAGCACATCAATATGAATACGAATTGCTGTATTTTGGGGATAGTAAATGTCAAAAATAAGTGTATTTCTGGATACAAATACACCTATTTTTTTACACATTTCCTTTAGTAAATTTCCCCCTAAATTGCAACATGTATTAGAATTCTTATTAGTAATGTTTGAAGAGTGCACCTTCATTCTTTTTTTTTCTGTGTGTGCCACTACAAGTCTCAGCATTGTAGCACATCTCATTATGGACCTTATTCTGGTCCATTCGCTCCCCTGCGTGTTCATTCAGGGGCATAGGCATGCGCAGCTCATATTACAATGGGGTGGCCCAACTATTTAGCATGTCTAACACCACCATTGGGTTTGTCTAGCACCAATCAGGCGTGTCTCCCATCATCTATTGGCACTCACTACAATATAAACGTCTCTCAGCCACACCATAATCTCCTACCTATTTCAGTTTTAATCTTCTAATTACTCTATGTAATAGTACATGCAAATAAAGTTAAAAAAAATAAAATTTGGATGATGCCGGTATACAGTGATATGACAATGGTCTACTACAAGTAATAATGTAAAACTTACATAATTGATTGATGGGTGCTTCTTTTAATAGAATACATTTCTAAAAAGCAAAAGTCTTTAGTAAAAGGTATTGGTGGTTGCTAGCGGCAGGGAGGTGTTCATAAGGGTGGGCAAAGCATTATGGGGTTGCCTGTGCACCCCTAACTCTCAATGTGCGCACACCTATGCACAGGGGAGTGATGGTGTGAGACTGCACATGTGCATAAACCATTATAAAACCAGAATAAGGTCCTATGTTCAAGTAGAATGTACAGTTTAGTCTATAAATTTTATTCATATCTTTGTTGAGTGTATAGTCAATAAATATTTTTCTCCTTCATCCACCAGGTGGCACTATGGGAATAGAGGGCGACCATTAGGAGCATGGGCACTTTAAGAATTTTCCATAGTGTAGCCAGCTTCTGCCGCTGCCTGTCTGCGACAAGGGAGCGGTTGGTGGGGATCCCAGTGCTACTGCCTGTGGTTTGCACAGGGGACCCCGGCTCCTGGGACGACCATCCCAGAGTGCCCCCCTAGCCTGCACCGCCGCCAGCAGCACAGCAGAGGGTGTATCCCCAGCTCCCTGCTAGCAGGGAAGCCAGCTTTTTCAGTGTGCGGTGAGAGTCAGCGAGGTTGAATAGCGTGCCTGCTCAAGGGGGCAGAGCCTGCCATGTTGCACACTGCCATCCGCCTTCCCCTGCACAGGAGGTGGCCATTTTCCCTCCATTAGCTCCGGAGTCTCTGCCTTCCTGGTCTCTGATCTGCCGCCCTGCCTGGCCACAAAGAGGGTCCCTGCGGGTACCGCTAACCCCTCACGTTCCCGTGCAGCACTGCAAGTATACAGTGGGGACTTGATGATTTTTTAGGAGAAATATGCTAAATACTATTTTTTTGTCAGAGCGTTGCTGTGTTCTACGCCATAGCGCATTACTGACAGTGGCTGCTCTCCTGGACTATTTCTCCTCTCTTACCTATCACCCCCTTCTTTGCTCATTCTGTGTGCGCATTGTGGGTTGTAGGTGTGTGGGACAGCATGGCAGGAAATTCATCTAAACTTCATAAGGTGGTGTGTAAGAGGTGTCACAATAAGTTTACACCTCAGGTGGAGGGTGCCCTTATCTGCGATTGTTGCACCCAGTCCCAAGTATTGCCACCCCAGCAGGTCGTTCCTGCATGGGTGTTCCAGCTCTCAGAGGTGATCTCTGACCTCTCCTCTTAGGGGTCTGCATCCCATAGGGATAGGGAGGTGGACAGGATGTGACAGGCTGAGCTCACCTCGGTTGGATGACGACATGCCTCCTCTAGAGGAGTTCGAGGACCAGGTGAAGGAGCCGCAACAGGTCTCTGAACCTGTCCCTGTTGCTATGGTCAAATCTACCATGAACATAGCAGACTCAGATCAACCCCAGGAGCGCCCCCAGCTGTTTGGCAAAAGGCTCAAACAGGCAGCATCCTTTCTGGTGTCGGAGGATTTAGACCGCATTCTTAAAACGTTTTCAGGTCTCGCAAAAGTTTCTAACTACATACCCTTTTCCTACAGACAGCAGAAAGGCATGTGAGATGCCTCCTTCTGTGGATTCCTCTGTCTCCCATCTCTCCAAGAAGATGGTTTTTCCCATCCCAGGAGCCTCCTCTCTGAAATCTACTTCTGACAAGAAACTGGAGACCATCCAGAAAACTATCTTCCCTGCAGCCAGCATTCTTCAATGTTCGGCACAGGTAAGCTGCTGGGTGACTAAGTCAATGGAGATTTGGTCTTCCAGCTCTCCAAGGAGCTGATAAAATACCCAGAGTTGAGTGAGTGAGCGACGACATCACATAGGCTTCGGCCTACAGTATGTTACCGAAGCATCCACTGATGTTTTTAGGGTGTACTCCCGTATCTTGTCCTTGTCTATCTCCGCAGGCAGAGTTCTCTATTTGTGGCAGTGGCAGGCAGATGCTGAGTCTAAGCAGGCGGTGGAGGCCCTTACCTTCCAGGGAGGTTACATCGGCCCATTATTACCACATTTGGCGAGCATATGTTTTCTGGTGTGAGGGGCGTCGGTTGTCCCCTAGAACGTTTAAGCTGGCACGTCTTCTGCTTTTTCTGCAGGATGGGATTTCAGCAGGCCTACGCCTGGGTTCTCTGAAAGTCCAGGTGTCGGCTCACTCCATCTCCTTTCAGAAGAAATTGGCTCTCTTACCTCAGGTGCAGACCTTTTTCCAGGGAGTGTTACGACTGCAGCCACCTTTCCGGCCTCCCAAAGCTCCGCAGGATTTGGATTTGGTCCTCTCATTTTTGCAGTCTCCATTGTTCGAACCCTTGGAGTCGGTGGCCCTTACTTCGGCTAGAAGGGTTTCAGAATTAAGTGCTTTTTCCTGTCATCCTCCCTTCTGAAGTTTTCGCTACGATAGGGTGGAGTTGCGGACCAGCGCCTCCTTCCTCCCTAAGGTGGTTTCTTCCTTTCACATCAATCAGCGTATTGTTGTGCCTGCATTTATGGAAGACTCCCCACAGTCAACTTCTCTGGACATAGTCCCTGAGAATCTACGTTTCCTAGATGGCCTCCTTGCGGAAGTCAGATTCTCTCTTTATCCTCTATGACTCCGCCAAGCCGGGTTGGCCTTTGTCGAAGCAGACTTTGGGGAGATGGTTGAGGCTTACTATTTGTTAGGCTTACTTGGCAGCCTTGCAGCCTCCTCAGTCTTCCATTTCTGCACACTTGATTAGTTTGGTGGGTCCCTCATGTGCGGCTGCACGAGGGGTTTCTCTCCAACAGCTCTATCATGCTGCCACTTGGACAGTTCATCGTACCTTTGTCAGTTTCTATCGTTTTGACACCTTTGTGGCCCAAGCATCTCAGTTTGGTCGTTCGGTGTTGGGGGGCTCTCAGCGTCATACCACCCGGTATGGGAGCTCTGGGATGTCCCCACTGTAATCTCCAGTGCCACCTGGTGGATGAAGGAGAAAATGGGGATTTTGTACTTACCGATAAATCCGATTCCACAGGTGGCACTGGACACTCTCCCTGGTGCTGTTCTACCTTGGTACAGGTTGCCCAGTTCCATTTAGGCCACCTGCCAGTGTTAAGTCTGTTAACTTTGTTTTTGGTGTGGTTGACTGTTTTGATTTCTATTCTCCTTTCCACCTATGGTCTGAATGTTGAGATGTACGGTTGTCCTCCTCCTGGAAGAGTGTTCTTTTCCAGCTCTCTCCGGGCACAAGTCTAGAGGGGGGAAGTAGAGGGGATGAGCTGGCTACACTATGGAAATTTTTTAAAGTGCCCATGCTCCGAATGGTCGCCCTCTATTCCCACTGTAATCTCCAGTGCCACCTGTGGAATCGGAGAAAAGGATTTATTGGTACAAATGGAGCCGGCTCCATCTGTTTGCGGTGCCCGCCAGATCCCTTTCAATGGCGAGCGCCGGCGATAGGGACTGGGACACACGTGTGTCTCACGCACATGTGCTTTTCAGTATCACGGCGGCTGGGCAGCATCTCCCTGCCCATCTCCGCTTCAGGGAGACGCTTCCCAGTTTGGGGAGGCGGCAAGGGGGACCAGCGGTGATGGCGGGGGAGGCAGCAGGGACCAGCGGTAGGCTCCATTGCCACGGGGCACATGCCCCTGGCGGTAGCCGGCCATTGGCGACAGAATCTAGATGTGTCACATATTTGATTGTAATGGTCACAATGTTATTGTTGCAATATCTAGTATACTACTGTATATCTAATATTATGATGTTATTAAACATTACAATTAATACAAGTGGTGGAATAAATATGTCAATAATAGTAACAATATTGGTCAACAGTACTGACATTCAGGGTTCTGACAGCCCAGGTACTCTGAGCGGGCATGGCCAATGGGAAGCTGTGTCATGTCCCTGCTCCTTTTTAAAAATATAAAAAGAGATAACCTCACCATAAAGCGATGCATGCCACACAGGGGGGCATTTGTTTATAACTAGTAGGTGGCTGCTAGTCATAAGCAATGACACCCCTTCCTCAAATCATGCAGGGGGGAATGTAATAAGCTTTGGATGGATAGTGACAAAGTGGAGAGAGGTGTAGTATTATCCAATCAAGCCCTGATTGTCATGTTACAGACTGTGTTTGAGAAATGACAGGAGCTGGTTTGTTTCTCTCTGCTTTTACTCTCCAAGGCTTATTTAATCTGCCCTAGAAAGAGAGAGGACTGACTGCTATTGCAGCTGCGTTCTCCCAAGTCCAGCATGTGCTGTGTGTTGAGCTGGGGAGTAAGGCTGCAGTAGCATCAGTTAGTCCTCTCTCCCTGCCAGATGTGTGACTGCAACAGGAAAGGAGGAGATAAGCGGGAACCATTCCTCTCCAATGGTTCCTGACCAGCCTACCCCTACCTTTGGTGCCACTTCTGACATTAAAAACTCTTAAATGTCAGGATTTAGGAGTTTTTAATGTCAGCACTGCACACAATAGTATCAATCTAATAACCATGCTAGATTGTGCTAGAAGTGATGTACTATATATTGCAACAGTAACATAGGAGATTATTCTGGTTGGTGCGTAAATTTCCGAATTCTTTCGGAGCGGGCCGCACACCACGCTGTGCGGACATCGTAAGAAGAAATGCCCACCGGTTCTCCGCAATCGGACGGACTCACTCTTTAAGAAGAGGGCATGTTTACGGATGACATCCAAACCTTGCGTGTGCGGTGGACACATACATATTCTGCACGGTCTTACAGCGTCTAAACGGACTTGAAGCTGGCCGTACGCACCGATGCGGTGTATTTCCACAAAACTCACGACTATTATCTGAACTCATAAATGTTATGGTCCCTTTTTGGCAAGTGCCACATAACATGCTATTAAAATGTTATGCTTTCCCTAACTGTAATAAATTTTTCATTTGATCCCCAAATGTGTGCTGTTATTGCTGAATGTAAAAGTGACATGTATATTTATATTAGTGATACCAAGTTCTGTCCATTGCTTGCAGTGTAAATGTGTGTAAAAAATGAAGCCGTGCTTTCAGCATATATTTGTGTGTTTAGTAATGGTCCATTTAGGCTGCAATGGTTCCAATTGAAGCAATGAAAAGAGTGTAATTAATGAGTAATGAGTAGAGGAGTGGATTGTATTGTGTTCAGCTGACTGTGGTTCAGGTGCGGCCGTACTAATTGGGCGATCCGAATGCCTAGCGCATGACCGAGTGGTGTCCGCAAAGTGAAACTTGCTTTTGAAGACCGCATATTTCCTGGCTGTTGGTTCGTTTGCAGTCGGTGTTCTGTCCGAATGCACGCCTACCCGAATTAGTGCACTCCCTCGTGTACGCCCATGTTTACGCCCAGTTTAGCCCACTTTGAAACTACGCCCCTGTGTACTTCCGAATGAAGCCCATATTACGCCCATATTTCCCGAGTGAATGCGGTGCACATTTCTGTACGGTATTAGTGAGAACGAGTACGGAGACCATGCGTGGCACATGCGCATAGCGTTGCCCACGCATGCGCAGACGGCTAAAAACGCCATCCGAAAGAATTCAGAAATTTACACATCGACCAGAATAAGGCCCTTAGTGACCATTATTGCTATGATATAAAGTATCATCTAATATGTGACACATCTACATTGTAAATAAGATGTTTCCCATTTTGATTCAATTTTAATAAAAACAGCACACAAGAGCAATTACTTTAGTTCTGTACATTTGTATACAATAAAAAAGAAAACAAAAGCATTGAAATATTTAACATTGGAATACATGAAATTTCTGTGTTACATATTTGTAATTCAATATTTTTTTCCAGAAGGAATGTTGAGGCACGACATAGTCTGCAGATGTTTCTTTATAGAAACTTATAATACATTTTTCATTCCTCCGAGGTCCGTAGCTGAAAATACACACCTGATGGAGAGCATAAAAATTGGATTTTTCAGTAAGTACAAGATAAAAGATGGGAAGTGGGAGGAAAAGGAGGAGGGCAGTAGCAAGCAGTGGGAATCCCTTTAACCAAGGTTTGTAAAGCTTACATGATCTCACAGGAGAATTCTACAATAAAATCACTGAAAGGCAGTCATCGACAGTACACACATCAACAGGAAAAGAGCAAAATGGGTACTTTTGATAAATTTGCAAAGGTTTTGTGACAGGGTAAAAACAAAACTCATTGTTATCAAACAAATTATGCCTGCTGCCTTAAAGCATATTCCCTATAAACTGAGATTACAATGAAAGAATGGCAATGATTATAATTACATATAACTTTTCTTTTTCATTTGCCATATGACTAATGCTTTGGAAAGCACTCAGACATACAACTATATTTAATTTAATGGAGGCTTATCAAGTACATCCACGTCATTGATATTTACAACGCCACATTACGTATATTAATTTATTTATTTATTATATATGAGAAAATGAGCTCTGTCTGCAAAATGTTACAGCATATGGTAATTGTGAAGTATCTGTGACATTTTATTTTAATGTTATAATGTCTCACGTATGAGTTTGTCAGTGGTGTTACAGTATGAGATAAATGCACAAGCTGCCAATAGGCATATGGTTCTGTCTAGATCCACTTCTGTTTCTTGACGAGGATGTGATGTTAGGTGAGGGTGTAAGATGTTAGATGCCCTCACAGCATTTGTTATCTGTAATTTATATAGTTGTAGCTTCTTTTATTTTAGCTGTATTGTACACTCACCATGCTTCGGGCACGGTGACTCTCTTCGCTCGACACCGATTTATATTTCCCCTCCAGGTATACGTGGACCCAGTCAAAAAAAAAAAGGGGGGGGGGGGGATTTAATCACTCTAAGGTGAAAAAAACCCTGTGGGCGCCACTAGATTGTATGTTTTAACCCGCAGCTTACACACAGAGGGAGGTCACTCCTCAACAAAATATATGATGTAAGGAAAAAAGGAATGGTTTGTGGAGTGTTTACAACATAAATTAGTCAGAAAAATGTTTAGATCAATTGGGTATCACAAATTTGAAATTATATTTATTTGTATCAGAGTAAAAATCACGGAATAAAAAAAAAATATATACAATATATGTAATTATTGACAAGGCAATTGCAATACAAATAATAATAAATACAATATATATAGCAGCTTTGATATGCTTGTATGAGCTTTGGGAATATAAATAAAAACAATAAGTCAGTGATATCCTTTTACCAGTCCCGCTTGTTCCTATAATGCTTCCATTGGATGATTTAGAGTCCCCACATTATGAGTCCAAGATTATGTGTGCCGGAATTGAAGGGAATCCATATACCTGACTGGGTGAGATAGCTTGTATATTTGTAATCCACTTTGGGAATGGAGCTTACCTCTTTATTGGTATCCAAGGAGTAAGCAGGTGGTGGTTTACCCAAATGATTGAATCCGGAAGTGCCACACGGACTGGGGAAGATGGTTGGGGTGGAAGCTGGTCCAAGGGGATAAAGTGCAGGTGTTCCCAAAAGCTCAGTCAATAGGAGTGCCTCTAACGCGTTTTGTTGTTCCTGACAACTTTTTCAAAGGTGTAACACTCTGTATTAGGCAGGGGTTTATATACCCTGATACAGGAAATACATCATACAGGAAATACATCATGCATAATTACCCAATTGATCATGTATCTTTAAATAATATCAATGACTGTTTCTAATAATAAAAATCTAAGGTGGAGGCAGACCTAAAATGTATAATTAATATTGAAATAATTGTTAAGTTGAGGCAGAATTTTATATTTAAAAATAGGTATGTGTCAGATGCATTTCCGGTAGTTGGCACGCAAAACGTGACCAACTTCCGGTCTTTGGAACGCAAGTTGCGTTTTAGTAAGTGGAGGTGCTAATCTCCCACATAGTTGGCATCAGTGTGATAAGAACATCTCTCATCATCTCCCCAGCTGGGGAAATGGAGAGCAAACACAGTGAAGCTGTACCAATATGCGGCTCCCAGCATCTCTGCACGGTCCGCCAGTGTCAGGACATCCGGCTTCCGTACTTCCGATTTCACGTACTTCCTGCTGGTGGATCGTAGTGGGACTAAAATCTTTGTCTTAGTATTATTTATGGAGGGGGGGGGAGACATGGAGGATAGCTTCCGGTTTGTGGCCCGCATAAACGGGCAAATGGTACGCATTGGGCTAGAGCCAATTCTTTTTAGATAGAGAATCTCATTGGCTGTACTATAATAATAATCAAAAATTATTAAACACTCAGAAAAAAACAAATAATAATAGTAATTGTCATATTTTAGTCATAGATATATAATAGTGCAATAATATGTGGTTCTCCAAGTCCCAGCATGCGGGGGAGGCTTGCTGGGACTCATAGTTCCACGGCATAAGACAATAGTTTTTAATCTATTTTTTTACACAAAGATCAGCTCAATGCCCACAGCCCAGGGGCATTGAGGACAGCACCAGGCTTCAGCCTGGTCAGGTAAGTTCTGGAGGGGGGGACCCCTTTATTGGGGGGGTCCCCACTCCCCCAGGACCCCTGGCCAGGCTGACTGGTCGGTAGGGTTAATGCTTTGGCCGCGGGACCTTATATAATAAGTGTCCCCCGGCTGTGGCATTACCCTGCTGGCTGGTTGTGCCTGGGGCTGGTTCTTAAAATATGAGGGACCCCTAGTCATTTTGTCCCCCCTATTTTGGGAACCAGCCCCGGACCTGGAGCCTGGGGCTTGTTGTTAAAAGTCGGGGAACCCCTATTTGTCGGGTTCCCTGATTTTTAATTACTGGTCCCGGCTCTTTCAGTCTGGTGCTGGTTATGGCTGTGGGGGGGGGGGGGGGGGGGGGGAAACCCCACGCCGTTTTTTTTATTTATTTATTTATTTTTATTTCTATTTTTTTTTTACACTTTGCAGCCTGCACGGATCTGACTGATCCGTGCAGACTGCCTGTAGGAATTCCTATTAGCGGACGTATATACGGCCAGCTAATACAAATTAATACGACATTGGAGGGTTACAAAGCAGTCGTATATGACTGCTTTGTAAATCCCCCTCCGGAACACGACTTTGCATACGAGGTATGCAGTCATATTCATTTGTAGCAAGAATACGAATACAATTATTTGTATTCGTATTCTTAGTAAATTTCCCCCATTAAGTTCAACTTGGTCATTAAGACCCTCAGGGTGGATGGAATTCAATTAGTGCTTCCAGTACACCTCCTGGCAGCACAGACTGTTGAAGCGGTCACCGCCTTTTTTGGTGTTTTTGAAACAATTTTTTAAACAGCTGGCGTCACTGTTGTGGTGCAATAAGTAGTATTTAGATACCTTATGTTTGTATAGTTTATTCATAATGTTGCGCTGTGCTCAAGAAAACGTATTTTTAAAGAATGCGTCGTGCGTCCAATATATTTAAGATCACAAGAACAGGACAACATTTAAATCACATGTGTGGTGTCACAGTTTATGAAGGATTTGATCTTATATTGTTTATTATCACCTGTTATACGTGGACCCAGTGCGTGATGATAAAAGTCAAGAAACAGAAGTAGATCGAGCCACAACCATAGACCTATAGTCATCTAGATTTAAAAAAAAAAAACAACGAAAGAAAAAAAAAACAGACATTTGTACAATATCTCACACACAGTTACACCATTTTAAACATAAATGAAACCATTCATATCTTGATGGGGACATACAATCATCACCTGTAAATGGCACATATTCACCGATTACAACTGCTTGAATGGATAGTTTACTAAATAATGGTGGCCAATAAGTTTTATATATTGGATCCATGAGGCTTATCTGTGTTGAAATGTCTATGTTCCTCTCATGTTTGCCTGGTCTTCATCAAAGGGTCTATATGTACTGAGAGAAAAATATAGAGTTACATGCAATACAACTTTCTTGTTTACCTGTGGTATATCCTCATATGCCACCACTACGGTAATTACAGAAGTACTCCTGCCCTGACTATTTCCATGGGGCAAATCTGATGCCACCATGCCGCTGTGTTTTTCCTCCACCATTGCAACATTGGGGGTTATTCTGATTCACTCAGAAAGGCACAATCACTCTCTAATGGACAAAACCATGTGCACTGCAGGTGGGGCTGATGTAACATGTGCAGAGAGAGTTAGATTTGGGTGTTTTATTGTTTCTGTGCAGGGTAAATACAGGCTGATTTATTTTTACACTGCAATATAGATACCAATTTGAAGTACACCCCCCACCCAAATCTAACTCTCTCTGCACATGCTACATCAGCCCCACCTGTAGTGCATATGGTTTTGTCCATTAGAGAGTGATTGTGACTTTCCAAGTGAATCAGAATAACCCCCATTGTTTCAGCACCAAAGGTGTTCAAAAAGGATAAATTACCTCTTTGTTATTAACCAATCTTTATTACAATGTGGTTTCCAGGTTTTAGTGGAAACTAGCACTGAGGATGACTGAGTATTTTTATGCACCAAGAGCAGGATATGTCTGAGAGAATGCACTGTTATAGTCAACCTACAGTATTGCAGATTTCATGGTTTAGCCACTTGTAACTGACCACAGGTGTTGCTGATTCATTGAATCCAAGACACAAACTTAACAATTCAATTCACAAAACCCATTATGTATGCATAGTACTGGTCTCCCTACGTCACAAATTAAATATATGCAGCTCCAAAGAGTGCCCAGAAAATACACATAAGGAAAATGGGTTGATCTCAACACAACCTACTACTGGACTTCATTCTCATGGGGTGGGGCTATATTCAAATTTAGATGCTCCCAGACTGCCTCCTCCATGCCCCTTCCTGTGTGACCAGGCTGCACCCTCCCAAAGGGAGCATCCTTAAATTAGGCAAGTGTGACCTATCGTAATTTTTATTGTTTAATTTATTGAAAACATATTTGCTATTTCAATACTGTTTATCCAGGACAGTTAATTAATGTTTCCATTATTACTACATGTACTATTTTTATTTTATTCACTTTCTAGTGATTTTTTCAATTTATAGTAGCTCACATTATTAGTGCAGAAAAAGACTTGAACCTTAATCTTTTTGAAGACTGAGTTAACTAAATGGGCAGATCGATTACACCTACAGATGGAGCCCCTCTCATTTAGTCCTGGTGCCCACCAGAACCTCCCCTTTGATGAACGCCGGTGGAGAGGGACTCCATTAAACTGGGACGAGCTCACGTCCCAGTCTCTCAGCGCTGGGGCATCGGGTCCCTGCCCGTCTCCGCTTCAGGGAGATGGGCAGGGTTGGGGGGGGGGTAACGAGGGGGAGCACCGGTGGTGGTGGGAACCCGGGTGTGGAGCTCCATTGCCACGGGGCACGTGAGTGACCCCTGGCAGGAGCTGGTGGTTGCAGGGGGCTGGCGATAGTTTTGCCAGCCCCCGACAAGATCCATTACATCTGTAAAGCTCTCCTTTATGATAAGTTACTTTCTATTCACACCTCCTCTATTACAATTATACCAACATCTATGGCTAAATGCAAGATGTGTGTTTTTTGGGGGATGGGGTGTGTCACAAAACGGAAAAAAATTGCACGTTTTCTGAAATCGCACATTATAGTGTGTGATTTGCGGTTAAAATCACATGTTTTGATGTGACCAAAATATCGCACATCAAAAATTAAATTCAGAGGTTTTCAAATTCTAAAGTATACAAATTGCAAATGCACTAGGGTGCAACATTTAAAACAGAAGCATGCACAGAACAGTAGGATCCATGCATGCTTCTGTCTGTTAAAGTGTGTAAGTTAAAATAAAAAAAAGGGGGGGGGGGAGGGGTGCTTTGAGCTAGTCCAGGTTGCAGAAATACATGAAACTTATGATATAGGGGCTCCCTATATTTATAAAACCAGCTCTGGGGCACCTGGACCCAAGAGGACCGACCTACACCGGAACTAGGTGAGTGAAATTTTTTTCCAACAGCTTTATATGGGATTTTTACTGGACAAGTGGACAGAATCTATGTAGGAACATAAGTAAGTATGTATGTGTGAAAGTGCATGTACGTAATTAAAGTTTTATTTTAGTATTGGTCTTGCTGTTGAACAACAAATCCCAGCAGGTTATTTAATGCCTCACATGCAGGTGCTTGTGGATCTCCAAGAACCCGCATGCAGGGGAGGCTTACTGGGATTTATATTTCCATAGAAGAACCCAATATTTTCCCAAAATTTTTTCATTTAACCACTTTTGCGGTGCTAAAAAATTGCACCTAGCCTAAAGAAGTGAACATTCTCATTACTAAAATTTTTTTAATGCTTCCTTTTGAGATATTATTGGGGAGCACTACTCTTGAATAGTGAATATTGCTTTATGTACTGTAAAGGGGCTTCCAATATATTTGTACACACTGACTGATGCCATACAATAGGCTGCTTTTTAAGCTTAGTCTCTTATATGTAAAGCAATGCAGCTGTTTATATGTTTTTAAATAATGAATGAACATTATTATTAAGGTCTCTTTGCTCTCTGGTTACTTGCAATACACTACATTTCTGTTTGGTAGTGCTTACTGCATATACAGTCATGCCAGTATCTATGTAGAATTGTGATTAAAAAGACTGTACAACAAACAGCTCTTCCAAAAAAGACTGCCTTTACCATTCTAGGACCTCTAGGTTTTTGGACCAGGAGTCCTTAATCACATGGATGGCTGTCGGCCACTGCATGCATGAGCTGCAGCGGACACAAAGATGGATTCTATTGGGTGCTTATTAGTGCGCAATGCACAAAGAAGCCTATAGGCTAGTATTAGGCAATACTATCTATAGATCCAAGCTATGGAAAAGTTCTCATTCTTGAATTTGGTACATATTCTAAATGCATCCAAAAATCAGAAAATGGCAGCTATGGAGTTTTGAGTAAATTTTGCCTTTTAGTACATTCCACCCATAATCATATAATAAGACTAGAATTTGGACATTATTTTGTTTTTATTTAAATGTATCTGTAGAGTGTCATTGCAATTATTAGATTTACTTTATTTGAATCAATAATGTACTGTTGCATTGGTTATTTTCCATTACAAAAAAAATCTACATCATTAATGCACAGAATAAAAGGATCTTGTTACCACAGCAACATAATAGCAATGTAACCACATTCAATGAATGCGGCCTGCAGAAGGGGTTTGAACATATTAAACAGTAACTTATTGTACAATTATAACATTAAAAAAAGAATGCATAGCCTTTAGACTGACATTTAAACTTGAATTCACCAGTTAACATAATAAAATAATATACAATTGGTCTCCGCTAATAAATGTTAAATTGTTAGATGTATCATCGTCTGTTTTAGTTATTTTATGTATCTCATTATACAGTATTATTTCTCATGCATTTATGATGACACTGAAAACAATCTACTATATTTTTTTAAGCAGACCATTTTAATGAAAGCTTATTTGATTTGATCAAGCCATTCCGGTAGTGTCAGATTAACTCTAAGAAATAAATTCTGTAATTTATCACAGAACTGAAGCAGGCAACTCACTTCGGTAAAGTAAAAAGTGATGACATCCTTCTGCCAATTTTCCTTTATCATTTTTTGACGCAGTAGCAAAGGCTCAATACTGGAAGCTGTACGTTACTTGATTTGGAAATTAAATATTTTCCTGGAATTTATTTCATATAGCAAATATATTACCTGACAAAGAGACGTTAAGTATATCAAACCAATATTTTGTCAAACCATGCCAGATATAAAAATATAAGATATGCTATATAAACTAGTGGCCAAATTTACTAAACAAAAGGTTGGTGTAGAATTTGCCAGAAACTGCTACTAATTGATGGAAGTTTTTATGTCTTATTGCTCGCATTTACTAAATGGCAGATTTTAAGCTTACATTAGAGTTGAGCGGGCTTGCTTTTATCTTGGAATGTGAGTTATTCAAAGTGGCTGCTCAAGAATTCTCCCCTTGCTTGGATTGTAAACCTAGACAAAACATCATCCAGGGTCAGACTCCCACAGGATTCTATATACAGTAAGTGCCAGCATCTGCGATCTGGGACCATTTCACAGCAGACTGTGGAGAAAACTGTGTTTTCTGATGGTTTGTGCTTACTCCACACTACAGAGCTGACCTACTGTATCTGCATGTACTCCATGTGCATACACTTAACCTAGCTGTGCTGACATTCTATCTACATTCATTAATTTACTCCAATAGCTGAACTTACCTGTGTCCAATGAGTGCTCCAGTAGTTGAGCTAACCTATCTCTGTGTGCTTTGCGTAAATTCACTCCAGTGGCTGACCTGACTCATCTTTGCCCACTGTGTCCATCCACTCCAGTGCTGCTTAATGTTATTACTGGCTGAGCTAGTTTACAGTACAGACAGTTAGCAAGATATTTACATAGAAACATAGAATTTGACGGCAGATAAGAACCATTTGGCCCATCTAGTCTGCCCCTTTTTTATCCTTCAGGTAATATCAACCCTTTTTAATCCTTATTTCTTTGTAAGGATATTCATATGCCTATCCCAAGCATGTTTAAAGTGTTCTTCTGTCTTAGCCTCTACCACCTCTGATGGGAGGCTATTCCACTTATCCACTACCCTTTCTGTGAAGTAATTCTTTCTAACATTTCCCCTGAACCTACCTTCCTCCAGTTTCAGTGCATGTCCTCATGTTCTATTACTAATTTTCCTTTGAAGAAAATTTCCCTCCTGAACTATGTTGAAACCCTTGATATATTTGAAGATGTCTATCATGTCCCCACTTTCCCTTCTCTGCTCCAAACTATACATGTTAAGATCTTTTAGTCTTTCCAGGTAAGTTTTGTGATGTAGGCCATGCGCCATTTTAGTTGCCATTAATGCTCTCTAATGTATTTATATCCTTCTGAAGATATGGTCTCCAGAACTGGACACAGTATTCCAGATGGGGCCGTACCAATGACCTATAAAGTGGCATTATTACTTCTTTTTTTCTGCTACTGATTCCTTTTCCTATGCAACCAAGCATCTGACTAGCCTTCCTCATTGCTTTGCTACATTGATTTCCTGCCTTTAAGTCACTTGAAATAGTGACTCCTAGATCCCTTTCCTCCTCAGTAGTTTCCATTATAGTACCCTTGATACTATATTGAGCTTTTGGGTTTTTGAGTCCCAAGTGCATAATTTTGAATTTTTTTTTAGTATTAAACTGTAGTTGCCATGCTCTTGACCAATTCTCAAGTTTACCTAGCTCATCAGTCATTTGATTTACCCCTCCTTGTGGGTCTACTCTGTTGCATATCTTTGTGTCATCTGCAAAAATGCATACTTTCCCTTCAATATAATTTGCAATGTCACTATTTGTTTTTCATTTATTATAGTGCAAGAAAAGAGTCACATCTATTGCCTAAGTGTCACACTGGTGCTACACTGGGACTCCACAGAATGTACCCCACTGCACCATTGTTGACATAATAAATATAAACACCTTTGTTGAAATAATAACATAAGCAGTTTGTCCTGCTATTTTGTGTTGCCACTTTCAAATATTTTTTGTTTGTATATAATATGTGTGCACTGTATGCCACTAGCACATTGTTACCATAATAGTATAAGCATCTTTGTTGCCATATTTGTTGACATAATAAATATAAGCACCTTTTGTTGGCATAATATGAGTGTTTTTGTTGACATAATACATATAAACAATGTAACTGTTATAAATATATAAGCTGTTTGACTTGCTGGTATTCGTTGTCATTTAAAAAAAAAAACCTTTTGTATACAAGCTACAGTATGGGCACTGTATGCCATCACACCTTTATTGACATACTAATAATAGATATATTGTGGGTTGATTCCCTACTATGTGTTCTTTTCAAAAACATAAAAAAATCCTTTTTTTATTGTACAACCTATGGGCACTGTACACCAATGCAACACTGTTCATATAAATAGAAGCACTGTGATACCCTTCTGTGTGAGTTGTCATTTGGGAAATGTTAACTATTATTGCTTACTTTTCTTATACAACTCATAAGTGTTGAGTTAATTGATATCCATAACAAACACCCCCGGCCGGCCGCCTTGAAGTCTAACTTCTGTTCATGATGCCAGCAACATCTGGCAACTGCAGCAACTGCAAGACCAGATCTTCTGGTGGGAGATAGACCAGAGACTTTCAGCCACCTCATAATCCAACTTCAGGTTGTGATGTCGGCGGCACCCACTAGCGGAACTATATAGTCAATTCCAGCCAATTTTTGTGAATGGGGGATATAATATATATTATAAACTGTAGGCTACTACCTATTTAATTTATTGAGAAAACCCCCATATATCCAGTTATACTGGACATTCAAATCAGGAGCCAATCATTGGAAACAGGAAGTGAGATCAGAAGTTAACTGCAGAAATGCTGCTACCAAGTCATTAGCCACTCCATACAAACCCAGTGGAAGGGAATATACTCCCGAAACATGTTCATTTTATGAGGGGCAATTTTTTACCAAGCCTCACCCTGAGGAAGGATAAGGTAAAGTCCATAAGCTATTTTCAACATTCACCCGATCCGGAAGGGTCCTTACTTGTCATTTAACCCAAGTGTGCTTCCTTACCTTCCACTGTTATCATTCTTGGATCAAACATCCCATTTTATTTTTTGATAATATAAATTATATTTTCATCTTCAATTTGAGTGGCTACATTTTAAAGATAACTTGTAAAGGTTTTGTACCTTAAGCCGATATCCTTTTTGGAGCGCATTCAGGATATCTCACCTCACCCAGACATCCATAACAAACAGTTTAGAAAAGAGCAGAAGCATACAATTCACTAGAAGCAGTGGCAAGGAAATACACAGACCTTAATTTATAAGTGAGGGTTCTGCAATTGGTAGTGAGGTCATTTCTTCTGTCTCTAATGACATTGCATGCCTTTCTCACTCCAGGACTGATTTAGACCTGCTTGCAGCAGGTCCTAATTTGCACCCTCTGATGATAGTTGCAGTCTGTGCATGCGCATTGTCGCCAATGTGCATGTGCAGGATCTGGCTGTGAACAGCTTTGGCTAATTTTTTCTCCTCCGAGGCACTCACAGTCTGAGTGATAGGCAGTGTGCGGTCCTGGATGGTCCCCCAGAATTTATTGGGCATGTTCACAAAAAGAGTGGGAGCTCCCATAGAAACGCTGGGTGGGCCCAGCAAACACAGGCATTCCCCTGCTCGTGTGAGACAGGCAGATGATGCCAGCACCCACTCCAATTTGAAGGGTGCAGTTCCACATGGTCACTATTTCTTGATTTAGTTGGTGGAACTGTTCTTGTAGCAGATGCAATCTTCTACATGCAACAGAGTATAGAAAAATACTAGATTTGTTTCTGCCAACAAACAGCATCTCCTGCATGCCCCTGCCATTTCAAAAACATTCTGAACCACTAAGTTTTCCATGTGAAGTGTTCAAAATTTACCAAATTGTAATGATCTTACAATATGTCTTACAATTGAAAATAGAAAGCTAGCAGCTTTCTCCTTAGTTTGTCAAGAGTTTAATACACACTTTCAGAACCTCTGGGAGACTCCAAAGCTAGAGATGGAGACTTGGGACATTATTCTGGTTGACTCACAAGGCTGTGAAATTCCATCAAAGGCCCCCTACTGGCAAGCCGCGATCCCCTACGATTCCCCAAATGGCTGCGAATGGATGTTTTCCATAATCTCCGTATGAATGCGAGTGTGAATCAACAAGAATACCCCCCTTGGTTCCAATAAAAGTGGCGTATTCTCTTTCAATCCACATTAACAGCTGGTATGTCCATGACATTGAAAAAATACCACAACTTGCTGTCCAACAGTAGTCAGGATCTAGTGCAAGGACTGATATCTATGAAAAAAGTTATAGAAATATATAGCTGTTGGAAGGACTCTCCTCCCTACATTCTTGCAATGACATTTGGTTCAAAAGGTAACATCATAGATATTAGACTTTTTTTTAGCAAATTATGGTTATCGATGGTAAAATGTTAATAAAGTAATATAAGTAATATGTGCACTCCCCTGAGTTTTACTATGTGTCTTCAACATTTCAGCTGCAAATTGGTTTATTTCTACCCACATAGACCCGAGGAGACAAAAACAAGCAGGAAATAAGGAATGAAAACAAACACAGACAAAACAAAAACAGTGTTCTCTTCACTAATGCCCCTTTCCCACTGCAGCTCTTAAATGGTATATTGCCTTTTTTTCCCCACAATTTACCGTTTAAGGCTGCAGTGGGAAAGCGCCAGAGTTGAAATACCGGTTAAAGTTAACCGGTATTTCAACCCGTTTTAAAAGCAGAGACCTACACGTTTAAATACTGTTTTTAAGGCAGTGTGAATGCCTCTTAAACGGTATTTAAAAATCCCACACTACTTCCCCCTCCCCTGGTACCTTTCCTGGAAGGGTACCTGCACCGCACCCACCCCCTCCCCTGGCACTTACCTGCGTGGGGGATCCGGGCAGCGGGTCCGGCATGGGCACAGCACTTCAGGTCCCTCCCTATGGCTGGTGATGGATGCAGGGCAGCGGGGTGGGGTCCATTTGGGATCCGGGCAGTCCCTGGGGCTGATGGTAACTAGTAGTTCCCACTATGCGCATGTGTATTGAGAGCCGTGCATATAAATGAGCCACTCATTACATATGCGCATATGTAATGAGTGGCTCATTTATATTCACGGCACTCAATACACATGCGCATAGTGGGAACTACTAGTTACCATCAGCCCCAGGGACTGCCCAGATCCCAATTAGACCCCACCCCGCTGCCTCCCCACTGCCCTGCATCCATCACCAGCCACAGGGAGGGACCTGAAGTGCTGTGCCCATGCCATGATGCCGGACCCCGCTGCCCAGATCCCCCACGCAGGTAAGTGCCAGGGGAGGGGGTGGGTGCAGGGTAGGTACCAGGGGAGGGAGGGGGTGCAGGGCAGGTACCAGGGGAGGGAGGGGGGGGTGCAGGGCAGGTACCAGGGGAGGGAGGGTGGGTCCAGGAAAGGTACATGGGGGGGGGTTATGAAAGACAGGCACTCTTTTTTAAATGGTTCACTGCGATGGGAATAGCACTTAAATGGTATTTAAAACGGTAATCTAGTGCAATGTGAATGCTAATACCGTTTTAAATACCGTTTAAAAATACCGGTACTTTAACTGGCTCTGCAGTGGGAAAGCAGCATTAAATGCTAAGTAGAAAGATAGAGGAAGGAACACATTGTAGCAGGCCAACATTACACGTTTGCTGAGCTCCTCTATGAGTGAGGTTGGCTACAGGGTGCTAGTGTTCCAAGACAAGTTTGAAGTTGAGGTGTACAGTATATGGGCAGACTAAATGGGCCAAGTGGTTCTCATCTGCTGTCAAAATTATATGATCAACAATCTTCTATGAGTTTATCAGACCCTTACCATCGCTGTGAATTGAATCAGTCAATCAGATGAATGATTTCCTTGGGAGTCTAAGGGTTGGCATCATGGGTATTTAACTGTTCAGCCCTGAATCGGTTATCCCAAAACAAATTCTCTTCCTCGGTGTCTGATGTCATTAGCAAAGTGGAAATACTGTACAGTGCATTAAAAAGGTTTACCTGTATCTTGCACAAACTGGAAGTGAAAATAAATAATATATATTTAAGCATGATTATGCAGAAACTTACAGTTATAATGGAATTTATATTCAGCATTCACAAGGAAACTAAATAGTTTCCTCTGCTCGGTAATCAGTACAAAAGAGGGGTTAATGCGCACATTATTCTAAAAATGACTTTTCATTTTTAAAGCACAATACAATTTTCATCCCCCAGATAAATCTGCCACTGCTCATTAAGAAGATATATGCAGATTATTAGGCAGGCATCCCATTCAAAATATTACAGTTCCCAGAGTATATGTTCTATAACAAAAGCAAGCCACTAATAGCCTGATGCACTAATTACCCTAGTCTAATGTTCACAAAAATAGGTATTGTGTGCCAACATTTCTTATTAAAACTACAAATCATTACAAAATGTGAAAAATAGCCACAAACAAAGCATGGTAATAGCATTACAACTTTTTCAATGCTCTGCAGCATGCCAGTTTGCAGCACTTTGGGATGCACAAAGGTGGTTTCTGTTTATTTACTGAAAACTTAGGCCATAGGCTGTGCTATTTACAGTCGGACATAGAGACAAAAATGTTTTCTCTTCATAATATGTCATTTAATCAAATTGAGCCTTCATTTCTAGGATGTACTGCAATAGTTTACAAAAGGATCTCCACTGAGTCAAGATCACTGGTAAAATTTATAGCCTTAAGGCTATTATCCATTAGCTGTGTTAAGGACACACACACAGGCTTTCAGTGCCAAATGCTTTTGCTTGGGAAGCCAACACTTACACAGTACATGTGCCTACACTTACAGTACCAGACTGTGTAAATTCTTAGTTTCTGGAACACTACCATGGATATGTTCTATATAGTGATTTTTTTTTCTATAAAAAGGCAACTTTAATCAGGAAACTGTTATCTAGTTTAAAGTGACACATGATCCAATATTTAGAGTAGCTGCCACACATATATTTTATTTTTTCAGAAATGATTTCATGGATTTTTCCTGTTCCTTAAACTTTTTAAAGAAAATGTAAGACCAAAATTGTTGTGTGTAAGCACCTATGATGAACGCCGGTGGAGAGGGACTCCATTAAACTGGGACGAGCTCACGTCCCAGTCTCTCAGCGCTGGGGCATCGGGTCCCTGCCCGTCTCCGCTTCAGGGAGATGGGCAGGGTTGGGGGGGGGGTAACGAGGGGGAGCACCGGTGGTGGTGGGAACCCGGGTGTGGAGCTCCATTGCCACGGGGCACGTGAGTGACCCCTGGCAGGAGCTGGTGGTTGCAGGGGGCTGGCGATAGTTTTGCCAGCCCCCGACAAGATCCATTACATCTGTAAAGCTCTCCTTTATGATAAGTTACTTTCTATTCACACCTCCTCTATTACAATTATACCAACATCTATGGCTAAATGCAAGATGTGTGTTTTTTGGGGGATGGGGTGTGTCACAAAACGGAAAAAAATTGCACGTTTTCTGAAATCGCACATTATAGTGTGTGATTTGCGGTTAAAATCACATGTTTTGATGTGACCAAAATATCGCACATCAAAAATTAAATTCAGAGGTTTTCAAATTCTAAAGTATACAAATTGCAAATGCACTAGGGTGCAACATTTAAAACAGAAGCATGCACAGAACAGTAGGATCCATGCATGCTTCTGTCTGTTAAAGTGTGTAAGTTAAAATAAAAAAAAGGGGGGGGGGGAGGGGTGCTTTGAGCTAGTCCAGGTTGCAGAAATACATGAAACTTATGATATAGGGGCTCCCTATATTTATAAAACCAGCTCTGGGGCACCTGGACCCAAGAGGACCGACCTACACCGGAACTAGGTGAGTGAAATTTTTTTCCAACAGCTTTATATGGGATTTTTACTGGACAAGTGGACAGAATCTATGTAGGAACATAAGTAAGTATGTATGTGTGAAAGTGCATGTACGTAATTAAAGTTTTATTTTAGTATTGGTCTTGCTGTTGAACAACAAATCCCAGCAGGTTATTTAATGCCTCACATGCAGGTGCTTGTGGATCTCCAAGAACCCGCATGCAGGGGAGGCTTACTGGGATTTATATTTCCATAGAAGAACCCAATATTTTCCCAAAATTTTTTCATTTAACCACTTTTGCGGTGCTAAAAAATTGCACCTAGCCTAAAGAAGTGAACATTCTCATTACTAAAATTTTTTTAATGCTTCCTTTTGAGATATTATTGGGGAGCACTACTCTTGAATAGTGAATATTGCTTTATGTACTGTAAAGGGGCTTCCAATATATTTGTACACACTGACTGATGCCATACAATAGGCTGCTTTTTAAGCTTAGTCTCTTATATGTAAAGCAATGCAGCTGTTTATATGTTTTTAAATAATGAATGAACATTATTATTAAGGTCTCTTTGCTCTCTGGTTACTTGCAATACACTACATTTCTGTTTGGTAGTGCTTACTGCATATACAGTCATGCCAGTATCTATGTAGAATTGTGATTAAAAAGACTGTACAACAAACAGCTCTTCCAAAAAAGACTGCCTTTACCATTCTAGGACCTCTAGGTTTTTGGACCAGGAGTCCTTAATCACATGGATGGCTGTCGGCCACTGCATGCATGAGCTGCAGCGGACACAAAGATGGATTCTATTGGGTGCTTATTAGTGCGCAATGCACAAAGAAGCCTATAGGCTAGTATTAGGCAATACTATCTATAGATCCAAGCTATGGAAAAGTTCTCATTCTTGAATTTGGTACATATTCTAAATGCATCCAAAAATCAGAAAATGGCAGCTATGGAGTTTTGAGTAAATTTTGCCTTTTAGTACATTCCACCCATAATCATATAATAAGACTAGAATTTGGACATTATTTTGTTTTTATTTAAATGTATCTGTAGAGTGTCATTGCAATTATTAGATTTACTTTATTTGAATCAATAATGTACTGTTGCATTGGTTATTTTCCATTACAAAAAAAATCTACATCATTAATGCACAGAATAAAAGGATCTTGTTACCACAGCAACATAATAGCAATGTAACCACATTCAATGAATGCGGCCTGCAGAAGGGGTTTGAACATATTAAACAGTAACTTATTGTACAATTATAACATTAAAAAAAGAATGCATAGCCTTTAGACTGACATTTAAACTTGAATTCACCAGTTAACATAATAAAATAATATACAATTGGTCTCCGCTAATAAATGTTAAATTGTTAGATGTATCATCGTCTGTTTTAGTTATTTTATGTATCTCATTATACAGTATTATTTCTCATGCATTTATGATGACACTGAAAACAATCTACTATATTTTTTTAAGCAGACCATTTTAATGAAAGCTTATTTGATTTGATCAAGCCATTCCGGTAGTGTCAGATTAACTCTAAGAAATAAATTCTGTAATTTATCACAGAACTGAAGCAGGCAACTCACTTCGGTAAAGTAAAAAGTGATGACATCCTTCTGCCAATTTTCCTTTATCATTTTTTGACGCAGTAGCAAAGGCTCAATACTGGAAGCTGTACGTTACTTGATTTGGAAATTAAATATTTTCCTGGAATTTATTTCATATAGCAAATATATTACCTGACAAAGAGACGTTAAGTATATCAAACCAATATTTTGTCAAACCATGCCAGATATAAAAATATAAGATATGCTATATAAACTAGTGGCCAAATTTACTAAACAAAAGGTTGGTGTAGAATTTGCCAGAAACTGCTACTAATTGATGGAAGTTTTTATGTCTTATTGCTCGCATTTACTAAATGGCAGATTTTAAGCTTACATTAGAGTTGAGCGGGCTTGCTTTTATCTTGGAATGTGAGTTATTCAAAGTGGCTGCTCAAGAATTCTCCCCTTGCTTGGATTGTAAACCTAGACAAAACATCATCCAGGGTCAGACTCCCACAGGATTCTATATACAGTAAGTGCCAGCATCTGCGATCTGGGACCATTTCACAGCAGACTGTGGAGAAAACTGTGTTTTCTGATGGTTTGTGCTTACTCCACACTACAGAGCTGACCTACTGTATCTGCATGTACTCCATGTGCATACACTTAACCTAGCTGTGCTGACATTCTATCTACATTCATTAATTTACTCCAATAGCTGAACTTACCTGTGTCCAATGAGTGCTCCAGTAGTTGAGCTAACCTATCTCTGTGTGCTTTGCGTAAATTCACTCCAGTGGCTGACCTGACTCATCTTTGCCCACTGTGTCCATCCACTCCAGTGCTGCTTAATGTTATTACTGGCTGAGCTAGTTTACAGTACAGACAGTTAGCAAGATATTTACATAGAAACATAGAATTTGACGGCAGATAAGAACCATTTGGCCCATCTAGTCTGCCCCTTTTTTATCCTTCAGGTAATATCAACCCTTTTTAATCCTTATTTCTTTGTAAGGATATTCATATGCCTATCCCAAGCATGTTTAAAGTGTTCTTCTGTCTTAGCCTCTACCACCTCTGATGGGAGGCTATTCCACTTATCCACTACCCTTTCTGTGAAGTAATTCTTTCTAACATTTCCCCTGAACCTACCTTCCTCCAGTTTCAGTGCATGTCCTCATGTTCTATTACTAATTTTCCTTTGAAGAAAATTTCCCTCCTGAACTATGTTGAAACCCTTGATATATTTGAAGATGTCTATCATGTCCCCACTTTCCCTTCTCTGCTCCAAACTATACATGTTAAGATCTTTTAGTCTTTCCAGGTAAGTTTTGTGATGTAGGCCATGCGCCATTTTAGTTGCCATTAATGCTCTCTAATGTATTTATATCCTTCTGAAGATATGGTCTCCAGAACTGGACACAGTATTCCAGATGGGGCCGTACCAATGACCTATAAAGTGGCATTATTACTTCTTTTTTTCTGCTACTGATTCCTTTTCCTATGCAACCAAGCATCTGACTAGCCTTCCTCATTGCTTTGCTACATTGATTTCCTGCCTTTAAGTCACTTGAAATAGTGACTCCTAGATCCCTTTCCTCCTCAGTAGTTTCCATTATAGTACCCTTGATACTATATTGAGCTTTTGGGTTTTTGAGTCCCAAGTGCATAATTTTGAATTTTTTTTTAGTATTAAACTGTAGTTGCCATGCTCTTGACCAATTCTCAAGTTTACCTAGCTCATCAGTCATTTGATTTACCCCTCCTTGTGGGTCTACTCTGTTGCATATCTTTGTGTCATCTGCAAAAATGCATACTTTCCCTTCAATATAATTTGCAATGTCACTATTTGTTTTTCATTTATTATAGTGCAAGAAAAGAGTCACATCTATTGCCTAAGTGTCACACTGGTGCTACACTGGGACTCCACAGAATGTACCCCACTGCACCATTGTTGACATAATAAATATAAACACCTTTGTTGAAATAATAACATAAGCAGTTTGTCCTGCTATTTTGTGTTGCCACTTTCAAATATTTTTTGTTTGTATATAATATGTGTGCACTGTATGCCACTAGCACATTGTTACCATAATAGTATAAGCATCTTTGTTGCCATATTTGTTGACATAATAAATATAAGCACCTTTTGTTGGCATAATATGAGTGTTTTTGTTGACATAATACATATAAACAATGTAACTGTTATAAATATATAAGCTGTTTGACTTGCTGGTATTCGTTGTCATTTAAAAAAAAAAACCTTTTGTATACAAGCTACAGTATGGGCACTGTATGCCATCACACCTTTATTGACATACTAATAATAGATATATTGTGGGTTGATTCCCTACTATGTGTTCTTTTCAAAAACATAAAAAAATCCTTTTTTTATTGTACAACCTATGGGCACTGTACACCAATGCAACACTGTTCATATAAATAGAAGCACTGTGATACCCTTCTGTGTGAGTTGTCATTTGGGAAATGTTAACTATTATTGCTTACTTTTCTTATACAACTCATAAGTGTTGAGTTAATTGATATCCATAACAAACACCCCCGGCCGGCCGCCTTGAAGTCTAACTTCTGTTCATGATGCCAGCAACATCTGGCAACTGCAGCAACTGCAAGACCAGATCTTCTGGTGGGAGATAGACCAGAGACTTTCAGCCACCTCATAATCCAACTTCAGGTTGTGATGTCGGCGGCACCCACTAGCGGAACTATATAGTCAATTCCAGCCAATTTTTGTGAATGGGGGATATAATATATATTATAAACTGTAGGCTACTACCTATTTAATTTATTGAGAAAACCCCCATATATCCAGTTATACTGGACATTCAAATCAGGAGCCAATCATTGGAAACAGGAAGTGAGATCAGAAGTTAACTGCAGAAATGCTGCTACCAAGTCATTAGCCACTCCATACAAACCCAGTGGAAGGGAATATACTCCCGAAACATGTTCATTTTATGAGGGGCAATTTTTTACCAAGCCTCACCCTGAGGAAGGATAAGGTAAAGTCCATAAGCTATTTTCAACATTCACCCGATCCGGAAGGGTCCTTACTTGTCATTTAACCCAAGTGTGCTTCCTTACCTTCCACTGTTATCATTCTTGGATCAAACATCCCATTTTATTTTTTGATAATATAAATTATATTTTCATCTTCAATTTGAGTGGCTACATTTTAAAGATAACTTGTAAAGGTTTTGTACCTTAAGCCGATATCCTTTTTGGAGCGCATTCAGGATATCTCACCTCACCCAGACATCCATAACAAACAGTTTAGAAAAGAGCAGAAGCATACAATTCACTAGAAGCAGTGGCAAGGAAATACACAGACCTTAATTTATAAGTGAGGGTTCTGCAATTGGTAGTGAGGTCATTTCTTCTGTCTCTAATGACATTGCATGCCTTTCTCACTCCAGGACTGATTTAGACCTGCTTGCAGCAGGTCCTAATTTGCACCCTCTGATGATAGTTGCAGTCTGTGCATGCGCATTGTCGCCAATGTGCATGTGCAGGATCTGGCTGTGAACAGCTTTGGCTAATTTTTTCTCCTCCGAGGCACTCACAGTCTGAGTGATAGGCAGTGTGCGGTCCTGGATGGTCCCCCAGAATTTATTGGGCATGTTCACAAAAAGAGTGGGAGCTCCCATAGAAACGCTGGGTGGGCCCAGCAAACACAGGCATTCCCCTGCTCGTGTGAGACAGGCAGATGATGCCAGCACCCACTCCAATTTGAAGGGTGCAGTTCCACATGGTCACTATTTCTTGATTTAGTTGGTGGAACTGTTCTTGTAGCAGATGCAATCTTCTACATGCAACAGAGTATAGAAAAATACTAGATTTGTTTCTGCCAACAAACAGCATCTCCTGCATGCCCCTGCCATTTCAAAAACATTCTGAACCACTAAGTTTTCCATGTGAAGTGTTCAAAATTTACCAAATTGTAATGATCTTACAATATGTCTTACAATTGAAAATAGAAAGCTAGCAGCTTTCTCCTTAGTTTGTCAAGAGTTTAATACACACTTTCAGAACCTCTGGGAGACTCCAAAGCTAGAGATGGAGACTTGGGACATTATTCTGGTTGACTCACAAGGCTGTGAAATTCCATCAAAGGCCCCCTACTGGCAAGCCGCGATCCCCTACGATTCCCCAAATGGCTGCGAATGGATGTTTTCCATAATCTCCGTATGAATGCGAGTGTGAATCAACAAGAATACCCCCCTTGGTTCCAATAAAAGTGGCGTATTCTCTTTCAATCCACATTAACAGCTGGTATGTCCATGACATTGAAAAAATACCACAACTTGCTGTCCAACAGTAGTCAGGATCTAGTGCAAGGACTGATATCTATGAAAAAAGTTATAGAAATATATAGCTGTTGGAAGGACTCTCCTCCCTACATTCTTGCAATGACATTTGGTTCAAAAGGTAACATCATAGATATTAGACTTTTTTTTAGCAAATTATGGTTATCGATGGTAAAATGTTAATAAAGTAATATAAGTAATATGTGCACTCCCCTGAGTTTTACTATGTGTCTTCAACATTTCAGCTGCAAATTGGTTTATTTCTACCCACATAGACCCGAGGAGACAAAAACAAGCAGGAAATAAGGAATGAAAACAAACACAGACAAAACAAAAACAGTGTTCTCTTCACTAATGCCCCTTTCCCACTGCAGCTCTTAAATGGTATATTGCCTTTTTTTCCCCACAATTTACCGTTTAAGGCTGCAGTGGGAAAGCGCCAGAGTTGAAATACCGGTTAAAGTTAACCGGTATTTCAACCCGTTTTAAAAGCAGAGACCTACACGTTTAAATACTGTTTTTAAGGCAGTGTGAATGCCTCTTAAACGGTATTTAAAAATCCCACACTACTTCCCCCTCCCCTGGTACCTTTCCTGGAAGGGTACCTGCACCGCACCCACCCCCTCCCCTGGCACTTACCTGCGTGGGGGATCCGGGCAGCGGGTCCGGCATGGGCACAGCACTTCAGGTCCCTCCCTATGGCTGGTGATGGATGCAGGGCAGCGGGGTGGGGTCCATTTGGGATCCGGGCAGTCCCTGGGGCTGATGGTAACTAGTAGTTCCCACTATGCGCATGTGTATTGAGAGCCGTGCATATAAATGAGCCACTCATTACATATGCGCATATGTAATGAGTGGCTCATTTATATTCACGGCACTCAATACACATGCGCATAGTGGGAACTACTAGTTACCATCAGCCCCAGGGACTGCCCAGATCCCAATTAGACCCCACCCCGCTGCCTCCCCACTGCCCTGCATCCATCACCAGCCACAGGGAGGGACCTGAAGTGCTGTGCCCATGCCATGATGCCGGACCCCGCTGCCCAGATCCCCCACGCAGGTAAGTGCCAGGGGAGGGGGTGGGTGCAGGGTAGGTACCAGGGGAGGGAGGGGGTGCAGGGCAGGTACCAGGGGAGGGAGGGGGGGGTGCAGGGCAGGTACCAGGGGAGGGAGGGTGGGTCCAGGAAAGGTACATGGGGGGGGGTTATGAAAGACAGGCACTCTTTTTTAAATGGTTCACTGCGATGGGAATAGCACTTAAATGGTATTTAAAACGGTAATCTAGTGCAATGTGAATGCTAATACCGTTTTAAATACCGTTTAAAAATACCGGTACTTTAACTGGCTCTGCAGTGGGAAAGCAGCATTAAATGCTAAGTAGAAAGATAGAGGAAGGAACACATTGTAGCAGGCCAACATTACACGTTTGCTGAGCTCCTCTATGAGTGAGGTTGGCTACAGGGTGCTAGTGTTCCAAGACAAGTTTGAAGTTGAGGTGTACAGTATATGGGCAGACTAAATGGGCCAAGTGGTTCTCATCTGCTGTCAAAATTATATGATCAACAATCTTCTATGAGTTTATCAGACCCTTACCATCGCTGTGAATTGAATCAGTCAATCAGATGAATGATTTCCTTGGGAGTCTAAGGGTTGGCATCATGGGTATTTAACTGTTCAGCCCTGAATCGGTTATCCCAAAACAAATTCTCTTCCTCGGTGTCTGATGTCATTAGCAAAGTGGAAATACTGTACAGTGCATTAAAAAGGTTTACCTGTATCTTGCACAAACTGGAAGTGAAAATAAATAATATATATTTAAGCATGATTATGCAGAAACTTACAGTTATAATGGAATTTATATTCAGCATTCACAAGGAAACTAAATAGTTTCCTCTGCTCGGTAATCAGTACAAAAGAGGGGTTAATGCGCACATTATTCTAAAAATGACTTTTCATTTTTAAAGCACAATACAATTTTCATCCCCCAGATAAATCTGCCACTGCTCATTAAGAAGATATATGCAGATTATTAGGCAGGCATCCCATTCAAAATATTACAGTTCCCAGAGTATATGTTCTATAACAAAAGCAAGCCACTAATAGCCTGATGCACTAATTACCCTAGTCTAATGTTCACAAAAATAGGTATTGTGTGCCAACATTTCTTATTAAAACTACAAATCATTACAAAATGTGAAAAATAGCCACAAACAAAGCATGGTAATAGCATTACAACTTTTTCAATGCTCTGCAGCATGCCAGTTTGCAGCACTTTGGGATGCACAAAGGTGGTTTCTGTTTATTTACTGAAAACTTAGGCCATAGGCTGTGCTATTTACAGTCGGACATAGAGACAAAAATGTTTTCTCTTCATAATATGTCATTTAATCAAATTGAGCCTTCATTTCTAGGATGTACTGCAATAGTTTACAAAAGGATCTCCACTGAGTCAAGATCACTGGTAAAATTTATAGCCTTAAGGCTATTATCCATTAGCTGTGTTAAGGACACACACACAGGCTTTCAGTGCCAAATGCTTTTGCTTGGGAAGCCAACACTTACACAGTACATGTGCCTACACTTACAGTACCAGACTGTGTAAATTCTTAGTTTCTGGAACACTACCATGGATATGTTCTATATAGTGATTTTTTTTTCTATAAAAAGGCAACTTTAATCAGGAAACTGTTATCTAGTTTAAAGTGACACATGATCCAATATTTAGAGTAGCTGCCACACATATATTTTATTTTTTCAGAAATGATTTCATGGATTTTTCCTGTTCCTTAAACTTTTTAAAGAAAATGTAAGACCAAAATTGTTGTGTGTAAGCACCTATGTGATACAAACTGCATACTGCTGCACAGTTGGTACTCAAGACATATGGCTAAGATTAGTCACTTACTCATTATTAAGGTGTAATTAGATACAGTATACTATGCAGGCCGGATGACAAGCATTTACAATATATTTGGCACCATGGCACCCAAGGCTGCTGGGAGGCAGGGTTAGGGTTATGCATTAAAAAGGTGGAGTAATGCTTAGGCACTCTGTAGGGAGGGTTAGGGTTAGGCTGTGGGATGGAACATTATGGTCAGGCACTAATGAGGAGGGTTGTCTGAGGGGAGAGGGCAGGGGCTGGCTGGCAACTTTTGGTCTGGGGGGCAAGTCCAGCGCACCGGCCCATAGGTAACTGCGCTTCCTTATTATTATACTTTATTTATATGGGGCCACAAGGGATCCACAGCGAGACTGCGGACTGGAGGTACTGGCTGACAATATGTGACAAGGGAAAATGCCACCACTTAAAGATTTTTTTTTAAATGAAAATGGCGATGGTTTTGCCCCTGCCCTGTTATAAATGTATTTGATTTTTGTGCCCCATTATTTATTTTTTATACCCCTTGTTATATTTTTTATTTTTTTGACCTGTTTGAGCTTATTTTTGCACCCCCTCCTTGTTATATGTTAATATGATTCTGCAGCCCCCAGCCCAGCCACCATTACAGTATATAAGGATATACAGTCTCAGTATCAGTCCCGCCCTCCCCTTTAACTTACCTGGCGGCTGCCTGACAGGTGTTGTGTTTCTCCTCTGCTCCTCCTCATGCTCAGCCTCGGAGCGGACAGGAATCACTTCCTGTCTGACCCCGAGTCTCAGAGCAGCAACAGGCAGCCTTGCGATTGGCTGTCTGTTGCTATGGCTACTGGAGGAGACCAGTCCCCAGGCGGAATGGATGAAGACGCAGCACATCTGCATATATTCCATGTCTGACCGCACACGCTGCCTGGCCCGGGCCGCCTGCTTATCACCCGCCGCTCGCATAGCCCCCACCGCTCGCATAGCTCTTTGCTGTATAAGGTGGCCCATTAATATCAGCAATAGAGCAGCCCGGGGGACACATGGCACCCTGCCCCCTGGCCCAGCCCGCCACTGGGAGAGGGTAAGAGGCATTAGGTAGGGAGGCTTAGAGGGTTGGAGGAGAGGGTAAGTATACTTACCCAGACCCTGTCAGGACTTTAATTATCAGGATGCCCCTCTCTGTCTTCTAACCCCCAGCATCCAGATCAATAAATAAATATGCTTGAAGACACACTACAACTAAAATGTCAAAATAGAGGCAGAGGTGGAGCATCTAGGTGGAGCATCTAGGTGGAGCATCAGAGGTGGTGCTAGGTGATATAACACACCAATGTGAAGTAATAACTATTCTAAACCTTAATATTCCAATTGTGGCAATTTTGGGGACCATTGTGTTCCTAATAAGGGTTTTTACACTGTATTTTATGATATCTTATGCAAACATATATATATATATATATATATATATATATAGATAGATAGATATAGATATATCTATCTATCTATATATATACTGTATATGTATATATATATATATATATATATTTATAAATGGTACATGCAGTACTATATTATATTTATGGTTTTATTGCTTTCTTTATCTTTATGTTTATATCACCCCTAGCACACTAGTAGGCGCTCCCTGTCTTTTTCCATTTTGATATATACGCAGATGGGGCCCGCTCTCGTTGTTGCCACCAGATCACCATCCATAGGTTTCTGGGGCATATATACATAAAGTAGGGAATATAGATTATAAGCTCCGCTGGGGCAGGGACTGATGTGAATGGCCAAATATTCTCTGTACAGTGCTGCAGAGTATGTATGCATATAAAAAGGTGACATAATTACTAATTCTTTAGTGTATGGTTAGCCATAGCAAAATGTCTGGTGATAGCTGCTCACTGTCTTCATTTTTTCCACTTTGGAAAATGATCCGCTAAATAGCAAAATTAGCTGAACATGTAAGATAATGACATATATAAAACTCTTGGTGATACAAGATGTGATTAAAAACATTTCCTGTTTAGAGATATCTTTAGAAGAGGCATGTATATTATTATATTATATATTATATATACATCTATATTTATATTTAATTATTTATTTATTTATTGTATTCCCCTTTATGATGCATATTTACTAATGCACGTTTTCTCTCTTCATATAATAATGGTTGGTGGTTCACATGTCATCAATGAAATTCGCTTCCTAAAATGGCGCTGGAACGCAAAGTATACAAGATATGGTTACTATGGGAACGCAATATGACTGAAAAATAAGCGGAACCCATTAACAGAGTGAGGACATCTGAATCTTTGCAGACAGCGCACCAGCGTGATACAGGAAGTAGCGGTGGAACGCACGTGGCGTCCGACTTCCGGTACACGCTGGAACGCAAGGAAGTTCCGGTCACACGCGCTGAGCTCCGGAGAGCTGGCGCCAACAAGTGAAGAAAACTCCTGTAAAAACAGGAGAAGAAATCCGGCGATATGTATTGATTGTATAGGATGCAATAGAAGTTAGGAATCTGTGTCTGGAAATAGGTTTGTTTTGTGGAATTGAGTGTTTGGGTATAAATACCCAGACAAGGGATAAGGTCTCCATGCCTTGATAAAGGACATTGTGTCTGAAACGCGTTGGCGGAAGGGGCTGATAATTCGTGGACGGACCTCCAGGACATTGACCAGTATCCAGGGACGCCTGTGGTTAACATCTCATGCTGTTTATGTCTACTCTTGTGGACAAAATGTTCTGGTGAGAGTCCACTTTTTATACCCATTTTATGTACATTGTACTTCTTTTTATTGGATTTGTGCGAAATAAAACGGTGTTACGCCATAGCAGGCATTTTTTCAATGTTTTACATGGTGAACATACAAGGACAAACCTGAAGGATCCATTCGAGGACCTATCATTCCAGACCTATTATCAAACAAGCGATTTGTGTCTACTATTTTAGTGGACAATCAAGAGGGTACGATTCCTACCTTAAAGTGACTACAACCACATAACTTAGTGTTTTTAAACGTTATTACACAAATCAGGGGTAGTTTGTACAATCAGTCACCCTCTGGCTCTGGCTGACAGATGTAGCCCGCCGCGAGCAAGGCCACCTCACCTCCGATGGACCGGTAGTGGTCTGCCTATGCAGTATGGGGTGTGGGGGATTTGCCATTGGACAGGCACAGCAGGGGTTGTGTCTTTCCAGTGGTCCGGCAGGCATGAACAGCCAGGGAGAGACTTGCAGGAGGACAGGCACAGCAGGGGTTATTGTTCAGAGCCAGTGTATGGCAGGGTCCATCAGGCACAGTGAGAGGCAAACCGGAGCCGCAGCCTAGTAGGCAGCAGCAGCGACGTGTACCGGTCACAACCAGGCAGAAGAGGCAACAGAGGTGGGGGGGGGAGCACGCTTGCGCGCAGGCACATGCAGTCCCGGACCTAATGGAAATCGAGGTCCCGGCTTCGCCTGCTGTGCCAGGCCGTGACCTGCAGGATGGTTAATGAGCCCTCTCCGGCTCTGCAGCCAGCACTGCCCGGGCCCAGGTATTGTGATTTCCTCAGCAGAGGGGTAGCAGTGCATCTTGGCGGGGGTAGAAGGGGTAAATCAGGGGCAGGGAGCCGTATAACCTGACTCTTACTCCCTCCGCTCCACCTGACTGTATATTGGGGCCTTATTCTGGTTGATGTGGGCGGACCGCCGTACGTATGGTCCATTCGAGCAAATACCGCATTCTTTCGGGTGAGCGTGATTCCACCCACAACACATCCGCACGCGGACAGAGTCAGCACCCGACAATGGGGAGTGGCATTCATATGAGTGTACGCTCCCGTGCACGTATGGTCCACAGCCTCATTGATCGGAGACAGAATGCAGCTCCGATCAGAGGCGGTGGCATACGCCCGAGCACGGGAGCGTACGCGTCACTAATGTGAAAATTGGTAGAATCCAACTTTAAAGGGAATTAGAGCTATGTAAATAAATTTTTTGAATTGTAAATAAAACTTTAACACATCCAAAGCCCTTACATACTGATACTTACCTATCTTGAGCCCATAGGTAGGTCCCTGTATCTTGGTCCAGTGTCCTGGTCCATGTCGGCGTTCAGCTCCATGTCGGCGGCGACTTTCTTGGACGCCGACACAGATGCCACCGACATGGACCAGGACACCGGACCAAGACCCAGGGACCTACCTACAAGATAGGTAAGTATCAGTATGTGTGGGCTTTGGATGTATTAAAGTTTTATTTTTATTGTGTGTCAGTGTGTTTATTTGACTATTTTTCATACTGTGGAACTACAAGTGCCAGCGGGGCCCTTTAATGCCCCGCATGCTGGGACTTGTGGTTCACCAAGTCCCAGCTTGCGGGGGAGGCTTGCTGGGACTCATAGTTCCACAGTATTAAACAATAGTTTTATCTTTCTTTTACACTGAAATCAGCCCGGTGACCACCGCACAGGGTCACCAGGGACAGCACCAGGCTTCCACCTGGTCAGGTAAGTCCTGGAGGGGGGGGGACACCCATTTATTGGGTGGGTCCCCACTCCCCCAGTGCCCCTGGCCAGGCTGACTGGTCAGTAGGGTGATGTTTTGGCCGCAGGATCTTATATAATAAGTGTCCCCCGGCTGTGACATTACCCTGCTGGCTGGTTTGGCCTGGGGCTGGTTCTTAAAATACGGGGGACCCCTAGTCATTTTGTCCCCCGTATTTTGGGAACCAGCCCCGGAGCTGGAGCCTGGGGCTGGTTTAAAAAAATCGGGGAACCCCTATTTGTCGGGTTTCCTGATTTTTTATTACCGGCCCGGCTCTTTCAGCCTGGTGCTGGTTACTACTGTGGGGGGGGGGGGGGGGGGGGGAGACCCCATGCTGTTTTTTTATTTATTTATTTTTCAATTTTTTTTTACACACTGCAGCCTGCACGGATCTGACTGATCCGTGCAGAATGCCTGCATGAATTTGTATTAGCGCCCGTATATACGGCGGTTAATATGAATTAATATGACATCGGAGGGTTACAAAGCAGTCGTATCTGACTGCTTTGTAAATTCCCCTCCGGAACACGACTTTGCATACGGCTGAAACAGCCATATGCAGTCGTATTGATTCGTAGTAAGAATACGAATACAATTTTTTGTATTCGAATTCTTAGTAAATTTCCCCCCAAGTCTATTGAATCCTGAATAAATATTGTCCCATGACTACACTTCATAATTAATTTTGTGGTGTAAGATATTTCCTTGTGTTTGCTCATGATTCCGAAATAATAACTTATAAACAGCTACATCATTTGAAAAAGGAACCCCAACTTAAATATAGTAAACCTACTGTACACAAAGGGAATAAGTGCATGTGGTGCTTGAAATGCGTTGGGCTGTTCTGTGTCACACTTTGGGATTTTTGTGGGACTGGCAGGGAAGAGGCAGCTGAGGAAGTGTAAGTGATTGGATGGTGAAAGCTGAGTGCCCACAAGTAGTATTTACTCATGTACAATAGTACTGGATTAAACCACAGAGAGTTGTGTTAGTTTTTAGAGGATTTAATCAATAACTGGCGATACAGTTCCAGGTTCGTATGAATCAAAACAGAACTTTGAGCAATAGCAATGACTTTAACTGGAAAGAGTTTGTAGTGGTAGCTAGGAAACTGTGGATCAAAGAACAACTGTACAGATTGGTAGATTGACTGAAGAAGACTGTATTCTGAAGATGAAATTGAAGAAGACTATATTCTGGAGATAATATTGTAGAAGACTGTACCCTGAATACATTATTGTAGAAGATTGACGACACTGCAGACTTGGGTTGATGCTGAGAGTTGGAAGTCGACACTGGAAACGGGCTGTCAATGATGGAAGTCAACACTGGAGACTGGAAGTCGACACAGGAGCTGGATGTTGACACTGGGAGCTAGCTATTGACACTGGACACTGGAAGTCGACACTGGGATGCTGGAAGTTGACACTGGAGACTGAAAGTCGACATGGGATACTGGAAGTCGACACTGGAGACTTGAAGTCAAAACAGGATACTGGAAGTTGACACTGGAGACTGGAAGTCGACACCACTGACTGGGAGTGGATACTGCAATCCAGGTGCTGTATCCCAGACAAAGGAAGGCAGTTCCCCTTCAGCACACTGATGGATCAAAAGGTAAGGCAACTGTTCAGGAACTCCGGACAGCAAACAGCAATGGTTTGGGCAAGGTAACTGTGGAGCATAGAGCCAGAGAACCATACACGAAGAGGTATCTTGAAGCACTGACACAGAGGGCCTTATTCTGGTCGGATCGGGCGGACACGTGTGCGTACGAACCGTCCGAACGGATCCCGCACTCTTTCGGTGAGCGTGAGTCCGCCCTCAGAACATCCGCACACGGACGGTGTGATAAACCGACAATGGGGAGTGCGTGCATATGGGCGTACGCCACCGTGCTCGGATGGACCTCTGCCTTTTCGCACGTAGACTAAGCATGTTTCCCCAATCCTAAGATCGTCCATCCAAGCACGGTGGCGTACGCTTCACCTATATGCTCATGCAAATATTCCCTTTCAAGTTAACTTCTGACAATTACCCAATTATCCTAAGTGTGATTTATTGATTGCTTCCTATTACCTCATTTCTCTACCTTAATTAATCTTCAATTTACCCCTCATTACATGCATATTTCTTCTGTTCTAATGTGCCACTTTCCTCAATATCTATGTGTCCCTCAATGTTTTTTGCATATATTAAATGGATGTGGGTGTTTGTGTGCATGCTGTAAATAATGGGGATCATTGTTATGTTCCTATTTATTTATCTGTCTCGCTACCTAATGATATGGGTGATGTTTTTTTCCACCAACAACTACCATTCATGCCTTTACATTACATTATGTGTTATTTAACCCTACAACCCACACATTCACACAACATTCTTTGGTACTTGTTTCCTAGCACGGCGTCCAAGATTTTCAATCGTATGGCATCTTATGCATTGTGTCGCATCGCATGCCATATTGCCGCATGCGATGTGATTTTGGCCCCTCTATACGATTTTTAATTGTATAAGCACCCTAATGGGTGCTTACAATGTTAAATGCATCCCCACGCCACCCCCACTATGAACGCCAACCCAAAGCGTGGCGAGCGCAGCGAGCCCGCAAGGGGTGGCGGTACGCGTCCTCTGACCTTTTCATACCCCCACTATCCACGTCAGCGTGGAGTTGATTTTAGATAGTGTGGCGAGCATAGCGAGCCACCGAGCCCGAAGCGTGGCGAGCGGACGCGTATTACTTTACATGAATTCCGCGTCCCCTCACGGGGCTCGCCATGCTTCGGGCTTGGTGGCTTGCTGCGCTCACCACACTTAACATTGTAAGCTTACGGTGCTTATACAATTAATAATCTTATAGGGGGGCTATTTAACATTGAAAACACCCATTTGGGTGCTTATACAATTTAAAATCATATATGGCATACAATGCGATGGTATACGATTTAAAATTGTATAACATTGGGTGCCATCGCTTAACATCGCATCGCATACCATTGTAAGGCTTATGGTATACGATGCGATGGGCGCCGTGCTAGGAAACAAGTACCCATTAATTCGTTACCCTTCACTTTAAATAACATATATAAGTTACATTACACGTTACATGTACCTATGTCCACCTGCCCTCAAAAACACTCTAACCTATTACTATAAAAACCACAGACAACTTCTAACTATTAAGAAACTTTTATTTTAAATAACCCCCCCCCCCCAAAAAAAAAAATATGAAAAAAAAAATTAAATAAGGGGACAGCAGGAGTCCCAGCAGATTGGCAGCTTTATCATGGATTTGCTGCAGTCGTTGCACTGTCTGTGCCAAGTTCTGGTGCTGTGGAATATCTGTTGGAAAGGAAAAAAGGTCTACAAAAACATCAGTGTTGTTGTTAGACGTGAGAGAGGTGTTTAATTTAATGATGTGAAGTGTATGTTTGTGTTGCATTGTGAAAGTTGAGACATGTCGACTCCTGTGAATTGTATGTCCTGTTGTCCAACATAACAGGCACACTTGCATTAAGGGTGTAGATCAGGCATGTCCAACGTTGGCCCTCCAGATGTTTTGAAACTACACATCCCAGCATGCTTTGCAATAGTTTTAGCATTTTCTAATAGAAAAACTGTGGCAAAGCATGCTGGGATGTGTAGTTTCACAACATCTGGAGGGCCAACGTTGGACATGCCTGGTGTAGATGGTTAAAAGAGACCTAATTCCACATATTCCAACATGTGTATTTGGCCTAACAAAAAATAATCCTATTTTTGTGACAAGTGTAGAATGTCAACCTTCTAATGTGTTTCAGGGCTGTGTATGGCTTGCCGGTACTCAAATGAGCTATTTCACTAAATTGCCTGCAGCATTGCTTAATATTGCATTTAGGTGTAAGTATTTTAGGTGTGTTTCACAATAATTAGCCGACCGAGTGCGGCCGGACTCAGGCGGATGGTCTAAAAGTGGTATGGGGCACTCTTTGGCGTGCCGAGGTCTGATCTGGTCTCCAACATAACGTCCACCTGCAAAGAGGGACACCTGCTGCATCCAGAGTACAGCAGCTCCCAGCCTCCAGTAACCAGCACCAATGCCCACACAGGCCTCAGCAAGATGGAGATCATCACTGCACCATAGCTTGATTCTACCCGGCGTGTAACCACAATGGCACCCACAAATGCAGAGTGCTGCACCTCTGGACCTTGCCTCCTGAGTGTCCCGCTCCCAGTGGCGTAACTATAAATTTTGCGCCCCCCCGCCAAATTTTTTCGGCGCCCCCCCCCCCCCCCATACTGTAATATTAAAACTGTTAATAATACGCTAAGCCCAATCAGGAAGTGGGGCAGAGATGGGATTGCCCTAGTGCAGCTACTCACCCTTTGAAGTATGCCTTGACTCGGACCTGGTGGGAGTGATCTACCAGCTGGGACATGGTGCTGTCCCTCTGTGTCGGCATGTCCTCCAGGGGAGACGCTCACTGTGCCCGGTGCGGCGGCGGCAGCAGATCGCGGTGCCCGCACGCCTCCTCCCAGTCCCACCTTCCTGCTAGAGATAGTCCCGAATCCCTATAGTTATCCGCTGCGCTGCTGCCCGACCGCATCTGCGTCACTGTCCCGTCACTCGCTCCCGGCGCCGGCTCCTGCTGATAATGAAAAGTGACTCTTAGAAAATGGCTGCCAAAACTGTCTGCAATACGGGGGCAGCCATTTTCTAAGTGTCACTTTTCATTATCAGCAGGAGCCGGCGCCGGGAGCGAGTGACGGGCAGTGACCGCAGATGCGGCCGGGCAGCAGCGCAGCGGGTAACTATAGCACCGCAGCCCCCCAGGCGCCCATAGTTACTCTGCGCCTCCCCGCCATGGCGGGGGCTGCGGTAGCTTAGTTACGCCAGTGCCCACTCCCCTGCGTCCTGAACACACCACGCGGCCCGCGGGGAATGCGACACGCCTCTGGTCTGAGCTAAGCCCCTGTATGCTGACATTCTGTGGATTGTTCAGCAAAGTGACCACAGACTTGAACTTCTATTGAAACCAAAAGAGCTGGCCGGGAGCTTATGTGCACTGCAGATGATATAAAAGTAAGAAGGGAATAGCTAGATAAACCTTCCACATCCTTATAAATTGAACAGAAAACATCATAAGCTTGGCACAATCAGTGAACAGATAACCAAGTCCTCATTGCACTTTAATCCAAAGATCTGACAACATTTATGTGTTTTAATGTGTAGTTTATTTTCGTGTGATCTGTGTCCTCCATAAACATGAACCAATGCTGTTCTATTAATGAATTGATGCTGTTAAAAAATATTGATTGACGTATTAGATTCATGGGGTGACATTTAATAGAATGCGATTTTTAGTATGTTTTCAAAATCACCCATTATCGCATTTTTTGCTGCAAATTTACATATTTAATGAGCTGCGTATTCCGGGCAAAAAAGTGAGATTTAGTGCGATAATGGGCGATTTTTAGTCATAAAAATGTGCGATTTTTTAATCATGAAAATGTGCGATTTTTAGTCCTGAAAATGTCAGAATTTGAGGAAATCAGGGCTGAGCTATGCGTCTCCATGGAGACGCATTGACCAACCACGCTAGCAGCCTCTGTAGTGCTAAGACAGCGCTATAGAAGCTGTTAGCAGCGCAGGAGAAAGCCAACTCTCCCCACTGTCAGTGCGGGGTGAGCTGGCTCTGGAGAAGGGAGGACAGTGATGGACCCTGGATCGGTAAGTATATTGGCGTAAAAGTGAGATATGTGTGTAATAAAGTTCTACTTTTCTGTGTGTGTGTTTTATTTTAACATTCTTTTTACAGGTGGACTACAAGTCTCAGCAGGCCCATTAATGCCCTGCATGCTGGGACTTGTGGTTCGCCAAGTCGCTGCATGCGGGGGAGGCCTGCTGGCACTTGTATTTCACCTGTATAAAGCAATGTTATGAATGAGTGTTTTAACACTATCAGGCTGGCGTCCAAAGCCCAGGAACGCTGGTGACAGCCCCGGATGGGTGAAGCCTGGGGGGGGACCCCTTTATTGGGGGATGGACCCAACTACCCCAGGGACCCCGTCCAAGGCTGACCAGCCACGGTGCCCATGGTTCAGCCGGGGGACCTTATGTAAAAAGTGTCCCCCGGCTGTGGCAGGACACCATGGGCTGATGGAGCCCGGTGCTGGTTTCAAAATACGGGGGACCCCAGATTTTTTGTCCCCAGTATTTTTGAAACCAGGACCGGTCCAAGAGTCCGTGGCTGGTTTCAGAAATACGGGGATGCCTACACTTTTTGTCCCCCGTATTTTTGGAACCAGGTCCGGCTCAATGAGCCCGGGGCTGGTTATGCTCAGGAATGTACACATTTTTTAGGACAGGACAATGCACAGATCTCAATGATCTGTGCAGAGTTCTGGCCAATTCGTCTGTCAGAACCTGGTTTGCATGTGTGGTGATTTTTAGACACATTTTCCTGAATTTGCATCTCATTAAATATGCGATTTGTATACTTTTCAATGGGAAAACATCTGGATGCGAGTTCTGGCATTACTAAAAATTGCACCTTCAGAATGTGCGATTTCATGGCAAAAACAGCGGTTTTTGCTGTTTTTGACATCTCATTAAATGTGCGAATACAGAAAAACGTGCAATTTCGGCCGTTTTTTTACTAAAAATCGCACAAATCAAATTTACGCATCTCATTAAATGTCACCCATGGTGCTTAACTTAAGCAAGACCAAACCAGATAATTTAATAATATATATGTTAATCCATGGCAGTTAATTTAAAACTGTTTAAAACTTTAGATCACTCTAATTTTATATTATATACAGTATATCACTTGAAAGCATCATTGGGGTTTATTAATTAAACTATTAGAAAATGAATTAGTCATAGAGCTACAAATTAGTTTAGTTAGATTCTATATATCACAATAAAGATACTGAAAGTGTTGTAAAATTTTTGCTATGTATGTGTGCATGTATGTATGTATGCATGAGATGCTTAAGATAATAGTAATGGTTTATCCAATTGCATTTCAATTAGGTGATTTTCTTGTCAGTTAAGACACACTTTATATTCTTGTTTTATTACAAAGTTACATAATTGATGAGGTTAAAAAAGACACAAGTCCACTTGTTTCAACCTTTCATAAATTAGCTGTGTTGATTGTGAAAAAGACAAAAAAATATCTCTAGCAAAGCAGATGTCAGTTTACCTTAAAGTAGGAGAAAACATCCTTTTCTGGACCTATAATTCAATTGGATTAATTCTGGAATCAATTACTCTAACTCTATAATTACTTTTAGGAAAGGCATCTAATCCATTTTTAAATCCACTTAGCAAATCTGCCACCATCATCTCCCTAGGTAGGAATTCTGGGAAATCCACATATTGACTACCAGGGCTAATACACACTAGGCAAAAAAAAGGTTCTACTTGCAGTGCAACTAACAACATCCACAACATGACACATGCATGTATGTATGTATGTATATCTATCTATCTATGTATGTATGTATGTATGTATGTATGTATGTGTATTGTGTGTTTGTGTATATATATATATATATATATATATATATATATATATATATATATATAGGTATAAACGGAGGATGCGGCACACCATTCACTTAAACAAGAACTAACTTTTATTGCATGGAAGCTTCCATGCAATAAAAGTTAGTTCTTGTTTAAGTGAATGGTGTGCCGCATCCTCCGTTTATACCTACCTATCTTCACTTGCGGGCACCCATGCAGCTAGTAATCTAGGAGGCTGTGCCGGACACCCAGGATCGAGATATATATATATATATATATGTATATAAAAAAAACTAAACAGCACCCTTTACTTTTGTTTTAGAGTTTTTAGCCTGTTGGATTCAGGACACCCTGTGGGGGTTGATTACGGAGAAGCCAGTTCTAATTAAACCTGAGTGCAACATAGAACTACTGTACAGGAGAAAACTCTCTTCTTACCTATTGTGGAAACCACACTTGCTGGGGCGATTGGTACCTTAACTTTTTTCTAGTTCCCTATTTGACATTGATAATATTGACCCTTTGCCCACTGTTTTTTTCTTTGTATATACAGGTCCAATATCCAGAGCAATGAATGGCACGCAGGAGATGTTTAGAGCAATAAAAAGTGTATTGGGGATGTTTCAGGGCATGAGCTCCATCTGCAGCCCAACCTACAGCAACTGGAAAAGCACATACAAACAATTTTATACTTACAGGCTCCTGGCTTACATGATGTCGCCCTATGCCAACACACCATTTTTTATCTTTACTATTCAGTTGAATGTACAGTATAACAACTGTTACAACAACATATTGAATTACCTTGTATTTATCAGTGATTACAGTTATTAATTTTCAGTCTGTAAGGACCGACCACAATACGAATTACAAAGAATACGCAGACCTTACATTCTATTCCTCAAGCTCAACAGGAAACAACACTCCAACATGTTTAGACCATCAACACTAACAACTGCGTAGTCTATTATTGTTTACTGCAATACACTTAAGAATGCAGCAACTCTATATGTCCCCCTCTTAGTGGAGTAAAAGTGGGAAAAATATTTATAATAAAACAGGATCCAACACTCTTTGTTATAAACCATTGCTTAGCATGTATCCATATATACCGATTTTTTCTGATCTCTAGCAAGTGACTGTATATACTTACAGAATGTACATGTATTTTTCTCCCTAGTCCTGTGGATGTATTGTAACTTTTAATAGTACTAATCACTTTTCATAATAAAATAACATAGCATTTGAGTTGATATCCATTTTCATCTTACTTTTAGGAATAAGCACATGATTATCTCAGGATGCATATGCATATAATTTTAGTAAAATGTATTTATGGGCTTCTATATGGTTGTTATGTTCTGGTAGAAGAACTTTACATTTGACATTTATCCAGTAAATGCAGACATTTCTGGGAGCAAGACAAGAAAGGGCATTTTGAATTGATTTGAAAAATTTTCAGCACAGACACTTAAATACACTTAAATACAGTTTTTCTCCCTCAGTGCTGTTGTCTGTGGTGGTGGATAAGTCTTTGCAAGCTCAGACAGCAATTTATTCAGCTACTTTAATTCTCTAATTGATGTGAAGCTAATATTTTTGTACTGCTCAGGTAGACAGCAGCTGTATGCAGTACAGCGGTCCTAGTGCCAGGCATCGCTAATTTATTGCATTTTGTTTGGCAGTTCTGAGCCAGACGTATCATGTTAAGTAGGGTGTGGAATTATTAAACATTATTTTAGGTAGAGGTCAGAATGCGAAGGATAGTTAGGGCTATGATAACAAAAATGTTGCTGTATATTGTTTTTTTAATAAACCCTGCATCTGTGTGAGATCTATTACATCTTTAAGGGGGTTGACATGTGGAACATTTATTTCTGTCTATCTGTTTACTGTATCTGACCCAATGTATTTAGCAGTATTAACTGTTTGATAGAAGAGGGATAAAATAATATTTTAATAATACAGGAAAGGACAATTTTTCTTCAATTTTTTTCTTTAGATTCTAGTAATTTAGGTTCTTCCTCTAATGAATAGAATACAAAATGTTTAAAAGAAAAGAAAAAATATCACAGGATGCCTGTTCAGGCAAATATCCACTGTTGTTACAAGGAATGGCCCACAGTGACAAAAATATACTATTTACTATACTATTTACAAAAGGTTGCGCCAATGTAACTGGATGTCTTTTCTAAGCAACACAAGTGGGCAGCATAAACACTGGACTGATATGGCACACTTAGCAGCACCCCTGAACTGATGGTGCACATTTAGCAGAACCCCTGGAATTTTTTCTTGAAAAAAAAAAAAAGGGCAACACCCCTTGAATTATATGGCACACATGGCAGACCCATTGGAATTATATGGCACACATGGCAGTACACCTGGACTGATGTGGCACACATGGCAGTACACCTGGACTGATGTGGCACACATGGCAGTACACCTGGACTGATATGGCACACATTGCGGCACCCATGGAATTATACAGCACACACAGCGGCACTCCTGGAATTATATGGCACACATGGTGACACCCCTGGATTTATATGGCACACATAGTGGCACCCCTGGAATTATACAGCACTCATGGCAACACCCCTTGACAGTTAAAAGCACCCTTGAGGTAAAAAATATATATGTATATTTTAATTTAAAAAAGCCAGCTTCACTGGACAGAAACGACACACATGCCAGCACCCCTGGACTGATACGGCTCACATGGCAACACCCTTGTAATTATACATCACATGGCGGAACCACTGGAATTACACAGCACACATAATGGGCACACCTGGACTGATTGAGCACACTTGCAGCACCCCTGGTATCATACAGCACACATGACAGCACCCCTTGAATTATGCAGCACACATGGTAGCACCCCTGGGATTTTATAGCACACATGATGGCACCCCTAGACTGATAAAGCACAGATGGGCCACCCCTGGTAATATACAGTATGAAGGATAGCACCCCTGGAATTATGCAGCACACATTGCAGCACCCCTGGGATTTTATAGCACACATTTCGGCACCCCTAGACTGATAAAGCACAGATGGGGCACCTCTGGTATTGTACAGCACACATAGCAGAAACTCTGGAATTATATGGCAGACATGGTGGCACCCCATGAATTATATGGCACACATAGTAGCACACCTGGACTAATACAGCACACTTAACAGAACCCTTGCAGTAGGAAAAAAAAACTCTTTTTTTCTTTTAACTAAAAAAAGGCCGGTTCCATCTACTGATACATCACATATACAAAAGGGAATACATATATGAGAGCACAACAGAACGGGTAGAAATCATAGGTAATATTAAAGAGGCTTAAAAAAGTTATAGTAGGAAAATGTTATAAGCCACCCAACATAAATGGAGGAAGAAAAAGACCACATGCTTCAGGTGGGAAAAGTGGCCAATTTAGGGGAAGTTATTATTATGAATGTCTAACTACCCAGAAATAAATTGGAAAGATAGGTCACGTACAGTAGTGCCACTAATGGAAATGTTGGATGCCCTGAATGACCACTACCTATATCAATTTATTGAAAGTCCAACCAGAAATAACAATGGATTCGGTATGAAATGCCGACGGTCAAAATCCCGACAGGGTCAAAATCCCGAATGGGTCATAATACCAACAAGGACAAAATCCCGACATTTAAAATCCCGACAAGGACCAAATCCCGACATTTGAAATCCCGACAAGGTCAAAATACCGACCTATAGAATGTACAGGTGAAACAGTCAACGTGTCTTTCCATTGACAGATTGCGAGGTCGACATGGGTTTTTTCACTGTTTTTTTACCCAAATGTCGACACAGTCGACATGGACACAGTTGGAAGTGAACCACAAAGTGCAACAGCAAAGTTAAGTTTGAAATAGCTAAAAAAAGGATGGCATTCAAAGCGTTTAAACAGATGGGACACCCGAATCATTTGCCGCATATTAAGAATGTAATCAGAAATGTAAAAATACAATCAAGATGGCTAAATTAGAGACTGAATGTAAAAAAGCCACAAATAGCAAATCTAATCCCCAAAAATTCTACAGATATATAAATGGGAAATGGTTAAGGAAGGAAATTATTGGCCCACTAAAAAATAAGCAGAGCACCCTGGAAAAGAGAAAGCGGAATTATTCAATGCATTTTTTGCTCCGGTATTTACAAGGGAAGAATCTTCAGAAGATCTCCCACAGAGTAAATGCTCGGCTCTTGAGTGCTCCCAAACTGTACTGTATGTTTGAGTGAGGAAATAGTAAAAAATAGATTACAGAACTTAATAGTAATAAATCTCCTGGCCCGGATGAAAAACACCCTAAGATACTAAAAGTTTTGAGTTCTGTCATAGCACTAGCATTATATCTGATATTCGAGGAATCAATAAACTTGACGACAGTATCAAGGGACTGTCGCATAGCTAACATAGTACTAATTTGGAAGAAAGGTAGCAAAACTAACCCTGAAATTTATAGACCGGTCAGCCTTACATCCATTGTGGGGAAAATATTAGAAGGAATAATAAGAGATCATATCCAAAATTTCTTAGAACAGGAGAAGATGATAAGTAAGGCTCAGCATGGGTTCGTCAAAAATAGATCATGTCAGACTAATTTAATTAGCTTCTATGAGGAAGACAGTAGGGGGCTGGACTAAATGAAATCTGTTGATGTAATACTTCTTGATTTCGGTAAAGCTTTTGACATGGTACCTCATAAAAGATTATTAATAAAACTAGGTAATTTAGGGTTAGGAGATAAAATGTGTAATTGGATGAAAAACTGGTTGAACAATCAGGGACAGAGAATGGTGGTAAATGGCATACATTCCAGCTGGGCTAAGATCCAAAGTGGAGTCCCGCAAGGTTCAATATTGGGACCCACCTTGTTTAATATAATCATTAATGAAATAGGAAGTGACATAGTGAGTAAAATTGCAATACTCAGGAGAGGATGTTGATACACTACAAAGTGACTTAATAAAACTGGAAAGGTGGGCAGAAAGGTGAAAAATGTAGTTTCATATTGATAAATGTAAAGTAATGAATAATGGGAACAAAAATGAACAAGATTCTTATAGGCTAAATGGATTTATAATAGGGTATTCTGCTGTAGAGAAGGACTTGGGGGTCATCATAGTTGAATAATTGGGTAACAGTGCACACTGCTCAAGTGCAGCAGCAAAAGAAAACAGGACACTGGCATGCATTAAAAGGGGAATGGTGTCACATGCCGCCGAATGGCGACACGGCAGGCACAGTACTCACCCATTGTGATATGCCCTCTACTCTGGTTGATTTAATCTCCTTATGTAATAAAGTAGATCTTCGCCTACAAGAATGCGAGTTGGAGAGAAATCATTTGGACCGTCTCAGGTTCCCGTCCTCCTCAAGTCCTGTCACCACACACAGGCCAAATACCTCTCCAGCCTTGCCTCCTGAAGAGCCTATGCAAGTTAAACATACATTCAACCTTTAGTGAAACAAACAAAATCATACACTAAGGACACCGCTGCTGTAATAAATTAATTATCAGATCTGCAATGGGAAGATGGTGACTTATTGGTAACAGCTGACAAAAGAGCATTATACACCATAATCCAACATGAGCTGCCACTGAGCACCACCTTGTTAAGGCTAACATTGATGAAAATGAGACAGAATTCATTCTAGAGGGTATAGCTATGACTCTCAATAATAACTTTTTTTGGTATGAGGGTGACTTTTACCTCCAAATGACAGGAACAATGATGGGCACGAGGCTGGCACCCCGTTATGCCAATTTATTCATGGCATGGTGGGAGGACCAACAAATATGGTCCGATCACCCCTGGAGTGCCAGCCTGGTGCTATGGGTCAGATATATAGATGACCTCCTGTTTGTCTGGAGGGGACGTCAAGAGGCTCTTACGGAGTTTTGTATATACTTAAATGATTATGCTCATAATATCGAGCTTACCTATACCATAAGTCCTTTTTCTGTAAATTTTCTGGATTTAACCATTTTTGTTGATAGCTTAAAAGTTTGTACAAAAAATTACTCAAAACCGACGGATTGTTGTTCTTCAATCAGCACTGAAAGTAACCATCATGTAAACTGGATTAAGAGCATACCATCTAGCCAGTTTTATAGATTAAGGAGAAATTGCACTAAGGCTGAAGATTATGAGATTCAAGCCAATGAAATTAAAGATAATTTCAGACCTAAAGGCTATAATCACATATGGATACAAGAAGCCTTTAATAAGAATCATATGAAAGGTGTTTTAACCAAAGAAAAAAATGTTATTAGTAATAAAAAACTAATGAGGAAATCCATTTTATTACTAGATATACATCCCAGCATAAACAGTTAGAAAGCCTTATTAACAGACATTGGGGGGTTCTTACAAAATACCCCTTGTTACAGGACTTTATTGGTTGTCGTCCCAAGTTTGTGTACTGCAGGGCTGACAATTTGGGTAATATTCTCATTAGAAGTGCACAAGCAGTACAAAAAGTAACCACGAGAATTACATCCAAGGGTTTTTATCGCTGCGGAGCATGCCAAATGTGCAGGGCATGTAAAACTGCGGCTAAAATTAGAGTATAAATCCAATGTTAATAATGAAACCTTTATGATCATAGATATTATAACCTGCAGTTCTAAGAATGTTGTTTATTTGCTGGAATGTCAGTGTGGAAAACAAAATGTAGGGCGGACGAGTAGACAACTTAAGGTCCGCTTAGCCGAACATGCCCGCAATATTAAAAAAGGACATGAACTGCATAATGTTTCATTACATTTTAAAATGAAACATAGCTGTGAATTGAAAGGTTTAACATCATTTTGCGGCAGTCAGCTCTGCAAATCAGATTGGAGAAAGAATGATGCGGATGAGAAATTGGCTAGAATTGAAATGAAGATGATATTCACTCGAAACACCTTAGTCCCAAAAGGACTTAATGTCAATTATAAATATAAATGGTTTATTTAAATATCTGTGAAAATATAATTTACTAATCTCTGCTGTATCTTCTTTTTCCCTTCCTTTTCTTTCACATGCCCGGCTTTACAAGTTTGAGCTTTTAAAATATTGATTTTAAATATAAATTTTTTATGACTGTGTATTAAATGTTTGCATAAATTGTATAAACTTAATATGTAATTATGATCAGGCTATACATGGTTAATCACAGCCCACTAATTAGAGCCGGGTATAGGTGATATTCAGTAGGTGGACCTAACACCACCTGATCCACCGGGATACCTGATATAGCCTGGATATAGACAGAGCAGGACAGCGGGGCTTCACATACACGGACACTGACGCTAACTTGCAATGCCGGTCTGGCTGTGTCTGCAGCACGCCCACCGTCCACTGGCTTGGAGCTGTCCCGCATCAGGTTGATTTCCCTCTCCTCCTACATATCTGAAAATTTTAACCTGCATGTCGTTTTATCTATTTCTGTTTGGAATAAATTGTGCAAGCTGCTTTTATCATCTGGCTGCTGCTCATTGGAAAAGATACCTTTTATAGGAGACGCGTGGCAGAACTCTAATGTAAGTTGAGTACTTGTCATATGTTAAAGCCGTTATTAAGGAAAATAAAAGTTTTATACAGAAGTCGTGGTAATGAAACCATAACGTACATACCTGAATAGAATATTAATGTGAGTCCACCTTCATTTGGCTTCCAAGCACAGTGGGATCTCCCTATTTTGGTGTGAGACTTTGTGGAAAAATTTAAGGGAACTGATACCCTTCTTACAGATAGTATCAATTTTCTATCTAGTATCAGCGCTGGTTACCCTTCCCAATGTTTATGTTCTAGTGTAAGTAAAGTTGGGCATCTACCTTTTCAGGGAGACCAGCTGCTATTCTGTCTTAAGCGCAAGGTCTGGATATATATATATTTTTTTGTTTCATAAGAATCTGTACCCGTTGCCTGGGAAATGATATCTCCTAGTCTCCATGGAGGAGGTCAGACTAGGAGTTCTACTCTCATCCTTATCGTGGCCTTAATGACATTACAATCAAAAACCGTTATCCGTCAAGGTTGCCACAGTCTTTACAAAATTCGATCTTCGAGGCGCGTACAATTTGATTAGCATTCGTCAGGGGGATGAGTGGAAGATGGCCTTCAATACCCATGATGGACATTATGAATATGTGGTAATGCCATTTGGTTTATGTAATGATCCCGCTGTCTTCCAACAGTTAGTTAATGATATCTTCAGAGACATGTTATACACTTCTGTGGTTGTTTATCTGGATGATATTCTTATTTTTTTCTCCTAACATTCTTCTTCATAGAAAGACAGTAAAGGAAGTTCTATGTTGTCTTCATCAGAATCAACTGTTCTGCAAATTGGAAAAATGTGTCTTCGAGGTTTCTTCCATTCCATTGCTTGGTTACATCCTATCCAGAAACAGGTTAGAAATGGACCCATTGAAATTTAAGGCCATTTTAGACACCCAATACCCTAAAAGGGATACAGAGATTCCTGGGGTTCTCCAACTATTGCCACCGGTTCATTTGAAACTTCTCCAAGAAACTGCTACCCGCCAAGAAGAACTATCCAATAGGTGAGCAAGAGCTGTTTGCAGTCAAACTCGCTTTCGAGGATCGGCGATATCTGCTTGAGGGAGCCCAACATCAGATTCCCGTCTACACAGATCATAAAAATCTCTCCCTCCTTCATATCGTCCAGTGCCTCACCTCTCGACAAGCCCGGTGGATGATGTTCTTTGAGCGTTTTGACTTTCACCTAAAGTATCGTCCAGGTCCTCAGAATGTGAAGGCGGATGCGCTATCTCGGTCCTTTAATACCGCCAGTGAGGAGCAAACTTCTTCTTAACCCATCCTCAACCCAGTGGTTTTTACACAAGTTACTACTCAACCTATACCACCTCCGTGCAAAACTTTAGTTCCACCTGATCTTCATAAGAGATTGCTGACTTGGGCTCCTTCTTCTCATTTTGCCGTTCATCCTGGAATTCGGAAAACCCTGGAGTTTCTGCTATGGTCTTATTGGTGGCCTATCATTCGAACTGATGTAACCAACTTTGTTTCTTCCTGTATCAAGTGTGAACAGCATAAAACTCCTCGAACTTCTCCATCAGGAGCTCTTTTGCCCCTTCCAGTGCCCACAGAACCCTGGACCCATTTGTCCATGGACTTTATATCTGAATTGCCTCCTTCAAAGGGACATTCTGATATTTGGGTGGTGGTTGATAGATTTTCAAAAATGGTCCATTTCTATCCTCTAAAATCTCTTCCATCAGCATCAGCCCTTGCGCAACTCTTCAACAGTACCATCTACAAGCTCCACGGTCCTTCCAAGGAGATTGTTTCCGATAGAGGAGTACAATTCGTCGACAGATTCTGGAAATCATTATGTTCTGCTGTCCAGGTGAAACTCAAGTTTTCTACTGCTTACCATCTTCAAACCAAAGGCCAAACTGAGCATGTCAACCAAGATCAGGAAGCCTTCATCCGCCTTTTTGTAGCTTCTTCACAAGATGACTGGTTTGAGTTACTACCTGGGCAGAGTTTGCTCATAACAATTCCTATCACTCCTCTTCCGGAGCAACTCCATTCTTCACTGTCTTTGGCAAACATCCCAGAGCTCCAGGGTTCATGAGTCTACCAACATCTGATATACTGGCAGTAACCTCTTCCTTGCACCGGTTTTCAAAATCTGGGCTCAGGTCCACAAGTCTCTCCTTAAAGCCTCTGTTTGTTACAAAAGATTTGCCGATAGGAGGACAAGGGAAGTTTCTAATCTAAAAGTGGGGGACCTAGTCTGGTTGTCAACTCAGAACCTACAACTACGACTTCCATCAATGAAGTTGGCCTCACGTTTTATAGGACCATATCCAATAATTCAAGTCATCAATCTTGTGGCTTTCCGCTTGAGACCCATCCTCCATGAAAATCTAAAATTCTGTTAAAATTTCTCTTTTGAAACCATTGAGACTAAATATGTATCAAAGATGGGTACCTAAACCTCCAACCATCAATACAGAGAGAGACACTGAATTCGAGGTCAAGAGAATTCTGGATTGTCATTATCGCAATGCTCTTCGACAGTTCTAGGTTGAATGGTCAGGTTATGGACCTGAAGATAACTCCTGGGTAGAGGAGACTGATCTACATGCTCCAAAGCTTGTTAAATTATTCTTTTGCAGAAACCACTTAAAAGATGTAAGTGTCTGGAGGCCACTCAGAAAGGAGGGGGTACTGTGACATGCCAACGTATGTTGACACGGCGGGCACAGTACTCACCCGTCCATGTCCACCTCCGGCTGGCATCATCTATTCCGGTGCACCACATGATACTATCCAATCCTTTACCTGTGACAGAATGGATTCAAGGGATGCCAATGTGATAGTGCCTCTTTGCAAGGCATTGGTGAGACAGCAATTGGAATACTGTGTTTAGTTCTGGGCACTGCATCTTGAAAAGGACATAAATGAATTGGAACAGGTACAGAGAAGGGCGACCAAGCTAGTAAAAGGTGTGAAATCAATAGAATACAAATATAGGTTAACCAGGCTGAATATGTATACACTGGGAAATGGAGGTTGAGAGGTGATATGATTATCACTTATATACTTAGGACACATGGACATGTACTGAGGCTCAAGGAAAATACATTCTATACTGAATTAAGAAGAGGATTCTTCACCATTAGAGCAGTAAAATTCTTGAACTCATTGCCGTTGGGGATACATTTTTGGCCACTAAGGGAATCCTATAGCTATGACTTACTCAAGTCAGTAGTTACAAGTCAAATACTGTAACTCGATGGGCTAATGTCTTTTTTCAAACTTAATTACTAGGTTACTATATGGCACACATGGTGGGACCCCTGGAATTATAGACAACACATGGCAGAACCAATGGACTGAAACAGCACACATGGCAGAACCCTGGAATTATACAGCACACGTGGCAGAGCCCCTGGAATTATACAACACATGGTGGTAACCCAAGTAAAACTGGGAAAAATATTTTTTTTTATATTATTTTTTATATTTTTTATTATTATAATTTTTTTTTTAATAAAGTGGCCCTTTTAGTAGTCCATCAGATCAGCCCCTTTAGTAGTCCCAAATAAAAATCCCCATAGTAGGTACCCTTTCAGTAATCCCTTCAGAAGTCCCCTAGATCAATCCCCTTTAGTAGTCCCCATAGTAATCCTCCATAGATGCCCCATGCAGTAGACAGCACAGACACGTTTATGCCAACTGATATCACAGCTAGAATGAAAGTGACGTCAATCACCAGAACTTATATAGGATACAAGTCTTGTGAGAATCCAACAGCGGGAAGATGATGTTTGGCCCTGGTTTGGATCTGGAAAACAAGGATCAAACAGCCAAGCTGCCTTGGATCAAGTAAGTCCGGGGAGGGGGAAGTGTGTCTCTAGGAACTGAACCCGCTTATCTATAAGTAATACAGATGTGTCCTCGCTTACTTTTTGGCTCTGATTCTAATTAAATCAGTCCCCTACATGTTCGCATGGGGGACCAATGTTTCTGCCCTGTGCTAGTGCATATTCTCATATGCGCATGCAGGGCTTCTGTGTGGGTGCCTTTGCCGACCTGCACTGTCGGTGTGGCGATGGCAGGGGGGCCAGTGGCTTTGCTCCGACATGAGAACGCCCAGCATTTCATGTGTGTTCCCATGTTTTCCTGTGTAAATGCGGCCCTGTCTTCATTCTGGATCTTGCAAATTGAAGTTAGTCTCCACTGACTTATATTTGCGAGCAAAGGAGAAATCATTTGATGGTCAACCATCGAATCATTTCTTCTGCTGTGGGCACATGCTAGGGGGTGTGTTTTGATAACACATCCCCTCACATGGTTGCGGGGTGGTGCAATGGGACTCAGTAAGCTGTGAACTTCACAGCTTACCGAGACAAACAGAATTAGGCATTTTGTCTGCTCTTCCCACAACGTGAAACACTTAATGTAGTTGAGATACTTTGATAGAATTAATGTTGAGCCACAGTTTAAGTGCACAGCTATACAAGTCTTTCAGATGTGCCCACTTTATTTGCTCTTAGAAAGTGGTATGAAAACATCTTTGCCCCTTTCCAGATTTATTCTATTTAAGAAACTTTCTTATCTTTTCTGGAATTTCATTTGATTGTGGTATATGCGGCTGCTTGTTTAAACCATTTTCTCAACTTCACATTGCTGGAAAGATTTTATTTACTTGAAGGTTACGGGTACATTTACAGTACTAAAGGTTCTAAAATTAAAAATAGGTGATGTTGCCCAAACCTTCCAATAAGATTCTGTCTATCATTTTCTCAGACACAATAAAGAAATGATAGAGATAATCTGATTGGTTGCTAGGTGCATCTTCACCTCTTTTAATTTTTAGTACCTTTAGTAAATGAACCCCTTATTTGGTACATGAACCCCAAATTAACTTGCAGGAATTTATTCCTAACAGTTAGCTACCCTTTTTTTGGGTAACCAGAGTATTGAGCTCAGGCAAACAATGTGTTGGAGTGATGCACAGGATTCATGCATATGATTCAAGTGATTTTGAAATTATGTCATTACAGTATAAATATTGGAATTGTTAAACTTTAAATACAATATAACAAATATTTGTAAATAATTAGAATCATATACAGCTTCAACTATACAGGTTTATTTAAAAAAAAAAACACAGCATATCATACAGTATATTCTTATTACTGTTATATTCTGGACTTTTACTTAAAGCCTAATTCAAGTTGAAGATTTGTATTAAAAAACCTTTACTAGCACAAAGGGTTGTGGCTATGCAGGAAAATACCTTACACTAATAGTGCCCCTTCCATCATATTATGGGGGAGATTCTCTAAGCAAGAAATGCGGTAAAAACCCCGTTATCGGGGTTTTTACCGCATTTTGGGATGCTGTAATCATCCCCCGCTGGGTTAACGCGGCGGGGGGCATCGCCAGAAAAATCTGGCGATGCCCCATAGGGCAATGGGCTTCTACCGCATCCCACCGCCGCCCCGCAACGAGCCCCCCGCACGGACCCCCGCCGCCCCGCATCGCCCCCTCACCTGTGTCCGGGCAAAAACAGCGCAGTGCTGCCCGGACCTGTGACCTCCTCCCTGCACTGATCCTCTTCCGGGTGCAGGGAGGAGGAGAGCCAGGCGCAGCAGCAGCAGCGCCAGGTGTTTGAGGGAGGGGGGAGCCGCCGGGACCTGCTGGGACCCGGCAACTCTCACCGCAAAGGACAGCTCTTAACGCAAGAGCTGTCCTTTGCTATAATTATCGCATATGTTACAACATATGCGATAATTATAAATGCGATGGGCGGCGAAGGGGGGTGGAGATTCTTAGAGAATCTCTACCTATGTCCTGGACTGTAATGCTCATATTATACCCCAGAAAGTTATGCTCGTTACACCATATAATGTCTAACACAGTAATACACCTTGCACCATATTATGCAACACACAATTATGCAGATTGTGCACCAAATTATGATATAATGATGAACATAGTAATGCTCCTTGCAACATATTATGCTCCACACAGTAATACACCTTGCACCATATTAGGCACCACACAATTATGCCCCTGACAAAATATTGGCCCTGATTCTGATCTGCTCGGAAAGCTGCGAGCCTCCCTACCCCCGACCACCGTATCACCGTAAAAAAAAAAATCACACCTTACCTAAGAAAATCAAACATTCCAGTTATTAAAAATTTGCCAGAAATCACAAATGTTTTCTGGCTTGTTCTAAAAATATCACACCCTAATACATGTGAGGTTTTCTCTTGAAAATCACACATTTGACATGTGTGATTAGATGCAATTTTTTAAGGTACTTAAAAAAATTGCACCATATTACAACCTCAAAGAGCGGTATTCCATGCCCCGACAGTGAGCTATCGGCACATAGAAGTATTCAATGAATCCTCACCCTTTCCTAGAGGCGAGGTTCACTCGCTTTTTTCCTCCTTACCTGTTACTGGGGTGGAAGCGGTGAGTGCGGTCATTAAAATGGTGAGGCTTCCTACAAAATGCAGCAGACTCGCTGCATTTGCAGCGAACCTCACAATGGCCCTTATTCTAGTTCACTCTTTCTGACAAATTCTTTCTTAGATGGACAAAACCATGTGCACTGCAGGTGGGGCAGATGTTACGTGTGCAGAGAGAATTAGATTTGGGTGGGGTTTTACTTCAAAGTGAGATCTATATTGCAGTGTAAAAATAAAGCAGTTGGTATTTTCCCTGCACAGAAACAAAATAACTTATCCAAATCTAATTCTCTCTGCACATGTTATATCTGCCCCACCCACAGTGCAATTGATTTTGTCCATCTAAGAAGGATTTTGTCAGAAAGAGTGAACCAGAATAACCCCCAATATAAGGGGATCCTGGACGGCCTCTCAGGTGAGGATTTATCCCTTACATTGAATACGGCGAGGGGGTTTGATGGCGAGGATGGCTTATTTTCGATGACGAAAAGCCATCTACGCTGTTCAAACCCCATTGCTGGCGGCATTGAATACTGCTCAAAGAGTGCATCTAGAAAATTGGAATGCCACATATTTGTCCCCTGAAATGTTGTGAGGTATTTCTATGATATTTATTGATTGCCTAAGATCAACACAAATATAGATTAATTCATAATAAAATTAACAATAATTTAAATTATATAGTATACAGTTTACTTTACTTTCACAGTACTGCATGCTGACTGTATGACAGGAATACGTAGATGCTGTTCACATCCTTACAATTTATTTTCAAGAATGTATTATGACACTGATCAATCACCTTCCCAAAATGGCTTCAAATAGTCAATTTTTTTCCCATGATATCATTAATGCATGTAAAAGAGAAATAGCACATTTATGTTATGTTAAAAGAGATTTACAACTGTACTACAATATAAATGGACAGACATTTTCACACCACAACAGCAAGGGAGAGATAGAAATGAACACAATCTATCATTACCTAGTTGTCTGAAGTAAAAATTTGTTTTCACTTAAGAGTTTCGAAAGCTTAAATAATGGGGGATATCATGGGGGACAGTCCCCTGCTGATAAGGAAATGAGTTGCCAAGATCTGACAAATTACCTTCAAACTCTGTCATTGAAGATACCTTTTTCCATGTCAAATTTTAACTTCTGTTGAATTTTTTTTCCAGTGGCTTGCTGGGATCGGTTAAGTTGATTGCATGCCTGTTTTTCTGTGAATATCTTAGGTATATGTTTTTCACCATCTTGTGAACTAAAGGTGATGGATTGAATTTAAATCAGATAATAAAGTCCCTGCAATTTTCAGCAAATCGCCAGGAGGGGAATCTATGCTTATATCCCTGTGGGTTTCAGCCACAGCATGCTCTCAAATTCTCTACCATAATGTGGTTATCATGTTAAGATAAGCTACTGCTCTTTCTGAAATGAATCTCAATTAGATTATAAAGAAAAAGAAAGAAGATAAATATCTATTTTTCTCGGTGTACATGATAGAGACGATGATATTAACAACAAGCAGCATGTTTATTAAAGCTATTTAAGTATTTAACAGCTAAATACATTTATATAACAACATACTTTACAGTAGTTGTATGATTAGTTATGCAGTTATTACAATTCTGTAAATTTAAACTAATACCGTATAATCAATTTGATACATTTTATTTATATAATAAAACAGATTGAATAAAAAAAACTTTAAATAATATTTAATGTTCATGAATGACGGCCTTTCTTTGCACTGATGAGACCCTAATAAAATAGGGCCAAATATTGAGGATGTAAGCAGACCCTCATGTTTTGATTTTGGTACTGGTTGTACTTTATTAACATGTCTTGTTTTGGTTTTTGGCAAGCCACCATCGACTCTTTTAATTTTGGATCTGGATTTCTTAAAAATGAATAAAAAGAGTTTAAATCATATAATGTGGACCTGTTCTCTTCCTATAGTATTAATGACATAAATAACATTAATCTCCAGTCATTTTAAGTGTGAACTTGGCACTTGATATATCTGAATCTGTATATTTATTTATATACAGTTTCTTATATAGCAAAGTGCTTTGATGCAGCGGACGCAACTTCTGTTGCGCATTGTATAATGCTGCATGTCAAATGAATAAGCACAGTCTACTGGTGCATCCTACAGCAGTCACATCGCATTGCAGGTGCAACTAAGACACATTCTTTGGGAAAAAGTCACGCAATGTTAGCAGAGTGGCAAGGGACCTGGCGACTTAATTATGCCAGGCATCTCGCACTGTGTGGCATATGCAGACTAGATGTACTTGGACACATATGTACGATAAAATTACCATATTAAGCAATTAACTATATAGTTTTATTTTTACAGCAGTGTAAATATAAAAGTATTACTATATTAATGTTGCTGTGTTTTTTGTAACATTTGCTACTTTTCATGATATTGTTGTTACGTCACACAAGGCATGTGTCTGTATATAGCAATTTACTGTTTATTATACTGTATTATTACAGGTTGAGTATCCCTTAAGGGGTGTACACACGAAGCAATGTACTTTCTATTCATTCCCTATTCTATCCCGATCAAAACTATATCAAATCGCATGCCTCTGTGTACACATGAAATTAATACTATATAGTATAGCTCTGTGCTATATAGCACAGGCTATGTTTCTATGCAATTTTGATATTCAATCGGAATCGAATTCGGTTCGAATGTGTTCAGAGCTGAATGAGTGTTACTGCAGATAAAAAAAAAAAAAAGCCCAGTGCCTCAAACTCCCCCTCCCCTCCCCACCACCACACCACCATGACCAAGGTCTTGCAGGTGTACCAGTGGGAGGTGGAAGCTTTGTTCAAAAGGGTCAGACTTAGGAAGGCTGCGGGTCCTGATGGAGTGTCTCCATCTACACCTGTGTCTCCTGGAACACCTGGATCATCCAGCCACCTACGCAAGAGTCCTATTCATAGCTCGACATTTAACACAATTGCCCCCGCTATCCTACTGCCCAAACTTCTCTCCCTAGGAGTTCCAGAATCTACCTGCTCCTGGATTGTGGACTTCCTGACGGCACGGAAACAGGTGGTGAAAGCCGGAGCCTTCACATCCGCCATAGGTATGATCAGCCCTGGTGTTCACCAGGTATGTGTCCTTCCCCCCCTGCTCTTCTCCCTCTACACTAATGACTGCCTCGAGTGGCCAGTCATTAAAAATCATAACATTTGCTATCATTGGCCTAATCAAGGAGACAGGCGAGTCTGCATACAGACAGGAAGTGGACAGGCTTTCAAAGTGGTGCGGGAGAAACAACCTGAACCTAAACCCCATCACAACAGTTGAGATGGTAGAAGACTTCAGAAGAAAACCAAATGTCAAGGTCCCACTAGTAATTTCCAACAGAGTGGTGTCATGGGTAGAGACCTTCAAATTCCTTGGGACAAAAATCTCTCGCAACCTCAGATGGGAGCCCAACATAACTTCCATTGTCAAAAAGGCCCAAGAGTGGCTGTTCTCCCTGAGGCAACTGAAAAAATTCAACATTCCGCAGGAGCTGCTGCGGCTCTTTTACACTGCTATCGTGGAGTCGGTTCTATGCTCCTCTATTACAATCTGGTATGGATGGGGCCAATGAATCTAACAAACAAAGCCTGCAAAGAGTGGTAAGGACAGCAGAGAAGATTTTTGGGATGAACCTCCACTCTGTAATGGAACAAGCAGTGTCAAGAAGCGAGCTGGAAAGATTGTGGTGGACAAACTCCACCCTGGCCATAATTTGTTTGATATTCTCCCATCAGGTAGATGCTTCAGATTCATCCCTGCCAAGTCATGGCAGGGATGGACCTGGCATGACTTGACCAAGAACTGCAAAAAGCTTCTTCCCGATAGCTATTCAACAATGCACTCTAAGATACTGCTAATATAAACACCTAACTGCTCTGTCTAACCTTGCGAATCATAACATGTGAATTGACAATTGTATGCACAACAGATGCAATGTATATATGTCCTGTTATCCCTCTTGTACCATGCTTGAAGATGCACTGTATCCACAAAAATTCCTAGTATACGAGTGTATACATATCCAATAAAGGGTTTCTGATTCTGATTGATTTTGCTTATATAAGAATTGTCTATACCGAACTATGGGTGTTATTCTAGTTCACTCTTTCTGACAAAATCCTTCTTAGATGGACAAAACCATGCACACTGCAGGTGGGGCAGATGTAACTTGAGCAGCGAGAATTTGATTTGGGTGGGGTTTTACTTCAAAGTGAGATCTATATTGCAGTGTAAATATAAAGCAGCCAGTATTTACCCTGCACAGAAACAAAATAACTCACCCAAATCTAATTCTCTATGCACATTTTACATCTGCCCCCCTGCAGTGCACATGGGGCCTTATTTTAGTTCACTCTTTCTGACAAAATCCTTCTTAGATGGACAAAACCATGTGCACTGCAGGTGGGGCAGATGTTACTTGTGCAGAGAGAATTAGATTTGGGTGAGTTATTTTGTTTCTGTGCAGGGTAAATACTGACTGCTTTATTTTTACACTGCAATATAGATCTCACTTTGAAGTAAAACCCCACCCAAATCTAATTCTCTCTGCACATGTTACATCTGCCCCCCTGCAGTGTACATGGTTTTGTCCATCTAAGAAGGAATTTGTCAGAAAGAGTGAACTAGAATAACCCCCATGGTTTTGTCCATCTAAGAAGGATTTTGTCAGAAAGAATGAACTAAAATAAGGCCCTATGTGAGCACCCTATTATCCAGATATCTGTTATCCAAATTATTCTGAAAACCATAGATTCCAGAATGTACTAGAAGCCTACTGGGGACATCTGTAACTGGCACTACTGGGGACATGATATATAGCTGGCACTAAATATGTGCAAGAAAATGATTGCTCCAAAGTCCACAAACTTTGTTTCATGTTTTGAAAACTTATTTCATGCACAAATGAAATATATTTGTGTGTATTTGATGTGTTTGTAAAATATAAATGCAAGATACCTCATTGAAATATAAAAATATTCTGAAATACGGAATAATCCGTTATCCAAAATGCTTCTGGTCCTGAGCATTTTAGATAAGAAATTCTCAACCTGTATTACAAAGAGAAAACGGTTTTGTATTAGCATACAGTTGCAAGCTCTATAGGTTTGTGAGAAAATAATAATAAAAAAATTTGAAATCTGTTATTAAAAAAAAAATATTTGTTTTTTTTATATAACACAGCTCTGCATTTATCACAAGGTCAGGTGGTATAGAGACCCCCCTCACTTTATGCTACAAGAAAGGCAAGGCCAGGCCTATTGTTTTGAAAAGTAATATTATTTAGCTTACAAAAGTGCTGACAATATCTGCTGCTTTTTCAGTTGCATGGAAAAGCACAACACCAGATTTGTTAAGGCACCTGAATCTGCTCTTCAACATCCTAAAGGTATTTTATATCACATTCCTAGTGGATACTGCAATGTGAATGATTAAATATTATGTAAAACTATGAAAAATATGTGTGCTGCACAAATACAGGTATATGTTAATAAACAAAAGTACAGCTTTCAAACTTTAAGAACATACTTGCATATGAGAAAAGCATTCTACCAGTAAACAGTAAAATTTGATACTACAATAAAGGTGCATACACACTACGATGTATGCAATGAAAGACATTGGTGACCAATTTCCCTTGAACTTCCGCAGTGTCCTAGACAAATGATATTGTGCATACACACTGAATGAAAAGATGAATGACAATACTCCATGGCTTTTTGTGAAAGACATCCAAAATGTACCTGCCTGCACAGTCGATGAACAACCTTGATGAAGGAACGGCGGGACTGCACAACTTCATTTATTATTCGTAGCATATACACTGTCCGATATTTTGACCAATATCATTCAGAAGGACCAAAATGAACGATATAGGTCATAAAAATTAACCAGTCAGTGTGTATGCACCTTAACAATTCTATGGTTTGCATCATAGAGTACCTGCACATTAAGGGAATAGTAATGATGTTGGTTGACATAAACCATTGACCTCAAGTGCATTTCTCTCAGTCCAATATGGATACAAGTTACAGTTTTCATGGTGTTAAGTAAAACTTAAAACTGATATAAGGCAACACTTAGGTCCTGCTCCTCTGACTCATGATGGGGTAGCAGGTATAGTTTGCAACAAATATTCTAGGGCACTTAACACTTGGCTTAATAGCTTGAAAATATTGCCAGTGCCATTGCTTATACTTATGAGCACAAAGGCTGAAAGGAACCTGTAGTGATAAAGTGTAAGGCACACAATAATGAATCCAGCCAAGACACTGCTTAGTTACTGCCTGCCAATTGTTTCAAAGTATATTTCAACTGCTCTAGAGATTCAGGAGGATTGTGTGATTAAGTAAAAAAAAAATTGCACTACCTCCTGCTCTGAAACAGAGTCCAGGCCAATTCTAGCTAGAGGATAATGATCATTCCCTTACTTACAAAGGGCAAGAAAAATATTTGGAAATTAACAGTGCAGTATCTGTAAGGACCATAAAGAATGTTTACTCCTCCATGTACTAGTGCAATCTATACTTTAATTATTGAATTATTTTGTAAGGCTTAGTACCAGCGCCATCACTAGGCAGCTTAAGGCATTTGCCTGGGGCGCAGGCCACTAGAGAGCGGGATTTGGGAGCAGCCTTCCCCCCTGATTGGAGCCAAGTGAGTGGCGCCCCGCACCAACCCCCAACCACCCCCCCAACTGAGGTCCGACTCGGCATCCGCATCCCCCTCCCCCCCCAGACTCATTGGTGACCGCATCACCCCCTCCCCCCGGACTCAGTGGTGGCGCCACATCAAGCTACCACCCCCTCCCCCAGACTCGGCAGCAGTGGCCGCATCAAGCTCCCCCCGTGAGCAGGTGAGCAGCGGGGCTGCTTAGTACACACCTAAATACTTATCTGTCCAATCTGTCAGGTGAGAACAAAAATCTGGCAATTTATGGGAGCATATGACAATCAACAATTCGCTCCTAAATGCTGGAAAATGAACAGAAAGGATTGTTTGGATAAATTTGTTAAATCAAATTAATTGAATGACCATTGTCTGTTTTCCAGTGTTTTCCAAATGTTCAAATCTCACATGCTCCCAATAAGTACCAGATTTTTGTTCCCACAAGATAATTTGGACATATAAATATTTAGGTGTGTACCCAGCTTAAGAAGCACATCATGTATGTTTCTTCTGACTGCTATACCTCTCCTCATTGAGATGGAGGACCTCACTGAAGAACTTCCTCAGAAAATTCCCAAATGTTGTCATAACTAGAACTGCCCACAAATAAATGTGCCTGAGTTGGATTATATCAGCTTTAAATGTGTTCTAATAACAGCACTTGTGTGATAATAGGCCACAAGTATGTGATTTCACCTATCTCACAGGCCAGAGGCACCTCTATTGTTTCATGATTTATTATGGTGCATTTTTAGTGAAATCAGAGCTTTCAGCCTATTTTATCTGGAAACTTGTACATATCTTCATTATATAAAAAACTGCTACATCAACTTGCAGCAATGCAACTTACAAATTAAATATTGCTGGCAATATAGAGGTTACTCCCATTTTTCTATAATAATTTCTAAATATAGAATGAAAAGAAAGTTCAAAACAAGGAAGTACAGAAAAGCTTTTCATAAAATACCGAGAACATTGAGATACTTTAGGGACAATTAAGGAAATTCTCACATATAACAGCAGAGTTATGAGTTTTTGAAGGATTCTAGAAAGGGGCCTCTGGAGTGTGGGGAAGCAAGTTCCACATGGGTCAATTCCCAGAGGAATTACTGGGAATTCTAGGACCTGCTAAAAGTCTTTTATGTACAGATGGCAGAAAATGAGTACTGATGCAAATTCTAAGTGCTCAGAACACTGATATTAAAAATTATTTTGAGTTTAGAATCACTAAAGAAGCTGCTTCAGGTACCATGGGCCCTGGCAATGTAGAGCTTTGAAAATCAGTAAGTCTTCAACATCTTACATGTGGCCAGTGTATGGGGTAGATAATGGGTGTTATTTGGTTGAAAAGGGGCTAGTAAGTTAATGGCATGGTAGCTGTTTTTTTTTTTTTTTTTACCAGCTTTAAGCAGTGCATCTCTTTTGATGGGAGACCAAAGTAGATGGTATTGCAGTAATCTAATCGAGATAAAACAAATGCATGTTTGACTTTTGTCAGGTCTTTAGATGGAAAATAGTGCTTGATTCTAGCTATGTTCCTCTGATAAAAGAACGAGGACCTCATTGTGGCTGATATCTGATATGTATAACCACCATCGATAAGCCCAGACCAGCAGGGCACTCTTACCTTGTGTGTTTTATCTTCTCTTGCTTAGGAATATGTTTTACTCCATTCTCCCTACAATCCCTGCTTATATCAGTGTTAAGCTTCCTAATGCAGCAATGTCATATACAATGTACTTGTCCTATAATGTCTTCTACTGTAAGTCAATGTTTTCTTGTTTTTCTTATTTGCTATGTACTTTGTTGTGCATTGCAGAACTGTACTGGCATTAAATAAAACATGATAATAAAAAACACTGATAATCAAAGTTTTTGTACGATTTAAGAGCTTTATTTTAATTTATACAATGGGACTAACCTACTAGAGGTGTAGTAGGTTTGTAGACTGATTTATTAATCTTAATATTGGATGAACAAATACCGTTAGGGCTGTTAACATGTATATAATATTAAAGTGGTAATATTTCATGATCTCAAATGTAGAACATTTACATCGTGAGATATAAATTATATACTTGGCTTGTCTTAAAATTATATAAAATGTTATATTGTGCTACATAAAAGTGTCAATTATTGTGTCTAAATGTCTCATGTAATAAAATTTAAAAAAATATACATTGCTGTATTAGTCTGCTGGGAGTAGGAAAACCTTTAATTTAATTTTATTAAATTAAATTGGCCAAATTTCCTGGCTATATAAATGCCAGAGCTCTGCAAAATGACCTCCAGCAGGCCACAAATGTGCATGTGTCTACTCAAAGGGTCAGAAACAGACTCCATGAGGATGGTATGAGGGCCCGACGTCCGCAGGTGGAGGTTGGGCTTACAGCCCAAAGCCATGCAGGACGTTTGACATTTGCCAGAGAACACCGAGATTGGCATATTCGCCACTGTTGCTCTGTTCTCTTCACAGATGAAAGTAGGTTTGCACTGAGCACAGACATGACAGAGTCTGGAGATGCCAAGGAGAACGTTCTGCTGCCCGCAACATCCTCCAGCCTGACCGGTTTGGCAGTGGGTCAGTAATGGTGTGGGGTGGCATTTCTTTGGGGGGCCGCACAGCCCTCCATGTGCTCACCAGATGTAGCCTGACTGCCATTAGGTACCGAGATGAGATCCTCAGATCCCTAGTGAGACCATATGCTGGTGCGGTTGGCCCTGTGATCCTCCTAATGCAAGACAATGCATTGATACTATAGACTGGCCCACCTGTTCCCCATACCTGAATCTAATTGAGCACATCTGGGACATCATGTCTCATCAATCCACCAATGCCACATTGCACCACAGACTGTCGAGGAGTTGGCGGATGCTTTAGTCCAGGTCTGGGAGGAGATTTTTTGGAGACCATCTGCCACCTCATAAGGAGCATGCCCTGGGATTGTAAGGAGGTCATACAGGCAGGTGGAGGCCACACACACTACTGAGCCTCATTTTTACTTGTTTTAAGGACATTAAATCAAAGTTGGCTAAACCTGTAGTGTGTTTTTCCACTTTAATATTGAGTGGGACTCCAAATCCAGACCTCCATGGGTTAATATATTTTATTTCCATTGATATTTTTTTATTTATATTGATTTTGTTGTCAGCACATTCAACTATGTAAACAACAAAGTATTTAATAAGAATATTTCATTCAGATCTAGGATGTAGTATACAATACAATTTGGTGCTCCCCAACCGTGCGCACAGCAGCCTATCTAGTGATGTAAAGAGGGTTTTTTCCCTTTAAATCCCTTACAAACTGAAATGCAGAAAAAAATGGTATGCATAACTTATGACCAGGCGCTGATGTGTTCAAGTGGCTTGTTTTGCCTTTCCACCATTAATTGGTCGATGGTAACATGTGGGAGGGAATATCAAATATAGTGAAGTACGGTTTAAGTCAACAATACTTTAATATACAGACAAAAGTTTTTTCTGGTAAATCACAAACAGATTGTAACTAGCAATGTAAAGATGAATTTAAATTCCAGTACACAAAATCTTTCACACAACAATAATTGCAGTCCAAATGGGGGGGGGGGGGGGGGGGGGGGGCTGGTTAGACTCAAGAAGATGTGGAGAATTACCAGAGGTGTTGAAACTGGTTAACAGTTCTTTTGCGCATGTGAGATTGTCCCGGGGGCAAATCACAGGTATCAGATCCTTCACCTCTTGGCGCTCCTCTCTAGAGTCATGCAGGTCACTTCCCCAGTCCTAACTGACGCATTTCGACTCCTCTTTTTCAAGGTTTTTAGGAAGGTGTATCCTGCTGTAGTCCATGTTCTTCTTTTATATGGTGTTCCTTCTATCATATCCGGTAAAACACTTCCGGAGCACGGTCCGTCTCCCTCTGTGCTCCGTGTCGGAAGTGACGTATCGTCTCTTGCGCGATGTCATATCCGGCACAGCTTTCAATGTCAGGTGCCATGGTTACGTGATGCGGCCAGTGTTCTATAGTGCCGCATATAGTCCGTTTTGACGGCATTCAAACTGGTTCAAACTGGTATGGTGCAGTTGAAACTTAATGTTGATGCCGCCATAGCTGTCATTCAAAGAACATAGTGATCAGTAATAATTCTTGTTCACATATCATTTAAAGTGACAGTGCATGCAATATATAAGTGCAATCACGGCATTTCATTCCTCCAGGCATTCAAAGTGACAGTGCTTGATACCTAAAGTGCCAGTGCATATATCTGGTTTTATACATATTGCCGAACAGTACTTTATCACAATTTAAAAATGAACAGTATAAAATCCACATTATAAGATACACAGTAAAAACGGGGAAGCTATAGAAACCATTTTTTCATAATCAGCGTTTAATCCTTTAGGTATTAGGGTGCCCATCTCATAGATAAGTTTCATTTCAGCTTTTGCTAATTGAGTGGCAGGGTCTCTCTGTCTCCAATGGCCCTTCACCCATTTTAGACCACAGAATTTTGTAATACCAGATGTATCTTTTGGTGACATTTAGTAAAATGACTGGACAGTGCGTGGGTCTCAAGACCCTTTTTAATGTTCCGAATATGTTTGCTCAATCGTATTTTGAGCGGTCGCGTTGTTCGTTCAATGTACCACAATCCGCATGTGCACTGTATCCCGTATACTACATTTTTTGTATTGCAAGTTATAAAGTCTAAAATTTTAAAAGAATGGCTATTTATAGTTATCTTGCTTAATCTTTGTCCAGAACCTTGAATGTGCCTACACCCTATGCATGTGTCACATCTAAAAAAACTTTCGACTTGACCGTCGAGATGGCCTTTCTAGGGGGAAGGGCACTATGCACCAATTTTGAACTTAGGTTGGCTGCCCTTCGGTATATGCATTTTGGTTTTGGGGGTAGAAGTGGCCCAATGACCGGATCCTTTTGGATGATCCCCCAATGCTTTTGTAGAGTTTTTTCAATGGATTTATACTGGCTATTAAAAGACGTGATGAAAGCAAAGTCTAACTTTGGGTCTGTGGTTCTTTTGTTTTCCTTTGGTTTTAATAATGTTTCTTGGGAAATACTCATCACTTAATTTTTGTTTTTTTTCCACGTGTGGCCCACAGTAATTGGAGGACAAAAACTTTTGTTGTAAACCTTCAGCTTGTTGCTCAAATATCTTTTGTTCAGAGCAATTCCTTTTAACCCTTCTAAACTGTCCCCCTGGAATGGCTTTCAACCAATTGGGGTGGTGGCAACTTGAGGTGGGGATAAAGGCTCCTGAGTCGGTTGGTTTTGTATAGTTTTTGGTCTGTATACAATTATCAGCGATGTACACTGTTACGTCTAAGAAATTTACCTCCGTTTTACTGCTAGTAAAAGTTAATTTAATAGTAAGATTATTGTTGTTTAAAAAAGTATAAAACTCATTTAAAATGGACTCTTCGCCTCTCCAAATAAAAAATACATCATCGATGTATCGCCGCCAGGACACCAGGCTCGCTCCGAATGGGTTATGGGACCAAATATTGTCATTCTCCCATTGGCCCATAAAGATGTTGGCATAGCTCGGAGCGAACCTAGTACCCATGGCGGTCCCTCTCTGCTGTAAATAAAAGTTGTCGTTATACAGGAAATAGTTGCTAGATAAAATCAATTTTACACCTTCAATAATAAAATTTTGTAATTCTGAAGGGAGTTCGCTATGTTTTAAGAAGGTGGAGGTTGCGCTCACACCTTCTTCATGTGCAATTATGGTGTATAGAGCACGTGTATCTGCAGTTACTAAAAACATGTCTGGAGCCCACTCGATTTGTTTCAGATAGGTGATAAAGTCTCTAGTATCCTTCAAATGGGAGATGTTATTCCCCACTAGTGGTTGTAAGTGATAATCTATGAAGGCTGACAAATTGGCTGTCACTGAGTCTATTCCAGCGACAATTGGTCGGCCAGGAGGGTTTTGGGTGTTCTTGTGGACTTTTGGTAGGATATAGATCACTGGAGTGACAGGCTCCTTATTTACCAAGAACACTGCCTCCTTTTCTGTTATAACCCCTTTTGTTTTGAATTTGTTGACTAGCGTAATCACTTAATTTAGTATTCTTTCAGTGGGGTCTTTTCTTAATAAAGTGTACTTGCTAGCATCATCAAGTTGCCGTTTGATTTCTGCCTCGTACATCTCTTTCGGCATTATGACCACACCCCCGCCTTTATCGGCGGGTTTGATCACTATACTTGTATCCTTGTGTACAGATCCAGGATGTGTTATGTTAGTGTTTCCTTTATTTGAGCAGTGTATATATATATATAGGTATATGGGTTTGGGAATTCTGCACACACAAATTAGATGACACCCTTATTTTATGGGTGAGGGGTCCACTCAGTGTTTGTACACACTGGTGGGGGTGCTATCCCAAATTTTAGAGATTAGGATGAGAACAACAAGAGAAAAGAATTTGTTATGGATGCACTCCTTCAAAGAACAGTAAGACCGAAAATTTATTGGAAAGATTCCTTTTTATACTTTAAAAAGTGGTAGCTCCTCTTATCTTTATTAGTATAGGATGGATAAGGAGACAGCCACTGTTAGCGAAATAAGAGGTTAAAATTTACAGTGACATACATACATTGAGTGACAATGGAAAAGAAAGAAGTGTTTTCAGATTTTAAAAATGTAGGTAGGGATGACTGTTACTTGTGGTGTTTTAACAGTATTCTGGGGTATATTCCCCACCAGGATATACAGTGTACTCCTTTTTAATGTTTTAACAATATAATTGCCACTTTGATACACTTGTTCAACAGAAAATACCAATAAAGTATATATGTGCCTGAATTGGCTTTCTGTGGTGTAATGGCTAATTATTTTTATCACAAGGAAGACTGATTAACAAGAGGGCAGGTAAGTATTGTTTTGTGGGGTACTTCACATTGACCAGATAGTTGGTTTGTATCTGTCTAAAGTCTGGCTCAGTGCCCAGATATTGGAGACAGAGTGTTATAATCTATAAATTCGCTCTTATAAAGACATACAGCAGCAGCGCCACCTGCTGGAAGCCTTTAATATTGGTGCTGTTATAATAGGTATTTCATGCACCACTCAAATATATGTCTCAGATTATGGCAGTGTGACACAGCAGTGCCATCTACTGGACAATTTTAATATACAGATGGCGCCGGGCTTGTCTTTGCTGGGGATGGCGGAGGACTCGCCACCCGCCATCCCACCCGCCATCCCCCGCCCCGCGCCATCTGTATGTCGGAAGGGGACGCGCGTGCACGAGGTGCACGCGCGTCCCGTTCCGACGGTGCTTTTCCCCGGGTCCCCGCCGGCTTCCCCGGGTCCCCGCCGGTCCACACCGCCCCCCCGCAGCCCCCCACAGCCCTGTCGGTCTCACTGAAGCTGGGGACGGGCAGGACTGCACCCGCCGCGCCGCCTCGCCGCCCGGCTATTGAGACGCTCGTGCGTGGGAAACGCACGAGCGTCTCATTCAGCCAGAGCGCCAGATTGCTGGCGGATCGCCAGGGACACGGTCCTGGCGCTCCGCCAGCAATAATAAGGCCGGCGCCATCTGTAGGTGCTGGTTCAATTGAATTATAAGGCACCCCACTAATACCCTTATACTTAATAGTATAGGGAAGATTTTTAAGCAGTGCCTGCTTACAGACCCTCTACATAGGGGGGTAATCCTACCCACAGTCTCTTCCTATTAGGAGACACTGACAACCTGGTTTTAATAATAAAACATGAGGACAATAAATTTCCTTCACTGACACCAAACAGACATTGTTTCCCTAGCACTACATGGACAGAACACGTGTTTCGCTACAAATTGCTTCTTCAAGCTGACCAGCTTGAAGAAGCAATTTGTAGCGAAACACGTGTTCTGTCCATGTAGTGCTAGGGAAACAATGTCTGTTTGGTGTCAGTGTAGGAAATTTATTGTCCTCATGTTTTATTATTAAAACCAGGTTGTCAGTGTCTCCTAATAGGAAGAGACTGTGGGTAGGATTACCCCCCTATGTAGAGGGTCTGTAAGCAGGCACTGCTTAAAAATCTTCCCTATACTATTAAGTATAAGGGTATTAGTGGGGTGCCTTATAATTCAATTGAACCAGCACCTATATTAAAATTGTCCAGTAGATGGCACTGCTGTGTCACACTGCCATAATCTGAGACATATATTTGAGTGGTGCATGAAATACCTATTATAACAGCACCAATATTAAAGGCTTCCAGCAGGTGGCGCTGCTGCTGTATGTCTTTATAAGAGCGAATTTATAGATTATAACACTCTGTCTCCAATATCTGGGCACTGAGCCAGACTTTAGACAGATACAAACCAACTATCTGGTCAATGTGAAGTACCCCACAAAACAATACTTACCTGCCCTCTTGTTAATCAGTCTTCCTTGTGATAAAAATAATTAGCCATTACACCACAGAAAGCCAATTCAGGCACATATATACTTTATTGTTATTTTCTGTTGAACAAGTGTATCAAAGTGGCAATTATATTGTTAAAACATTAAAAAGGAGTACACTGTATATCCTGGTGGGGAATATACCCCAGAATACTGTTAAAACACCACAAGTAACAGTCATCCCTACCTACATTTTTAAAATCTGAAAACACTTCTTTCTTTTCCATTGTCACTCAATGTATGTATGTCACTGTAAATTTTAACCTCTTATTTCGCTAACAGTGGCTGTCTCCTTATCCATCCTATACTAATAAAGATAAGAGGAGCTACCACTTTTTAAAGTATAAAAAGGAATCTTTCCAATAAATTTTCGGTCTTACTGTTCTTTGAAGGAGTGCATCCATAACAAATTCTTTTCTCTTGTTGTTCTCATCATATATATATATATATATATATATATATATATATATATATATATATATATATATATATATATATATATATATATATGAGTAGTGGGGATCCGGCACTCGAACGGACAAACAGCAAATGCTCCAGGTGACCTTGCCAAAAAATACTCCACTGCTCCGAATGGAGCTGCAGCCGTTACTCATAGAGACCTGATAAAGAAATAACTGGAAGCAACACCTAAGTGCGGTCAACGTTTCTGAGGTGATTTATTGCCTCTTTTGTCAGGACATCCTGACGAAAGAGGCAATAAATTGCCTCAGAAACGTTGACCGCATTTAGGTGTCGCTTCCAGTTATTTCTTTATCAGGTCTCTATAAGTGCCGGCTGTAGCTCCATTCGGAGCAGTGGAGTATATATATATATATATATATATATAAGTCCAATGTCGCCCGGCACTCCACAAATCCTGTATTGCGATAATCACCCGGTGCCTTCCTCTCTGAACCCTCGGGTCTCAGTGTATATGCAGTATCGATCAGGCGGCACTCCCGGAATTTGGTGAAAGCAGACGCCCGAAACATGTAGGATCAATAAAGCCACTTTTTTTGCTTTCACCAAATTCCGGGAGTGCCGCCTGATCGATACTGCATATATATATATATATATATATATATATATATATATATATATATATATATATATGATGTATCAGTCCTAAATCAGATAGCTCCAATCCAAGGACAGACAGGTCCAGCACACCATCGCATATCATGCAAATAGAAAACAATTTATTGAAGCGAGGTATAAGAATTCATTATACTCAGCACATCCGTGGCAGCAGCATGAGACAGCTTAACACTTAAATTCCACAGGCTTAGCCCTGACGGGCCGTTTCGGTGTCAAATCACCTTCCTCATAGGGCATCAACCATACAATGAATCCTCACAGTATATAAAGCATGGAAATACACCTGAATCAAATCATAAATAATTACAGATTCGCGCCAGTAACACAATCTTACCCTTCCTGCACTGCAGGGATGCTCCCACGGCGTCCCGGAAGTCTCCACGGGACCCGGAACTAACATGCCTGTTACTAGTGCTGGGGGAAGCAACATGCGTTCCTAGGCGCCGGAAGTGACCTAGCGGTTGCCGCGGCAACGCTATAATGCTATGTGCGCTACTCAGATCACCGCTAATATGCAGCTGATAGCTGCTATTTCACAAATAGTGCCAAACTAGCGGACATTGGCTGGGAGACACTATTAAGTCCCCACAGTCTGTAATAAATATCAAAGAATAGCGCCAGCGTAACGTTGCCATAGCAACCCCCACACCTCCATATCCAATACAAAAAAAACAGTACACAAAAAATAAGGATAATAATCAGAAGAAAAAATCCAAAAGGCAAAGACAGTGGATAATAAAGGTGGTAAATATTTACATGGTAATTAGCATGGAATGACAGAAAACAATATGACCATATAATATGTTATTAATGCTCAATGAACTGCCGGATCCCTAACTACAGGAACACAGCCAAATTTAATTCTTCATTTAGACCTAACGGTGCCATCGATTGTAGCGTGTAAGTCCAATAGCTTTCCCGTTGTAGCAACAAGCTATGTCTGTCCCCACCCCTCTTTATTGGTGGAATATAATCGAATGGGAGAATTCGGAAGTCACTCAAGCGATGACCTGCAAGTGCAAAATGCAGGAAGGGTAAGATTGTGTTACTGGCGCGAATCTGTAATTATTTATGATTTGATTCAGGTGTATTTCCATGCTTTATATACTGTGAGGATTCATTGTATGGTTGATGCCCTATGAGGAAGGTGATTTGACACCGAAACGGCCCGTCAGGGCTAAGCCTGTGGAATTTAAGTGTTAAGCTGTCTCATGCTGCTGCCACGGATGTGCTGAGTATAATGAATTCTTATACCTCGCTTCAATAAATTGTTTTCTATTTGCATGATATGCGATGGTGTGCTGGACCTGTCTGTCCTTGGATTGGAGCTATCTGATTTAGGACTGATACATCATATTCATTGAATGTCCCTGCACCCAGCTGGTATCCCTACTTGGAGTGTGCGTATCCCCTCTACGCCCTATATATATATATATATATATATATATATATATATTTTTGTATACATAGGTAGTTGCCTGGCACTCATCCAAAATGGCTGAATGACCCCGGTGCCCTTAGTGAGGAATGTTGTAGGAAGAAAGGGACAATGGCACTCATAGGAACTTTTTCAAAAGAATATAATGTAGAAAAAAAATGTTGATTTTTCTAAATTATGGGGATTATTCTGGTCTACTCGCAAAGTCACAATCACTCTCTAATGGACAAAAACTGATGCACTGCAGGTGGGGCTGGTGTAACATATGCAGAGAGAGTTAGATTTGGGTGTTTTGTTGTTTCTGTGCAGGGTAAATACTGGCTGCTTTATTTTTACACTGCAATATAGATATCAGTTTGAAGTACAAACCCCACCCAAATCTAACTCTCTCTGCACATGTTACATCAGCCCCACCTGCAGTGCATATGGTTTTGTCCATTAGAGAGTGATTGGGCTTTGCGAGTGAACCAGAATAACCCCCTATATACATTTGAAAAAGTTCCTCTGAGTGCATATATATACTGCCTTTTACATCTGTACACAGAACTATGGGGCAGATTCTGATTCCTTCAGCCACCTGCATGTTCGCACACGGGACCGATGGTTTTGCCCTGCACCACTCAGCTACATGTATAGTAGCTGAGTGGCAAAGCACAGAGATAAAAGTTTTGGGGCAGGAGCCTAATTATGAAGATGGTGGAGCATAGTCCCAGAACATTAGTCCACACATAGAATGCTCTTTTAGAAGGTTGGCAAAGCATTTTATTCGCACCCCAAATTATGTGTGCAAGCAAGTGGATGCCAAATATAAATACTGTATATACTGTACTGTATACATTTGAACCCCCCCCCCTAAAAAACAACCCGGAATTATTCAAAATGAGTCACTCCTGAGAGGGATATGAACCCCAGGCATTTAGCATGCCTGGGCCTAAACCTCTATAACATTACGGCTATTGTACCACAAGTCTGTCATCTCATTCACATTGGATGCAGCTGAGTGGCTGTGCATACATGACACTACACTGCAGCACTGAGGGGACTGAGGATGATGGAGTGAGATTGGTGCATAGTTGTTTGCAGTGAGCTCTCAGGCTCTATGGAGATTGAAGTCAGTGATTTTGGAAGGGGGTGGAGCAAGTGCTGAGCATGTTCTGGACTAAGCTCACTGTGTAAACTGCTTTGCTCGTGCTTTGCTAGGAAATTAGGTTTTGTTACCACTTTCTAAATAGGCAGTTTGCGTCTCGTTACAGTGTGGTGCACTACGAGGTCAGTAGATGTTAATGTCCAATGTAACTAAGTGGAAAAGACTAGAGATGAAAGTTTGAGGGGTAGAAGCCTAACTATGGAGATGGTGGAGCAGAGTTCCTGAACAATAATACACAAACATAGGGGATTGTTTTGGTTGATTCACAAGGCTGCAAATTCGCAGCCTTGCAAGTCCACCAAATACCGCCCACCACCCCCTTGCAGCTGGGCGTTCCCATGGGCGAGTCCCCCGGACCTACCCCCTCCTGCACTGGCTCGACAGTTGGTTAAGGGTGGCCTAATGCACCCTGCATCTGCACATGCACAGAAATATGTCTGTGCATGTGCAAAATATCATCCCTGTACGAAGGAAGGCTGATGCAATCAGACCAGAATAAGGACCATAGAATGTACTTTGGGAAAGGCTGTCCAAGCATTTTTTTTACGCACCCTAAACTATGTGTACCAGCTTACACATGTAAAGTTGAAGGAAACAATAAATATATACATATTTTAATATAAAAAATTCAGTGAAAATATTCAAACTATATAGCTTCTGAGCAGGATAGCCCTAGCAATGGTTTTAAAAGGCGCCAACTGCTTGCGGCACACCTGGATTCCTGGAAGGGAACTTCCCTTCCCTCGTTCTGGTCACCTGTCTGGCTACTCATACTTATGGCTACTCATACTTATGAGTTGAATGACATCACACAACAAACTGCACAACATAAAATGCTGCGCCCTCCCCAATTACATTGCATAGTGAATGTCAGTATTTACCATTCACAGAAACAAAATAACTCACCCAAATGTAACTCTCTCTGCACATGTTACATCTGCTCCATCTGCAGATCACATGGTTTTGCCCATTATAAAGAGATTTTTCTTTTGCGAGCTAACCTGAATTACGCCCTAAGTGTGAATGCACTGACAGGCCTATGGTACGGTCAAGGCTGGCAACAAAAATCATGAGGCCTAGTACACTGATATTACATTGCATATTGAATTTTTTGGTACTTGTTTAGTTTCACAGAGGCAGCTCGTGCCACTCTAGCTATGAATCTTGGCAGCTTGCCAGACTGCCTTAAGCTACGCTATGAGAGTAGCGACTGTTTGAATTCTGGCAGCTCGCCAGCTGCTAACTTGTTTAGTTTCATGCACAATGAAGGAGGCATTTGCCAGTGATCCATGTTACTTACTGGCAAATGCCTCCATTTCATACCCCCACTATCCACGCCATCCTGAAGCGTGGCGAGTGCACACAGTATGCATCCTCCTGACCTTTTCATACCCCCACCATCCATGTCAGCGTGGAGTTGATTTTATATAGTGTGGTGAGCGCAGTGAGCCAACGAGCCCCACGAGGGGACGCGGAATACATGTGAAGTTATCCACATCCGCTCGCCACGCTTCGGGCTCGGTGGCTCGCTGTGCTCGCCACACTAAATAGAGTCAACTCCACGCAGACGTGGATGGTAGGTGTATGAAAAGGTCAGGAGGACGCGTAATGGCTGCGCTCGCCATGCTTTGGGGTGGCTTGGATGGTGGGGGTTTTTCAGGAACACATTTAAACCTGCCATATCATACATCTGAGCAATAGCTACTCAGAGGTCAGAGGCAGGAGGGTATCATGGCATTTCTGTTGGAGTGTCTGAGATGCTCCTATGTATCATAAAGATGGAGCATCTGAGACGCTCCTACATAACACAAAGATGGAGCGCCTCTCCGCCGGCGCCCGCATGATCCCCTCTCCACAGGAGAGAGTATATGATGCGGGCACAAACGCTGTGCGAGAGGGGCTCACTAGGCTTCACAGAAGCTTAGGATTACCAGAGCTGGGCTTCCTTGGAGGAGTCAGCATACGACGCTGATAACCTACATTACAGAAGTAAGGCGGCAAGCGCTGCTGCCCTAAAACTAAACAAGTAAGGCAGCTGGCGAGCTGCCAACATTCCTAGCTAGAGCAGCATGCGTTGCGCTGATAGCATAGCTTAAGGCAGTCTGGCAAGCTGCCAAGATTCATAGCTAGAGCTGCACGAGCTGCCGCCATGAAACTAAACAAGTACCAAAAAATTCAATATGCAATGTAATATCAGTGTACCAGGCCTCATGATTTTTGTTGCCAGCCTTGACAGCACCATAGACCTGTCAGCGCATTTACACTTAGGGCCTAATTCAGGTTAGCTCGCAAAAGCAAAATCTCTCTATAATGGGCAAAACCATGTGATCTGCAGATGGAGCAGATGTAACATGTGCAGAGAAAGTTACATTTGGGTGAGTTATTTTGTTTCTGTGAATGGTAAATACTTACTGCTTTATTTTTACACTGCAAAATATATATATCAGTTTGAAGTACACACCCCATTCACATCTAACTCTCTCTGCCCCACCTGCTGTGCACATGGTTTTGTCCATTAATGAACGAGTTCGATTTTGCAAGCCAATCTGAATCATCCCCTTAACGCAGCTAAGCTCACTGTGTTTACTGCTAATCTGCAGATTCCGTTGCAACTTCACTGACCCCATCTGCATGAAATCATTACTCATCCAGAGTAATCCTGAGCATTTTCGGATACAGCAGTAGAGCACAAAAGCCAGGAGGTGTCAAGACGTATCCTGTTGTATTAATTTAATTTAGCAGTATAAGATACTACTGCTTAGTGTACAATTTAAAATTGGACCATAATGAAAAATGTGGCATATCCTACCAATTCTTCTAACTTGCAAGAACTTCTCCGAAATGAATAAGAATAATCATCATTAATAATGAATGAACTTTTTTTTTGCTAGTTTTAAACATCAACAAACTAGGGTAAATTGGAAAATTCATTTATATAGATCTATACAATCTGTTAGCTGATTTACAATTGAGACTGATTTCATTGAATACATATACCCCCACCTCTCTGAAATGATTTTCTAACAATTGTTTAATTTTTTGGAAAAGAATGGCTAAAACTCCATTTACATTTCAGCAAACAATTGAGATTTTACCAAATGACCCCATTTAATTTAGCATCCATGCAGGCTTTACACTGGGTATAAATAGTTATAGCACATTTAACCACATTATTCAATTTCAAGAAGTGGACAGTGTACAAATTGCAGATTAATAAAATAATCTATTATTGCAAGGTTTCCACAGTAACCACTGTTACGTGATATTCTTAGCTTTTCATTGATGAATGATACAAGAATTAAACTCACCATTCCTTGCTATTCATTCCACTCATCACAAAGCTTTAATGTTTTAGAAAAGTACCCTTGGGATAAGCAGTGATATAGCATTCTATTCCAGTCTTTGGTAAGATGACACCTTATTCTTTGGGAAGGTTTTAATTGGAGAAGTAGATTATTTGATGGTTAGGGGTTATTAAAAAATAATTGTTACTTTAGGATGTCCTCTGCAGAGAATTCTAATTACCAACTGTACTTCTAATTTTAATCCCTTGATCTAAACTTAATGATTATTATTCAAAGCACTATTCATTCGTTTAAAAAATGTCAGTTTCTTCAAAATGTCATAGTGTTCTCGAAAGTAACAGAGATCAATATATATGCATTCAAAATATAGGATCATAGCAATTGTGAAACTTTTATGTCTATCATTATCACAATAAGCATTTATAATTTGGATAAGTTCAATACTTTATGCCTAAATTCACAATTCATTTTTTCATTCAAATTTACCAAAATGATATAAATAATAGTCAGATGAGGAGCTGTAAGCAGAGTGATAGCTTAAGACAGGCATGCCCAAACTATGGTCCTCCAGCTGTTGTAAAACTATAAGTCCCATCATGCCTTGCCAAAGTTTTGCTATTAGGAAATGCTAAAACTATGGCAAGGCAAGTTGGGATGTGTAGTTTCACAACAGCTGGAGTCACTTTATTTGTACACTTTGTATACGTTGGGGTATGGCTTGTGGAGACATAGTAATTGAATGTTATGGATACACATTGGGATATGTCCTGCAGAGTCCACAGTACTTTTAAGTTATGGATACACAGTGAGGTTACAGCTCTTTTTTTCTAACTTTTCGTGATTTTTAGAAAAATGTTTTAATGCTTGAGCAGATGGATACTGGACTGTCAAGGTGCATCGTCAGCCCTGCAGCGGATAGACACCAGACAGGTATATCATCAGCACTGGAGTGGATGTATACTGGAACAGGTGGACATTGGACAGATACATTGTCAGAACTGGAGCAGATGAAGACGACAGGTGCGTTATTAGTATTGGAGTGTATGGACACTGGGTAGGTGCTTTGACAGCACTATAGTGTATGGACAGTATGGGCACTCCCCTGGGAATGCAGGCGGTCCGATGCCTACCGGGTGATGGGTGGTTGACATCACAGTTGCACAATTGCATGGTATACAGTAAGTAATTTTGTGGGGGGAATAAGTGTCTGCTTAAACAGTATCAGATCATCAAAAAGGGTTTCTTATTTTTAAAGAATCTCAGTTTGGCCAGGTACAAAAAAGCAAAGGGATGGCTGTTATCGTCGAAAAAGTGGCATATCTCAGAAAATACCTTTCATTTCTAAGACACTGATCTATGATCCCTTATAGAAAGTATACTATAGTAAAGGTAAAGGATTTTCATCTTTGCACTAAAGTCCAGGAACATTGCAATTACTGGTTCCAATTACTATTCTGTCATGGGTGGTTATCGGGTCCCAATCTGTATGCTTTCTCCATCTACAGATTAATAAATTCACCCTTGATGCTCAATGCTGCAGAAAGGTCAACACTAAGGAAATCCTGGAGTTTGGCACCAGTAATGGATTCTTGGATGAGATTGGTAAGGGATGAATCCGGTTGCTATTCCTCTTGTGACCTATCCTCTATGTTAGTAGTACATTGATGAGTTGAATAAGCATACATTTTGGTCAGAGTTGCATCTAATGTAGCATTCATATGATCCAAACACTTATCTATAAAATTCTTGATAATTTCTGTAATTTATCTTGCCATGTTAGCCAGTGACAAAGCCTCCACAGATGTTTATTCTTTTGTGGGGGAACTTGACATGCTCTGAGCTGATGGGGTGAGATGCAGTAGATCTTTTAACTGGCAGCAGCCTTATAGCTAACTATATTAACTGATGATATATATGTATCAACTTCAAACAACTTTTTCTGAGTAAAAATATTTTCAGAATCATTTTATATAGCAAAGGTGTTAATTTTGTGCATGAACAGGACAAGGTCTTCCAATTTATCTAATGAATTTAAACCAAATATGTTTCAGGGTAAACTTAATGACATGTATCTATTGCTATAGGTAGATACCTTTAACTTTAAAGCAAGATGAAACCTGTCTGTTTTGTTACTAGCGTCAATGAAGCATGTTCTAAAAAAAAAAAAAAAAAAACTAATTTGCAATTCTGCATTAAGTAGTCTAGTTTAGAAAGAACATCAATTTACACAGTTCAGAGACTTTTATGTGAAATTTATGGATTGACTATATTTTAGTAATGGTGTCTGACATTTCAAGGGTAACATTCCTGGTCTTATGGCATATCCATTTTAAAAAAGTAAGTAAAGTATGCATTTAGAGGGAAATAGCAGGTTTCAGCATCAATCATCTCTGTATATGTAAACTGAAGAATATATACAGTATGTTCACAAATTTGTGTTATGTGTTGCAGATGTACAGTATATTATGTGCACTATAAATACTGTGTAGTTACTGTACTTTACTACTGTATTTTTTACCCATGCTATCTAAAGGAATTATCTACATTTTATTATATTGTATTTTTTCTATCTATATGCACATTTACTGTTGTGTTTTAGATCATGTATGCTATATATATGTTTTTTAAGCATAAGGGCACATTTATAGTAAGATACAGTCAGTGGCATAACTATAAATTTTGCTCCCCCCTGCCAAAAAGTTTGTGGCGCCCCCCCCCCCCCCCGGGCTCCTCTTCATCGTGTTTTCCCAGCATGAGGTGATGACGTCACATGCATAACAGAGAAACTGAAGCAGGATAGAGGAAGAGAAACCAGCAGACACTGCTGATTCCCTGGGCTCCGACGCATCCCAGGCCGCCCCAGCACACCCATCGGCCCGCCCATCCAGTACACAGTAGCCAATAGCCGGCTCTGTGTACAGTCAATTGAATCAGTGGGGGGGTTTGTCATCTCTGCCATGACCGCACCCGTGATGCGGCTGACTCGCCACCGGTGCTCAGCCAGTGAGCAGTGGCAGGAAGCAGCATGTCAGTGCGTCCAGCGGGTGCTGGCACCCACATAGACCCCACTGTGGCTTGCTCCCCAAAGCGGCAGCTGGGGCTGCCTTACAGTATTTATTATTGGATACAGTACTTATTCTAGATTCTTTTTAACTCTCATTTCTACTAATTTGCTGAAAATTTACTAGATAAATTGTATGATTTATAAGTGAATCTGAAACCTGCAATATGTCTGTTGATGATGATTGAAGATACTATACTTTACTGTAAAAATTGGAAATATACAGCTTTACAGACAGCACTCCCATGTACTTTAGATTTTTTCCCTTGATATTAAATGGTGCAACATTGTGCTTAATTCAGATTTGTATATAAACCTAATGATTTACTAATAAATTTGATGGTTGGGAGGCTACAAAGTCACAAGACACATTTTCACAATAGGTATTGCGATATACCTTGTAGCCTCCTATGAGCCACAGCATGATTGACATGCTTAAGTTCTGCAGGTGTATGGTGGATAATGGGGGTAATAACCCTTTTTTTAGGCTTACTGTACGTGCTTGTCTGAGTAAGCTCCAGACTGACTGGTGTTTCAGATGCAGAACTTGGATCTCATAATAGCTTGCATTCATGCAAGTCTATTCCCTACTGACACTATCAGAGAACTGCACCACCATTTCCTTGTGGCTGCGCAATTCCTTACAAATACTGTATAAAATAGGCTCTTTGATAGCTGGGTGTATGCAAAGAACAATGTATCACCCCCATTTCTGCATACTGATATCATTATACTGTATGACATAGAATGCATCTAATAAAGTAAATGAGATACACCTTTCCAAGGGTGAATACTTAAGCTAAAGAAACACTAATTCAGGTAAAAAGGCAACAAAAATATTCCTGTTCCATACATTTCAATGTTTTATCATTTTTTGATAAGCCCAGTTAGGGTTATTCTGCAATGCTGTTACTGTAGGCTAGTACAATATCCGAATTTGAATTTTGACTTTTGAACTCTGCCACGGGGGAACTGATAGATCATAAAGTTTAAAAACATTTCAGGATTTCATTACTTTTCTCACATAGTTGATCTACTTTAGAAGCTGATCTCTTGAAAAGTGAACACATCTGGAATTTGCAAATACCGTTTGGCTCCAGACATCTACTGACCACTATTCTGTTCTACCACCAAGATTCCCTCATGGAACTGTGTCTACTTGCCTACTGCATTGTCACTGAGTCACAGCCATACTGCTACAATGTGACAGTCATTTTGTCAGCTATTTAATTTCTGACTAGGGGAAACTACAGAGTTTTCTTTCCTTTTTATCTTTATACTACCCCTGCAATGTGTATTTTTCTGTCAATTTGTGATTGTCTTCTGTAAATGCCTATTCAAATCTTGCCATCATAGGGGGGAAATTAATAAGATGGAAGTTCTTTTTCAGATGGGATGTTGCATTGGGCAACCAACCAGAATCTACTTTTTTATTCAGCACCTTCTAGAAGATAATAGATGGTATCTGATTGGAGGCCCATAGCAACATTCCATCTGAAATAGAACTCCAATCTTAGAAAGATTTCCCCCATAGTGTCTTTTTGATTGTTCAATAGGATTTTCCCTGACCCCACATTGGCTCTCATTGAGGTTGTGTGTTTTTCCTTTCTGTACCTGAAACACAAGCTTTTTTTCATAATACCTTCAGGAGAACTGGGATATGGGATTCGTCCACATAAGTAATTGACATTATACTTAAATGTTTCTTTGTCAAAACAGAAAGATCATTTTCTGAATCCCTTCAAAAGTTTTAGAGAATGAAACCATAAAAAATAGATACCTCTGCCTTTATTCTTATAATTCTTTGATCACGAAGCCACAGCCTTTTCTAAACCTGAACTGCAGGTTGCATACAATTTCCTTTTACAGTATATTACAAAGGACATAACCATACAATGACCCCTATAAATATCTTTCAGACTATACAATGCCTCAGTAGACATGAATAATTTTTTCAGAGCTATCTTTAACAGTTTACTATTGTTTTCGTAAACCTTCAATACAATACAACAATCTGCATCCTGTACAAGACCTTATGTAATATTATGCAGTCAGATAGTTCTCTGAAACTGTCTGCTGTACGGGTCGGCCATTTTGTGGTGGTCCTCAGCAGAAGAACGGAGCCGCCGGGACCAGCGTGATAGGTAAGGCTGCGGGGGATTGGGGGGGGGGGGTTTGCATGGGCGGTGGGGCGGCGGGGGGTGGGGGTGCTTGGCAGGGCGCCCAAAACTTAGCTACGCCACTGGGTCTGAGTGACTATATTCAGAGTGTTGTCATGTACAGATTATATATAACATTCTGCCATTAACAATGTCAACACTGACATAATGTATATTATTTAGATGTACACATACAATATATTGCAGTGTACAGAATAATAAAATAACCCTTTTGGTGTGTATATATATATATATATATATATATATATATATGTATATATATATATATATATATATAGTAACAGGTTCACCATTTAGACAGCAGGCAGCTTTCAGTATTTGCATACAGATAGTGGTAGATGCTCAATTAGTTCAGTAACATTTTCCCAGGTGCATGAGGGAGGGGTTAAATACTGGGTAAGTAAAACAAGACATTTTTACCCTCAGCACACTGAGTAATGTTAGTAACCAATCTAGAACACTACATGATAATAGAATTCAGAGATATTGGTTACATATACCTGCGCAGGTGTATCTCTGTATATTGGGGTCCCTAGCGCTATATCTAGGTGCAGGGTGTGGCACCCCAAAAGCTATCATGAGCTGAGAAGCCCAGCGCGGCATGCCAGTGATATACTAAGTGTTAATTCTCTGTATATTGGGGGTCCCATTTTGTGGTGGTCCTCAGCAGAAGAACAGAGCCGCCAGGACCAGCGCGATAGGTAAGGCTGCGGGGGATTGGGGGGGGGGTTTGCATGGGTGGCGGGAGTGCTTGGCGGGGCGGCCGGGGGGGGCACCCCCCCTAACGGCGGGGGGGCCCAAAACTTAGCTACGCCACTGGGTCTGAGTGACTATATTCAGAGTGTTGTCATGTACAGATTATATATAACATTCTGCCATTCACAATGTCAACACTGACATAATGTATATTATTTAGATGTACACATACAGTATATTGTAGTGTACAGAATAATAAAATAACCCTTTTGGTGTGTGTGTGTGTATATATATATATATATATATATATATATATATATATATATATATATATATATATATATATATATATACATGTAGAGAAGCCGCACACAAAAAATTATGTTTCCAATGGTGGGTGCCTGATCATATAAGAAATATCATAGGTATATTCCCACACAAGGTGGAAAAATGGTCAGCACACCAATTTATGAAAATATGAAAAAAGCTTTTATAAGCAAAGAAGTCAAAAAAATATAGCACATGGCAACATACTGTATCAAAACATTATCATGAACAAGTGGGAAGGTTACTTATCAAGGTCCAAATGCATCAATGAAACTGCATAGTCTGTAGGACACCCATCACCACTTCCAAGCAGGATACCCGACAGCCTGTTTCGGTGGTGCTACCACCTTCTTCAAGGGTTTTTTCATATTTTCATAAATTGGTGTGCTGACCATTTTTCCACCTTGTGTGGGAATATACCTATATATATATATATATATATATATATATATATATATATATATATAGTCAAGTACGGCGGCACCCGGAGGCTTAATAAGAGAAGCAACAACTGCAGGGTAGCGTGATCAAACGTTTTCGATGTTTATTACATCGTCATCAGGATCCTGGTGACGATGTAATAAACATCGAAAACGTTTGATCACGCTACCCTGCAGTTGTTGCTTCTCTTATTAAGCCTCCGGGTGCCGCCGTACTTGACTATATTATTAGTGGGGTTCTCCCTTCCAGGAAGGCACCGGAGCCAGCTATACAACAAAGTGGACGTGCTGCTCTCCAAAAAACTTTATATATATATATATAATTGAAAGACTGCGCTTAGCTGTTAGTCCCTTAGGATACCAGTATGGAAAGTCCCTTGTATATGTCACGGAGGGATGGGATACACCAAAGTCCAAAGTCCTAAGGACCTGCGAACTCTTCTCTCTCAGGAAACACAAAGCTCTGGAATCCACAGAGCGAAAGATATCTAGAAATGGGCAGAAAGAAGGCGCTTCATGGTGTAATATTTCAAAGTATGAAATTTATTAAAAATATATGTATTCCCGGATGTAGGTAAGATTAGACTCGTACCAAATATAAAAACACTGTGGACTGGGTACCACAAGGCATGAATTTTAAAACCATAGGCATAGGCTGCTCACACTGTACCAGGACCAGGACCTCGCTTGGACTCAAAACGCCGCAGAGCTGGGTTGCAGGGAAGCGTAGAGGTTCACAGCACGTCGGGGACACCAGTAACCAGAGCAGATGGAGCGTCGTAGGCCACGCCCTGACGCGTTTCGTCACTTGCGGACTTCGTCAGAGGGCGAAGTCCGCAAGTGACGAAACGCGTCAGGGCGTGGCCTACGACGCTCCATCTGCTCTGGTTACTGGTGTCCCCGACGTGCTGTGAACCTCTACGCTTCCCTGCAACCCAGCTCTGCGGCGTTTTGAGTCCAAGCGAGGTCCTGGTACAGTGTGAGCAGCCTATGCCTATGGTTTTAAAATCCATGCCTTGTGGTACCCAGTCCACAGTGTTTTTATATGTGGTACGAGTCTAATCTTACCTACATCCGGGAATACATATATTTTTAATAAATTTCATACTTTGAAATATTACACCATGAAGCGCCTTCTTTCTGCCCATTTCTATATATATATATATATATATATATATATATATATAGTAACAGGTTCACCATTTAGACAGCAGGCAGCTTTCAGTATTTGGGCATGTATTTAATGTCATACAAGCCAAAACTCCAGAAGCATAAGGTTCATACAAACAGCAACAAAGGGGATTTTGTCCATGCAGTACTTTTTGCATGCAGTGCCTCAGGGCACTGGCTGTCCAAGTCACTGGCACTATAACACGTGTCCCTGCTCACTGGCTCCTATCGAGCATCAGTGCGATGTGCACCAAACTAAAACAAGGTTTAAATCTCTTTTCCTGCACCTAGCCCATTTCCCACCTGTGGCTGTGCAGGTCTGAAAACCTGGACTGGAACCCTATGTTTGGGAGCCCACCCATCTATCCCCCAAACACACATGAGAGACCCATTCCTGTTTTTGCAGTAATCCAGGTTCTGTTACCTGGCTGCAAAGCATGCTCTCTGGTGCTGGGCGGCTCCATAACCCTTTACAGGGCAGCTGTGACCAGAGAAATCTATCACTCTCTGGTGAAGTTAACCCTGTTTCACCACAATATATATACATATATACAACAGAAGGAGAGGGGAGTGGCACTCCACTTGACTGAATAGTAGCAGTAAAATATCAAGACAGACGTGCAATCTGTTTTAGTTAAATAACCTTTGTCAACTTTTATTTATCATAACTTGTGTCAACTATTTCCCTAGGTGCTTTGCAACAGTTGTGTAGGTATCTGCCTCAACTTTAAAAGCACACAACATCAACATGAAATCAATTTCATTGTGCTGTTAAAAAAGACAACCTGTACAGTACTTTGGTGAGTGCCGTCTTCAGCATTATTTATGATGCTGAGTTATATGGTTACATGGATACCCCTGTGGATTTTCTCTAATAGAGTAGTGGACCCCTCACTAGAAGCAGTCTGAGAATGGCTTGAGGCTGTATTCTTCAGCAGGACAGGATAGCCAGAGAGCTTATGGCTGGGAACACCAACAGGGCAGGGTAGCTGAATAGCTTGAGACTGTATGCACAAGCAGGACAGGATAGGTGGATAGCTGGAAGCTGGAAACATCAGCAATGCAGGTTAGCTGGATAGTTGGGTATTCCAGCAGTGCAGAATAGCCAGATGGTATTTGAGTCAGGAAGTTCTGGAGATGGTAACTGCACTGTATCTTTAAGGAGCTGAGTAAGGCAGTCAACAAAGCACTGACAGACATCTGTTCCCAGAGCTGGGCCTTATACCTTCTGCTCAGAGTTGATTGGCTAGAGTGGATCTCTGCCTGGAATCTCCTGACTGGCTGCAGCACTGGAACAGAACCAGGAAGTGTCATGGTACAGTCCATGGACAGAATTGCGGGGGAGCAGTGGCATGTAGTGATGTGCAGGGCTGAGCAGACATCAGGGACGGAATTCCAGAATGGCAGTACAGAAGCATCAGCTGGAACAGTGGATAACGGACAGCACTTATGGTAGCACTGCAGGTATGAAAATGCATGGCTGGTGAGCACTATGAACCTCCATGGTTCCTCACTCAGCAAAGGATTTTATTTATTGGCAAGATAGGGAATGTATAGTTTCTATAGTAGTGTAATATATTTGTTTCCTCTGCTACACCATTTGTTATGAAATATTGAGAAGTGTATGTCATAATAGATCAGTAACAAAATGGAAAAAAAAGAAAATACTGTTTTAAATACTCCATGTCATAGTAGGCCAGTTTCTGGCTTTTTCTTTTCTCTTCCAGTGTTATGTTCTGCCTTGGTCAACTACAGCTCTGTCACAGGCATCTGCTGTCTGCCACCCTCCTCTTTAGCCAACCTTAGGATGAGGTAATCTGCTCTGGCAGTGTGTATCATTATCACTACCAGAGTGACTTATGGGTGCTGAGGGTCTGTGGTGGCTATTTATTTATCACTTGGAACTTCAGTCTGCATGTCCATCATGCATGCCCACATTGACAATGTCCCTTCCAAAATGGCCACTGCCTCAGAGGAGACAGTGCTTAGGGATGCTAGAGCAGGTGGTAGCCTTTTTGGGAGATAAATTTGTACTGGGGCAGGCAATGAGCAGGTACTAAGGGGGTAATGAATAGTATATATCAAACTTTTTGGTTGGGGGGTGGGTGCCTATTGTTAATTTTAGCCACTGGATCAAATCTTGTACCCAAGCATCTATTCTGCTAAAACTCCCAGTGTAATTCACTGTGTTCTGATATGGTCTGTCTTGCAATTATAATCACCTGATCTATTAGTACTGCTCCTTGTGACTTCCTGGTTCTGACTTTAGCTCTTTGGACCTAGTCCAGCTTGATCTCTGCCTGTTTCTAACCCATTTCTGACAACTAGATTTGCTGCCTGCATTCAGTTCTTTCGGAGAACATCAGTTTCAAACATAACAAATCCAGTGTTGCGATCAGCATATCAGGCTAAGAGAAGCCCATACCAGTTTGCAGGAGTCCCTGGTGAAAAGCATCTATAAAGTTGTCTACTGAAATACTACAAGTATAGCGAGCACCCAAACTTTCCTAGCAAGAGTTGTGACGAGGGGAGGCTTCAGAAGGGGGGAGCCATAGCACAGTTCAAAATTCAAATAAGGGAGCCACAGCAACTGTTATCAACTGTCACGTCAAACTGACTCACTGGCGGTTAATGTGGCTCCCCTATTTGAATTTTGAACTGTGCTACAGCCCCACCACTGGAGGCTCCCCTATTGTGACACTTAATAGATTATATTATAGGCAACAGTGGATTAATAGTAGGAGGTCTTGAATCATCAGTTGTTACTGTGTTGTCTCTAGATTTCTTCTAGAATCTTCATGCTAATTATCATTGTTATGAAGTTTACATAAACAGGTCAAAAATAGTTTATTCCTTAGCTGCATGTTTGATGCTCGAACAAAGAAGTGTGTTCTGCAACATTAAATACTACAAGGGACTGTAACGTAAGCAAAAGGTTTTCTTTATTATTCTCAAAGGAAATATATACCAGTCATCAAATATTTAGTAATGTATATTATTATAAATCAATACCAAAACAGAAGTTGTAATTGTTACTTTAATTACTCCATATATTACCACAATTGACTCATGAATTATTTATACTGGTCCATTATTCCACATTATGTCTTGTTGATTTATATTAAAATGTGTTTGTTGATAATTGAATGAACATGAATGAAACTCAAACTCTCTAGACTGCTTTCAGAGAAGCTATGTATATATATATATATATATATATATATATATATATATATGAGTATGAAGTTTGATTAGGAAAAATAATGCATACATGGTATTTGTGTTTTTATATGGACTTGCAAATTACGGTACCATATAACTCATGTTACTATATGTACAAAACAAACTTCTCTCTGATTCACATGACTAAGATCCCAGGGCGATTGAAACATTAATAGGAGATTATAATATAAACATGGACATGGACGTAGTCTATAAACATTGCTGTCTTAGCAATCGTGATACTAATATAAATATCACGGCACTAGAACCCAAGGAGTGGTGTCATTGTAATGTAGGCAATAGAATGTAGATTATGGTATAAGTAAGTGAGCAATATTGAATTTATCTAGCATTAGCAGCAGCCCCAATCTTATTGGCATGATTCACTACCCTTAACAACAATCAAATTCTCAAATTATCCCATCAACTCCTGGTACTAAGCTCAGCCAGTAACACAAAATTATGATAAAGCTGAATATTGTCCAGTTTAGACATCTGCTAGAAGCTAACAATCTCCTCCTGTTTTCTTTTGTGAGTGGACGTAGAAGAGTCCAAATATTAACTACAGCTTGAAGCTTTGAAACTACTTTATGGACCTCACTGTAAATGGTCTGAAGAAAACTTTCATGGAGGAAGCAGACAATACATTAACTTTGATTCCACACAGGCGACATCACCAGGGGAGGGAGAGGAAGTGGCCTTTGGGAACCAGCTACAGTGTTTCAGATCATTTGAAATAGGACACCAGGCATGTTGAAACATATATCTTAATTTTTATTCATCAACAACTGTGAGGTATTTGTAGGGCCTTTGTCTGCGAAACAAAAAGAAAACTCTTATAAAATCACTCCAGAGCAAAAGGGTATAGAGAAAATCTGAAATGAACATGCAGTAGCTATATTCCTGGAGTCAGAAGTCAATATAATAGGAAGAACCTATCCTGAACATGCAGGAATGATTGTCCCAGGCAGGAGTTGTTTCTGAGAAGCAGGGTATATTTCAGTAAAGATATAATAAGTAAGTCAATGGGGGAGTGAGCGGGGCCCCCTAGAGGGCGCACAGGGAGATTAATTGATTATGAAAATGTTATTGACACCATAGAGCATATGCAGGATCTGTCAGCTTTCTGCACAGCAATTTAGCTGGAACCAGTCCATTAGTTTAGAAGCTCTGATCAGCTGGGCTTAGGGAGCTGTGAAAAGTAGCTGGGGAGCCATAAACAAAATAAAGGCCATCACTCAACCACTGCATTCCCTCAGGGAGCACCATGTCCTCTCTGCCAGGTACACTGTGGGGCCAGAAGGAGATAGGACTGGTTGTGGATAGAGAAAGCTTGGGAGTAGTCTGGGAGGTTTTACTGTATGATGGTGGGTGCCCCCGGATTGGAGAGGGCAGCAGCTATCAGCCTGTATGTCTTTATATATGTTAGGAAGGATACAATTATTTAACAATTTTCAAATTCTGAATGTTCTTACATTGTATCATTTCTTACAAAAAGATGCACATAATGAAATGAGGACATTATTTAATGGGCTGCTCATTATTACTTACTAGCATAAAAATCACTTTAGTTTTAGTTGTAGCTAGTGTACCGAGTGGATTTCAAGTTTGCTGTTTCCAGAGAAAAATGAAAATCTTGTATTATCAATGTTAAATCACTTTAACTTTGCTAAATTAATTGTTGGAAAAGCTAAAGAAAGTTAACAAATTATTATATTATTTCTAACAACTGAAACTTGTCTAAATGGGATATCAAATGAATAATTAAAGATACAGTTTAAATTCAGTTCTTACATATAAAAAATGTCATTTTTGATTTATGTATTAATTTACAACTCCATTTAACTGTGAACTACATTTTACAAGTTCACAATTAATTCTCATTCTAAACGTCTCACCATTCTTTTACATGACAGGTGAAAATCTCTTGAGAGATACTGTTTCTATAATAAATTAAAATATCTAAGCTGTCCTTTTAAAAGTTCATCTGTGGATAACTGCAGACAAAACTCTACACATACATTTATATTAATATGTAGTAAATTATTTCACCAAATTTTAAACCCATAGTGCACATGCAACAGTTATAAAAAACAAAAAATATGACTTATTCAGTCAATTTTATGGGCATTAGGGGTCATTTATGAACCTGTAAAATACTCTTGATGTACTGTAAATGGCATTTGGTCATGCCTATTTGTACACATGTCTGAGAGCAGAATGATTCTCCTAATGATGGCTGAGCTTAGAAGTTCAGAACATTCTTTTCTAAAAGATGGTTTTACAAAGGAATGTCCCTTGGATTATGCCCACATGCAAAACTCAGGTTTTATTTTTGCAAAATTAGATACTTAACCCTTTGAGTGCAAACATCTCTATGAGAGATGCGCAAAATATCCACTAAAAATGTCAGTATCTCTCACATTTGTTATATATGTTCAAAGAAAGAATGTAGTGTAAATAAAGATTATGGATGAGAATTAAAGGGAAGTGATCTTGAAAAAGATCGTGGTAAGTGATTGAAATGCGTTGGTGTTACTGGGCCGTGGAGGGACTGTGGAGAGTGGACCCTATTATTGCCAGCAGAGGGGACACTTTGAGGACTGATTCAGGGCAGGACCAGAGGTTACTAAATGGAATTCTCATATATATCTGGTAATTACAGACAATTTTCTCTTCACAATCTCCCTGCCATTGCCCACTTACTTTTAATGTAAATGTTTGTATGTGTTTCATATGATTAAAAGGATTATTGCACCATATGCATTTCCTTTGCACATCTTTTTCATGTACACTGGATGAAATATCCTGAGGACAGGACAACATCCCAGGAGGCAGCTTAATACAAATTGTCATTTGGTTAACCCCTGATTGACACATATGGAGAAGAGGAATGGTATTTCCCAATTAATTTTCATCACCTGTGGCGCCGACACATCCCAATCTTTTCTTCTTGCACCATTTTGTACAGGTGGGAGGGCATTGGCAGCCTAGTGTGCACTAGGAGGGACTTATATACTTTTTTATTTTAAATAAGGTTCTGAAATCGCACAATATCGCACTTTTCCGAAATCTGGATTTTTTTTTTAAATGGACTATTTAATGAGATGCAAATTTGCGGGCCGAAAAATGATATCCTCCAAATTTTAGTCATGAAAATGTGCGATTTTTAGTCATGAAACTGCGAATTAATGCACATGTGCGATTTATGTAAAAAAAAAAAGGTACTTGTGTAGTTTCACGGCGGCCAGCTACGCTACGTTGTCAGCGTAGCCGGCATCGTGAAACTATAGGAGGCGGCACTGGAAGCAGGGTGGTGGGTGTTACCATCCTCCTGGCGGCGATCCCCGATCACTCCCGGCAGCAGCGACGGTCACTCCCCGGTGGCAGCGTTCAGTCCCTCTCCTCCAGCATTCGTGGCGGACGCTGTACGTAGTGCCGCTAGAGGCGCATCACATGGTTTCCATGCTCCCCCAGTGGCACTACGCTAATTGCATACAGCGTCCGCCGTGAATGCCAGAGGAGGGGGACTGAACGCTGCCTCCGGGGAGTGACGGTGGATCACAGTAGGATTCAGCTGGGATGCGGTGCCCATGGATTACAGCCTGGAGTCAGCGGGGATCGCATATGCCCACTATCCACGTCATACCCCCAGTATCCACGTCGGCATGGAGACTGAGCCTGAAGCATGGCGAGTGCAGCGAGCCCTGCGAGGGGACGCGTATCCGTGTCCGCTCGCCACGCTTTGGGCTCGGTGACTCACTGCGCACGCCACACTTTATAAAATCAACTCCACGCTGACGTGGATACTGGGGGTATGAAGTCTATAGTGGGGACATTAAGCATTGTGTATTTTCAGGGCTCCAGAGCCACTTACATAGTTTATGTAGCCAGCATAGTGCTGTATTGGTATTCTCAATACACCACTACATAAACTACGTAACTGCTGTAGTGAAACTACACAAGTACCAAAACAAAAACCGGCGTGGGGTCCCCCCTCCTGAGCATAACCAGCCCCAGGCTCAAAGAACCGGTCCTGGTTTCAGAAATTCAGGGCACACAAAACATAGGGGATCCCCAGGTTTTCTAATACCAGCACCAGGCTCAAGGGCTCCCAAAATACAGGGGGCAAAATGACTAGGGGTCCCCCATATTTTGACAAACAGCACCAGGCCCAAACGGCCAACAGGGTAATGCCACAGCCAGGGCAAAGCATTAACCTGTGACTGGTCAGCCCAGGCAGGACTCTGGAGGAATGGGTGTCCCCCTCCAGAGTGATCCCTGCCCAGGCTGAAGCCCAGGGCTGTCCCAGATGCCCCTTGGGTGGTGGGCACCGGGCTGATAAATAGTGAAAAATAGAACAAACTATTGTGTATTGTTGTGGAACTACAAGTCCCAGCAAGCCTGCACCACATGCAGGGACTTGGAGAACCACAAGTCCCAGTATTAATGGCATTAAAGGACCCGCTGAGATTGGTAGACCCGCAACAGTACAAATAGTTTAAAAACACACACATATGAGCAGTAAAACTTTATTACATACTACAATGATCCACACATACATTTATTATTTATTTATTAACAGTTTCTTATATAGCGCACACATATTCCGCAGCGCTTTACAGAGCATACAACATGTAGTTGAACATTCACATCAGTCCCTGCCCCAGTGGAGCTTACAATCTATATTCCCTACCACATGTACACACACACACACACAGACATTCTAGGGTTAATTTTATTAGGAGCCAAATAACCTACAGTACCAGTATATTTTTGGATTGTGGGAGGAAACCCACGCAAGTACGGGGAGAATATACAAACTCCACACAGTTAGAGCCATGGTGGGAATCGAACCCATGACCCCAGCTCTGTGAGGTAGTAATGCTAACCATTACACCATCCATACTGCCCCAAACATACATCACCTATGGGTTCACTGTTGGCCTGTCCTCTTGTCCATGTAGAATCCATTTGGGGTTCCTGTGGATAGAACTTATACTCACGCTGTCAACAGTGCTTCTCTAACTCCACGGGAACACTGAACAGACTCTGCAATGTTCTGTTTACATCTGTGGCTCTGCCCACAGACTGAGAATTAGACCTGACCAACTGCCAATCATGGTTGGGAATTAAAACTTCCCTGAACATGTGTGGCATTAGGGACAGCACCAGGCTTCAGCCTGGGCAGGTAAATTCTGGAGGGGGGACCCCTTCATTGAGAGGGTCCCTACTTCCGCAGGAACCCTGCCCAGGCTGACCAATAAATGGCTGTGGCATTACCCTGTTGGATGGTTGGACCTGGTGCTGGTTCATGAAATACTGGGGGGCCCCCACTCGTTTTGGGAACCAGGACCGGTCCTTGAGCCTGGTGCTGGTTTGAAAAAAATCAAAGGGGACCCTATTTCTTTTGCCTTGTAATTTTTTTCATACCAGGATCGGCTCTTTGAGCCCGGGGCTGGTTATGCTAAGGACCAGTTTGCTTACACTGATGATCACCTCCATGAATCAATGGCAACAGTATTGGCTAATTTGTCCACATCTTTCCAGCAGCCCTGACGGCCACAATGACAACACACCAGTGTTAGCATTGTGATTTATAATTCCGCAGCCACCCAGCAAATTTGACGGAGCCCAGCATTTCATGATAGTTTCCACACACTGCTTTCCCGACTTATTCACCCACCACCATAGCGCACAACACAGCTCCCATATGATCGTGGACTTACACTGACTTGCACAGTGTTGTCCGGACCGTAGAACAGATCCCCACATCGCTAGACTTCATTACACTGCTGAACACACAACACGGAGTGGCAGGGGATACCCCAATGACGTCAGCACAGATGACGGCAGACCTGCTCTACGCGGCTGTCAGTCACCGCTGACCCCGCTGGCATAACCAGCTGACAGGGTCAGTATAGGAGGGACTGGCGCCTTTTCCTTAGGTATAAAACACCACCAGGCTCCCACTGTGTGCTACCCCTGACGAAAACCAGGACAACCTGGTTGAAACGGCTGTTGGGTCAGCTGCCTGTACTGTCTGTATAACCATGCATTACCTTTAAATACAGAGTACTTTTTCATCTACAAACGAGTTCTGGTCTTTCTTTGCTTCATCTACCTGCTATCTGCTACGTGGATTGGATGAGTGTGAATTGTATGTAACCCTTTATGGACCCTGCACCAATTGGACTACCACACAGTGAGTGCCTTCCTGCCTTTCTCTCTCTCTCTCTCTCTCTCTCTCTCTCTCTCTCTCTCTCTCTCTCTCTCTCTCTCTATATATATATATATATATATATCCCCTGCAGTTACCCATTGACCAAGTTGATACTGCCTTTACTCTGTGTTTTGAAAATTTTCTACTGCACAAGAGGACAGACCTGTGGTGGACCAATAGAAACCACTATATGAGGATCCACTGCGAGGCCAATGTAAGCATACAAGTGAGCATTTGAAAGATACCTTGATATGTTTTTTTACCATCTATATGAATGTAAGCTTATTGTAAACACCATTCATTACTGCCTGCACAGGAGGTGAACCTTTAAAGCAGTGGATCCCAACCTTGGTCCTCAAGTACCCCCAACAGTGCACATTTTCCAGGTCTCCCCACAGAATCACAGGCAAAATAATTAGCTCAACCTGTGGATCTTTTAAAATGTGTATGAATAATGAGGGCACCTCCCAGGTGTCCTGGAACACATGCACTGTTGGGGGTACTTGAGGACCAGGGTTGGAAACCACTGCTTTAAAGAATAGTACCACTATCGTATAAAGGAAAACTCCATTTTATCATACTTGGGAAGATAGCCCCAACATGAACTTTTGAGAACATATTACACTATATATGTCCTTGTTTATCTGTTTTTTGTTTTGTATGATTTGCACGTGAGAAATCCGACACTCTCCACATCTTGGTCGTACGGAGCAAAAAAGCATGTAACTATTTTCATTTTTATTATATTTGAGAGCTACAAGGATCACATCACATATCCTGTTTTGTACATCCCCTTTCATGGTTGTGAGGGGGATACGGCATCAAGGGGAGCTGCAATTCGGCGGACGCACACTCTGGAACTAGATAAGCTGCGAGCTTCACAGCTTACCAAGTCAACCAGAATGAGGGCCAATTTGTAAAATGTTTTAAACAAGGGAAGTCGTAGCACTATCCCTGACAACACCCCTGTCAACAGTACTGTTATACTGGTTAGTACAGGGCTGGTGGCTTTATGGTGGTGATAGAAAAAAAACTGTGCATCTGCCTCCTAGAAACTAGCAATTACATTCATAACTGCATTGACTCTTTCCCTGTTTAATACTGGGATATGACTGAAACCCTAAGAAGTGGAAATTGTATCATTTCTGGTTCCACTGTATATGGGGGGGGGGGGGGGGGAGAACACAAGAGCCTAAAAGAGCTGAACCTTACTCTGAAACAGTAAAAGTAAGAACAAACTTAATTTATAGACTCCACACATCCTGTAAAATATTTTTTACCAATCTGTTATTGCCACCCACTATCCCCTAACTATCTTGCAGGCAGGTGGGAGGTTGGCAGACATACTGTCACCATATCTGCTTCTCTTCCTCAAAACAGTTCCTGGTGCTGTCAAAAGCTAATTGAAGCCACCTACATTCATACAGCATCCATTAAGTGCAGAGAGACAGAGGCTGGGGTTGCCCCCAGTGGGATGCATAGCACCATCAATGAGGATACACCATAGGGTCCAGACAAGATGACTGTACCTGTGTGCAGTGTGAATGGCACCAACCTGGGAATATCCTGGGTTGGCATTGTAGTGGGAATGGGGTAAGTCCCGTGTCTGACCAGGCTTGTTTGGTAATAAGGGGTATTAATGTTCGCCATAAACTCAATATCACACAGGCAACTGAATTGGTTGGAAACCATTTTCTTAAGATGTTAACCGATCAAACAGAAGTTTTTTTTTTTTTTTAAAGAGGACAAAGTTATGTTTAGAGTGATGAAAACTCTTTCCCAGATTTAGTACTGTATGTTAGATTGCTAAAGCATAAAAGGCAAGGGAGGTCAAAATCAGTTTTTTTTTAAATGTTGTATTTATTGATTTAAAGAACATTTTTCAGTGTACTATATAAACTGCATACATTGGATACTGAAGTTACATTTTGTTCTCTAACAGATATTCACAATACCTAACTTTTTGTTGTTTTTCTCTTTGATAGTACAACATGTTATAAAAAGCAATTAATATGTGGTAAATATAAAATTGTATCCAGACCTACATTTATGCAGTCAAACATTAAATGCACTACTAATTCTAGATCTATTTGTGCAATGCAAAGAATTGAAAACACAATTTTTTGTACACCATTATTGACTGTTGCAAGGTACAGTTTTAATTAATTTGACTTTTACTTTCTCAATTGCAAAATTTGGCACTCTAAAGCTGAAATTAAATTTTAATGTCCTATGATACAATTTCTCTTTTTATTTTCTTTTCTTTTTGAAGGAACACTTTAATTGAGTATATTATCATCTGGATAACAACTGCAAACCCGTAAAATTAATGATGCAGTTTTTATTTATTTGCACATAAGTGACAGTAGTTTAATGGAAAACAAAATGACAGTGTAGAACAAGTGAAATAGGTTCACTAAGTGTTTAGTTACAGTTACTTGGGTGTAAAAGCTATAAAAGGAATCAATGTCAACAAAGTCACAATTTAAAAAGGAATAAAATTAACTGTTAAAAATGAAAAAGCAAAATACTATACAGAAAAAAATCTTTAAAGAAAAAAATTATTTTTCCTCTTCTATATTGGAAGTTAACCTAATTTTGTTTTCACTACTCCTGGAAGAGCATCTACCATCTAGCATCAACAGACAGTAATGTCAAAATGGATTATTGTACTAGTTTTTCATAAACTGTATCTTTGACATTAGTCCTACATGGGTAACAGTTTAAATCTGTACTGATCTCTGCAAGGCAAATATTCATCAACTATAAGAGGAATTCTTAGTTCTAAAACAGTGCTTATTGATTATTTTTTTCAGTGGACAACATAAATACTGTAATCTCTCAATAATTACACTTTAGATTCACAGATTTATTACTTAAAAAATAACATATTCTAATTCTGTTACCAGTTTTGAAAAACAGTTTAGAAATAAGCTCTTTAGACTACTAACCAATGTTCAATGTTCATCTTTTACTTTTTTCTTTAAAGTATGAATACTGAATACAGCCTAATGGTGAACAATATTTAATTTTATGAACTAAGAAAACAACAAATACATATAGCTATAATGAATATGAGGAAATATATTTTGGTCCGGTATTATTTTTAAATGTTAAGGAAAAAAACAACATAAATTTCACTCACAAATATTGTACAAACTTCATCAGAAGAATAGCCAAGCTCATTTCACAGCAGGATGTATCATTACCACTGATCATACAGATCAGTCATGTGGAATGTTTACTGAAAACTTGCATCTGGGACCAATCCCTTCAAGCAGGGCAAGACAAAGTGCCATATTATAAGGCTGCTGTACCAAATGCAAAGTTTTTGAAAAAAAAGTAACCACTAACAAGTAATTAATAGCAAGATTTGGCCCATATATTTTATAATATATTCTCTAAGATTAATATCATTTATATATGTTTGTTTAAGTTCCTTAACAAATCTTTAAGCAGCAGTGCCTGTCTTTGTATCACGTGTATAAATATATTGAAAGTGCAGTGAATACATTAATCAAATGCTAAGCATCAAGCTGTTGTTTAAAGCAGTTCTTAGCAAGCAACCAATTATGAAAATACACAATTATGTCAATAGTATTAAAGAACATTAATGATCATAATTATATAAAGGTACACCATCGATATTCTGGCAACCGATGGTCCAGAACCTCTTTTAATCTGGACACATAGGGTGTCAGGGGAAGGTAGGATTTTATGGGAGGTACATTTAAAATGATCTGTGGGAGGGCTTAGGATGGCAGTGGAAGGGCAGCGGGAGCAGCAGAAGGGCGTGGGTGTAGAGGGGACGTGGGAGGGTATCTGGCTGTGGAAGGGAAGAGTCACGATGCAGAGGGGGGGCACGCTGAGACCCGCTGCGGAGTCTTGTATCCCTTGCAAGCAGGATACAAGCTGCGGGAAGTTTGGGGGTTCGCACTGTGCAGGGCTCCCTGCATTCAGGTGGCACCACCAAAAATCTGGCATCAGTAATCTGGCTCAGTGCTAGAATCGACGATGCTGGAAAATCGGTGGTTACCTGTACTGTACTTTCAGTCATTTTGGATATTTCATAAATATAATGAATGTGGCCAAGATATAACAGGAAAAAAAGCTGAAAGGCTAATTGTATGGATTTTTCTATAGTCAAATTTTGATCAAATATTGCATAATTTTGCATACATTTTATGTAGTAGGCCTGTTTTATAAAAGGTTTCTACAAAGTGTTCCAGATTTCCCGAAATTTTTTTATGTAAAGGAGCTAAAAGCAACAAAGTAATCTCCCAAACCATATCCAATTACAATTTATCCAACGTAGCTTTAGGGAAGTTGTTGTAGCTGATTTTGTTGCACAGTGTGGTATGCCCTGGGGTGATATCAACTATTTTCACCCACTACTGTACCCTGCACCTGATCTGATTCATGGCTACCGCAATGTGTGGGGAGATACATTATGGGCCAAATGTAATAGGGTGTGGTAACAGTAAGTGAGAGATTTTGGAAGTTTTACCATTTTTAAAGCGGCAATTATTTACATGAAAATATCAACCTAGTTTTTCAGTGTAATTAAATACTGCTAAAAAAATGTAAAACTCTCCCAATATTTCTCACTTTATGATTCTCACTCCCTATTACATTTGGCAACGTGTCTTTACCCACATTGCCATACAATGTATTTTGCCACTTAGGGCATCTCTAGGATGCTCCAAGCCGAAGACTAGTGGACTGGAGGGTACTTGTGAGTTATCCGGGCTGCCGATTTTGTTCTTAAGTTTAGTTAACTTAAGGACACCCGACCGACGCGATGCCCGCGATTTACCCCCAAATCGGGGGCATTGCGTCGGTCGTGGCCGTTATAAGGGGCCGCGACGCGATGCCCGCGATTTCCCATAGACAGTAATGTTAAAAGACACGATGGACCCGATTTCCCATAGACAGTAATGTTAAAAGACGCGATGGACCCGATTTCCCATAGACAGCAATGTTAAAATAAAATGACAATGTGAAATTGGCCAATATGGCCATTTCACATTGGATATGTTTTAAAAAAAAATGTTTCATGGCCCCCCACCACCGTTAACGCCACCCCGCTATTGACGCCAACCCGAAGCGTGGCGAGCGCAGCGAGCCCGCGAGGGGCGGCGGTACGCATCCTCCGACCTTTTCATACCCCTACTATCCACGTCGGCGTGGAGTTGAGAATAGAATAGTGTGGCGAGCGTGGCGATACGCGTCCTCCGACCTTTTCATACCCCTACTATCCACGTCCCCTTGCGGACTTCACAGGTGTCCGCGTCCGCTCACCACGCTTCGGGCTCGGTGGCTCGCTGCGCTCGCCACACTATTTTATTCTCAACTCCACGCCGACGTGGATAGTAGGGGTATGAAAAGGTCGGAGGACGCGTACCGCCGCCCCTCGCAGGCTCGCTGCGCTCGCCACGCTTTGGGTTGGCGTCAATAGCGGGGTGGCGTTAACGGTTAGGGGGGCCATAAAACATTTTTGTTTTTAAACATATCCAATGTGAAATGGCCATATTGGCCAATTTTACATTGTCATTTTATTTTAACATTGCTGTCTATGGGAAATCGGGTCCATCGCGTCTTTTAACATTACTGTCTATGGGAAATCGTGGGCATCGCGTCGGTCGCGTCGTGGCCCATTATAATGGCCGTGACCAACTCGATGCCCACGATTTTTCGGGCGCGATGAAAAAATCGGCAGCCCGGATAACTCACAAGTACCGACTGGAGAATATGTTATTAGGGATCCACCTACCCTAATGACTGCACAGTTATAATGGCTCAAGCACCACTCAGAGGATGGATGCATTGCCCTGTTATAGGGCTGGTAGTCAGTGTCAAAGCATCAATAAAAAGTAAGTTTTCCATCAAGGAACAAACCTAGAATTGTGAGCACTGTTCTTCCAGAGGATTGCTAAAGTACTTGGGTGGCTTAAAAATACCTTTAGGTTAGTTAAGTTGTTATCAACTAAGAAAAGTAGAAGGTAGGGGCATGTTTTATACCACATAGTATTTATATTCACAAAACAACTATGATGTTAGAAATATGATATCTGCAACCCTAAAAATACACTAATTGACAGATTTCAAACAGTATGTAGCAAATAACAAAAAGACAGTGATGGTATGGGTATTTTCTTTGGCTTTGTCTCTTGCCTTTAATTGGCAGTTAAACAGTTTCCCAGTATGGTAGTAATGAACACAAATTTTGTGATGTAAAATAATTGTGCAAACATTTCTAATCTTAGTTTCCAGTTATCCCTACTATGATTATTCACATATAAGTATTTTTTTTTATAAGAAAGGCAAGTCTGTTGCTTGCTCTCAGACCCATGAGTTTTAGGTTCAAAGAGAACTGAAACTGCCCAATTGCAGAATACTGTCCATCATGTCATTATCATGCTCTTTATTTGTGAGTCATGTTGAACTACTAGTGTATGTATAATGAACATTATGGAGGAAATTTACTAAGATCGAATGGGTACGATTGCACCCATTCATACCTATTCGATCTGTTACACCACTGGGATCCTTGCATCAGATTATTTATTATCAGCCCTGTGGTTCTCCAAGTCTCTGCATGTGGGGGAGGATTGCTGGTAGTTGTAGATCCACAGCTTCACCCAATAGTTGATTACTCTAATTTTAGACACAAAAATCTGCCCAGTGCAAACTGAACAGGGGCAGCGGGGACGGCTGTGGGCTGGGGTTATCCTGGAGGGGGATCCCTTTATTACACATGATGCTGCACACATAATGCCCCTTACACAAGATGCTGCACACATAATGCCCCTTACACATGATGCTGCACACCGTAATGCCCCTTACACATTAAGCCACACATTATACGTAATGCCCCCACATACCGCCACTTGTAGCGTCCCTTAAGCAATACCCCCAAAAGTGCCACTTACTGTAAATTTTTATATGAGCCTTCGCTGCTGCTGCAGGGAGAGATGGAGAGTGGTGCAGCTGCTTCTATGGGGAGAGGAGCAGAGCGCAGCGCAGAGCATGCTCCCACTCCCCTCCTGGTGTCCCCTCTAGCCGAGTGGACATTTGAAATATTGTGCGCACTGTTGTTGTGCATGACGTCGGGGGAGGATGCCAGGCGCCGGCACCACATGATTAAAGGGGGGGCGGGCTGAGGTGAAAGCGGGAAGAAGAATTGGAGGGGAAGCTGCAGGGGTGACAGTCATTGACAGCTGGGCAGAGAGCAGGGGGCTGCCCGGCTGTATTCAGAGCACTGCGGGTCACAGCTTTTTGAAATAATACCCCTTTCACAACAGAAAATGCAAGGATTTACCCAGGAATATGGTCCCAGGATCATGAGGGACATTCCCAGGCTGACCCCTTGTACACCAGCCTAGTCCCTGCATTTTCTGGTGTGAGGGGGAGAGACAACCACTCCCCTCTCCCTACCCCTCTTTAACCAACCAGCTATATCTTCAGAACCAACTGACCCATTTACATGAGACCAGTATCATATTGAAGAACTTTTGAGTTAGCTTCAAATGATTTTGTTCCCGTGAAACTGGGCTGTTTGGTTCCAGAGAAATCTGCCCTCAAAGAACATAAACAGTCATGAAATTACATTTAAGAAATGAAAAAAAAAAATGGTTTAACCTCAATATCCCTGGAACCAATTAACCCATATGGATCCAGCCTGGTATCAGATTGAAGGCCCAGCGATTTGGGTTCGACTAAGATCAACCTCAAGCTTCAGTGATGCCGAAGGGGGAACTGGCAACCGTTGAACTGGGTGGGGGTCGGAATTAGCGGGTCCCATGTTATCCTATAGGGAAAACGTTCCAGCTTTGCCTGGCAGTTTCTCCGGTTCCCAGGGGGTTAGAGACACGGGGCTGGCCTCGTTGGAAAGCCCCATCCCTCAGCTACAAAATGCCCACTAGATCCGTATACTGTATACTGTTTAAAGACATTTTACCTCAGATAGCTAAAGTTAGCTATATTTATACACAGCCACAGACAGAAAAGAGGCATTTAACCTCAGAAAGGCTACATTAAGCTATAGTTATATACAGCTGCAGACAGAAAATATATATTTTACCTCAGAAAGGCTGTAATATGCTCTTCTCTCGCCCAAATATGTATATCGAAAGATATACTATCCCAGGAAGGTTTAAAGAAGCTAAGACCCTAATGCAGGGTTAACACAGAGACTGCGTTTACCTTAGATAATAACTGTGCAACAGGCAGATATTTATTTGGCTCCTCATCAGAAGGAGAAAATAAGTCATTTGCCCTGACTATTTTATGGAGAAATAGTGACTGTACTAAGCAATAAGGTGTAAAGGCTTTATACAGTTAGCTTCATACTACAGTGACTTACACGCTTAGGCAAAGGATATGAAGAAAAGTGGAGAGAGAATAAATAGTAGTAGTTTGTTTATTTATAAGGCGCCACAAAGTGTCCGCAGCATTGTACATAGCAAACAAAAAACAAATTACAAGGTAACGTACAGGGTGTGTTGATAAAATACAGCATAAATATATACAGTGTTGTTACATTGTGAGAAAGCCAGCAATTATTACCTGATTCACTATCACTTGTGGATTACCAATAAGCCTACTGCCAGAATACTCTGTGTGGGACTCCAATCTACGAAACAAAAATAGATGCTTTGGTTATAGTGACTACTACCTAATAAAGAGAGAGACTAAGTAAAAGTTTACAGATGCAGCAGGTATATTATTGCACAAAAATAAAGTAGTATTTTAGCATATAATAGTGATAATATTGTGATTTTGATGTTATGTGAAAATGGTAACAGTGGGTGAGATTTAATAGGATGAGTGATTCAGAAAGTGAGAGATTTAGTAAAATCTCCAGTTTTTTTTAAAGCGGCAATCATTTACGCTGCAAGACCAGTTTAATATTGAAGTGCATATGATTGCCGCTTTAAAAAACCTGGAGATTTCTCGTCAAATCTCTCACTTTCTGAATCTCTCATCCTATTAAATCTCACCCAATATATCTATGTTGAATATATATATATATATATGAACCCCAAACGACCGGCACTCCCCGCTATGCAACAACTGTCCTGGTGCCTTTCCAAAATAAGTAATATACGTCCAATAAGCGGATGGCACTCAGAATAATAAACCAACAGGAGTTAGATGAAGAGGTATATATATATATATAAATATCTTGTTCTGTATTAGATAAGCTACAAGTTTGCAAGTAACTTCAGATTTGTTAAGGCCCCAATACACTAGGGCGACTTGTACTAAGGACAAGTCAGCCCCAATTTCCCCTAAACTTCCCCCCGGCAGCTCCCCGGGGGAACTTGATAAGATTTGGCACTTGATGTGCCATTTTTTACATGTGATAAATCGGCTCAATTTATCACATGTAAACCCGGGGAGCAGCGGGATAGCAGGGTCCAAGGAGGTGGGGGGGCTGCAGGAGAGGGTCCATGGCAGGGGTCGCCACGGGGACTGGAGAGTCAGCAGCGGCGAGTGGCGGGAGCATAGTAAAAAAAATCCTATTCAAAATCTGTGGCCAATCAGCGGCCGCCCAGTCTTTTGAATAGGATTTTTTTCTATTCTCCCGCTCGCCGCAGGGTCCAGTGTAGCGGCGAGCGGCTGGAGAAAATCCTGTTTAAACCGTTGAGCTGCTGGTGGGGTGAGCTGCTAGAAGGGCAGAGGCAGCGTGAAGGGGACACTGCGGGGGACAGTGACCATGACGGAGAGCCAGGCAGGGGGAGGCGGGAGCTGTCAGTGCTGAGAAAAAAAAGCACATACAATGAATCAATTGCTGAATGGCTAAGAAAGCGCTCAGCCAATCACAGCTGCCCATTCATTGTATGGGCTTTTTTTTCCCAAGCACTGACAACTCCCGTCCCCCCTGCCCTGCTCTCCGTTACTGTTGCCTCTGCCCCCCGCAGCATCTGCTGCCTCTGCCCTACTAGCAGCGCCCCCGCCATCCGCCCCGCAGCGTCCCAGCCACCCTGCTCCCTCCACCTTCCCGAAGCACAGCTCCCTGCTCCGGTGTCCCCTGCCCAGCTGCACATAAGATTTAGCAAATCTTATGTGCAGGCGGTCCGACCTCCCGACTCCGTTCCGATGCGCACGGGACCGCGCATCGGGTTGGACCAGCTGTCTGGACATGCGATTTGGCCCGATTCCACTGCCCGATCCATCTGAATCGGGTGAAATCTGGACCAAATCGCATAGTGTATGGGGGCCTTTACAGGCAGCCAGAAGAAAGAAACTCTCTGGGATGAGATGCTTCACTCAAGTTCCAGTAAAATAAAACACGAAATGTAGTGATCCATTTATTTACACTATGCTTTGTCTGTGATTAATTGAATTATATGATTGTTATGCAAATAAATTGTTAAACTTTTATATTGAACAACTGAATTGTATGTGCCATATACCCACTGTAAGGAGAGAAAGGTACCTGTAAAGAAAGAATACTTACCTGAACCAGAGTATACTTACCTAGTGAACCTAGTGAAGTATCACTGTGGTACAGTAGTTGTCACAGTGGGCCCTGGCAGGGGAAGAGAGGGGGTGGATATACAGTATATGTATTTAGTATGGATGCAGTCTAAACTTGTATTATGTATGTATGTATACATGCGTACATGGTATGTACAGCATGTATACAATATTTAGTAAAATCTCCAGTTTTTTTTAAAGCGGCAATCATTTACGCTGCAAGACCAGTTTGATATTGAAGTGCATATGATTGCCGCTTTAAAAAACCTGGAGATTTCTCGTCAAATCTCTCACTTTCTGAATCTCTCATCCTATTAAATCTCACCCAATATATCTATGTTGAATATATATATATATATGAACCCCAAACGACCGGCACTCCCCGCTATGCAACAACTGTCCTGGTGCCTTTCCAAAATAAGTAATATACGTCCAATAAGCGGATGGCACTCAGAATAATAAACCAACAGGAGTTAGATGAAGAGGTATATATATATATATATATATAAATATCTTGTTCTGTATTAGATAAGCTACAAGTTTGCAAGTAACTTCAGATTTGTTAAGGCCCCAATACACTAGGGCGACTTGTACTAAGGACAAGTCAGCCCCAATTTCCCCTAAACTTCCCCCCGGCAGCTCCCCGGGGGAACTTGATAAGATTTGGCACTTGATGTGCCATTTTTTACATGTGATAAATCGGCTCAATTTATCACATGTAAACCCGGGGAGCAGCGGGATAGCAGGGTCCAAGGAGGTGGGGGGGCTGCAGGAGAGGGTCCATGGCAGGGGTCGCCACGGGGACTGGAGAGTCAGCAGCGGCGAGTGGCGGGAGCATAGTAAAAAAAATCCTATTCAAAATCTGTGGCCAATCAGCGGCCGCCCAGTCTTTTGAATAGGATTTTTTTCTATTCTCCCGCTCGCCGCAGGGTCCAGTGTAGCGGCGAGCGGCTGGAGAAAATCCTGTTTAAACCGTTGAGCTGCTGGTGGGGTGAGCTGCTAGAAGGGCAGAGGCAGCGTGAAGGGGACACTGCGGGGGACAGTGACCATGACGGAGAGCCAGGCAGGGGGAGGCGGGAGCTGTCAGTGCTGAGAAAAAAAAGCACATACAATGAATCAATTGCTGAATGGCTAAGAAAGCGCTCAGCCAATCACAGCTGCCCATTCATTGTATGGGCTTTTTTTTCCCAAGCACTGACAACTCCCGTCCCCCCTGCCCTGCTCTCCGTTACTGTTGCCTCTGCCCCCCGCAGCATCTGCTGCCTCTGCCCTACTAGCAGCACCCCCGCCATCCGCCCCGCAGCGTCCCAGCCACCCTGCTCCCTCCACCTTCCCGAAGCACAGCTCCCTGCTCCGGTGTCCCCTGCCCAGCTGCACATAAGATTTAGCAAATCTTATGTGCAGGCGGTCCGACCTCCCGACTCCGTTCCGATGCGCACGGGACCGCGCATCGGGTTGGACCAGCTGTCTGGACATGCGATTTGGCCCGATTCCACTGCCCGATCCATCTGAATCGGGTGAAATCTGGACCAAATCGCATAGTGTATGGGGGCCTTTACAGGCAGCCAGAAGAAAGAAACTCTCTGGGATGAGATGCTTCACTCAAGTTCCAGTAAAATAAAACACGAAATGTAGTGATCCATTTATTTACACTATGCTTTGTCTGTGATTAATTGAATTATATGATTGTTATGCAAATAAATTGTTAAACTTTTATATTGAACAACTGAATTGTATGTGCCATATACCCACTGTAAGGAGAGAAAGGTACCTGTAAAGAAAGAATACTTACCTGAACCAGAGTATACTTACCTAGTGAACCTAGTGAAGTATCACTGTGGTACAGTAGTTGTCACAGTGGGCCCTGGCAGGGGAAGAGAGGGGGTGGATATACAGTATATGTATTTAGTATGGATGCAGTCTAAACTTGTATTATGTATGTATGTATACATGCGTACATGGTATGTACAGCATGTATACAATATATGAGAGAAGCAGTGTATGTATGGAGGCAGGGTATGGACATTCTGTATATGTGTGTGTGTGTGTGTGTGTGTATGTATGAAGCCATATCTGTATATGTATGTATGTATGTATGTATGTATGTATGTATGTAGTATATGAGAATGGCAGAGGCGAATATGCCAGAGAAAAGAGTTAGCTGCGGCCAGGTTCCTAGCATGAAGGGGACAAGTCTCAGTGACAGTGCTGCTAAGGCGGGAAGCTATGATCCATGACCTTATGAACAGGGCCACCCTCCTGCTTGTGACATAGCAGCAGCTCTCTGTCTGTTGATCATCTTGTCAAACCTGGCTCAATGATACAATATGTGCTCTCAGCTGCGGGATCTGACTCAGTCTTTTTTGGTTACTGACACCATCTCTTTCTATTTCTATGTCAATATTTATTTCCTGACAACCCCCACCTGTCTCTCAGCCCCACATCCCTGACACAATATCTCTCTATCCAACTCTCCCTTCTCTTATTCCCTCACTACTCTTGACACATATTTATCTTTTGCTTCCCCCCCTCTCTCTTGCTCATCCCCCTCTACCCACTTTCTCTCCCTTTCCATGACACCCTTCCCTCTCTCTTCCTGACACCTTCTCTCACCAGCTCTCTTTCTCTCTATCCTTGACACTCTCTCTTACCCCCTCTATCTATACCGGAGACCCTCTTGCTCTTCCCCCATCTCTCTCTCTCATTTTCACTGACACTCTTTTTCTCTTGCTTCTCTCTCTTCCTAACCCTCCTCTCTATCACTTATCCCCCTCTATCCCTGATACTGTTTTGTGCTTCCATCTTTCTCTCGCTTTCTTTGGAACCCCTTTTTCTGTCTCTCTTCCTGACACCCACTCTCTCACCTCCATCTCTCTCAAAAACCTCTCTCTCTTTCCTTGACACCCTCTGTCTCTAGCCCTGTGACTCCTTAACTCTCCACCCTTCTCTTATTCCCTCCATATCCCTGACACCCTCCACCTCTCTATCGCTGATAAAGTATTTTGCTTCTCTCATTCTTCCCTTTCTCCTCTCTCTCTCTCTCTCTCTCTCTCTCTCTCTCTCTCTCTCTCCCCCTTGATTCCTTCTTAACCTCTGTTTCTCTCTATATTGCTATCTATAGGAGAGAACCAAAAATTTCCTGCCCCCGGACAACTAGGAAAAACGAACGCCACTGTACGAAAGAGGCTATGGCACAGATGTACTAAGCTTGAAAAGTGATAAAATGGAGAGTGATAAACCACCAGACAACTGGCTGGTGGTTTATCACTCTACAGTTTATCCTTTTTTAAGGCTTTGAACATCTGGCGCTATGTATGAATGTATGTATGTATGTATGTATGTATGTATGAAGGAGGCAGTTTAAGTAGGCACATACAAAAGAGGATATGAATGTATGGGGCACTCAAGAGGTACACTATAATAATCAGTAAAATGTATTGAGTACACAAACAAGACAATACATTAAATACACATTTAAATATAAACTTTAGAATTATGCACATGTAATTAACAGCTCTTGAGAATTTAATGCAATGACCCGCGTCTGGGTTTTAGTAATAGTCCATTGACAGGCATTAAGATTGGGCTATAAGGTATTCCTTAAGAGCTCTGCTCAATGCTGCTATAAAAGTTCAGCTTTTTAATATCAAGGGCATCCAGCGCTTAACAGTCACTGCCAGTGAGCCTGGCGAACCGCTGCAGATAATGTCAATATCACAGTAAAGATTGTATATTACCACTTCAAAACCCCCCAACAAAACGGCTATTACCTCGCTGACTGGCGACCTGCAGCTACAAGTACTGATAATATAAATCTTTACTGTGATATTGACATTATCTGCAGCGGTCCACCAGGCTCACTGGCCATGACTGTTAAGCGCTGGATGCGCTTGATATTATAAAGCTGAACTTTTATATCAGCGTTGAGCAGAGCTCTTAGGGAACACCTTATCGCCTAATCTTAATACCTGTCAATGGACTATTACTAAAACCCGGACGCTGGTCATTGCATTGAATTCTCAAGAGCTGTTAATTATATGTGCATAATATTAAGGTTTATTTTTAATTGTGTATTTAATGTACTGTCTTGTTTGTGTACTCAATAAATTTTACTGATTATTATAGTGTACCTCTTGAGCGCCCTATGCTATTTTTTTCTTTGTGGTAAACTGTGAAGGTTGGCAACCCTCCAGCACGGTGGCTGCAGAGTTACACTGCTCAGTACACACTACGCTACTCCCTAGCGCTGGAGACACCTGTTTCTAATGTATGTATGTATGTATGTATGTATGTATGTATAAGAGACCGTGTGTGTGTGTGCATGTACAGGTATGTATGAATGAGAAAGGCAGTTGATGTACTGTATGTACATAGGGGGAGGGGGGGGGAGTATGCAGAGGTTTTGCCTAGGGTGCCAAGAAAACTGTCACCGGCACTGGCTATATTTAGATTAAGTAGACTTGCAGCTGTCATGATTACACATAATAAAGGGAATAAATTAAGCTTTTCTCTCGAATACATAATTTCACTCAAGCACACTACAAAGGGTTACATTATTTGTATCTGATATTGCCTCAAATAGATGATTTTCCTGAAATATCTTATGCCTACGTTACAATTTTACCTATGTTCACATGAACATTGCCTTGTTTTTACTTCTTTTCTTATGCTTTCAGCTAAAAAGGTCAGAACCATAAAACTATTTTTCAAAAGGATTAAAGCCAAGTAGTTGGTAAGTGGCTAATTAGTCACTAATTATCATCCCTTGGAAAAAAAACTTCAGTGAAAACTTGACTGAATTAATATTTTCATCCACAACTATTTATTCAGTCATAAGAGGCTGCTTTCAAATTAGGAGCTTTCTATTCATGCTGAGTCAAAGACCTTGCCAGCACACTCAGGTCTATTTAGGTAAAGTATGTCACTGAGCATGGCATATGCATACTAATATGCCAACATAAGATGTTGCCCCATAAACATTTAGATGATATGAGCTAAAATTTGCAAACTTCATCTAGTTACAATGCTTCATTTATCCATAATTATGAAAGTCACCTAAGCATTCCAAATATTAAAATATGTTATAGCAATGTTGAGTTCTTTAAGGAAGCTTTCATGAGCAAGAAAAATAAGCATATTGGTGAGATAATGTAAATCGATTATATGACACAGATAGAAAAATCAAAAACAAGCTGCACTGTACCTATTCTATGCCCATGGAAAAGTAGCGCACTGGTACACAGTTAACACAACTGTGAGCAGAAAATTAATCTTGTAAGTTTCACTGTTTTGTAAGTTATATTTACAACCCACTACAGCTGAAAAATGAGGTTCATTGGCATGCTAGTGAACTTTTAGTGATGCTGATATATGTATATAATAATATATATATATATATATATATATATATATATATGTTATATGATCATAAGCATAAAGGAATAAAAACAAATGTTTATAATCTGTTAAGCAGGTGTGGAGTGGTGCAGTGGTATGGTTAAAAAAGACTGGTTTGCCCTGCCTGTGCCTAGCTGATCCGCTGGTATTCTGACAGTTTGAAGTTTTTCAGCTTTATTTCATATATCCTGATGCTGATACAGGTGCAACTGGCTGTGACACCTAGAAATAAAGGGTGAGATTTAATAGGATGAGAGTTTTTCGCACTTTCAAAATCGACCATTATCGCACTTTTTAAAAATCACGTTTAATGCCCCGCATGCTGGTATTTGTGATTCTCCAAGTCCCAGCATGCGGGGGAGGTCTGCTGGCACTTGTAGTTCTCCTGTATAAAGCAATGTTATGTATGTCAGATTTAACCCTATCAGGCCGGCGTCCACTGGGCACGGACGCCGGTGACAGACCTGGATTTCAGCCCTGGACGGGTGAAGCCTGGGGGGGACCCCTTTATTGGGGTCCCCACTCCTTCAGGTACCCCGTCCAAGGCTGACCAGCCACGGTGCTCATGTTTCGGCCGGGGGACCTTATGTAAAAAGTGTCCCCCGGCTGTGGCATGACACTGCGGGCTGTTGGAGCCCGGTGCTGGTTTCAAAATACGGGGGACCCACAGATTTTTTGTCCCCCGTATTTTTGTAACCAGGTCCGGCTCAATGAGCCCAGGGCTGGTAATGCTCAGGAGGGGGGACCCCACGCCATTTTTTCCCCAAAAAAACACTTTAACACATTTTTTACCACAGGATCATGCACAGATCTCATATCAGAACCTGGTCTGATTTTTTGGTGAATTTAAGACACATTTCCCAAATTCGCATCTCATTAAATATGCGAATTGTATACTTTTCAATGTGAAAACATCTGGATGCGAGTTCCGGCGTGTGTAAAAATCGCACTTTCAGAAAGTGCGATTTCGCGGCAAAATCCTCGTTTTTTGCATCTCATTAAATTGGGCGAAAACGGGATTTCGCCCGATTTACGCGAAAATTTCGCAAAAGTCACATTTTCGCATCTCATTAAATGTCACCCCATGTCTCTATTACTGAGTGTGCAAGCAGAAAAATGGCACATACTCTGGAAATAAACTTGCAGCCTCTGTTTAATAGATCACATCTTCAAATATGCTTGTTAGATGGCATTGTGTGTATTATAGCCATGGCCGATAGATAAGTGCTAATGGGGTTAAGTATATTTTGTTGACTGCGCATGTGCATACGCAGGGTGGGTGCATCCATGGCAAACAGACTGTTCACCCAGGACAATGGATGGGGGTGGAGAGGGGTGTGGGGTGCCGGGCAGCCACATTACTATATGGTAACACCAAGCATTTCATGGGTGTTCCCATGAGAACACTGGGCATTCTCATACTAATGCGGGCATGACGGACAGGTGGGGGGTGGGAAGCTGACATCACTGGATGTCAGCTGCCCTCCCACTTTCCCCTGAACATGCACGCATATGTAAGGATGCTCGTAGTAACCTTGCATATGCGTGCACACACCACATCTTTTGATGGTCATTGACCATCGAAAGCTGTTGGCGTTCCCCCCTGGCCTGTGAATGGATGTTACATGGTAACATCCATTAGCATGCCCTGCGAGCGAGTCACACTTGCAAATGGGTGGCTGCAGACCCGGGGCAGAAATTGTTCACACCTCGGCTACAACCCTTATTATTCCCAACCCTGTGCCATTTACACTATACATAGGTGATGATGTAATCTCCAAAGGCCAGGGTTCTGGCTCTCCTTATGTAATCAAGACCTGGTCACACTGTCCTTTAATATGGGTTAATTGGGTCCACAAAATTCAATGCCCCCCATGATTGAAAATTAGCTAAATTTTGACTAGCTCTGGCTGATGGTTAAAGATCGAAAAACATTAATCTACTATATAGAACCATCAGCAAAGCCCCAAAGCTTTGCTACAATAGTTGAACTTTTTAACAGTTGTAAAGGAAAAAAAATATTTTAAAATGAACTGCAGGATTGTAAGATTCACAGACTTACTTGTGTCACACAAAGAAGCCACATCATACTATATAGACATATATAAAACATAAATATATCTATCTATCTATCCATATACATATATATATATATATATATATATATATATATATATATGGATAGATAGATAGATATATTTATGTTTTATGTATGTCTATATAGTATGATATATATATATACACATAGTGTAACTTTTATTTTTCTCATCAATCAGTGTTTAGGAACAGTTTAATAATGTCTACTAGTTATATGCTGAAAGTGATGACAGCCCAGTAGACAAATACTGCTATAGCTTTAATCTACTCTGTTATTGATTGGTAACAGCTAGCTCTCTACACTTGATTTATGATCACAGCATGCAGAAGACCTAGAGGGCTGTTACTAACAGAAAGTTCACATTGCACATGGGCCACTATGACTCAATAAATACATTTAGCCAGATTTTAAGTTGGGGAGAAAAATAAAGAAAACAACTTTGTACTTTGGCAAAACCATGTTGCTCTGCAGGCGGGGCAGATTTCAAATGTGTTATATTTGCAGTAGATTTAATCATGCATGTCCTAACTCCAATATATTTTTCAGTATAAAAATTAAGCTGTGCAATATTTGTAGGCTACATACAAAAACAGCCAGTATTCATCCTGTATGCAATATATATATACTGTAAGTGCAAATTTGCTTTCTTGTTTTTGCTTTACTCCCATTTCTTTTAACATATGATTTTATTTTTAACTGGTCACATGTTCCTTCCTTTGATGCACTTAAGCTACAGTATATTTCTCAATTGCAGACTCAAAACTTGTGGGCAGATTTAAATAATTAAATAAGCATATCTGATAACAAGGGTTCCTGTAGAGGTAAATATTAGTTTGTTTCATTCACATTAAGGGGGACATTTAATAGGATAAGAGATTCAGAAAGTGAGAGATTTGGAAATAAATCTCCATTTTTTCTAAATCGTTTACACCAAAATCAAACTCGTTTTTCAGTGTAAATGATTGCCGCTTTAAAAAAAAACCTGGAGATTTCTTACCAAATCTCTCACTTTCTGAATTACTCATCCTATTATATTTCCCCCAAAATATGCATTTCCATACTATGTATGCTCACCAAAACTGAATATTACACTTATCATTTCTAATGACTAGAGTGACAGAACAGGGTGGGTGAGGGCAATCAAGCTTATGTGTGGTACAGTAAGATCATGTTCATGTAATTTGCACTGAAGTAAACCTAGAGGAAGATACATTTATTCCTGTTGGGAGGTGGTGCCCAGTTCAGGAAGTGGGTGAGGACCAGAGCAACAAGATGCACTAATGATGATAATGTTAATTGTGATGATCAACAGCACCTTGTGGACACTTCCGTTTGGCTACTATATTATATGAAATAGGGGGCATTTATTTGTATATCTTAAATAACATTTACAATTGCACTGCTACAATAAGTAAGATGGGCCCTCATTCAGATCTAGCTGGAAGTGATGCTACTGCTGCTTACATAGAAGCAGCAGTGATTGCACTAATATTGTAATACAACAGCTCGTGTCACACTGCCTGCTGCATTACTGATCCGAACAGGATCCTAGGATGCAGTATTAGATTTTCCCCAGCACTATTTGCCAGCTGCATGACCCATGGAGTTGTGTAAGCCAACCACTGCAGCATCTACCTGGAAATTAGTAGCTCTCTCTAATTGAGATCCTGGCCTAATTTCTCCCTGCATCAATGCAACTTTTAGCATTTACTGTACTGCAAATAAACTTATGCACACAGACTGTATACAGTATCTGTGTTTAAATATTCTGCCCTTTGATTTGAACAAATTAACACTATGGGGTTATTCAATCCCTGCCACTGTTTTCGATGGGTGAAATAGTGATGGGCAGCTATTCAATTTGGTCTTGCCTGACAGCATTGAAGAGGCAGATTGACAGAACGAGCCTGACTTTAAAAGCTGTCGGGCCTGTTTTGCTGAGAACGGCCATGAATTGTGGCGATCTCTGCTGAATCTTGACAATCCATGGGCGTTTATGTGGACACGCCCCCTTTTGCGAATTGGCAGGCAGGACATTGAATCCCACCCGGTGATATGCGGTCGAGCAAAATGTAAATGGACAGAGTCACGGCTGTTGGGACAGACCGACAGTCGTGACCCGGGATTGAATACCCCCTTAGGGTTTAATCCTATTTTCTGCAAAGACATCAAGGGTGCTTGCATTTGCAGTGCTACAATAAATGATAAAGCAATAATACAACAGTAATTGTCTCACAAGTCACATCAGACCAGAAAAGTGCATTCAAATGACAGTCTGCATCCACACAAGGCACTAAATCGTTGTATAACCAAGTAACACTCCTCTACTGCGAACATAGTAAGCTAGGTCAGGAGGGTTGTTGTAATTAGACGAGTGGCCCATCTTTTCATTATACAGGGACCAGCCAAGCCATTTCATAACTATCAAGTTTGGGGAAGAAGAATACTTGGCATCGGTAGTCTCGTAGACATAGTGGTTGTGTACCTTACTTCGGATAGTCTCAATGGATGGTATTATATCAGATTTCCATAATTTAGCAATAATAGCCTTGGTAGCTATAAGAACATGTCCCACAATGTATCTGTCTGCTGGTGAAAATTGTATTGGGAAAACATGGAGCAGAACAAGAGCTGGGTCCGGGAGAACGGGTTGGTTTAATATCAAACTCATCATCTGAAACACTTCCCCCAGAGAGGCCGCAGGCGTGGGCACTCCCAGTATATGTGGAAAATGTCCCCGATTTTACCACATTTTCTCCAAAAAGAGTTAGCGGACAATGGCCAAATTCTATGCAGCCTCCCTGGGGTGAAGTAGCCCCTGTGGATAAGCTTGAAAACCATCTCAGAATGATTTATACACTGAGAGACCTTGAAACAAGTCCTAAAGATATTCTCCCATTCCTCCTCACTAAGAGATCTATCCAAGTCTCTCTCCCACATAGATTGGGAGTTCAGTTTATGTCTTCTACCGATAGAGAGTAAGTGTACTGTAAGTACCACCACGATATACCCCCCTATGGGAGTAAGCACTCGCCCTAATTTTAAGGAAGGCAGGGAAAGCTGGTTCTTTAGTAGGTGTAGGTAGGTGTGATTGTAGCCAACTCCTAATCTGTATATATATGAAGAAGTCTTGTTTGGGGATGTTAAAATTAATTTGTAGATAAGAAAAGGGCACAAAATTTTCTTCCACATACAAGTCCCCCAAGTGTAATTATTCCCTTTTTAACCCAACCATCTAATGGCAAATTGGGGATTAAAGATTTTAAAGCTTTTAATTATAAAAACGGAGCCGGCAGAACTACATTTTCTAAGGCTGCCATCATTTTAAATCCAGGCATCCAGGGTTGTTTTGATGGATTTGCATAGAGCTGAGGATTTCTTTGTTTCAGTAGTTGGAAGCCATAACAGGTCTGCAATTGGGGTAGGGTGGGAATAAATACTTTTCAAAATCACCCACAGTTTTGGGTGCTGAAGATCAAACCAATCTCTAGCCTGATTCAGCATACAAGCAGTGTAGTAAGACTCTATATTTGGACCGTATTAATATTTTCTTTGCAATTCTAGGTCTAGCCCCTTTCCAAATATATTCAAATATATAGTCAAAAGTTTGTTAAATTTGTTAAACAGGTTTTTGGGAGGGGATCTTGGGATAGAGCGAAATAGGCACATCAGTTTCGGTAAGAGGACCATTTTAGCCACAGCCACTCTCCCAAGCCAAGAGACATCGTGCATCATCCAGTCCCCAGTTAGGACTGCAAAGGCTCTCAGCAGAGGTTTATAATTGCAGTCAATAAAGTGTTTTTCTGGTGCCAAGTTAATTCCGAAGTATCTCAATGAGCAGGATTGCCACAAGTAATTGTACAATTCTTTTAGTCTAGTGACAATATCAGGGGGGAAACCCAGGGGAAGGGCCTCTGTTTTACTAGTGTTAAGTTTATAAAATGAGACTTCAGAGTAGTCCTGCAGCACCCCGTGAAGAGCAGGAAGAGACTTTTCAGGATCTAAAATATATAATAGGACCTCATCGGCAAAAAGGCTAATTTTATGGGATGAGTTACCGATTACCGGGCTTTTAATAGAGTCATTGCATCTAATATATTCAGCTAGAGGCTCAACTGTCAAATCAAAGATTAAAGGAGAAAGCGGGCACCCCTGTCGGGTACCATTAGAGATTTTGAAGCCTGAAGAAGTACACCCGTTACACCTTAGCAGAGTGGTAGGAATACAGAGCTAAGATAGAATCAAACCATTGAATCAATCGGCCATTGAAACCAAATTTTTCTAAGGCTGCTTGCATGAATCCCCAGTGGAGCCTATCGAAGGCCTTCTCGGCATCCAATGAAAGTACTAAAAGGGGGAGCTTCTTTGTCGAGCAGAACTCAATAACACCCAGAACCCTGCATGTATTGTCTGGGGCCTGTCTGTTCAAAACAAAACTTACTTCGTCATTTGTAATAATTTTTTTTCGATTGCTCTTTAAACTGTTATATTTATATTTTTGTTTATTTGCTTTTTTTCCTTACATATTATATGTGTGAACTTTTTTTTATAAGAAATACGCATTAAAAGTTACATTTTAATATAATCCAGTGCATAAGATATGCACTCACCCTTGACCCCTCTTTAAACTATTTAAGAGTGCCCCAACAAAGAGCTTTCTTTCTCTATTTGTAAATTATATATACCCTCTAGCTCAGGGAGCACCGCCAAACACCAGTTAAAACTTCATTAGGTTTGTAAAAATACCAACCCCGAAAAATATAAAGGTAGTTTGGCTTCTAAAAATTGCACCCCAATCTCTAGCTTTTCGAAAATTTGCTATACATAGGGGTGAACCATCCAGTGCAGCTCCAAAAACAACTCTCTTGTTTTTAATAAGGTAAGGGAGTAGGGGGCTTAAATGATTAGCAACCAGTTTAGCATATAATTTTAAGTCGGAATTGAGAAGCGCAATTGGTCTATAGTTTTGTACTGATGTTTGAGGTTTCCCCGGTTTAGGAAAAGTGATGATACAGGATTGTAACATTTCAGAGGGAAAATGTTTTACTAAGAGGCCTAGTTGAATACTTTGAGTGGCACTGGTAGCAATTGGGATTTGAAGGTCTTGTAAAAGTTGGATGGGAACCTGTCTGGCCCAGATGGTAGGGAGTCAACACCATTTTGGACCTCTTCTAGGTCATGGTGCATTAGGAGACAGACAGGACTCCCGGGACAACGCAGGGAGGTTAATTTGATTCAAAAAGCTTTTGATCTTCTCATGGTGGGGTTGGCAAGTAGAAGGGTCATTCTTTACATTATAGAGTTTAGAATAATACTCTGAGAAGACGTTGGCTATCTCATTCAGGTCATAAACCTTTGAACCATGGTCTGAATAGATCATGTGTATTTTTTCTTTTACTCTCTTTCCTCTCAGCGTTCTGGCCAACATTCTACCTGCCCAATTCCCAAATTGATACAACTTTTGATTTAGCTTACTAACATTAAGTTGGACCTCTGCCAATTAGTAGTTATTAACTTTATCTTTTGCTTCCTTTAATAACCTAGACAGGGCTTTGTCGGCTGGGTTGGTTTTATGAGTAGCCTCAAGTGCAGCAATCTCTAGTTCTGCTTGCACTAATGTTTTCTTATAATCTTTTTTCATTTTGGCGGCTATTTGGATTGCTGAGCCACAAACGACCACCTTAAGGGCTACCAGTGGTTAAAGGTAGATATGACTTCAGGGGAATTCTCCTGTAAATAATAATCTATGGACAAGCAAATAGCCTGCTGAGCCTCTAGCTGAACAAGACTCCGAGAGCCCAAATGCCATGGTCTGGGTAAGTGCCATGTACATGGGAATAAAATGTATAGTCTCTTACTGAAGGAGTTTTGACCCGCCATATATCAAAAAGATCATATTCCGCTAGCAGTTGGCAGAGACCCTTTGAATGATTGTGGGGCCGACTGGAGGACATGGACTGAGCATGTGTACTATTCATGGAGGGGTCTGGGACCAAATTAAAGTCTCCCAGGATCAGCAAGGCCCCCTTGGACATTTGCTGAATTTTGGAGCAGAGCTTTCTGCAAAACGGGAGTTGCATAATATTAGGGGCGTAACAGGACATAACAGTAACCTCTCTATTTTCAAGATAGCCAATCAAAATCAGGAATCTACCCTCAGGGTCAGAATATTGGGATGAGAGAGAAAATGTACAGTGCTGTGAGATTAAAATCGCAACCCTGGCCCTTTTAGACGGACCTTTAGCCATGTAGCAGTGCGGGTAATTTCTATCATGAAATAAAGGGGGAGCTGAGTCTATGAAATGAGTTTCCTGGACAGCTGCAATATGGACTTTATGTTTATGGAAATATTTGAGAGCTAGCCTCATCTTATTAGGGAAGTTAAGACCTTTGGCGTTGATGAAGATAACATTAACCATGGTCACCTGTTGAGAAAACAGCTTGAAGTATCAGACACAGACAGAGGAATGTACAAGAGATAACATGGATATGATTCTGACTATGAAATGGAGAGACTACTATATTATTCTATAGGCATTCCCAATTAGGGAATGTCAAAATTTGTATGTGTGCACCACGTGACCACCGCTGCACTGCAGGCACTGTTGTCTGTTTTAGTCACTCAGCATATGCAGCGGCGCAGCAGTAGTAATAATGGTGATTGGTGAGGTCATACAATAAAACCTCTCTTTCAAATTAGCTATTTTTTACTATTTCTCAATAAATTTGGGTTGTGTTTTGGACCATCAAGGAAGGCGGAAATGGTATTTTTTACTTTTAGAGTACTGTTATCAATGTATTATTATAATAATTATGAGCATTCCCAAAGTTCCCACCCAAAAAATTTAAATAGGGAGGAAATACGATAAAGTACAGTACAGTAGCTGCATTTTTTTAACTTTTGGTCCATAAGGGCAAACTTGTCCCTGCACCTACGAAGCTCAAATTCCATATACTGTAGTCACTTTTAGAAACAAAAGGAATGCAAAAAACCTTGGAGAGGAGGAGTTTTATGAATTTTTTTTTGAGATTATCAGACTGGTCTGGTCTGGTAGCAGGTACACTCTCCAGTGAATGGACTGGAGCCATGGAGAATCAAAGTAACCGGGAACACACCACTGAGTAGTCCTTAGAAGTGGCAATATTATATTGCCAATTTGGTCCTGACAGAAAGTTCCCTTTGTAGCACTGAGTGGAAGTTGTGGTCAACTAATCTGGAGCAGTGTCCAGATTGCCCTTACCAGTATTTTAGAGTAAAATCTGGCATTCAGGATGCATAGCAGAATTAGAGCACACTCTGTAACGTCCATGATATTCTAGAATCACTCTGTGTGTACAGCATGGACAGACATCATTGCCAAGCAATGTGCAATGTGCATATATGCATATTTAAGCAAATCTTAGTGCCATTTGGGATAGGCACTTTAGAGGTAGGAAACTTAGACTCCAGAGCATGACAGAATGTACAAAACATCACCCTCTAAATGAACTCCAGATTGTATTTGTACAGAATGTAAAGGAAAGCATGTGGCTAGAATAGTCTGCAATTGTATACTGTAATTATATACTGTATACAGTAGGGATGGCCATCGTTGCCATTGCCATCGATGGTTGCCATTGATGACAACTCTGAAACTGGCCATTGATAGTGCTTAACTGTGTATTGGATGACCATCGATATTTTTACATATTGATGGTCATCCATTGTGTTTGCTTGATTGTTTTTTGCAGGTGTCGGGGCGTGGAGCTATGCTCCGTGTCCTGGCACTTTGAAAAAAAGCTAAACATAGTTTTGCTGTTCCATCTTTGGAGGGAAACCATCTGGTTCTCCCCCATCAATAGCAAAAGTATTTGACATCGGGCATGAACCATTGATGATTTTGAATCATCGATGGTCGATGGCCAACCCTAGTATACAGTATACAGTATTGTATACTGTAGCACTCTAACAAAAATTATGACAATGGTAATGATGGTGTAAATATATTAGATCAGCGGTTCTCAAACTGTGGGTCCTGACCCCAAAGTGGGTCCCGACCTTCTCAGCATGGGGTCGCGACTCCATGTTGCTGACCATCAGACTGATGACTTTTCTAATCTCAGTCAGTGATTCAAGCAGTCTAATAGATCTGTTGAGTTGTCTGTTATTTTAGACTCCTCCCATCACGCTGTGCCTCCACAATGCTACCATGCATGTGCTGTTTGCTGACCACACATGTGATGTGATGACCTTCTGCAGTAACTTGCTGGGGTCCTGTAATTATTTTTATTGTCTGATGGGGTCCCAGAGAAAAACAGTTTGAGGACCCCTGTATTAGATCACACAGTAAAGTTCTCAGAATAATAAACAGATGCTAGCTGTATGGCATATTGGGGCAGATGTATTAAGCCTTAACAAGAGATAAATGCAAGTGTGATAAGGAGAGATAAACATCCAGCCGATCACCTGCTAACTGCCATGTTACAGGCTGTGTTTGAAAAAAGTCAGTAAGGAGCTGATTGGCTGGACGTTTATCTCTCTTTATCACCCTCGCATTTATCTCTTGTTAAGGCTTAATACATCTGCCCCATAGATCTTATGCCCCTTTCAGACCGCACTTTTAAAACGGTAAATTGCCGTTTTTTTACCGTTTTAAAACGGTAATGTGTGCGGTCTGAAAGGTCCAGTCCCACTTAACCGGTTAGAAAATGCCGTTTTTTCTAACCGGTTAAAATGCAGGGTCCTACCCGTTTCTGAACCGGTATTTTAGCGCAAAAATCGGCTCAGAAACGGTATTTAGGACCCAGCCAATGAGCTGGGTCCTAAATTCAGCACAGTGAATACTTAATGAGCGCTCATTAAGTATTCACAGCACTGGAGCCCCCCCGCGCGCGTGTCGACACCCCCCGCGCGCGTGTCGACGCCCCCCGCGTGTGTCGACGGCCCCCCCGCGTGTCGACCCCCCCTTCGCGTGTCGGCGCCCCCCGTGTCGACTTACCCCGTGCCGGTATCTCCATTGTGGTTCCCGGCACTGCAGCTCAGTATGCTCGGAAAGCACTTATGAAAAAAGTGTCTTTCAGAAAATGGCTGCCCCCCATACGGAAGACAGTTTTTTTAAACAGGGTTTCCTATGGGGCAGCCATTTTCTGGAAGACACTTTTTTCATAAGTGCTTTCCGAGCATACTGAGCTGCAGTCCACAACGGAGGTACCGGCACGGGGTAAGTCGACACGGGGGGGGGGCGCCGACACGCGGGGTGGGGTGGGGGGGTGTCGACACGCGCGGGGGGCGTCGACATGCGCGGGGGCGTCGACATGCGTGGGGGGGCGTCGACATGCTCTCGGTCGACACGCGAGGGGGGGGGGAGCTGCACGGAGGGGAGGGCTGAAGGCTGCACTGGCTTTGACCCTGTATTTGGAAAGTTTCCAAAAACGGGTCTGCCAGTGTCAAAAAATCGGCACTTAAACGGTAATATACCGTTTAAGTGCTGCGGTGTGAAAGGGGTTTTATCTGGCAGACCCGTTTTTGGAAACGTTTCCAAATACAGGGTCAAAGCCAGTTATGCGGTCTGAAAGCAGCATTACTGAACAATAAGAGAGTTTATTGGCCATACAAATGAATGCAGTATAGTACAATACAATACCATACAATATATGCAATAAATGAAAAATAATATGATATACTGTATATACAGCATGAAAGAGCATTCAAAATATCATACAGTACTATGACTTTGACACCATTTTAACAAGTTTTTAAGATACTTTTAAATATCAAATATGTTAAATATCAAAACTTTGCTGCTCTAGCAGAGTTCCTTGTAATTAAATATTTGCATAAATAAAGCCAAATAATGATCAGACACACTCAAAACAAACTTTAAAACAATCTTTCTTTTTCTCCATACAAATACTGTACGTTTTAGACAGTCAAATGCATTTAAACTTAAAGAAAAATCATAAAATCCTCAATTACTGTATGTTCTCATGTATTTGATCGGATGCTAGTTTTATCCAATAAGAGCTCAATGTTAAGTCAAAATAACAAAACTTGTTCTGCTTGTCATTGTATATTATTTTTAGGTTTGGTCATTCATAATGTTTGTAATGTTTTTTTTATTTTGTCTTTAAAGTGAGAAAACAAATGAAACCTGCATAAAGGTTAAAGAGTTACATTTCTAAATTAATATTTATTTTAAATGTACTATGGTTACTGTACTGTAGAAGTATAGGAGTATTCATCCGCTGATGTACAAGATTACCTTTTGGTTAGTTTGGCATTTTAAGAAGATGAACACTACACCAAGGGGACACAAGAAGAGCTCTCCTGTACTCTGATGAAGATTTAGATATTTATTTTAGTTTACTTTTATCAACTTGAACTATCACTGTGTGCAAATCTCAGATTTGAGAGTATTATACAAGATTATATATATATATACTGTATATATAACTTTCAAAGTCATAATTTTACTTTGTTTTTCACAGAAGGTTACAATGCAGAACATGCCCCCAGGCAGATCTTCAGGACACTGTGCAATCCTTCTCTGAGCTTTGACCAGTTGAAGCTGGCTACATATAATGGATCTCTATTCTGTGAATATTAAAAGTGACAAGCAGCTGAGGCAAACCAACTAAAAGAGCAAGACTTTTGAAAATAAAAATCAATATTGCTAGAATCTTAAAGATGATGGTAGGCTTTTTCATGAGCCATTACATTTTACATGCCTGTGCAAGCTTCTGGCTAAATGTATTTAATTCTCTTTGGTCACATTGTATACTTCATTTGCTGAAGGTGTTTCACACCCTCATACCCCTTTCACACCGCAGCTATAACCCGGTGATTTGCTGATTTTTAACAGTTTCAAAACGGTTATAGCTGCAGTGTGAAAGCACCGATTTAAATGACCAGTTCAAGAAAATCGGTAATTCAAAACGGTTAAAAAGATTGGATCCTACATGGTTTAGACCCGTTTTTTTTGTGTAGTGTGAACTGGTATTTAGGACCCAGGCAGCAGTGAGCACTGAGCTGGTTCTGCTCTGTTCATATCTAATGAGCGGGACCCAGTGCAGTGCATATTTAATGAGGAGGTCCGGCCCACTGCATATGTAATTAGCGGGACTCACTCCGTGTAGTGCATATTTAATGAACGTGTCCCCGCCCCCTGCATATGTAATGAGTGGGACCCTCTCTGTGCAGTGCATATTTAATGAATGAGTCCCCACCCCCTGCATATTTAATGAGCAGGACCTGATCACTTCATATGCATGGGGTGGGGCCCAGCTAATTAGAAATTGTCACTGCACAGAGCGGGTCCCGCTCATTACATATGCAGGGAGCGGGGACCTGCTAATTAAATATGCACTGCATGGAGCGGGTCCCGCTCATTACATATGCAGGGGGGGATCAGCTCATGGAATATGCACTGCGCTGGGTCCCGCTCATTAGATATGCATGGGGCAGAACCAGCTGTATACAGTACATGCAACATATATGAATTTATTTTTATTTTGGGGAGTGTGGGGTGTTGGAGGGGGGGGGGGTGTGTGCACCAAAAACCCCAAGTGTTTTCTATGGATGAAAAAAGGTTCAATGTGAAAGGTGCAAAAATGGTAATTAAACTGTAGTATACTGTTTACAACATGCTATGTGAAAGGGGTTTAACTTGCTCTGACCCGTTTTAAGAAACTTTTTAAAAACAGGGTCTAAGCAGGTTTTGCAATGTGAAAGCAGCATCAGTGTTGTATTCTAGTTTAAGCACTTCATGAAAAATGACTAGGTCACAACTCAATTCCTGGCCAAGAAAATAACACATGGATGTGGTAGATGGGCCCACATTTTGGGGAAAATATTGTGCTAAAACTTCACTTATATTCCATGTTCATTGTGTAACCCTCTGTGGGTTGTATGTAAGGGAAAAATGTATCAACTCTGTTGATTTGTTTGTCGTGCTCATGTGACAGTGAGGAACTTTCTGTATCCCTCACTGGGGATGCAGCTGTCACTCAAGGCTGTGTCGCATGGACAAACTGTTAGAAAAACTGGCAGTAACAGTTCACCGCAAGCTGGGCAGCTGATCAGTTTCTGGGGGAGAAAAACACTGTCTTTGCCAGCCAGAGACAGACTGCTGTTCGCTCCTTCAATGACCTCCAGAGCCATAATCCTACAGATGTAGACATTAGAGTGGGCATATATGAAGTAGCAGACAACCTCCCAAACCCTCAATAACCTACTGTGGTTCGCAGCGGGTAGCTGAGTCTGCATAAAGCCTTCCCATTCTACAGGATTGGAGCCTGTCTAGTCGGCTGTGGACAGGCTGATTGCTGTTGCTGTCACTGATTGCAGGAAGTGAGATCCGCCACCTCCCTCCAATCTCTGCTCCGCCTAACATAGGTGCCGGCGCCACCCACACTGGTGCTGGGGAGCACTGGGAGCTCCTGAGGTTGCCAAGAGACCCACTCCTTTCCACAAGCTGATGCCACTGATATCATTACCTGCTTATGAGGATTGACAGCAGCTTAGTTCGGCCCACCGCTAATTACAGCTCAGAGAAAGAAAGCGACAGCGCCCAAGTGGAGTGACAAAGGGAAGTTTCACAGGCAGTCTGCTTCAAAACGTACAGCCTATATTAAAGCATCCTGACAGCATAGGTTCAGCAACGCTGCAAGAAGGGTGAGAAATAACAGTGCAGAAACAAGTACTTTACACTGGTCTTGTGTGTCCATCAATATCTTGGCTAACAGCCAGAATTAAGTTACTTTGTATATAGAAGAGCAGACTTTAAAGAGAACAAGAAAAGGTTGATTGGAGTGGATACTTTTTATACAGTATACACATTAGTATCCAAGTCTAATACTTTTCAGCACTTCCATCTAGAGTTTCACAGAAAGGCAAACTAAACAGCATATTTATATCAGCTGAATATACAATGGGCCCCAACGCGCGCCAACTAAAATATTAATACAATGCATTGTATGGGTTTCTACTTTTAACTGGCCAGTTAATTGCTATTATAGCGAATGTAATTCGTACGTTTATGTATAGCGTTTTAAGGATAGATTAGAGATATATTTGAGTTGATTGATATCTTTATATTAAAGGTACTATAACAACTGTTCTGTTTACTATTTGTAATTTAATACAATTGCTAACATGTACAATAAATTTACCTACCATAATTGGGTCCTCTAGTCCATATGCTGATGCAGGGATCCTGAAATAAAGAAAAGCAGGGGTTAGAATAGTAGTGAGGAGCATCTGGCTCTGCACTATCATATCAATCAAGCAACCATCTATACTAGGGTTACCACCTAGGACCTTTAATTCCGGACACATGTTAATTACACAGGTTCTGTGGCAGTTTAAAATCAGGTGAAGTGGGCAGGAGAGGAGCGGACTTGCTGTTATACCACTGGGATTTTCTGTGCTTGCAGACGGTGTTAGACTGGGGTATAAGGCCAATACCCCAGCCTCAAGGTACCGTGTTCTGTTTTCCATCTAGCATATCCCAGTTCATTTTTATCCCTTCCAAATAAATTGTATCTACCTTTAAAAGCGGGCTCTCTGTTTTTTCTATACCCGCATATGGAGTTGTGACATTCCCATGAGAGGACCACACTTTCCTTAAAAGATACCCAGATGTGCCTGTATTTATACTTTGTCGTGTGAGTACGGTACGCATCCCCTAATCTTGATGTTGCACCCGTGGTGAACCTGTAAAGAAAAAGATACCTTTATGAGCACCCCCTACTTTCCTAATAGTGAGTTGGGGTACGCATATGGTTACCAACGTTGTGGAACCCTTTACATATTCCTGATACTTGACGACATCATTGCTGATACTTGCCTCTATTATTTTTTTTTTATATATATATATCTCCTGATCCTGAGAGACATACCGGAGATTTGTGTATACTACCCTCCATCGCCCATTGGTCCATTTCTCCAGACAAGTTTTCCTATATTCTGGGTTGAGTGCTGACCCAGTCCTGTGGATCCGGCTGAAGGAGGGCTTTGCGCCTTGGGACTTATTTCTGTTTGTTTTGAACACAAATAAATATCATTAGTTTGGGCATCATAATGTATTTTCTGCAAGCAGGATTTTGTTTTTATTCTTTAGTTTTCTCATTTTATTTATATTATTTACCTTTTCTTTACACTTTCTTATAAAATAATTTTCTCCACTGCTACATTCAGAAATGTTAAAATAAATATGTACCGTATAGTATAACAGACGGAAACTTGAATTTGGTCATAGCTCTTATCTGTTCCTGCTGAGAGGAAATCATACTTCTCCTTCCATAATATAGCATGTCATTATTGAATGAAGTCCAAGAAATGCTTTTGCATTGTGCAGTACAGCAGTCAGATGACAAAGTTATGCATCAAATGATTACTCAAGACAAATAGATTAACTGTAAACTAGGCATACTGGTTAAAAAGCAATACAATAAAGTTACCAGTAAGGCCAAAACAAGTAAATGTCATTTTACGGTAGAAAGTAGTGCTGATCCTTTTTTGCTATATCAAGTGATTTATTTGGACATCACATGCCCTAAAGGGTGCTGTATGGCAAACACCAAAGCATTTCCAGGAAGAATTTTTGAATTTCTTTAGAGTAGCAGTAAATAAAATATATTATCAGAAATGAATTAATGCATATACATTAGATATGTCATTCTCTACTAATTATTTATATTCCAGTAAATACCTATGCCTTTTGTGTAATCAATCTGTTGCTCTTTATTACATCAACATAAATTATAAACAAACAATAAGATGAGTAATGGTGTGTACACACGGTCAATGGCTGTGCTATTCAATCCGGATGCGATTGAATCGCACGGCAAGCCAGAAGACACACCAGAAATTTTGACTATATAGTACAGATCTGTACTATATAGTCAATGCAGCCCTGCCCATCTGGAGCATGCAATGGGATCGCAAGGTTCAAAAACCTGTGTGATCTGCATCTGATCTTGATGCAATATTGACTATAAAGTCAAAATTAAAGAGATTTTTTTTCTTTATGTACGTATTTATTTACTTTGAAATACAACAGTATAATACAGAGAAAAGTAAAACAGCTCAGTTCAATAGGAACAAAAAATAAATATGAAAATCAATAGTTATTCAAAGTGGTGGGTTCTAAATTATAACTGTAAAGGGCTGCCTAAGCTGCAGTCCAATGCCAGAATGGCATCAACATGCTGTCTCTATCCATTATGTACAAATAAAGTACAGGTAAAAAAAAAAACTTGTGCATGCTCAGAAAAATCACATGGGATGCATCCTGATAAGGTCGCAGTAGTAAAATAAAAAAATACTGTAGATAAATAGAATATGGTTTAGATGGATGGAGAAGTGATTCAAAATAGAAACAGAGGGTGGCGTGGCTTGGCTAGATCACAGGACAGACGTGCTAGGCAAGAGCTCTGGCACAATCTAACTTCAAAAGGGCTCTCCTCCTCCCTCTAACTACTCCTCGACCCCTTCATCTCCGCCACCCACCCAGCCTACATACCCGGCGGCCGGGGAGCTGAGTGTTGTGGAGCCAGGGGACTGCTTTTCCCATCCTTGCGAGTTGCAGCCTCCTCTCCCTCGCAAGGCCGTGACCTCCAGTACCTTATATCCAGTTGGGGGTGCCGGGAGATCGAGTGGACTGGGCTTAGCTTCTCCTGCCGCTTGTGTGCAGTGCCTCCCCATGAGTACTATTGTGTGCCGCTGGCAGTGCTTGGGGATGAGCGGGCTGCTGCTGCGGTGCTGTCTTGGTGCCTCCCTGCTGCTGCTCCTCCTGTGAACCCTGGGTGGTGGCCATCTTGGTTGAGGCAGAGAGGACGGCTGCGGCCTCTACCTGCCGTATGCTGACTGCCCTCTCTGAAGCGCACGGAGGTGCTGTCTAGGTGCCCCGAGGCTGGGATCCCATTTCAGCTCCTGTCCACCAAGTTTAATAAATAAATAATAACTAAAAATTTAAAAAATTCTTATTATATAAAAAAAATCTGAGAAAAAAACAAGGAATTAAAATAAATGAGCAACTACGGTTACCCCGCTGCTCCTCTGCACTGCTCTCCACTTGGCATTACCCGGGGCCCACCCTGCATCTCTAATAGATCCATAATGTCTCTATGAGATCCTTAACACCCATGAGACCTTCTTGATTTGAACTACAGTACCTGTTCTGGAACCAGAGGTAATCTTCCTGCCGGCCACCGCTTCCCATCATATTGCTACTCTGAGGGCCATCATGCCTGGTAAGAAAAGCAAGATCTCTGCCTTGCCCCCCTATTAAATTTGCCCCCCATCGCACTCCTGACAGTGCAGGCTGTAAAACCTTGCCTGCCTCCTGTCTCTTCAGCTGCATCTCCAGCTACTGCCGACCCTAGCCCTGAACATCCCGTGGATACTCCGCTAATAGTCCGCACACTCCATCAGATGCTTCAACCACTTCATTCAGACCTCTCCACTGACCTACAATCCTCCATTACTCAATTTAGTGGTAAGGTGTCGGCTATTGGAGATCATACCAACAATCTGGAGACTAAAAAGCAAGAACTGGTCTCTTCTCATAACTCAGTCTTAGAAGAGCTTTCTATGGCCAAGAATAAACTGGCTGATCTGGAGGATCGATCTATATGGAACAATGTCAAAATAAGGGGAGTTCCTGAGTCAGCGCGCCTTCGTGATTTTGCTGTCTCGATCTTCACTAAGTTGTTACCCGGGATGTGGTCATTTGGTCTACAGCATTATGGTCGACAGTCATTAGGTCGACACCATTAGGTCAACATGGGCCTAGGTCAACATGGGAAAAGTCGACATGCTTCTATGTCAAAAGGTCATTAATTCGACAGGTCGTTAGTGCAACAGGTCATTAGTTCGACATTGTCTAGGTCGACAGTCAAAAGGTCGACATGGGGTTTTTCACTATTTTGTGAGCTGACATGTGCCGACAGGCGGTATTTCATGCTCTACCATCCACTAGGGCGTGGTGGGAGAATAAAATAGTGTGCCGAGCGCAGCGAGGCACCGTGCCCGACGCATAGCGAGCGGATGCGGTGCACTTGAAACAGTATCCATGTTGACTGTGTTGACATTCAGGTAAAAAAACAGTGAAAAACCCCATTTTGACCTTTTGACTGTCGACCAAGACAATGTTGAACTAATGACCTGTCGAACTAACGACCTGACGACCTAGTACCATTTCGACCTTTTACCATGTCGACCTAGACCCATGTCGACCTTTTCACATGTCGACCTAATAACTGTCGACCATAATGCTGTAGACCAAATGATCCCAATCGGTGGATGATAAGGATCTATTGATTGATCATATACACTGTCTTCCCATACCCAGTTCAGCTCCTATTAGCTCCCCCGAGATACCCTCTTATGCCTACACTTCTTCCACATTGCGGCTCTCCCTTTATGATTTGAATAGATACCATGAAGCAGCTTTACTCTCCCAGTTATGTGATATGTCCCTTCCCCCTCACTCTGGAATGTACCCTCTTTCATGGTTTCCCACTCGCTGATCTTCTGTGGTTACCCCGACAACTTCAACCTCATTTCCCTCTTTCTCCTGTTTCCATTCTTGACACCTTGAGAGTATGGGACCATAGACACTCTAGCCATTTTATATGTACTCTCCCTACCATAAATGTATCCCTTAGGGCCTTAGATATGTTATTGCTTTACCTCCATATCTCCTATTGGGAAAGCATGGGTATCGACTCCCTTACAGTCCTCTTTTCACAATCCTCTCCAGTCTTCTATCAATCTCTGACCTTAGAGAAAAATTTCCCTTGGGCCCTTCAGCTTGGTTTTATTACTCTCAACTTAAACGTTGGGTAGAAAAGGTACAGTAGGTGGTGTTCTGAACTCTTTCCACGCCCCCCCCCCCCCTGACAATATTTTAAAGAGATTAAATACAGCTTCATCACGTGGTGCCATACCCTTTTGGTATGGCTGTTTGTCCCCACCGGATTCACTAGTTAAGTCCTGTGCTCAACTGAATTGGGAGTGTGACCTCCACCGCACCTTTACTCTCATGCAATAGGAAACTATCCATCGGTCTTCTTTTTACCTGTCTAAATGTACCAATCATGCTGAAATGCATGTTAAATTACTCCATAGGCTGTATTTTACAACAGCTAATATGGTCTGCTACCTCTGAACTTTTCTGATGTCTCTGCAACCACGAATGTACCATGTTAAAATGAACTCCACACCCACATGGATACTGGGGGTATGATGTGGATAGTGCGGATATGAACCATTGTGTATTATCACAGCTCATCAACAAATTACGTAAGTTATGTAATTTACGTATTCATGTAGTTATGTAGCAAAGCTCCTGAAGAAGTTACGTAAGTTATGTAGTTTACGTAACTTACGTAGTTTACATAGTGGTATATCCTACTGAATGATTGTAAAAATGTAACAAAACAGAGCGGATAAAAAAGTATAAAGAGATTTTTTTTTTAAAGTAATCCTCACTCCCCAGGGAAACCAGAATAAAAATAGTATGGAGCAATTCTGAACATTCTGCTAAAAGTAAATATGTTAAGAGGGCTGTAATGGACAAGGATTTTAACATGTCTGTGTAATGATTGGGAATGGGCAGGGGGCGGGTGTGAACATTGTAACATAAATGAAGAACTGCCCATAGCTATAATGTTCACAGATTCCTCATTGCACTGTATGTATGTCATGGTTGCAAAGATAGATGAAAATAATGGGGTGCTCCTGGAGTTCTGCAGCCTAATTTTCGTAACCCTAAGGTCAATCCCAAAAGACCCTAATAGAGATTTGTGAACAAGGGGTTGGGGTTATGAAGAATATGGTGCTGAATACTTATCTGTATGTATGTCATGTCTGTCTTGTATTTTGTTTTTCGTCATTGAAATTAATCAAAATAATTAAAAATATATATACTGTAGCTTTCCATTTCCTCTAAAGGCAGTCCAGACTGACAGTTCAATGGGAAGAAAACACATCTTGCTCACTTGCCAGCAGCACTGGAGGAGCTCACGAGTTGGACCCTGACCTCGGATTGTTTGGTAGTTGATCTGAACCATCTAATAACCTTCTTTGTGGAGTATGCGGCTTTTCTCTAATTCTAATAACATCACTTGATACCAGTAAAGGTCTTTCAAACTTTAAGGAGTCCAAGAGGACCTACACACTCTGGTTCTAGTGAATCTTTATTAAGTAATCACTGCAGTATCAATTTTTTATACCCCTGATGAGGTCTAGTCAACGAAATGCGTTGGGTTTCTGATGAACATTATATGAACCTAAAATGAAAATCTGATCTGTAAGTCACTGAACCGCAAGCTGTTGTACTAATTCTTATGTGAACATATTTTTTGAAGAAGAAATTAAATTTTTTTATAAAAAATTGTTTAAAACGATTCCACCTATTGTCAAAAAAAGTTGTTTATTAACTACATCTTGAGCTGGTGGTGGCGTTTGTATTGGCACACTCTATATATTCTCTTTGCATTTGTTCTTTTTCCCCTACTAACAGGGGGGACTTATAGAGGTGCGGCCCATTGCTTTTTAGTGCAGTGAAAGGGTTATTCTGTCTATATATATATATATATATATATATATATATATATATATATATATATATATATATATATGTGCGTGTGTGTGTGGTTTTTTTTTTTTTTTCTAAATTAGGGAGTTTGCACCAACTCCATACCACTTGCAGCTCCATATGTTTTATATGCATTTATTGTTGCTACGGTATATACATTTATGGTTATTAGCGCTGGCAGGATCAGTGTGGACTCATTTCAAACCCAGTCTGTCTTATATGTAATTAGTACAAAATGTTTCCTATGGCAAGACATAGTAACAGAGTAATTAAGGCTGAAAAAAGACGTGAGTCCATCGAGTTCAACCTATTTGACTTGTATCTGTTTTGATTTAAATTCATTAACTGTAGTTGCTGTAACCACCCACACTGGCAATGGTGAAGAATCCCCTTCTAAATTTAGTACAGAATTTATTTTCCTCATGCCTCAGTATATGCCCGCGTGTCCTAAGTATAACCCTGTTACTGAACATATCATCTCCCAGTTTCTTATGATTCCCAATCCTGTATTTGAACATGCTAATCATCAACCTCTGTTTCTCCAGTGAAAACATATTCAGCCTGGTTAGCCTATGGCTGTATTCTAGTGATTCAAGAACTTTTACTAGTTTAGTCGCCCTTCTCTGTACCTGTTCAAGTTCATTTATGTCCTTTTTAAGGTGTGGCATCCAGAACTGGACACAATATTCCAAATGTGGTCTCACCAATTCCTTGTAAACAAGCACTATCACATTGGCATCTCTAATCCATTCCAATTATAATGCATGCTAGTGTCCTGTTTGCTTTTGCTGCTGCACTTGAGCAGTTTGCACTATCACCCAATGTACAGATGGAGCCGGGCTCCCTCTTGCTGGCGAATCACCAGACTGTCACCGCTGGCGATCCGCCAGCAGCCCGGCTCTCCATCTGACTGAGACGCGCGTGTGTCTCATGCGCAAGCGCGTCTCAGTTTCTGTGCGGCAGGGTGACGGGAACCTGTCCGTCTCGGCTTCAGGGAGACGGACAGGGTTAGGGGGGGGTGCGTGGAGGCAGTGGGGACCCCGGGTGACCGCCGACAATCCGGTGGGGACCTGGGGGAAGCCGTCTGAAGGGGATGCGTGCGCATCTCGTGCGCGTGCATCCCCTTTCACAGATACAGATGGCAGGTGGCGGGGGATGGCGGCTGGCGTAGCCATCGCCATCCCCTGCAAAGACAAGCTCAGCTCCATCTGTATCATCTACTGTATAATGACCCTTAAGTCCTTTTCCACTATGGAATTCCCAGATACCAATCCTCTCTTCCTTGCCTAACTTAGCCTCTGCCCCCCCCCCCCCCCGTTCCTCTATTGCGGCGATGGTATGCTGCAAACTCTGCTCAAAATAAGATATCTCCCTCACTAATAATTCACATACAGTAGGTTTATATGGAAGTTTGTGATTTTGGGGAGGGGATGTGCAGCCCCTATGTAAAATCTGCCACTGGTTATTCAATAAACTAATGATATAGACCACAATTTCTGAGTTAAGGGGTGTTCACATGGAAATTTGGGATTGAATCAAACGGAAAACAAAACTCATTCAATTTGGACTATATAGTACAGATCTGTACTGTATAGTCTTGCCTGCAGAGTCCATTCTTCTATTCGATTTCAATGCCGTGGGGCTGCGAATCGGGATTGAATCGTCATGAAAAGCGGCTTAAAACCATTTGATTTCTTTTTTATTTTGCTTAAATTTTGATTCAGTTTTGCTTACAGTATGTACTGTAAGTAAAAATAAAATAGAAAAGTGGAGCACCGGAGCAATAAACATATATCTGTCTCTAACAATTTAAATATTTGTCTAACTGTTCCATTAAAAAAATAGGCACAATTTAAGTGGGAGGACCGACCAAAGAGTGCACATTTTTAATTGCAGATTTTTATTGGTTTCCCACATATCCATTCCCTCTTAAGCCATTTATCAGTTCCGAACTCACACATTTTGCCATATCTACAGTATTTTACAGAAATGGAGGCTCTCAGGGAAATGTTGTTTATAAAGGTTCAAAGAAGGTATGCATTATGGGATTCTCCTAAATAGCAGCCTCTAATATCACAAGTCTCCCCATCAACAGGATAAATATAATCTCAATGGAGAATGAGAGTGATTATGATGGTGCATAATACAAAACAAAAAGAAGAAATAAGTGTACTGTATATATAATTTAATTAAAAATAAATTACTAATATAGCTCTACAACAACAGTGTCTTTAAAAATGTTTTGTCCATATATTCCTTCAAAATGTCCACTTGAAATCCAAACTTTGTATTTCAGGTGGCAGCTGATCTCCTGAGAGACTATTGTTGTGTCTCAAAAAAGGGATACCTACTAGGGAAGAGTAAAAACTGTGCTTTCTAGTTATCTGGTATTAGAGGAGCTAAGGAGGAATGTTTTCTATCCCCAAATCTCTTGTGGCTATAACAGGCAGCAGAATTTCCCTTTAAAATAAAAGAGGGTTGATAATGGTGGAGGTTGAAATACACAGCTGTACTACAATATTAACCTTTACATTTTAATTCTAATCACTATTGTGTCATATTTTGCCTAAAGAGATTGAATTTATTTTTATAGTATAATATTAGAATGTTTATCCAGGATGACCATAAAGAAGTATTCAGTTGGTCAACAGAACTTTCTGTTTGGAGCCAATAAGGAAACAGTTTTAAATGTATGTCTACAGTAACTATTATTCTGTTTGCATCATAAGTGCACATTCTAGGGAAATATGTATTGTGAGGTAAAAAAAAAATTAAATTGTATTTTAATTCCAAACCTTCTAACTACAACAACAATTCAGTAATGTGTCTCTGTAATTTATAGAATTTATTTTTAAATTTGATCCTTAGTTATACATTTTTCATACTGTACCAGTATGTTATAAGTTTATTATATAATCCTCTTAAAACATGGCCATAAAAAAGACATTACAGTGTATAGCAGTTATATAAGTTAATAAGAAATTTAGAGAAAGAGAGAAAATGAGAAAGTGAATAGATTTGCATTGCAAATTATTTAAATGTTTTTTCTTAATTTGGAAATGTTTCAATGGTTATCTTCATGTGGAGAAAACAAACATGCATAAATTGTTTTCAAAGTAAACAAGACAGAAAGAATTGCCAGGAAGATTTGGAAATATAAGTCTGATTAGCAGGTTGGTCCTTGAGATTTAATGCCACTATGGAACATTTCATAATGTCATATTTCAGGCCAAACAAGATACATTGATCCAAACATGGACATTTCTATTAAAAATGGAAATCACAGTAAGGACTTCCAATTCCACACATGAATTAGCTACTATTTAATGTGATGGGATATCTGTAAGAAAATAAAATAATATGTTTTTTTCAATTACAGTTACTTTTTGGAAACTCAAATATTTATTAATACCAATTGATCCTGTCTAATCATTGCAGAGCAGCTACCTTTCTCAGGTTCCTGCTGACTAACCATCTGCTGGATTACAGTATAACAGTAACAAGATGAGCGTTCTGCAAGCCTACATTCTAAGTCGCAATAGGAACAGGTACAATTGAATTTCCAAACTTCAATCAACATTTTTATTCCATTATTGTTTTAAAAACATATTTTTATTACTGCAAGTAACTAACATACTTTTTGACAAATAAATGATTTTTTCCCTCAAGATTAGAATAAAATTACTTATAAATGTATTAATTGTGGTTTTAAATTTATAACAGTTTAGAACAATAATGAGAACCACATCCTACAAGTATATTTGTAATGAAATATAATATTTTTTTTCTTAAAATTATTTGGAAGGTTGTATGTAACAAATGTTCATGTTGGCAAGAATCTGTTGAACTATTTGTTCATGCATTAGGGTTTGTTGTAATTATGCTGTGTGATGCATAGTTTGTTGTAGGGATTGATTCCAGCCTAGATGAAAATTACTTCCTGGGTTGTTTCAATCTGTTTATGTAACGGATGATGTAATTCAAAATGAAATACAGTAGTAATGGCTACTAATTTATATTAACATTTTAAAAATATTTTTAAAATTGCCCTTGTATTCATTTCCATGTCTTTTGAGCTGTATGCATAATTAAAAAAAAATATCCTAGAGGTTACTACAAATTGCTGCAATGTCTAAATAGTTTTTTTGTGATTTTTTTCACAGACAATTATGATAGATTTGGTATTATTACAGTAATATTCCACGTAATACATATATGACTTATTAACTATATAACTATGAAGTGTTCAACCTTAAGGGCACCTTCAACACTTCAACTCTGGCGACAAGTTGAATGCTGCTTTTTAGTCCTGGTGTTGACAACAGCCACCAGTTTTGTCTCCACCAGGTTTGTCCAACTCATCAAGCATTGGAACACATGTGTGGAAAGGGATGGAGACTATGTTGAAAAGCGAATAGTGCATTGCATAGAGGATAAACTGAGTTATCATGTACAAAAAAAGGGTTCAAATGTGTTCACATATAAAAAACTTTTAGCTATGGAGGCATTACTTTTCAATCCAGCCCTGTGTGTGTGTGTGTGTGTGTGTGTGTATGTATGTATGTATGTATGTATGTATGTATGTATATATATATATATATATATATATATATATATATATATTAAACAATTAAGGCCCAATTTTAAAATGAACCATTGACAACTACTCTCTCTTTGTTGTTTGTTAGCCAGTTTCTGACGCATGTACAAATGTAAGTCCTTGTACCAAACTCCCCCATTGTATGGGTCAACCTCTTATGTGACACTGTGTAAAATGCCTTAGCAAAGTCCAAAATTACAACAACTGCATTACCTTGGTCCAAGTTTACACTAACTTACTCACAGAATCTAATTAAGTTAGTTTGACATGACCTATCCTTCACAAATCCATAGAGTTACAGTGTGGTTTGGGAAACCTTGGGTGCGTCTTGTGGGATTAAAGCTGCCTCTTCTGTTTGCTATGTGATCAATTCCTATAGATCCCAAAAGAAGTATGGGTAAAACAGGTTTGTGTAGATGGGATGGTGGTCATTATCCTCTCATGGTAGCATGTATGCAAATAAAAGAATTATAAATATTTTTGTTGTCTCTTTTATCATCATATAGCCTCTTATTTTAAGTTATACAGTGGCACAGATTCTCATATGTCCACTGACATAAAGATGTTGAAGGTAAAGGACCACTCAACCACCACGGAAAGTTTGTCAACAGTTTATCATGTTAACGTATTATCTGGATAGATATATTGAATGTTGACATGGTCCCTGTAAACATGCTGAGCATTCCAACATGCTCCATATCAACATTCTGACACTGTAGACTGTTTACACTGAATTGAGGGAGAGACAGAGATCCAAACTGAGAAAGTTGGATTATATACTCAGCTATGTTGACATGCTATACAGTATATGTTGTAGTGAACAGAACAGTTTTAGAAATGTACAAAACATAAACCACACCCCCTTTCTTTGCTACCGTACCTTATGCCTAGAGAAGCATCTCAAAACTGACTGACGCAGAAGAAAGACACTTTTAGCAATGTCAGTAACACATATCTGCCTACATGGAATTTTTACAATGGAAAGTTATTTTAGAACATGGAAAAATACAATAAATTTAATTTTAATTGTCTTTTAAAAACAACTTTAAAAAATTTGATGTACCTCTTTTCTATTTTTTTTTTTTGCTGCATCTTTCCCCTCCTCAGGAAGTTAAGTGCAGTGGTGGAGGAAAAGAACAGTAGGAGGCCAGCCACTCAGCTCGATAAGCTAAATGATTGGTAGAATCCTACAAACCATTGTAGCCACTTTAAAATGTTACTTATACCCTCTTAAATTCTCATTAGATATTGGTGTGGGTTTTTTGTCATGCATCATTTGTATTTTAAACGTTTTCTGCAGCTGAGCAGCATTACTCAACGATACAATTTCTGTCTTTCTATTAAAGAGTTATGTTTTCAAAACTCACAGCCATGCAACTTGAAGCATATTATTAGACACAAGTGCCTCATAACCTCATGTTAAACTATTATGATTACATGAGGAACATATCACTTAACTTCAAAATCAAGACTACTATTTCAGCTCTGTTAAAACGAAATGCCACAAACTTATTGCTGTAAAGGTTGACCATAACTCAAATTATTCTGAATAAAAACTTGAACAGCAACTTATTGATTTCTGCTTAGTGAAAGGTCAATGCCTAATGCATTTGATATTTAACTTTGGTTTTATAAATTGCATTCCTGTTTCTTAACAATTAACAATAGAGTATGTCCTGCAAAATAAAGAAAGATCTCTTTCTTTAATTTAAATGCCATGCCTTGGACTGTGAGCCTTCCTGTCTGGTAACACAAGTAACTTCTCATGAAAATAAGGATTCAGATCTATGCCTTTTTAAAAGTATAACATTTTAAGGACTGCATACTGTAATTCATTATTGGGCAGGAGACTACTATTGGTTCCTGAACTTAATCAAATGTAATCTATACTGAAAAAAATTAAACAATGTACAACTTAAAATGATATGGTTCTCTTTAGTTATTATTATTATTATTATTATTATTATTATTAGTATTATTATTATTATTCATCTTATGCCTCATTTCAGTTCTACCAGTTAGAATACCCACCTTATTCTCTGTAATTTTATTTGCATACATTTCCTAACTGTATATTAATACAGTATCTTCAAAACAATACAATGCATTCAATTGCAAAGCCCTAATATCTCAGTTTTGTGGCTTTGATTTTTGTTGAAAGAGAAGGGAGCTACTTCACAGACTCCAGTATCCCTGTACTCCAGGATGGTTTCATGCTGTATCCCAAGATGGCCACCAAGTTCACTCCTAAGCCTGTGCAGGGAATTTCTTTTGCTTCCAGTGTTGAGTGACATGGTGGGACACAAAGGGTGAGATTTAATATGATGAGAGATTCAGAAAGTGAGAGATTTGGGATGAAATCTCCTGGTTTTTTAAAGCGGCAATCATTTACACGGCAAAATCAGTTTGATTTTGAAGTGTAAATGATTGCCGCTTTAAAAAAACCTGGAGATTTCTTCCCAAATGTCTTACTTTCTGAATCTCTCATCCTACTAAATCTCACCCACTGTCTCCAATTTAGTGCCTAAGGTACACCTGGTTGATACTTGCATACTGTATAAAGCTGTTCCACCACTATCCATTTGCAGAATAAACTCACCTGTTGGAGAGCTGTGTAACATCCCACTATGTTCATGCTCCACTCTTACCAGTGTACATGTAAAAGTGTGTCCAACTGTAACTGTTATCTATCAGTAAATGGGTGTGGATTGTATTGTCGACCCAACTTAGGTCGACAGTCATTAGGTCAACACCGTTGGGTCGGCAGGCAGCAAGGTCGACAGGGTTCTAAGTCGAGATGGGTGAAGGTCGACAGATGACTAGGTCAACATGGGACAAGGTTGACATGGGTTTAGGTTGACAAATGGCTTAGGTCGACATGGGTTAGGTTGACAGGTCGCGAGGTCGACATGTTTTTTTTCACAGTTTTTTTTACCAGAATGTCGACACAGTTGACATGGACACAGTTGACATGGACACAGTTGGAAGTCAACTGCAGCCCCTTGCTTCGCTCGTGATACTTCGGGCATGGTGCCTCGCTGCGCTCGGCACACTATTTTATTCTCCCACCACATCCTAGTGGATGGTAGGGCATGAAATACTGCCTGTCGACACATGTCGGCTCAAAAAACAGTGAAGAAACCCATGTCGACATCGTGACCTGTTGACCTAACCCATATCGACATAATGCATTTGTCGACCTAAAACCATGTCGACCTTGTCCCATGTCGACCTAGACACCTGACCACTTTCACCCATCTCGACTTAGAACCCTGTCGACCTTGTTGCCTGTCGACCCAACGTGTCGACCTAATGACTCTCAACCTAAGACGGGTCGACAATGCGATCGTATCCCCAGAAAACAAGCAACACTGGTTAAGTAACTGGGTATTTGAGAGTTTGGGCAGTATTCAATGCTCCCGATTCACCATTTTTTTCGTCAAATCGGGCTATTTTCACTTCTTGCGGTGAATCTTTTTAACTGAAAATCTGATTCACCCTATTCAATGTTCATTGAAAGCGAACAGTGAATGCCGTTCAGTTCTCTGTTTCATGCTCGGGGGCATTCTATTTTTATTAATGTGCTTACAGACATGAATATACTGTACAGTATATTTAATTTTAAATTATTATAATTTTTTAACACATTCACAAGCAGGGGGTGGTGAGCCACACACTGGTCCCGCTCATTACATATGCACGAGCAGGACCAGTGCAGCGGCTCCCTAACCGCGTCCCCTGCCAGCTCTCCGGGGGGGGGGGGGGGAGCTTCTGCTACCTGTGTCCCTGGGATCCCTTCCCCCCCACCACGTTCCGGCGTAGGCAGGGAGGCTTCCATCTACCTTCCTGTCGCTGTTTCCCTGGCTCCCTGTGGAGTTCGCTGTAGGGGTTAAAAATCACCATCAGGGGCAGCGAGCTCCTGTGGCATTGAATAGAGTGAGAGGGAGGGATGGCAGTGAATGCTGAAGCCCTCCAGAACCCTGCAAATGTGCAGCAAATCCTAAACAGGATTCACTGCACATTGCCATCAGCAGCATTGAATACTGGCCTTTGAGTCATCCACTGGCGTGTGTCTATATGACTGCAATATCAACACCTGCACACACATAATTTTCAATAATTTTAAGTTCCTGATCTTTTTTATCAGCTAATTTAGTGTGTGTCTATAAAGCTGAAAGTTGCATGAATACAGATGGTATATGCAGTTAATATGCCAACAGTCAGGATTGTGGCGGTCACAATCCTGATGCCAAAATACTGACTTCTAACATTACCTCCAGCTGGAATCCTGGTGCACAGAGTTCCATTCTTCCTTGTCGGGGTCAACAACCTCCTTAGAGGGGGAATAGAACCTTGTGGCAAGCACAGCACGGTGAGCCCACAAGAGGCCTCATTGGATTCCCCCCTGTAGGCATTCTGGAAGCAGGGATACTGCTGTTGGGATTGTGACCACTAGAATCCCGACTGCTGGCAAATCATACTGAACCTATATACTGTAGGTTAATGTTTCTCAAGCCCAGTAATAAAGTGTTGCTAAAATTTAAGCACCGACACATGAAGAGACCTGATGAGATTTGTAACTTTAGCAATGCCATATTTGTGACATAGTTTATGCATTAAAAGTTCCAAAATTCTAAAATCATTGTTGTTAAAGAAACCATGGGCCAGAATCCTTTTAATTAATTCATGCATGTGCTATAATGCTTTGATTGGCTCTATAATATTAATCTAATATACTAAGAAAAATGGTGCAGTAGATGGGCATACATACTTTGATTCAAGAGTGTACTAATAATATATCATAGAAATTGCACTATTAAGAAATGTTGCAGATTTTCTCATACATATCATTCTTATTGAACTATACAGTAGTATGTTGCTAGCACTTAATATGTTTTCCTGTACTCTAATTTTGCACTATATATTTTTTTTTATAAATGGCTCTGAAAAATTGAATTTGATGATTGATTAAGTGGTATAATTAGTATTTTCTTTTGTGAAGGTTCTAGTCTGCATATTTTCACCATCACCAAATAATTAATGTTATCTGATCTAGGAGAGAACACAAAAAAGAAAAAAAAAAAAGAAAAAAAGACTAGTGTGCATCAACTAACTGAAAGCTCATTTATAAACTATTGTAGAAAGAATTGAAATAGTTTATGCAATACTAGTACAAATGGAAAATAATTTGTAACTGTCACTGATTTGTAATTGCAACTCTTCGTAGAACATATTAACTTATATTCTTGCCAAGCTGTGGCTAACTGAAAGATAGTGAGGCTTTATTTGCAATGCATTTTACACAGAGGGTTCTGGACATTACATCTGAGGGTATGTGGCTTTTTGTATTTATAAGATGCCTGCTTTGGTCTATGCCGCAACTTGTAATGCAACTGTCCATCTACTCAGATGATTTTTTTTTTGTACTTTTTTTCACTTATACACATTCTTTTTACACCCTCAATGTTAATTAGTTACACAAGGTGTATATTTACAAAAGGACATCTTTTGCAATCCTTGATTTTTCAAAGGCCTTGACCTCAAAATTTAAGATGCAGTGGCTGGGCTATAGCATACTGTACATCTCTGAATGAGGCCAAATATTAACTACAAACCAAGCCAGACTTAGCACTTAGTATTACCCCTTTCAGATTGCAGCTATATCCTGGTTTATTGCTGGGGTTGCAGCCTGGTTGGTTTGCGGTGTGAATGCACCAATCAAATAACCCGCCTTGACAAAACCGGCAATTAAGTCTGGGTAATAAGAAGGGATAAATGAGGGTCTCCCTGTGTATAATGGGCAACCCTGGTTTAGTGTGAAAGATTTGGAACCAGGTCAAACTGTATATGAGTGCCAGTATAAATGTTGAGGTCCAGCATGCTACTTTGTAAATATACCTCAATATGTAAAAACACATTATGAACTGACAATAATATAAAATTATGTAATTTTGCAGTCAGGCATAAAACAGTAAAACATATTCATTCTCTGACGGGAATTTTTCCCAATTTTAAAGCAAATTTTGTTTTAGGCAAATGGTGGTTTATAGTGAAGTATCACACTGTATGTGGGGCACATTTAATAACTGATTAAAATAACTCAAAATGGAGTAGAACCTTAAAGTTTCAAACATGTTCTCAAGACCTTTTCCTTTACCAAAGATATAAAATATATATAAATTTGCACTTACAATACATTTCCCAGTGATACTCAGAGTAGATGATGCAGTACAATCAATGTTATTCTTTATTCTTTATCTTGAATGTTCATGACATCAAAGATGTAAGGAGAAAATAAACAAATAATAGTTTAATACTTTTGGGTTAGAAACACCCAGCAATAAATTATACAAACGAGAAAGGTGGAAGACTTCCTTTGCGCTACTGTGATTGGGATTCGCCCTTTCAGAGTATGGAGATATAACCCTTAATTCCCCAACAAAACAACTGTATTTCTCAGAGTACCCAGCAATAAATGTTATATCCTGCTATCTGTAGAAGGTGCGTGAATTTTTGCGAGTACACCTGTTTTTTTTTTAACGCTTCCAGTGCCAACATCGCTGTGAGAGATGTGAAAAATATCCGCTAAAAATGAAGTGTTGCTCACATATGTTATATTAATTCAAAATAAAAACTGTTGTGTATAAAGGATTATATTTTCTATATAAGCTACACATTACAGGTCATTATGATGAATAAAAATGTTTGCTTTGCAATTTTTACACCTATTTTGACAAATTTACTTGACACTCAAAGAGATCAAGTGGCGGTTATTTATAATGCAAAATCTGAAGTTTTGCCCTGTAAATGATTGCAACTTTAATGATTTGAAACTCTCACAAAATCATGCACCTCTTGTAGCTTGTAAGCTATTGCATTTAGCCCACTGTAATTACTCTAAAGGATAGAAATGCCATGCCCATGACAGGACGAAGGACTGTGATGTCATGTGCACTCATGCAGAGTTTTTCAAATGTCCAATAATGCTGGTCCCTTTTGCTAGTTTTAAAAGGATTGATCTTTTTAATCTGATTAACTATAATTAGCTTAAAGCAAATAAGTATAGCCTACAATAATACATTAGGTAGAAAATGAACAACTATTCTATTTAATAAATGCTGTCTATTAAATAGTGGATAGACTACAGAACAGCACTTCGGTGACTTAGTTTGAAATCTTTTTTATTTAAAGGTTTAGGAGGTCATTCTGTTTGACACTGAAAGCTGTGAAATTTACAGCTTTGCGTATAATTTAACGCCGCCCCACGAATGGCTGCCACCCCCACACGCCAAATATCCCCGCATGCATACGAATGGATGTTTAGCATAACCATCCATTCAAAGCCTTGCCTGCAGTAACAAAATCATTTGATGGCCGTCATCTATCAAATGATTTTGCAGGTGCTCACAGATGTAAGACATGTCTCTGATGTCAGCTCCCCCCCCCCCCCCCCGCGCACCCGCATCACAGGCACATTTACATGGGAACGCCCAGGGTTTTTATGTGGATGCCCATGAAACGCTGGGCGTTCCCATGGGCACAGGCCGTTGCTGCTGCCCACACTGCTAGGTGCAAACGGGACGGCAAACAAGCAGTTAGGCGCGCACTCTCGCACCAAGCGGTTGCACATACATATAACAATTTATGCGCATGAGCAGTTACTCTCTATCGCTCCCTTGTGCAAAAACATGCAGGGGAGCGTGGTGATCAGAATGAGGGCCTTGGCATGTGTTATCCCAAAGGCATACACATGTGGTGCATTTCCATTCATTGAGATTCTATCAAATGCATTTACTGTTACAGTATATTCAATGCATGCATTCTATAAACACTAGGTGATTACCTGCTTGGATTGGTTTCATCATTGCATTATGACATAAAATCAATGTCCCCCAAACCAGTAATAAGACCAATAGGGTGTAAAAATCAGAAACTTACAAAAGAGATACAATATAGAATATTGCACATACGGTAAGGAAAGATCACATTAAAATTATTTGTACTCTCTCTAAGAAGTGGTCAATATGTTTGTTGTTTTTATTTTGTAACTAACCTAACGTTAGACCTGGAACATTAGATTGTGTTTAACAGAGTGTCTGCTAAAAATAAATATAAATTTTTGTTGAGTTTAGTTAAAAATTAACTTATCAAAATGGGCTTTTAATACAAATATAGACAATGATAAATCTGCATAAATGTAAAATCACAAGCATAGCAGTACTAGTCACAACAAAACTATTGTAGTATAAAATCAAATAATAAAACATATTCTGAAGCATGAAATTGCATTGTATGGTGAGAATCAATAAACTAGAAAACTATTTGCTTTTGTAATTTTTGTGGTCTTTGTATAACTGGTGTGTATCAGTGAAACTATTTTTGTTGTGGTAATCAGAATATTTAAGAGATTGTGTCATATAATTATTACTATGATTTAAGGATGCTAACATTGAAAGATGCAATGTGCTAGATTAATCTTGCCAGTTTATTATAGATTAGCTAAAGTGTAAACATTTTTGGAGAACTCAAAAAACAACATATACAAGCAACCACTGCAGATATACTATCAGGCATATAAGTTAACTTCAAGATAGTGATTGCCATATTGTTATATATGAATAAAATAAAAACAGTATACACTCTGCTTTTTTAAATGTGTTACTAGCATAAGGTATATAACATATCCTGGCCTAGTCATCGCTAATGCAAAAGAACATGAGACTTTGGGGACCTACAAATAATAGATCTCCCAAAAAATGTTTTCTAGAGATGAAGTCAAATCTAATTGCAAGGTTATAAGGAGTATAGTACACTTAAGTATGCCATGTTTTAAATGCACATGCACAGTGTGGTAAATCTTAAGGTCCCATACACTGAGCCGATTTGGTACAATTTCAGACGTTTCTGACAGATCGGGCCATGAAATCTGATCAAATTGGCTGTGTGTGACATGCAGTCTGGTCCAATTCATGGTCCCGTGCAAATGAAACCTGCTCTCTGTGGTCGCACCGGTGGGACATCAGATGTCTCACAATCGAACCCATCAGTGGCACATCGTGGGTGCAGCAGTGGCGACTTGGAGCTTGTACCGGCTTTTTGCCAGGCGGCAGGGCAGGATGCGGCTGCTGAATATTTTAAAATGACTGGCTGGAAGTTGATTGGCTGAGAGAATTCTTTCAGCCAATCAGTGTCTGGTCAGTCATTTCAAACTTCAGTAGCTGCATCCTGCCATGCCGCCCGTCAAAATGCCGCTACAAGCTCCCAGCTGCGGCGGCTTGGATGGACCCCACTGCCCGCCACTATGAGCTGCCCACCCCCCTCCACCACCACCAGCTGGCCGGACCCTGCTGCTCGCCCCCACCACTGCAGTAGCACCCCGGGATTACATGCATTAAATTGTATGCGATTTATTGCATGTAGAAATGGCACATCAAGTGCCAAATCGCACATGAGCCCTCCCGGGTTGCTGCCATGGGACTCTCAAGGGTAAACTGGTCGGACTTGTCCTTAGTAGAAATTGTCCCAGTGTATGGGGGCCTTTTACTTTTACACATTGGAGTTAGAAGTTTTCCAAAGGACAAGTCAGACCTACTGTAATTTCCCCTGAGCTACCAAGGCAGCAGCTTGGGAGAACGCACCACGATTTGGCACTTGATGTGCCATTTTTTTACGTGGGATAAATCACATGCGATTTATCCCTAGTACAATTCCAGAGGAGCTGCAGGGGCAGGAGAAAAATACCTGGGCAGCGTTGGGTTTGGGCTGGGTGAAACGCCTGGCAGTGCAGCGGTGGAGTGGGTAGTACGTAGTGTCCGGGAAGCGCTAAGTGGACACTGTGGACAGCGGCTGCAGAAATTTAAAATTCAAAAGATAGGCCAGCCGCTGATTGGCTGAGAGTGCTCTCTCTCAGCCAATCAGCAGCCAGTCTATCTTTTGAATTTTCAAATTCTGCTGCCACTCTCTGCAGTGTCCCACAGCCTCCAGGTGCGTCAAGCATCCATTATTACCTATCTTGATCATGTAGTTTCCGTCCACTTCTCCAAATAGAATCCAAAAGGTTACCTGTAGGCATCCAGGGGTTAAAAAATATTGAAGAAAATATATATTTTTTAGGGAACCACAAAGGTTTTTTAAGTGTGTGGTCTGACCTAATTAACCTTTGTGGTTTAGGAAACTACAAAGTTCACACACCTATTTAGAGCAAGAAATCCCTGCACTGTCTAAATAGAAACAGAGCTCTGTAGCTGCTGTAGCGCTCCCTGATTGGCTGCTGGGTCCTTCAGTGATGGGAGTCACGCGGGGACCCAGCATTCAGAGGAAGGAAGCCCATGTTTATCCATTGATTAAAAGCTTTCTACATACAGATGTACAGTACATGATATAGAGGGGATGCATTGTCAACAACAGACTTCCTATCCACCTTTACATACAGTACATGTTTTGTTATATATTTGAACTTTGGACTGTATTACTAAGTTTGCTTTGTATTTTCTACATGATCATCATGTTTTAGTTTATTGTACACATGTATCCCTAAGTGAAAAGTAAAATACAATATTAATAAAAGTTCTACAGAGTTTAAAACATACATAAAAGCAACTTTCAAACTGCTTTAAGAAATTATATTTGTTAGTTTATACTGTATATGAAAAGTGTATTGAGCCCCTTGTCTGATAAGTTATTGTTATATGCCCAGTGCTGGTAACCTAAAAACAGTTACAAAACTGACCCAGGGTCTTCTCTGATTTTAGGGCATCCAGCACAATGTTTTACTAGCTAGGGCCATAAAGAGAAGAAATGCCATATGGGGGTTTCTACCACTATGATTCCGCCCAACCAAGGGCTTGATTCCCTGGGAGAATTTGGTCTGTAAAAAAGCTTCCCTCCCTTCCCTTTGCGGTGCCCAGCCCTTGGACTTTTCATCATGATGCAGAGGATGTGGGGTAACAATCATAGAAAGTTCTAAAAAAAAAGAAGTTGTGTTGCACTGCATACCAGAGTGACATGGCATCTTGCTGGAACCTGTATTGCACTAGGAAAAAATGCTAAATCTATTTAGAAAAAATACTTCAAAATAATTAAGTTTAACAAAATGAGTAACTGCCATCAGTACCTGTCTGTGAACCATTCCATTTAAATTTTTCCATTCCATCCTCAAAATATCAGTTTTGAAAGATAGAAACACCCCTTTCAGTCTTGTGCAATGGGACCATATTTGCAGGGTTGGTTCAACAGAAGTTGATGCTTTAGTATAGGTGGGTATTGTGGGGGCCATGGTGGTGCTATTGCATCATTGCAGCTACACCTTGCCTTTATACAATGCCAAGACTATGTACTATAATTAAAAAGCAGGGCAGTGCTATGATAACTGCGGTTTAGCACAAATAACGTCATCACCCCTCCCACCTTTACACAGCAAAAGGGGCCAAGGTGAAAAGGAAAGCAATTTCGTGAAACTTACCTTCTTTTGCGAGTGGCTGGGAATGCTACATGATTTTTGGGATAATGTGAGTGGGACATACAATGTGTTCACCTATGCAGTCTGCTTGCACAAAAATGATTCCTACTCTTATTATACTACCAACACTTACTGTAATAGTGAGTAAAAGTAAATAGCATGAAAAGTAATATATTAACAACAATACACTTTTCTTGTTTTGTGATTTAGTAAAATTCATGGATAAGTACTGTATATTGCGCTGGACATTCTGGTATTAATCCATTCCCAGATAAGAGGAACAGGGACAGAGCTTAACTCCACTGCCTTAGGTCTCCAGCAGGCTGGGGGAAAAAGAGCATTAAACAATAAGAAAAAAAACTAAAGGCTTCTTTAGTTTTTCATCCAGTGATGTCAGCTGCCCACCCCAGAAGCCAGGCAGACGCCCGCGTTTGCATGGGAACACTCAGCATTTTCCTGGGTTCAGCCAGCATTTTCGTGGGTATGCCCAGGAAACATGCGAATGCCCCTGCCCGCCTCAAGTATGCCCACCCCACTGTGAGCCCCTCAGAGACTATGCAAGTGTTCAAGGATGCCCCCAGAGAAGAACTGCACATGTGCATATACGCTTATGCACATATATTCTACATCGGTCCCTGTTGCAGGTTCGCAATGGGGCAAACCAATTGGAATCACGGCCTAACACGTTGTAAAAGAGAACATTTCCCTAGCAAATGAGTAAAACCATGTGCACTGCAGGTGGGGCAAATGTAATATATGCAGAGAGAGTTAGATTTGGGTGAGTTATTTTGTTTCTGTGCAGGGTAAAAACTGTCTGAAAAGAAATTTTCAAAGCAGTCACTAAAGCTGCTGTCTAAATGGGATTTACTCAATCCCGAGAGAACAAACCAAAAGAGACTTATATAAAAAGCACCCACTATCAGAATACACCCATAACAGCAGTCTCCTCCTGGCCAGGAGTAGAGCCCACAGGAGCCAGGCACAGACTGTGATGCCTGGTGACGGTAGTCTCGCGGTGCCACAACCTGGAAGTCACGTCCCGTCTGGACCTGTGGAGCTGGGCTCGCCGGGCAGCCGCAGCGCTGACTGAGCTGCGGCTGGAGAAAGAAGATCTCATCGTGCACTGTGGAGGGGACAGGACGCCCTCACCCAACAGACTGTGTTTTCCATCCCTGCCCCCCTATACCACCACTGAGGAAGAACTGGGCAGTACCCCCACCGCTGCCATACAACTCTAACAGGGTTCACACACTTTGTATCCCATATCCACCATTAAACATCCAACATTGATGGTGTTAGTAGATTAGTGGTATTTTTAGTGGTAAAGTCCGGTATGCAAAAATGTATTGTTAGTCTGGTCTGTTACTATTTATTTAACACAAAAATATGCATAATTACCACTCCCGGGAGTGCAAATTCTCCACCAAAAAGGCACAGATTGTGCTTAATAGGCTAGGTCTCTCTTGCAGTATCCAAATGGGTGCCCCTTATTCAGCAAGTACCAAGTACCGTCCGTGGAGAGATATGATAAAGGCAAAAAAATTTGCAGCCGTTTTCACCGACACACCCACTTTTTGACATTTGACAGGATGAACACTGAATTCCACCTGTTGAGTATGTGCCGAGTGGAGTGAAAATTTACTGGGATTCCGACTGTGGGAACATTCCGACAGTCAGAATGTCATATTGAATACTGCTCACAGCATTGCAGTTTGTTTTAACTGATTTATGCTTTACAGATAGCATCTCTCCAAAATGCAGAAAGTCTACTCCTCCACCTCAGTGATGGTGAAGGAAGTAGGTTCTTTTCCTCCAACATATTGCAATGCAAAAGGGCTGTCCCAAGGCAAGAAAGAGCTTTCAACACTTTTTTATTATTATTATTATTATGATTATTATTAATAGTTAATAAAAGACTCTGATTGCATTTTAATCCATTTCCTTTTAAAATTACTGGAATGCTGGGGTTTATATTCTTATTGTTCCTTTATTCCAGGGATGGGGAACCTCCAGCCCTTCAGCTGTTTTTGAACTACACATTCCATGCACTGCAACATATTGTAGCATGGCCAAATAGCAAAACTGTAGCAGGAAGTTGGAGGACCAATGGTTCCCCATCTCTGCTTTTTGCTCTCCTTAGATCTGCAAGTTAATTAGTCAACTATGCCTCCAATGAGCAGTGAAAAGGAGGAATCAGCAACAGAGGTTAAAAGGTTAAAAAAAGTAATAAAATATATACAGTATATACTGTGTGTATTAGTTAAATGATTTTAGCTTCATAATGGTCTTTAAAATTACTAGATAAAAAATGTGTTAGAAAATATCATTACAGAATACATATGAATAACCTGTGGATGGCATGACGTGGTCAGAATACCAACACAATTACCCCACCCCAATAGAGGGAATCCCAAGAATAGGTCTTGGAAGTATACTTACCTTTCCACTGCCCCCTAACTCCCCCTCCTTGCAACCTAACCATAACCCTCCCGCTAGTGCTTGACCCTAACCTTCCTACCCCCACAGTTTAAACCAAACTCTCCTGTCCCGCAGCATAACCCTACCCCCCTTCTAAGTGCTTAACAGTAACCCTCCCCACCCACAGTCTCGCATCCACTTTGCTCTCTGCAGCTTACCACCTCAGCCAGTGCTTCAGATCCTGCAGTTTCCCTCCTCCGGTCCCAGCCGCCTGCTGTTGCCGTGATGCCACTCCACGCACTCAGTTCCCTGCCCGGCTCCATCACTTCCAGGGCCGCCGCTGCTCCGGGCGCCCGGCTCTCACTTCCCAGAGCGCCCCTCTCCTTGGTGCCCCGACTCTTCATCCTCCGGCTCAGCTCCGCTCTCTCTTTCCCTGTACGCTTCCATCCTCCCCAGCTTCTCCTCACTTCCTCCAGTTTCGCGCCTCTCCCCTGTCCTTTTGCGGGCTCCATGATTTCACCTCCCTTACTCCTCCAGTGACACTGCACCTCCCGGTCTGGGGCTGTTGGGGGGAAAAGTCAATTCTTCCCCAGGCAGAGGGGTTTTGTTCTGCCTTTCCTTTTCCAGGGTCCAGTCTTTTTAAGTTAACCCTTTTTTTAATATCTCTATATATCACAGTAGCTACTACTAGGTAGGTAGGCAGTAGCACTGTCAGTGGCACCAGTGGACTGAGTAGGTACTGTCAGTCTCTATTCAGTGCAGGCAATAGCAGCATCAGTGAACTATATATATATATATATATATATATATATATATATAATATATTATATACAGCACAACACCAGAGGTAGGACCCAGCACAGAGGAGACAGTAGTACTACAAGTACACAGTTAGTTACACACAGCAGAATCAGTTCACTAGTTTACTTTACACAGCAGTAGTTACACAGCTGACTGTCCTCTTTGCTAGGGTGAGTACACAGCAGCACTGAGGGAGCCCCAGCAGACAGCCCCAGTGACAACTTCAGTTAAAGTTCAAGCCCCAGCAGCAGCAGCGCCACCAACACAACCTCTCCCAACCCTCTTCTAGACTGGAGTGAAGATGGCGGGCGCGGGAGCCGCTATTTAAAGCATCGTGAGAATTCAGCGCCGGGTGATGAAGTTTTTCACGCGTGGCCGGATCCGAGTCAGGCGGGAAGCTCCGAGGGCCGCTCAGATTAACCCCTTCCTGACAGAGCCAGTTTTTGCGTTCCTGACAGAGCCCTTTTTTTCAAATCTGACATGTCTCACTTAAGTGGGGATAACTTTTTTTTGCTTTTACTTATCCCAGTGATTTTGAGATTGTTTTTTCGTGACACATTGTACTTCAAATTAGTGGTAAATTTGGGTCGATACAGTCTGTGTTTTTTTGTGAAAAATACCAAAATATCGTGAAAAAATGGAAAATTTAGCGATTTGCAAAATGTTAAATTTTCTGCTTGTGAGACAAATAATCTTACCACTCAAAATAGTGAATAACTAACATAGACCATATGTCTACTTTATGTTGACATCATTATTTCAACTTCCTTTTAATTTTTTGGGACACTAGGAGGCTTACAATATGAATAGCAAATTCTCAAATTTTCAAGAAAATTTCAAACACTGATTTTTTTAGGGACCAGTTCAGTTCTGATGTGACTTTGAGGGACTTGTATGTGAGACACCCCCATAAATGATGCCATTTCAAAAACTGCACCCCTCACAGTATTCAAAACAGCATTTTGGAAGTTTGTTAACCCTTTAGGTGTTTCACAGTAATTAAAACAAAGTGTAGGTGAAATTTCAAAATTTCTTTTTTTTTGCAGATTTGCAATTTTAATACATTTTTCTAAGGAACACAGTACATTTTACTAGAGAAATGTGACTGAAAATTGATTCCCCCAATTCTTTTGTTTTCATAAATATCCTATATGTGGCCCTAGTGTGCACGGTGACCAAACCACAGGCTTCATAATAGAAGGAGCACCTACTTGATTTTGGAGCCTCCTTTTTATGAGATTATTTTTTAGGCACCATGTAGGTTTCTAGGCACCATAAGATGCTAAAAGTTAGGAACCCCCCCACAAGTGACCCCATTTTGCAAACTACACCCCTCAGGGAATTCATCTAGGGGTATAGTGTACATTTCAAACCCCCAGGGGTTTCACCAATTGTGGTACAACTGGGCAGTGAAAATGAAAAATTATTTTTTTTACACAAAAATACAGTTCTGGCTCCAAATTTGTCATTTTCAGAAGGTATGAAGGAGACAAAGCACCCCAAAATCTGTGCCCCAATTTCTCCCGAGTACGGCAATGCCTCACATGTGACCAAAAAATACCAGTTGGGTGCATGGCAGGACTCAGAAGGGAAGGAGTGATTTTTGGATTTTGCAGCTCAGATTCTGGTGGAATTTTGGTGGGTGCTATGTCGCATTAGCAAGACCCCCAAAGCACCAATACAGTGGAACCCCCCCACAAGTCACCCCATTTTGAAAACTACACCCCTCAGGGAATTCATCTAGGGGTATAGTGTACATTTCAAACCCCCAGGGGTTTCACCAATTTTGATACAAGTGGGCAGTGAAAATGAAAAATTACATTTTTTTACACAAAAATGCAGTTCTGGCTCAAAATTTTTCATTTTCAGAAGGTATGAAGGAGAAAAAGCACCCCAAAATATGTGCCCCAATTTCTCCCGAGTACGGAAATGCCTCACATTTGACCAAAAAATACCAGTTGGGTGCATGGCAGGACTCAGAACGGAAGGAGTGATTTTTGGATTTTGCGGCTCAGATTCTGGTGGAATTTTGGTGGGTGCTATGTCGCATTAGCAAGACCCCCCAAGCACCAATACAGTGGAACCCCCCCACAAGTCACCCCATTTTGAAAACTACACCCCTCAGGGAATTCATCTAGGGGTATAGTGTACATTTCAAACCCCCAGGGGTTTCACCAATTTTGATACAAGTGGGCAGTGAAAATGAAAAATTACATTTTTTTACACAAAAATGCAGTTCTGGCTCAAAATTTTTCATTTTCAGAAGGTATGAAGGAGAAAAAGCACCCCAAAATCTGTGCCCCAATTTCTCCCGAGTACGGAAATGCCTCACATGTGACCAAAAAATACCAGTTGGGTGCATGGCAGGACTCAGAACGGAAGGAGTGATTTTTGGATTTTGCAGCACAGATTTTGGTGGAATGAATGGTGGGTGCTATGTTGCACCAATACAGTGGAACCCCCCACAAGTGACCCCATTTTGCAAAGTACACCCCTCAGGGAATTCATCTAGGGGTATAGTGTACATTTCAAACCCCCAGGGGTTTCACCAATTTTGATACAAGTGGGCAGTGAACATGAAAAATTACATTTTTTACACAAAAATGCAGTTCTGGCTCAAAATTTTTCATTTTCAGAAGGTATGAAGGAGAAAAAGCACCCCAAAATCTGTGCCCCAATTTCTCCCGAGTACGGCAATGCCTCACATGTGACCAAAAAATACCAGTTGGGTGCATGGCAGGACTCAGAAGGGAAGGAGTGATTTTTGGATTTTGCAGCACAGATTCTGGTGGAATGAATGGTGGGTGCTATGTTGCACCAATACAGTGGAACCCCCCCACAAGTCACCCCATTTTGCAAACTACACCCCTCAGGGAATTCATCTAGGGGTATAGTGTACATTTCAAACCCCCAGGGGTTTCACCAATTTTGATACAAGTGGGCAGTGAAAATGAAAAATTACATTTTTTTACACAAAAATGCAGTTCTGGCTCAAAATTTTTCATTTTCAGAAGGTATGAAGGAGAAAAAGCACCCCAAAATATGTGCCCCAATTTCTCCCGAGTACGTAAATGCCTCACATGTGACCAAAAAATACCAGTTGGGTGCATGGCAGGACTCAGAACGGAAGGAGTGATTTTTGGATTTTGCGGCTCAGATTCTGGTGGAATTTTGGTGGGTGCTATGTCGCATTAGCAAGACCCCCCAAGCACCAATACAGTGGAACCCCCCCACAAGTCACCCCATTTTGAAAACTACACCCCTCAGGGAATTCATCTAGGGGTATAGTGTACATTTCAAACCCCCAGGGGTTTCACCAATTTTGATACAAGTGGGCAGTGAAAATGAAAAATTACATTTTTTTACACAAAAATGCAGTTCTGGCTCAAAATTTTTCATTTTCAGAAGGTATGAAGGAGAAAAAGCACCCCAAAATCTGTGCCCCAATTTCTCCCGAGTACGGAAATGCCTCACATGTGACCAAAAAATACCAGTTGGGTGCATGGCAGGACTCAGAACGGAAGGAGTGATTTTTGGATTTTGCAGCACAGATTTTGGTGGAATGAATGGTGGGTGCTATGTTGCACCAATACAGTGGAACCCCCCCACAAGTGACCCCATTTTGCAAAGTACACCCCTCAGGGAATTCATCTAGGGGTATAGTGTACATTTCAAACCCCCAGGGGTTTCACCAATTTTGATACAAGTGGGCAGTGAACATGAAAAATTACATTTTTTACACAAAAATGCAGTTCTGGCTCAAAATTTTTCATTTTCAGAAGGTATGAAGGAGAAAAAGCACCCCAAAATCTGTGCCCCAATTTCTCCCGAGTACGGCAATGCCTCACATGTGACCAAAAAATACCAGTTGGGTGCATGGCAGGACTCAGAAGGGAAGGAGTGATTTTTGGATTTTGCAGCACAGATTCTGGTGGAATGAATGGTGGGTGCTATGTTGCACCAATACAGTGGAACCCCCCCACAAGTCACCCCATTTTGCAAACTACACCCCTCAGGGAATTCATCTAGGGGTATAGTGTACATTTCAAACCCCCAGGGGTTTCACCAATTTTGATACAAGTGGGCAGTGAAAATGAAAAATTACATTTTTTTACACAAAAATGCAGTTCTGGCTCAAAATTTTTCATTTTCAGAAGGAATGAAGGAGACAAAGCACCCCAAAATCTGTGCCCCAATTTCTCCCGAGTACGGCAATGCCTCATGTGTGACCAAAAAGTGGCAGGACTCAGAAGGGAAGGAGTGATATTTGGATTTTGCAGCACAAATTCTGGTGGAATGATGGTGGGTGCTATGTCGCATTAGCAAGACCCCCAAAGCACCAATACAGTGGAACCCCCCCACAAGTGACCCCATTTTGCAAACTACACCCCTCAGGGAATTCATCTAGGGGTATAGTGTACATTTCAAACCCCCAGGGGTTTCACCAATTTTGATAAAACTGGGCAGTGAACATGAAAAATTACATTTTTTTACACAAAAATGCAGTTCTGGCTCAAAATTTTTCATTTTCACAAGGAATGAAGGAGACAAAGCACCCCAAAATCTGTGCCCCAATTTCTCCCGAGTACGGCAATGCCTCACATGTGACCAAAAAATACCAGTTGGGTGCATGGCAGGACTCAGAAGGGAAGGAGTGATTTTTGGATTTTGCGGCTCAGATTCTGGTGGAATGAATGGTGGGTGCTATGTGGCATTAGCAAGACCCCCGAAGCACGGTGAAATTATGAACCTAATATTCCATAGATGTGTGGTATATTTTAAAACACTCCTTTATACATAGGCCGGGTTTGTCGGGGCAAGTGTCACACTGGAAAATAGTTTGCTTTCTTATTCCCTTTTTATAGCAAACTTTGCACCTTTTTTGTGTCCTGCCCTTTTTTCCAGTGGAGGGGATTTCATCAGGAAAATGCTGCCCTGGTACAATACGGGGGCCAGTACTAGAAGTACTGGGGCCCTCTGCCTGCTGGTTCCCAAATATTAGGCCCTTTATGACTTCCTCTTGAAAGTGCATAAATGTCCCCCTCTGGCCGGTAGAACGGAATAGCACGTAAGCGTTATACAGTGCCATCTGGATGATATACACGGCCACCTTCTTGTACCAGATTTTTGTTTTCCGCAGGGCACTGTACGGCTTCAGTACCTGATCTGAAAGATCCACTCCGCCCATGTACCTATTGTAATCCAGGATACAATTAGGTTTGGAGGTGTGGGTACTGGTACCTCGTACAGGGACGGAGGTGGTACTGTCTCCGTGAATTGTTGTCAGTATAAGGACATCCCTCTTGTCCTTATATTTGACCAACAACATATTTTCGTTGCATATTCCCCTGCTTTCACCCCTTCTCATTACTTGGGCAATGTGCGTTTTTGGGAGGCCTCTTTGGTTCTTGCGCACAGTACCGCAAGCTGCTGTACCTCTTGAACCAAGGGCCTTAAACAGGGGGATGCTAGTGTAAAAGTTATCCACATAGAGGTGATAACCTTTATCCAGGAAGGGGTGCACTAAATCCCAGACAATTTTCCCACTAACACCTACGAGGGAGGGGGGGCATTCTGGCGGTTGAATTCTTGAATCCTTCCCTTCATAAACCCTAAACCTGTGGGTGTACCCTGAGGTGCTTTCACACAGTTTATACATTTTTATGCCATACCTTGCCCTCTTACTGGGAAGGTACTGGCGGAATTTAACCCTTCCTTTAAAATGTATAAGGGACTCGTCGATACAAATAAATTTTTCAGGGATGTACACCTCTTCAAATTTGGCACTGAAATGATCAATGACCGGCCTGACTTTGAATAGCCGGTCAAAGGTGGGATCATCTCTGGGTGGGCACTGTGCATTATCGGTGTAATGTATAAATTTAAGAATTGTCTCAAATCGAGTCCGGGGCATGGCCATACGGTAAAATGGAGTACTGTACAGAACATCTGTACTCCAATATTGCCTAATTTCTGGCTTTTTTACTATGCCCATATGAAACACCAGACCCCAAAACGTCATCATCTCTACTGCATCTACAGGGGTCCACCTAGCAAATGATGACGTGGGGTTTTGAGCAATAAACTGCTGGGCATATAAATTAGTTTGGTCCACCATTAAATTTATAAAATCATCAGAGAAAAATAATTTGAAAAAGTCAATTTCTCTGAGACCTGTGGAATCAAATTGGATTCCTGGCATGGCCAAAAACTCAGGAACCTGGGGCTCAAAATTGTCTGGTGGTGGGGTCCATACTAGATCAATTATTGGGGGGGGAATCTCAGCTGATCTACGGGGGCGTCTTTGAGGGGGTCCCTCATCACCAGAGGAGGAAGAGGAGCTTAAGACGAATCCTTCAAATTCCCCGCTTGCATCACTGCCTGTGTCAGAGTCAGAGGCAAGCATGGCATATGCCTCCTCCACTGAATACATTCTCCTGGATGACTGGGAGGACATTTGGGAGGACATTTGGGAGGACATTTGGGATGCCATTTTTATTTTTGTGTTACTGGTAGTGAAATGTTTCAACACGTGTATAGTGTAGGGGGGGGGTACAAACTTTATTTCAATCCGGGGGGTATGTAGTGTGTATGTGGTGCAGAAAAAAAAAAATACTTTATACCAATAAAAAAAAAAAAAATGAAGGGGTTAAAAATAAAAAATTGAAGGGGTTAAAAAAAAAAAAAAAGGTCCTGCGCCAAAAATTGAGCACAGATGTTGGTCAGTAACGTCTGTCACTGAACAGCGCTCAAAGGCAACAGGAATCTGATCAAAAAAAAAAATAAAATTGATCAACCCTGTGCCGAAAAAGCTGATCAGTGATGTACGTCACTGATCGGCGCACAGTGGCCACAGGACACCCACAAAATCAGTGTGTGTAAAAAAAAAATTAAAAAAAGACCCCACAGCACTCACAAAAAAAAAAAAGGTGATCAGTGATGCGACACTGATTACCAGTGAGGGACAGCAGGTGCACAACCTTTGGTGCAACTGACAGTGCAACTGGCAGCAACTGACAGGTATATATATAAAAAAAAACCTCTGCGCCCCCAAAAAGTTGCTGATCAGCACAGATATACTGATCAGCACAAAAGGGGGGGTAGCAGACACAAAATATACACTCTCTATCACTCTCTGTCACTATCTCTCTCTATCTCTCTATCTCTCACTATCTCTCACTATCTATCACTCTAGGACACTGCAGCAGCAGCACTGACAGTTATATGTATAAAAAAAAACTGCACCCCCAAAAAGGGGGGGTAGCAGACACAAAATATACACTCTCTATCACTCTCTGTCACTATCTCTCTCTATCTCTCTATCTCTCACTATCTATCACTATCTATCACTCTATGACACTGCAGCAGCAGCACTGACAGTTATATATATAAAATAAAACCCCTGCACCCCCAAAAAGGGGGGGTAGCAGACACAAATCTCTCTATCTCTCTACCTCTCACTATCTATCACTATCTATCACTATCTATCACTGTATGACACTGCAGCAGCAGCACTGACAGTTATATATATATAGAAAACCCCTGCACCCCCAAAAAGGGGGGGTAGCAGACACAAAATATAGCTCTCTCTGTCACTATCTCTCTATCTCTCTCTATCTCTCTCTATCTCTCTCTCTATCTCTCTATCTCTCTATCACACTGCAGCAGCAGCAGGAAGTCTCAGGAAGTCAGATCCAGGAAGCATCCAGCACGCTACAAGCAGTGATAAGGTGATCAGGTAAGGTATTTGCAAGGATCAGGTAAGTATTAGCAAGGATCAGGTCGGTATTCACGGCAGGCAGGCACGGTGACCGTTCTGCACGCTATTCCAGACCGGAATGGCGTCTGCAGCGCAGTCACCGTCAGTTTAAATGTCGCGCCTTGGCTGTGATTGGTCCGTGGGTCCCACGGACCAATCACAGCCTTGGGGGCAGGTGGGGTGAGGGTGGGGTGAGGTGTCATCGTCACCGATGACCCCCTCATGCCCCCTGACGCCCGGCGGTGATTGACACCTGTGTTACCGAGCGTCCGATTCGCTGGTAACACAGGAAAACGCTGTGAATGGCTGTTCACACTGAACAGCCAATCACAGCGATCGCCGACGGGGGGGCGACATCGCAGCCCCCCCTGGGCATGCAGGGACATGTCTGCTGTCAGGGACAGCAGACATCGTCCCTCTGTCACTGCGTCTCGAGACGCAGTGACAGTTTAAACTCATGACGTACATTTATGCCATGTGTCGGGAAGTACCTCCCGGCCATGACGTAAATGTACGTCAAATGTCGGGAAGGGGTTAATGATGTTCATGCCGGCTCGGTTCTCAGAAATCCGAGCCCGCACATCCCTAATATATTATACTATGTAAACTATAAAATTATAATGCTGTTAAGGGAAATGCATCTAGTTTTGAAAGATTAACAATTGTCATATTCTGCCTATAATGCAAATGATAAACAACACAATGTTAAACATGTCACACTCTGCACTCTATAGTCTAGGGATCCTAGAGAAGTGTGCTTACAATTACAACTTTAAACATTAGATTTTGTCAGACAGCAGGTTTTTACATTTTCTGACTGAATGGTTTTAGGACAGTTGAGTACAGAAATATTTCAGCACAATTTAAATGCATTGAAATTGAAAGCAATCAAAATAAATGTAAATCACCCTGCACATATTTAACAATACCTTCTGTCAGGTTTACTGCTAAGACTGTCTGCTTAGCCATGCAGAAATATTTGTATTTTCTCATAGCAACAGAGAGTTGTGATGGAATTGAGATGCAATGAAAACTATTTCTTATTCAAGTTAATCCTTTTTTGTACAGCTAGATATTTTAATGGTATGGTAAATGCCTCTATTTGTTTCCAATAACTCTTATGGATTTTTTTTCCTTGTTCCTGAGTTTTTGATCATTTTAAATAAAAGCTCTACCATATGTTGCATTGTTTCATCATGTTGGGAGGACATAATTTTTGATATGAGTTAGACAGTAGAAGTCAGTCTCATGAGTTTTGAATTGGCAATACAGCCAGTAACTAAATTTGATTCCTCATTACAGCTGTCAAAATGCTCTCACCTAAATCTGAGATGCACCGTTCATGCAAAACATTTAAGGCAGAAAGATCATTACATTAGAAACCAAGCTGCCAATGCCACAATTTCTTCAGCAACATATTTTCCATAGCTTTCGATTTGTTTATCATATTTAAAACTATAGAAACTCCATTTTCTTAATGTTTTGTATTTTACTTTTACAACCAGTTAAATATTTATATTAAACATTGTTTTTTTTTTTATAGAACTCTGTGAGTAGATGTACTGTCCTGTGGATTTACAAAGTCACACTGAGCAAGAAAGTCAAAAAAACAAACCAGTTTACCAAAACTAATATTTATTAGTATTAATGAACATATTCTGTTGCATTTTATAATTGGAAACAACAGTGATAAAACCAACTGGGTAGTAACAGACGACTTAGAGCAGGGGTGTCAAACTCAAATTCATCGGGGGCCGCATCAGCAGTTTGGTCACCCTCAAAGGGCCGGTTGTATCTGTAGGTCCCCCTGTATAATTATAATGCCATGACACCACAGGCTGCTCCCCCTGTATAATATAAAATGAATGCCATGACACCAGAGGCTGCTCCCCCTGTATGATAATAATGCCATGACACCACAGACTGCTCCCCCTGTATAATATAATAAAAGTAATTCCATGACACATAAATGATTATACAGGAGGAGCAGCCTGTGGTGTCATGGCATTATTATTATTATTATTATTATTATTATTATACACGGGGACACCTCAGGAAACAGCAGATATATATATTTTTTTCATTGTGAGTGTGATCCTCATCCTCACTTACTGTTTCTCCGTCTGTCCTGCAGCTGCTGCGGCTTCCAGCTTTTCTTCACTGCTTGCTGCGGCCACACTGTCCCCGACTCCCGGTCCAGCTTCCCTGCCTGCTCCTACTTCTCTACAGACGCATGGGCGGGCGGCGTCATCGTCATGACGTCCCCACCCAGTGTCTGTCACTTTCGGGGCATCAGAGGGAACAGGCGGCCGGGCCCTCCTCCACGTAGCCGTGGAGGCCGGCGGCCATGTTTCTGTAGCCGCATACATATGTGCCTACAGGAACATGGCCGACGACAGTGGAGGAACAGGTAAGGCGGACGTGGACGCAGCACTCCTGTTTCAGACACACTGCCCCTGCGTGCTATCTCCTCGCGCGGACCACATGACGAGGTCTGGCGGGCCGGATTTGGCCCGCGGGCCTTGTGTTTGACACCCGTGACTTAGAGGTTCAATGTTTGCTAAATTAAAGGATGTTACAAATGTAAATATATATTATATGAAAATAATCTCATTTATTTATTATTTATTTATAAACAGTTTCTTATATAGCAACAAAAAAGAAGAAGAAATGTCCCAAGGCTCTAACTATCCTTGCAGCCTTCACTCCACTTGTAGGACCACTCAGTAATCCTCACTTGCAATTTTTTCTGGAACAAACGTGGAATTTGACGGCGCTTGACTGGTGTGCTCAATGGTGATGATTTTTCTCAGATTAGTGCAGAAAAACATAAACAAAAATATGAGTATCAGTAACACAAAATAATAAAATTTTTAGGGGGTCAGAGGGTACCCAAAAATATACTGTGTATTCCGTACCAAAACTCACATGGTTGAAAACGTGTAAAGGTATCTTTTTTAAAGGTCACCAAGGTGGACAATCATAAATCAATACCGGAATTGGTGAAGGGGTGATCAAAAGTGCGTACCGTTACTCACTGATAAACAGGAGATTTCAATCATACAAAAGGTATCTTTACACCACAAGGCCCAGACCATTCATGCTGATTGAAAACAGAGAGTGATATGACGGCGTACCATACTCACTGCAAAAGCAGGTGAGATACACATATATTAGTATCTTTGTGGAGAAGTCCCCTCAAGGTTTTTCTCCCACAGGTCTCCCCAGATGGGTGTTATGAGGCCGGAAAACAAAAGTGGGGACCGGTCTCAGTATAAAAATATTTAATAATAATGGTATTGTAACCAAATGGCCATAAGCCACAATAACAAAGTAAAACAAGATTAAAACTCACTTAGCCTCCAACATGTTTCGGCGGTCCCAGCCGCCTTCTTCAAGGTCCAGCATGAATGGTCTGGACCTTGTGGTGTAAAGATACCTTTTGTATGATTGAAATCTCCTGTTTATCAGTGAGTAACGGTACGCACTTTTGATCACCCCTTCACCAATTCCGGTATTGATTTATGATTGTCCACCTTGGTGACCTTTAAAAAAGATACCTTTACACGTTTTCAACCTACCACCTCCATGTGAGTTTTGGTTCGGAATACACAGTATATTTTTGGGTACCCTCTGACCCCCCCAAAATTTGATTATTTTGTGTTACTGATACACATATTTTTGTTTGTGTTTTTCTGCACTAATCTGAGAAAAATCATCACCATTGAGCACACCAGTCAAGCGCCGTCAAATTCCACTTTTGTTCCAGAAAAAGTTTCTTATATAGCGCACACATATTCCCCAGCGCTTTCCCTGCCCCAGTGGAGCTTACAGTCTTTATTCCCTACCACATGCACACACAGACATTCTAGGGTTAATTTTGTTGGGAGCCAATTAACCTACCAGTATATTTTTTGGATTGTAGGAGGAAACCGGAGAACCCGGAGCAACCCCACACAAGCAGGGGGAGAATATCCAAACTCCGCACAGTTGGGAATCGAACCCATGACCTGTGAATAAATTCTGGATGGAGTTGGTAGGGTGTTTGTAGTATGCTGTTGGCAGATTGTGTTGAATTTAGGTAGCTGAGCTAAGAGTGGTCCTGTAACTAGAACAATGTTTAATTCCCTGATCACATTTGTTTGTATATTTTTAATTCTAATATTGTATTATTTGGCCAACCTGTTGATGTTGTCAGTTATCTTGGAAAGCATGTGCCATCTCCTTCTTATCTGTCTAATAAAGTGGTTATTTTTAAGTGAGACCACAAAGTGTACTTGTTTTGAAAATCAGTAATGGTCTTGATCATGTCCACTGCTGGAACTATTGAAAGAGAGGTGCAGCAGTATGGCTGGGAGCAGTATAGTCCAGTTCTTCAAGTGCATATGGCCTTATTGTACTAAGCTTCTAAAAATGAAAGAGTTTATATTTTCCATGGCAACCATAATTTTCCAGGATGCAATAGAGAAATGATAGCCAGAATCTGATTGGTTGCTATGAACAAAATCACCTTTTTTCATTTTTAGTAAATTTACCCCTTATTGTTTTTCTCCATGGATTGCATCTGGATGTTGTGTTGGCTCATCAACTAGGATAATAGGTTTGTCTTTATGAGACAAAAAAAAAGAAAAAAGAAAAAAACCCTATTATGTTGCAATAAAAAAAGCAAGAAAAAAATGCCTTTCATTGTGGCTATATTATTGAATTCAATTTCTTATATATAAAAAAACACATTAAGAAAGATTGCTTATGATTAAAGTGTGGTCTGCAAACCATAAGGGGGAATTTGTCATGAACATAGAAGAATATTTTATATAGTAGCAGCTTATGATGGTGCTTAATCTGGGGCAATATAAAAAAAATGTGTAATTTTTAAACCTCCATCCCCCAAAACTAACATTGTTTTTTAATAACAGCTGTATTCTCGGGAACTACAAAGAATGCTTGCTCCAATGTTGAGCGAAGGAGAGAGAGAGAGAGAGAGAGAACGTACTGCCTCCTCCTTTTCAGGTCTTTATGAGGGTCTAGTAATTGTCTACATTTTATATTATAGTAGACAAAGATGGCAAACAAACATGGCCATCAATATACAGATGTGTCCAGTTATACTGTTGCTCAGCATGTGAGCCATAAGATTCCGGAGGTGTACATATGCTTGTACATGCGATCTGTATGCAGTGAATAGGGAAACTATAGATGAGAGCGTATGTAACCTAGTGGAGAATTGTTGCTATGCTTAGTGTACCTATACATATGCATCACGGCAACAATAAAACTGGGCACTTCTATAGCATCAACATATCTGATATCTCCTCATATGTACTTAGGACCTAATGCAGACCATATGAGATGACAAATTTGTTCATAAAACCATGTGCACTGCAGGTGGGGACCATGTAACATGTTAGAGTTAGATTTGGGTGGGGTGTGTAAAGAAGTAAAGTATTTATCCTGCACAGAAACAAAATAACTCACCAAATCTTTTTGCACATGTTACATTTGCCCCACATGCAGTGCACATGGTTTTGCCTAATTTGAAAACAGAAGCATTTTTGGATGGTTTTGAAAAAAAAATGCACAATCATTAATACCAAGGGCAAAATGTTGAGTATGAGTTTACCAGACACAAGGGATCTCGGCCGATCTTGGACAATTTTTTTTAAACAATAGGGGATTCTTTACTGAGATGTTCAGGCCTCATCTTTGGCACTGTTATGGTTCTGTGTGGCTAGTACCTGCAGATGCTAAGGCTTCTCTTATAATAGCCACATTTGAAAGTCCGCCCCAACTCTGGTGCCACAGGTCTTAAGATGTGAAAAGGTACCAGAAACCCTTTAGGAACAGGCAAGAGGTGAAAACGGGCTAAGAGGGGCCTGACTGGGAAACACACTAACTAACAGCTCCTGAGCCAATATATGGGAGGAGAAGCTTCTAACCATACAAGTGACCTCGTCACAAAACAAGAGCGCCCTAGTCGCAAGCATAAGAAAATACACCACACAAAAAACACAGCAAACGACACACACAAGGTACGGCTGGTACTAAAAGGAAAATAACCCCACTGAGCAACCGCCAATAACTGGCGCCAAACTTTTGGTTAGCTTAAACCGCTGAGAGCAACCACATAAAATATGATGAAAGAAATAAACTGTCCCAAAACCTGTAAGCCAACAAATAAAGGATAAAAACCTGGGCTCCTAAGGTGGAGCACTTACGGTTACCAGAATGGAGACAGGCAAACAGTAGGGGTCCAAAAGGAATGAGGTCCACTCAGAAGCTAAGAGAAGCTGCAGAGAGACCGGCAAAGAGCAGCCTAGAAACACAGCTGTGAAAAATTAGAACACAGCTATGTACCTGAAAAGCAGAAACTATCACCGGAGGGGCTGAACTGGGCTGACTCTCTTAAAAAGGCCAGTGTGGCCAATCACCCGGTAGTAACCCATCCAGCCCCCCCCGCGCTAATAGTCAGCTGTGGATGGGAGCTCTGGCCTGGCTTTCCTGCATTGCCCTGGTACTGCCAATCATGGGCCGTGATGGCGGCTGACATCATCTGGAGTACCCATATCCTGCACCTCTAGCAGCTGTCGCCTTTGCAACAGTGGCCATATTTGGACGGGTGAAGGGTCTCTAATGCGGTCAGAGACTCTGCTTCTCCACAGCGCAGATCTCCCTGCAATAAAAAGGTTTACCTCACCCTGGGAAATGAGAATTTAACTCCCCCTGACAAACAAGCATGGAAGCCCCTATGACAACAACATGTAATCCCCCTTGGCAACAAGCATGTAATCCCCTAAGGCAGGCAACAGTCCTCCTGTGTGAGCAGCAGCAGTCAAGAGAGACTTTGGCTGTCTATGTGTGGACTCTCAGTGACCCGCCCCATGACTCGGCCATGGGGCGGGTCACTGTGCATCCTCACACAGACAGCCAGCCCAGAGCGATCTTCTTTTCAACCAACCGGGTCCCGTTTTTGTAGGAGGGAATCGGGAGTCCTGATTTTATGCTCCCTGGCTGTGTGCTGTGTGTTGGCATCCACGGGCTGCAGCTACCTGCCAGTGGAGCCGGTAGGAGGGGGGGACTGGCCTCCCTCACCTTAGCAGAGCTTCGACAGGCTGGGAGTGTGAGCCTGCATGTATTCCTCTGTGCCGTGGGCAGGAGAGGAGAGGACGGGAGGTCCGCGTCTGAAGTGGGGAGAGGCTAGGGATGGGACATTGTTTGGCTTTAGTCCACTAGGGTTTTAGCAACTACCCCACCGCTTGACATGAGCCATCTCTGGAGTGGGAGACTGGAGGAGGCAGCAGCGCTGTGCATTTACTGCTGGGCAATGGGTATTTAACCATCCAGGCAATAAGCAAGTAAACTCCCTGTAGGCAACAAGTATGTAATCCCCCCTGGGCAACAAGCATAGAATACCCCATGGCAATGAGCATTTAACCCCCAGGCAACTAGCATGTAATACACCATGGCAACGAGCATGAAACCAATGGCAAGCAGCACGTTACCCCTGTCATTGGCAAAGAAGCCCTTGGCAACAAGCTTGTAGGTAAGCGGCACCTATGTAGCATAATATGTAATAGGCATTATGGTGTGTAGTATAATGTGTAATGGCCATTACTGCATGTGGTATAATGTGTAATGAAGAACAGAAAAGAAAAGGATTGTCTTTTTAGCTGGCGCACTGAAGAGGATAAGTTATTTGTATTAAAATTTAACTTTTAATAATATCAATAAAAGAAAGTCAATAAAGGTGAAATAAGGATTACATACATGACTAACAGAAACATTGAACAATAATTAAAAGATACACGTGCTGTGTGTGTGTCGATTTACTGATGTGTTATATAGTATGGTTACTCCTGTTGGTGAAGAGGTTCCTCACGAAGTGGTACACTTATGGTACGCGATGTACTGAAGCCCACAACTATGGTACGCGATGTACTGAAGCCCACAATGTAAGTGAGTGGTGGGAGCTATCAACTGGATCACGTGATTGAAAGGAGTCGTATGGGTGACCAGGCATTAAGTCGTGTCCGGTTCCTCTATTACTTTACGACTAAGAGTCTGTTGGTTGGATTGGTTGTTATAAATCCAATTTATGGGTATGGTACGTTTCGCTCCGTATCGGAGGCTACTGATCTCATGGGAGGTAGTATCAAATATGCCTCGCATAAACTGATACAATAAGGAATTGGATATCAACTGTATCCCCCATCAAAATGGGTTGGGGGTGTACAATAAAGTTTTTATTTAAAATTGGTTTGTAGTTTATGTCTTATTATTAGCACACAGGTCGAGTTGTGTCCATTCGCAGACAGATGAAATTCTGTGTCCTGCGTGAATGGAGGTTTGGCAGGCTTTTGCCTGCGCACCAGACTGACTGAGATTTATGAGGATTGCGTGGGCGATCCGGTAGTGTGTATACCGATAGATCCCTCTATTCAATTATAAGCACACTAGTGTGTGTTGTATTCTACATAAATCAAGTTTTTTCCATAAGACATATAGTGTCAGTAGGTGCAGCAGACAGATGGAATTATGTGTCCTGCTTGTGAGGGTGGATTTTAAGAAGAAATTGCATGGGCGATCTGACAGTGTGTGTACTGTCCAGGTCCCTCTATAGTATTGCAATTAGGCCTTCACAGACAGACAGAGTGACTACGTCTGTATATTGTACACTTCTACCAGTGTTAGGTACACCTCTACCAGATTATGACGATTGGACACACAAAGTCAGCCGGTATGGCAGGCAGACCGTATTACATATTACATAAATAGGAATGCTGAGTCCTGCACCTTGTTAATCGTGCAGGTGTAATGAACACGTAATAAGTAAGGATTTGGATTAATCCTATATGGCAAACTGGCTTTACTGCCTTATTTCAGCGGAGATTGTACGGGTGGTCTGACAGTATTTTTTGCCTCTGATCACTCTATTTTCTCACGCTTGCCCTTATGCATATTTGTTGTCAATCAATCTGGCAATTGTCTGGTTGGGTGACCAAAAGAGTATAGTGCACTATGATCTTTACAATCAGATTTCTGTACTGGTATGGCGAAGGATACAATTAATGTTAAATGATCGCATTCATTTTATTACAATGTATCTGTTTATGCATTCTTAGAGGGATAAATATATCCTATGTAACATTGCTTGGGTAATCTGATAGTGCGTGGGGTTAGACAGATTCCACTATTTTAGTAGCAATATTTTCACATACAGACTTAAGAATATACAGAAATAGGCATACAGCGTTAATTTCTCACCGTTAGTACCAACTTGTGAGTAAGATATATCAGTAGGGGATAGCCCACAGAATTAATGTGTTAGGGTTTCTACCGCAATAGTGAGTCTGCTAGGTCTCAGACTATAAATATATGGAGAGCGGGTTTACTGCATATGTTAGAGCAGCGGTGGCCAACCCGCGGCTCGCGAGCCGCATGCGGCTCGCCGCGCTGTAAAGTGCGGCTCCAGCCTCCCATCCCGTCTGCAAAGCGGGGTTTTGAATTTGGCGCCAATTCGGCTGCCAAATTCAAAACGCCGCATCGGCGGCCAATAGGAAACGGCCGCGGCGAGCAAATCAGCGCTCGCCGCGCCGTTTCCGCCCTACCCCCGGCGTCTGACATCAGACGCCAGCGGGAGGGCGAAAAGTCTTCTCCACGCCGGCGGAGCGCAGGAGCGCTCCTGAAGACACGAGAAGCCGCCGGAGGATGGCGCAGAAGACGGCGGCGGGGAGAAGAGTTCCGGCGCCGCTGAAGAGGCCAGAAGACGCCGGGATCAAGACAGAAGATCTCCGGCGCCTTCTGCAAGAAAAAAGAAGATGGCTCCCGGAGAGGCCAGCGGGGGTGGGAAGCAAAAGAGCTGACGAAGCTCCCCCCAGCGGCCTCTCCCAACACCAGGTAGGGGCCTTTGGCCTCCTACCCTCCATCCACCCTAGACCACCGGGTGTCGGGCACTAGGCCTGTGGGCAAATTCAGGCCCTTCTGGCCTGTGTGCGCATTAGTCGGGCCCTCTTGGCCCGTGGCTCATTTGTTTGTTGGGCCCTCCTGGCCCTCTAGGTGGGCCCTTTAGTTAGGAAGCTGGGCCCTCCAGCATAGGTGTTGCACTGTGGGCAACACCTGTGCTGGAGGGCCCAGCTTCCTAACTGTGGGGGCATATGATGTTTGGCACTGTGGGGGGCATATGTTTGGCACTTTGAGGGGCATGTGATGTTTGGCACTGTGGGGGGCATATGATGTTTGGCACTGTGGGGGGCATATGATGTTTGGCACTGTGGGGGGCATATGATGTTTGGCACTGTGGGGGGCATATGATGTTTGGCACTGTGGGGGGCATATGATGTTTGGCACTGTGGGGGGCATATGATGTTTGGCACTGTGGGGTGCATATGATGTTTGGCACTGTGGGGTGCATATGATGTTTGGCACTGTGGGGGGCATATGATGTTTGGCACTGTGGGGGGCATATGATGTTTGGCACTGTGGTGGGCATATGTTTGGCACTTTGAGGGGCATGTGATGTTTGGCACTGTGGGGGGCATGTGATGTTTGGCACTGTGGGGGGCATATGATGTTTGGCACTGTGGGGGGCATATGATGTTTGGCACTGTGGTGGGCATATCTGGCACTGGGGGCATAAAGTTTTGTCATGTGGCCATTCTCCTTGTGTCATATGACCACGCCCCTGACCACTCCCCCGATCACGCCCCTTTTTGGCGCGCGCGCCTTCGGCGCGCGCATGATGTTGGCTCTTTGGCTTGACGACTGATATTTTTCGGCTTTTTACCTCTGACCGGTTGGCCACCCCTGTGTTAGAGGATCATTCACTGGATTTAGTATACAATCTCTCCTATCTAGTGCTCAATATATCTCAACACACCGTCATATTGAAATGTTCTGGATAGAGAGATATATTCTCATCCTACTTGTAGTATATGCGTGGTTTAATGTTAGGGCAAATTGGCTCTTATTTTTAGGCAGATCGGGCGGTGTGTATGCCGCCACAATCTGTCGCACCACGCTCCAGACGCCCGCTAAACAGTGTTCGATTTACTGAATATACACTAACACATTGATATTCTATGTGTGCATAAAGCGTTTATGAATCATTCAACGTTTAGGACCAACTAGTGGATAAAATATAACGATGAGAGATCACCAACAGAATTGTTGTGTCAGAATTTTTGCCGCAATACAGAGTCTGCTAGGTTTCAGACTAAGACTTATGCGGAGAGCGGGCTTCCTTCATATATTTGGAAGTCAATCACTGGGTCAATATACTATTTCTCCCATCTGGTGCTTGATATATCTCAGCACACGTAATAATTAGACTGGTTACAGATAGAGAGGTACACCATCCAATGCCCGCTACGCAGTGCTCTATTTACTGCATGTACATTAACACATTGCTATTATAACACATTTCATTTAAATAAACAATATAATTTTGAGACACACATTCAAACAGCACGTGCATGCGGCCAACGCGCGTTTCACATATGGCTTTTTCAAGGCTGGACCCGAACAGCCATGTCAATGGGTATAAGTCAAAGAGCTGACCAATCAGGTGCTGGGTTTAGGTCATCTGGTGTTGTGCTGTCAATCAATGCCTGCTATGATGTCATTCTCCGTATCGTGTTAGGCAAGATTGCGTAACCTGGGTATGTATACCAATTGAATTTGCGGATTGTATGTATGTTACCAGTCTATTGGGTAGAATGATATTATCGGATAATCCCTGCTTAAAGAATCTGTGTTTTTGTTATTCAAGAAAGGGGCGGCAGTTGTCGTAAATAGGCAGAGGGATGTATAATATTCTGTAGGTATCTGGCCTTGCAATTCTATTTACAATTTAAATTGATAGGTGTTGTTAATGTTTATTGTTTTGTTTTTTATTCTTTTATAATATTATTCTTGTTTTAGTTTATTGTTTATATTTTTATTATTATAATTTTTCAGGGTCGTGCAGGGGAAATGGAGAAATCACTGCAATTAAAAAGGTGAGTACCAAAACGTGAAAAAAGTGAAAAACGGGGATGAAGAGGATGGAGTCACATTGTACTCCAATAGTAGTGAAAGGATATATTTAGGGAACCATTGGTTGGTGATGTGAGTCGACTGGTGATAAGTCGCTATTTCATAAAGATGAAAGAAAAATAGGGTTAAGTGATGGATGGTGAGATATCATAATGTTGGACGTGATTACCTACTTATATTGATGAGAGTGGGGGTGTTGGAATTGTGATCATGTTTTTAAGGGAAGAGTTAGAATAGTCATAGGTCAAAATGAGATATGCAATGGTCAGATAAATATGAGTATAAATCGTCTGGAGTCGATCCCTCTGTTTATAAATATGATGAAAAGCTGTTCATTTCGTTAAGTCCTGCCGGCTGCAGGCTATTCATCAAGAATATCATTTTAGTTTCTTGTTGGAGTAGGATCGGTACTCTTTACCTAGATGGGCGCCAGCGATTGAAATCGCGGGCGTCGGGGGTAAAAATCGCGGTCATCGCGGGCATCGCGGGTAAATCGGGATGCCCGCGATGCCCGCGATGACCGCGATGACCGCGATTTTCCCATAGGGAACAATGTTAAAAAGGCTGATTGACCGCGATTTTACTGTTAAATGCCTCAATGGACCCGATTTGGCCATAGGAATCAATGTTAAATGGGCCACAGAGCCCAAATAGGCACAATTAACCCTTAAATGTCCCCCCCAATTTTTAACGCCACCCCACGGTCCACGCCAACCCGAAGCGTGGCGAGCGCAGCGAGCCCGCGAGGGGCGGCGGTACGCGTCCTCCGACCTTTTCATGCCCTACTATCCACTAGGGCGTGGAGTGAGAATAGAATAGTGTGGCGAGCGCAGCGAGCCACCGAGCCCGAAGCGTGGCGAGCGCAGCGAGCCCCGCGAGGGGACGCGGATACCTTCACAGGTAGACGCGTCCCCTCGCGGGCTTCACAGGTGTCCGCGTCGCCACGGACACCTGTGAAGCCCGCGAGGGGACGCGTATAACTGTGAAGGTATCCGCGTCCCCTCGCGGGGCTCGCTGCGCTCGCCACGCTTCGGGCTCGGTGGCTCGCTGCGCTCGCCACACTATTCTATTCTCACTCCACGCCCTAGTGGATAGTAGGGCATGAAAAGGTCGGAGGACGCGTACCGACGCCCCTCGCGGGCTCGCTGCGCTCGCCACGCTTCGGGTTGGCGTGGATCGTGGGGTGGCGTTAAAAATTTGGGGGGACATTTAAGGGTTAATTGTGCTTATTTGGCCTCTGTGGCCCATTTAACATTGATTCCTATGGCCAAATCGGGTCCATTGAGGCATTTAACAGTAAAATCGTGTCCATTGGGCCTTTTAACATTGATTCCTATGGCAAATCGGGAGCATCGCGTCGCGGGCATCGCGGGTACATTTATGGCCGGCCGCGACGCGACCGACACGATTTCCATGTTTAACATGGGTTTCAATGGGAAATCGCGGGCATCGCGTCGGTCGCGTCGCGGCCAGACATAAATGTACCCGCGATGCCCGCGACGGGCGCCCAACTAAGTAAAGAGTACCGTAGGATCTTATCAACATCTCCCCCGCGTGCATTCATTTGAATGTGTTTCATTCCAAACGCTCTTAGATGTTTAGGGTCACTGTTGTGGACTTGTAGAAAATGGCTGGCTATTGGTGTAAGGGTTTTAAATTTGAGTTTATCTTGTTTGGAGTTTCTTATGCTGCCAATATGTTCCAAGATTCTCACTTTAAACTGTCTTTTCGTCTTACCTATGTATATCTTGTTACATGGGCAGATCAGTTGGTACACGACTCCCACTGTGGTACAATCGATATAGGTATCGATTGTCCATTTTTTGTTGTATCTGTCCACAAAATGTGTAGTGGGTGCCATGTATTGGCATGCCTTACATAGTCTACATTTGTAAGAGCCTTTTTTAGTATACAGTGCTTTCTTGGGGGATGCTAAGTGGCTTTGTACCACTCTGTCTCTTAAATTTGGGGAGCGTCTCCAACTAGTTTCAACCTTGGCTGGTAATATTTCTTTCAGATCTGGGTCAGTGTGTAGAATTGCCCAGTGTTTCTGGAGAATTGAGGTGACATCACGCCATCGGCTGTTAAAAGTCCCGATGTACCTGATGGGCTCTTCTCGTGTTTGTTTAAGTTTTGGGACTAGAAGCGATTCTCTCGGGTATCTTCTAACTTCATTTTTAGCTGTTTTAATAATGGTGTTACTGTACTCTCTTTGTTTAAGTCGGTTGCACAATTGTGCCTCTCTTGTCTGGAAATCTGAGGATTGGGAGCAGTTGCGTTTGGTTCTTAATAGTTCCCCCTTGGGGATGCCCTTGATAGTTGCCGGTAGGTGGGAACTAGATGCATGCAGAATATTATTGGTGGCAGTTTTTTTACGGTACATGTCGGTAGTAATTTGTCCGTCTTCTTCGATCTTAATCGTGAGGTCCAAAAAAGTTACCTCCCTTTGACTTTCCTCCCCAGTGAGTTTCAAATTAAGCTTGTTCGTATTAAGGATGGAAATGAATCTTTTTAGGTCCTCCTGCTGGCCATCTCACAGAATTAGTACATCATCAATATACCTGAGGTATATAAGTATGTGTTTGGTGTACATATCATATTGTTCGGAAAAGACCACTTCTTTTTCCCACCATCCCAGGTAGAGGCCCGCGTAGGTCGGCGCACACGCCGTACCCATCGCGGTGCCTCTAACCTGGAGGTAGTACCTGTCATTGCACAGAAAAAAGTTTTTGGTTAAAACAAATTCCAGGAGTTTGAGCAGGAAGGAATTGAGGTCTTGATGTTTACCCATCCCTAAAAAATACTCGATGGCTTTTATTCCATTTCTGTGATCAATGCTTGTGTACAAGCTCTCTACATCATATGTAGCTATCCATGTGCCTGGGTTCACTGAGATGTTTTGCAGTTTGGTGAGGACGTCCATGGTATCTCTAACATATGCTGGCAATGATAGTAGATATGAACGTAGGTATTGATCCACAAAGATGCTAGCCTTCTCCGTCAGGCAGCCCATTCCCGAGACAATGGGCCTGCCTGGGGGGGCAGTCTCGCTCTTGTGGATTTTGGGGAGTAAGTAGAGTGTAGGTGTAACAGGCTTGTCTACTCTTAAAAAATCCAGGTCTTTCTTAGTGATGGTTCCATTCGAAAAGGCTTCATTAATTATGTTGTTGTAAATTCTCTGATAATCTGAGGTAGGATTAAAGGTCAAGGGTCGGTAACATGTTTGGTCTCTCAATTGTTTGTTAAGTTCTTTAATGTCTAGTTCCCTGGACCATAGGACTACATTGTTGCCCTTGTCCGAAGGTTTAATGATGACGTTATCCCACTTAGAGATCTGCTGAAGGGCCTCCCTTTCTCCTTGTGTCAGGTTGTCATGTACTATAGATGGGGTGTTTTGGGTGCATAGTTCATCCAATTCCTTGGAAACTAGGTCCAAAAAAACCTTGACTGGTGGGCAGATTTTATAATCAGGGAAGAAGGTAGATTTTTTCTTTAGTTTACTGGCATCTAATGGGCACAGACTTAGATGGTCTCCTTCTTGTTCTGATTCCAGTTCTTCCAGAATTTGGATCATTGCAAGATCTTCATCATTCAGGGTATTGGGTATATCGGGCATAAGGTGTTGTTGTCTCAATTTCGATTGATTGGAAAATAATTTTTTTAATAATATTTTCCGGGTGAAAAGGTGGAGGTCCTTTTCACATTCAAACCGATTGGGTTGTGTTACGGGTGAAAAAGACAACCCTTTCGAGAGTAGTGAGATTTGTTCAGAGGTGAGTATTATATCGGATAGGTTTATAATTTTCATGGTCTCAGAGTTTATGTCCTGTACCTTCTGTTTTCTCTGAAATCTTCTCTCCATTCTCTCTTCTCTCTCTTTCTTCTTTCTGCCCTTCCCCCTCCTAGTCTTGCGGTGTCTATGTGGGAATGGCAATGAGCATTTAACCCCCAGGCAACTAGCATGTAATACACCATGGCAACGAGCATGAAACCAATGGCAAGCAGCACGTTACCCCTGTCATTGGCAAAGAAGCCCTTGGCAACAAGCTTGTTGGTAAGCGGCACCTATGTAGCATAATATGTAATAGGCATTATGGTGTGTAGTATAATGTGTAATGGCCATTACTGCATGTGGTATAATGTGTAATGAGCAATACGACGTGTGACATACAGTAATGTTGAATTGGTATTCTGGCCTATGATTTAATGTGTAATGGGCATTACAGGATGTGGTATAATGTGGCATTACGGTATGGGGCGTACCATCTTAGTGTGGCATACGTGTAATGTGTAAGCAGCATTATGGGCGGGGGGGGGGGGCAATAATAGTTTGGCAGGGGGGAGCAAAATTTATAGTAATGTCACTGAGAAGTTCTCCATGAAGAGTAATGCCCACAACTTGACGATGCAGCCAACCTTTTGGACAAACTTTCAAATTCTGCATTGGGCCATTTGTATTATAAAATGCTCAAAAAAATATATACATTTCTGAATACATGAAGGTTTATGTACACTAATTCAAAATTGCAAACACACACAAATAGGAGTTACAAACTTATAGGCGCTTTGTGGCGTATTTCCTCTGCTGAATAACTTTCATTCAGCAAACACTCCACATGTAGGGAATATAAACAGAGTATCTCATGGTGTAGTACCACATGTACATTTTTTTAATCAACAAGAGACATCACATTTAAAACAATAAAACATAGGAGTGATCCTTCCGATGTCAGCATAAGAATGGAATAATTACCCCGAATTTCCTGAATTTCCCGGCTCCTGATTGGCCGCTAGGCGGCCAATAGAATCATTCGGAGGAGAGGCGCTGAACATGAACCATCAGCGTCTCTCCTGTATAGTTTGTGACAGGGGACCGCTGGGGCACTTGCAATTTTTTGTTTTCATGAATTTATCTTAGTAAATTTCCCCCAATGTGTAATGGGCATTACCATGTGGTATAATGTGTAAGATTCATTATGGTGTGTGGCATAGGGCCTTATTCTAGTTCACTCTTTCTGACAAAATACTTCTTAGATGGACAAAACCATGTGCACTGCAGGTGGGGCAGATGTTACTTGTGCAGAGAGAATTAGATTTGGGTGGAGTTTTACTTCAAAGTGAGATCTACTGTATATTGCAGTGTAAAAAAAAGCAGTCAGTATTAACCCTGCACATACAAAATAACTCACCCAAATCTAATTCTCTCTGCACATGTTACATCTGCCCCCCTGCAGTGCACATGGTTTTGTCCATCTAAGAAGGATTTTGTCAGAAAGAGTGAACTAGAATAAGGCCCATAATGTGGTCATGCCCATATTGTCATGTAACCACTCATGTAGTTTCATATGACCACGCACCCTCATGAAACATGACCATGCCCACTTTTGGCATGCGTGCCTACGGCACGCACTTATAGTACCACTAACAAAAAATTTCGACTTGCGCCACTGGGCATTCTACCCAACTTAAGATAATTTTCCATACAGCAAACAATATGTTTTGGATGTTACTATTTGGATGTCTTGACTTAACACATTGTTTTTAGCTGGGATTTTTATTCACATTTTTAGTACATTGGATTATCCTTTGTTGTTTCCCTTTTAAGTGTACCTACCAAAAGAGTCCTGTTTCCATTTCTTTAGGTTGCTTGTTATGTGTTAAGCCTCGTACACACGGGGGAGATATATTGCTCAGCAATATATTGCTAGCAATATGTTGCTGAGCAATATATTGCTCAGTTTCTCCTTTTCATCAGCGACCAGAGATGGTCGCTGATGAAAGGGAACCTCTGCCGGCGGTGCCGCAGAGGTAATCAGCTGGTCGCAGGAGCAAGCTCCTGCGACCAGCGATTATAACAGGGCTGAAAACGGGAGCGCACACCCGGCGATTTATCGCTGGGGCACACTCCCATCACTGGCAATATGGTCGCCAGCGACCATATTTCCAGCGATTTCAGCCCCTATCGCCCCCATGTGTACACAGCTTTCCAAATGACTCTTGTGAGCAATACTAATATGCCAGTCCCAATACAAATAGACTAAGAACACAAAGGATTGCCTCGAATCAGTGGCGTAACTAGATACATGTGGGCCCCATAGCAAAAGGTTGTAAGGGCCCCTATTTATCAACTAATGCTGAAAAATGTATACAGCACATGATACTTTGACAGGCAAAGTATGCAAAGTGGGCCCCTTTCAGCTCTGGGCCCCATAGCAGCTGCATCCCCTGCACCTATGGTAGTTACGCCCTTGCCTTGAATACTTCATGATAAGCATTAATACATGTAATCTATTAGTTAAAGGCGTCTCGCACACACTATTTTTGATATTTCACACATTCCCTCACATTTTTTCTCCTGTGCAGTTACAGTATTCCCAAACATACACAAATTGTATCAATTGCGTTATAATTATTCATGGTATATTATCAATCTAATCCCTTATATTTGTGCTAATGCACTAGATTAATATAAAATATACCAGTACTTTGCTCTGACAGTATGAGATATCTTCTTAAAGCAGAGGTATTACCCTTTACCAATAAAATATACAATAATTACACTAGGTAAAAAAAATGGTTCTACAGTGGTCACTTGGATATATTGTTGATATAAATAGTTCCTAAATTGAAATCCCAACAGAAAGACAATTCCAGGTGCATTGAAAATCACTCACGTGACATGATAATATTTATGGCTGCTTAAAAAGGGGAAAATAATACAAATGAGTTCACTCGGTGTTAGATATTATATATGATGACACCATCCGCAATAACAACCAAGTGGGTACAATTCAGCAAACATGCAAAAATAAAAAAGGTACAAAACCTTCACACTGATGGATGCTGAACCAATTCCAATCCCAGTGGTTATATAGAAAAAAATAGTTAATAATCCACTTACAGTACATAAATATAGAAACTGTATCCTCAGGGACATATAAAAAGAAAAATGTATACACAGAGTGATGTCTTCTTATTAAGGGAATGTGAAAAATCCCAAATTTCTCACTTATACCAGATAAACCTGTAAAACAGCCTGTAGTAAATCTTTCTGGTGGTGGAATGTCAACTCAAAAATATTATTATACGTCTTGGACATCATTCATAGGAAAGAAAACAAGGAGCAAGGAAGGACACATACAGCGTAGTACTGCTAATGTTAGATGCCACAAGTGTTTGTGCTTACATTAAAATGGTGAATAAGCAGCATTCAATTAGATGCATATTACAAGTGAATCACTAAAAACTAATTTATTCCCCAAACAGATGGGACAGAAAAATATGTAGAAATTCCCCCAAAACAGAGAGATCAGCTCCCAACTAAAAATATGTGAAAATTAAGCTAATCACAAGCTCAGGTCCATTCTAAAGTCCCAAGCAGTTTGATATAGGGTGGTCATATGTTACCAAATGTACTTTGGTCGATTATTGGTCTCAACTGAATGCAATGGGTGGCACAGCTCCTGTCTTTTTTTTTTCTTTTTTTGTCAACGAGTGATTTAATGTGGTCCACTTGCCATATAAGTACCAGTCACAGGGCCGGTACAAGGCACCGGAGCGCCCCAGGCGAGTCGGGGTGGGGGCACCCCGGTGCTGAGGGGTGGGGGGTACCTGTTGTGCTGTCTGGGGAGCGGGCAGGGGGGTCCATGCCAGCGTCTGACAGTAGCCTGCAGTGGTGTCCTTGCCGCACGGGTACCTGCGGCGGTGGGGGGTCCCTGCAGTGAATAAGAGATAACTAGCGCTATGCGGCGGCGCGGGAAGCACTTCTGTTTTGAAATCACTGGCCGCACGCTGATTGGCTGAATCTAGCCAAACACCGTGCGGCCAGTGTTTTCAAACCCGGCATCGCTTCCCGCACCACCGCATAGCTCGGCGGATAGCACTAGTTATTTCTTATTCACTGCAGGGACCCCCCACCGCCGCCAGCTTTATACACAGCGCCGCAGGTACTCGCGCATCAAGGACACCACTGCAGGCTCCTGTCAGACGCCGGCATGGACCCCCCTGCCCACTCCCCAGACAGCGCAGCAGGTACCCCCTTTGCATGGGGGGCGAGGGGCGAACTGCTGTCCTTCAGTGGCCGGCGCTCTAGGCAAATGCCTAGACCTGCATAGTGGTGGCACCGGCCCTGACCAGTCAACATGTACAATGTGAAACCACATCAATGGGAAGTATAATGAACATCTTCATTTATTTATTAATTTATTATTATTTATATACAGTTTCTTATATAGCGCAGCATAAACCGTTGCGCTTTACAAATGGAAACAACAGTGATTAAGCAAATTGGGTAGATACAAACCGACATGGAGGTAGGAGGGCCCTGCTTGCAAGCTTACAATAGGGATAGAAGAAGGGATACATAGGTATAGAATTCCATAGCATGGCAGTCCTATCAGATTACTAGACGGTCCTGATGGGATGCAATTAGATATGAATGCTACTGGAGGTTGTGTGGGGGTCCTGAATATGATAAGCTAGCCTGAAGAGGTGAGTTTTCAGGTAACACTTGAAGTTTGGAGGCTAAAAGAGAGTCTTAATGTGTTTGGAAGGGCATTCCATAAGGTGGGTGCTGTCCGACAAAAATCCTGCAAGTGTAAGTGGGAGCGAGTAATGAGTGTGGATGAGAGACACAGATCTTGTGCAGAGCAGAGGTCGGTGGGGATATATATTGAGATAAGCAAAGAGATGTAGTCAGAGTGATGGCTTTGTATGTAAGTAGAAGTATTTTATATTGAATGTGGTAATATACAGGCAAACAATGGAGGGGCTGGCAGAGTGGATCAGCAGCTGATGAAGTCTAGCCAGGATGATCAGCCTTGCAGCTGCATTTAAAATGGATTGTAGTGGTGAGAGTCTTTTCTTAGGAAGACCAGTAAGGAGGCCATTGCAATAATCAATGCGTTATATAATGAGTACATGGATTCGAGTTTTTGCAGTGTCTTGTGTGAGACATGCTCTGTCTAACTGACTTCCAGTCCCGGCTCAAAGTGCATTTGGAAAACTGATTCTATTTGCAAACATTGAATGCTAGCATATTTTTAGGCTCAGTTTCTGAAATTCTGTTCCAAGCAAAAACCACATATTGGAAACTGTAGTGTTGTACAAAAATACGAAGGAAATATATGGGGTTATAGCCTTTACAGTATAAGCTTTCATGAGCAGGGCCCTCCTTCCTCATGTGCTTTTCTTTTTCTTACATAAACCATTTTTGATGGCACCAAATTCCACAGTTTTCTGCCACCCAGATTCTTATTTCACTCTTGTCTGCTGATTTAGCTGTCTTTGTACTTGTCCTTTATTGTACTCAACTGTAAGCAGGGCCGGCGCCACCACTAGGCAGCTCTAGGCATTTGCCTAGGGCGCCGGCACCTGGAGGGCGGCAGTTCGCCCTCACCCCCAGCATTTAGCGAATGGTACCTGTGAAAAAACGTGCGTCCCCGGCGTCCCTGCTGAGTGCTGGTGCATGCAGGGGTGTCCGTGCCGCCGGGGGAACCTGCGGCGCTGTTATTGTGTGTAAGGTGGCCGGCGGGGTCCCTACAGTGAACGGACACCCCTGCACGCACCAGCACTCAGCAGGGACGCCGGGGACGCACGTTTTTTCACAGGTACCACCCGGCACCGGGGCGCCCCCACCCTGACTCGCCTGGGGCGCTCCGGTGTCTTGCACCGGCCCTGACTGTAAGTCACTCTTTCCTAACTTGTTTATGATCTCTGTAATGTGGTGCTTTGGATCCTTTGTGCCGCCGTATAAAGGATACTAATAATAATACTTTTCTAGGTAGTCGGACTGTTTTAGATTAATAGTGATCATCAAGAAGACATTTATTTTGTTAATGAGAAAATTGACAATCTTTACAAAAAAAGCAAACTGTCAAATCCAAAGCGACACAATATACCACACAAACAATGGTCACAAATGTAAGCTTAAAATTACATTGCTTTTATTGTGTGTGAAATGATCGTTAGGAAACTCAAATTGTACACTCACTTCAGTCCCTGCCACTGTGGAGCTTACAATCTACATTCCCTATCACATGCACACACACACACATTTATTCTAGGGTAATTTTGTTGGGAGTCAATGAACCTCCTACCAGTATATTTTTGCAATGTGGGAGGAAAGAAGAGTACCCTGAGGAAACCAACAGAACCACGGAGAGAATATACAAACTCTGCACAGTTAGGGTCATGGTGGGAATCAAACCCATGACCTCAGTACTGTGAGGCAGTAATGCTAACCATTACACCATCCGTGCTGTCCAAAGAATCCATATGCCTGTGTCCAGTTTTGACTAAAAGTGCTTTATTTCATTTACTGAAAATTGCTGTCCTAGATATAGACTATCTGTAACAGCAAAACATATAATATGATGATATTAGTGCACTGCATTATCAAATTGTGCTTTAACTACTGAAATATTTTTATTGACATTATATATATTTTTTTCACTTATAGATGACAGATTTTTAATACTCTATTCAAAACCAATTAAAATATGAACTTCTGAAATCAGCGCAGAGGGTTTACAGGCTAACCATTAGTAAAATGCTGACTTATACAGTAATCTTACAAGCAAAACTTTAATTTTTTACTTTGTAATATATTGTGTTTTGTTAGCCATATTAAATTCTGCAATCTCATTTCAGATTCATAGAAGAAGCTCCTAGAAGTATAAATTATAAAAGAATATATTTATAATATTTATGTCACTTCTGTCCACTTGTATTTTACTACCATGTTATACTGCTTATTAAGATTATGATTGCGATGCTCTTTGTTTATTACCTGGTGGTCTAACCTTTAGAAGCCTAAGGAGCTACCATGGATTAAACAATAAATTTTCTTCTAACAACCTCATTTAATGCTTCTATAAAATTGATAAGTTTCCTGATGCTTGTTCACTGACATGTGCTATAAATACGTTACCCATAAATTTAGAAATTTAATCTCCAGTGGTCCATACCAAACAATAATAAAAGCTTACAAGGTAAGAAAGACAAACACAAGTCTGTTTTATTTATTTATTTCTATTATTGCAGCCTTTTAACCATTTTAATCAACTCATAAAAGTAAAATTATATGAATACTGTGTGTATTAAAATGTTTTTATTAACTTGAAATAATCTACTCATTAATATGAAGCTCAGGAATATAAACTCTCACACAATTGGGATACGCTTGTATTTATTTTATTGCTACATTACATTTGCATCCTACCAAGTATGCATGTATGTAAAGTATGTATAGATCTATCTATCCATCCATCCATCCATCCAGTGGCAGTGGGGGGTGGGCATGCTGTTAGGTATCACCCACCAAAGGGTGACCCCAAAATTCCAACTCCTACACAGTGACAGGAGACTGTTGCTTCACTGTAACATTACGTGCACTAATTCTCTCCCTACCAACATTGCAGATAAGGCAGACTCCAGGGCAGCCCTTATCTCCCGGACCCCAGGACTATCGGAAGTGTGCTCAGCCCCAATAAACCAAGAGCAACAAGAAAAGAGAAGTGGTGCTGGTTTGATGAAAGATTGTACAAAATGTTTAATAACAATTTATAAAATTATATCATACAGTTATATGACAATAAATGATAAGAAAAATTAAAATGGTAGATATACACTGAAAGTATGGGGGAAGGAACTGGACCAGATGATTGGGGAAGTATGACAAAGTGGATATTCAGTCTCAGCTGGTCAGAGATGAAACTGATGTGGGAGGAAAAGTAGGGTTACCCACTGGGCTGATAGTTACCACTAGTAGCTGGAATAGTCCAATCCCGAAAGGCAATGATGATCCTCAAATAGTGTGCGGCAGTGGGGCCACAAAGTCAATGACCCAGTAGATGTGGAGGATGGCTGGATGGTGAGACAGCCAGGGGTTTCCCACGCCGCTAGAGGTTTCCAATCTCAGGGATGGTGTGCAACAGGTGTCCTCAAAGTTGGTTGGGCTGTGTGACCAAATTCAAGCTGTTTCAAGTGGTCATTACCAACCTTGATTCCTGTGTTGGTGCAAATAAAATGTGGTAACTGTGGTGGTGACCGGCAGCTGGGGGGGGGGTCCCAATTCGGTGAAGATGGTGAAGACCAAAAGCTGAGAATGTCCAATTGGCTTATATCCATTGTGAATAGGCTGGTCCAGATCAGAAGAAACTCCTAACGCGTTTCTATCTAAGCGACCATACTACCAGCAATTGGAGTGTGCACCGGCAATAAATCGCCAGGTGTGCGCTCCCGTTTTCAGCCCCCTAATGGTCGCTGGTCGGAGGAGCATGCTCCTCTGACCAACGACTTCCCCTGCCTCTTCTCCCGGCAGTGTGTAATTTTCATCAGCGATCATCTTTGGTCACTGACGAAAACGGGACACTAAGCTATATGATTGCTGAGCAATATATTGCTAGCAAACTATTGCCAGTGATCATATTGCTCTGTGCGTACACAGCTTAATATACATTCTTTCCTCATAGCTTATTACATGGTTTAAACAAAATGTTCATCATCTGAAAAAAAAATTCTCTCTTTAATCTGATTTGCACTTTATATGATGATCTGGGACCAGGTTACTATATTTTTTATATGTTTTAGTAAATTGAGTAGTTTGACACAAATGGATAAATGTAATAGCTGTAAATAGCAAGAAAAAAATGTTTGGGCTATTTTGTTGTGAGTTATATTCTACCATATGTAAAAAGAGGTAAATCACCAAAAAGGATGAGATTGCTTTGGAAAGGTACTGTAGGTAAAAATACTATTATACTTATCTGTGATATGTATGGTATGCAGCTACTAGAAACAAACATACAGATGTATCATGTTAAATCTTTCCACTGAGCACAGCTGTCAGATGTCTTATAGGGATTTGCTTATGGAGGGGCAAGAAATAGACCGGTGCTTGATTGGGGGATAATGGGGAGGAAATGAAGTGGGGGGGGGGGGTCGAGGTGGGTTTCACAGAGTGACAAACAAGAGAGTAGAGATAGAAAAGGAAATGAAAATAAATATAAAATAAAATAAAGATAAAAAATAAATAAAAAATAAATAAATAATAAAATAAAAATAATAAAAAATAAAAAATGGCGTTAATGTTTTACAGCCCCTTTGAGGTGTTTTAGAATGTCCCAGAGGTTGACCTGTACTGTGCTAACTCTATCTAAAGTACCTGGAGTCCGTTATTGGAGCTCCCTTGTGCAGCCAAACAATGCAGTGGCAATGCGCTGTTTGCTGGTTCCAGCGGGTCGGAGCTCCGGCGGGTGACGTCACCATCTCTTCGGCGGCTTGTAGAAGTAGCGAGGAAGCGTCTGACAAGTCTTCTACCTCAAAGGGGCTTTACAGACACCTTTGAAAAGCCACCCAAGATGTGTGAGTCTCCCGCTAAGATATTAGCGGAATGTTGAGCAAGCTGCTAGCAACAAACAGTACACATACTTTGGAACAAAAGAAGGTCTAGGTGGTGCTGAACTCATATGTCCCTCGAAATATGTGTTTCTCGTGATGAAGGTAAAGTAAGTATATGAAAAAAAGTATTAGAATTTCCAAAGAAATAAATATAAAAAAGAAGGTGTTTGCAGGAAAAACACTTAGTGGGGGGATTCGTACCCAAACTCACTGGTTAAACAGTGGCAAACGCAGGATTTTCAGAAGGGGGTTTCCAGAGGGGCGGAGCAAAGCACGGAGATGGACACTTAGGTGACCCAGTATATGCCGGGTCAGTTAAAGTATTATAGATAGACCAAATGTATATAAATAATAATAATAATACACACTCACACAGACACAGACACACACACACACACATATATATATATATATATATATATATATACATACATAACAGCAGTGTAGACCCCTGGGCATAGCAATGTATTGGGGCACCTACCGATCCTCCAGCGGTAGGGGTGGGGGAAGTTTTGATGTCCCGCGACTGGTAGGGGGAATTATATCAACCGCTCAGCATGTAGGGCCTGGATCAGTAATTTCCACTAATTGCCCCTTTACTGCACAGATGGTGGGAGATGGGGTGGGAGAAGGGGGCATTTGGCTGAAAGAAGGGGCCCTAATACATTTCTTACCGGGTGGTAGAGGATGTTTAATACGCAGAGGAGGGGTGTATAGTGGAGTGGGCTTATTATTCATAATTTTCTGGTGGGAGGACAGCTTGCTTGACTGCAGATATCTCCAGTTCCCAGAAATAGATTTCTTAGATTTTAATGGAATTAAAAACTAGAGAATCCCACCTACCAAATGGTACTGGGGACTAGGGGATCAGAGTTCAGGAGGCAGAGCAATCTGCCAATAAGTATATAAAACTACATACCAGGTGTGTGGAGCTGGAGCAGTAACCAGCTGCTGGAAGGCTGATATCTCTGGTTCTGGGAACAGTAGAGACAAGCTACTAGTGTCCCTCAAAGGGGAAGAGTCTCAGCTTTTGGAATATATCCTCAGAAAAACTTTAAGTCAGACAGAACCTGAAATATCTGACTGGGAAGAGCAATTAACAGGCTTGGATGGGGACCACTGCTTTGAAGTCAGATATCTCCGGTTCCCAAGGGCCGATTTTTAAAATTCTTGTACCCATGGAAAAAGGAGACCCTCAGCTTTCAGCATAGGGCACTTAGACTCATAGGGGGGTTTCTGGGTACTCAGAAACCCCCCCTGCGTGCGCTACTGTTAAAGGTGTGATACAAGTGTATAAAGGTATCTCTTTAGAGGGTCCACCCGTGCAAATAGAAATGGATGGAATACCAAGGTAGTTGAACAGTATCCTAAATGGCGTACCGTACTCACTGTATGTACAGGAGCTTGATGCCTATAAAGGTTTCTTTTGCTGACACAAAATACGAAATATCCAAATATCAAGATAGGTGCCTACTATACTCACTGTGCATGTAGGCAGGATACACATATAGCGGTTTCTTTAAATGTGGCCTGGTCTCTCAGATTCTCATCAACCCCATCCCAGGGGTGTACAGTATATACAAAGAGAGGAGGAGGACCGGTCTCAATAAAAGGGTTTATTACTGGTACAACTGAAATGTGGCCAATTGGCCAATAGTCACAAACAGATAGTCCAATAAGCACAATAAAAACAAAGATAAAAGCACTCACTTCTCTGCCAACATGTTTCGGCGGTCACAGCCGCCTTTTTCAAGGTAGAGAGTGAGTGACCTGGCAGTGATTAAATAGCACATGGAGAAAACACTTCCGGGTTAATCTGATTAAATGAAAAAATCTCATAAGGATATAATAAAGTGCATAAATATACTCTATTAATGCCGCTCTAGTGGTGAACTAGATAAGGGAGCTTACTTGAGAACGCCTAGTAGTTAACAGGCGTTCATTCCAAAGTTTATCTGCAGTGGAACGCATGATCTCGTGTATCTTCCGCGATGTAGAACGCAAGACCGGAAGTTTCGTATTAGACACGTCTCTCCTAGCCGGGTCATTTGATTAATGCGCCGCATCGGGCTTCCGGGCTGTGGAACGCACAGCCGGAAGACAGATAACGCTCAGAGGACATAGATAGTGGACCCATAATGTTTATATATAGCGCACCGCCAAAATGACAATAATTTAGCATTGTGCGGCGGGATGGCCATAAATACATAAATATAAATCAAGCAGTCTTAAAAACTTTTAGATATTTGTACCGCATTAAAAAATGAGGAGGGTCTTATTCTATTGTGTGTTTTCTCCATTTACAAAGTAAATACAATTGCATTTCCAGATATAAAAAATACAAAAATAAAAAAATACAAAAATAACAATATTCCAGTTTAATATGTTTAAAATAATTTAAAATAATTTAAAATACATACTGTATATACTGTACATCCTCTGTAGGTTAGAGTTTAAGGTGAATGTTTAACATAACCGTCACCAGGGGTGTGATTCACATTTAAGCCAGAGGCATTGAGCATTCACACATGCTTAGAACCTCCTCACCCCCCTAGAATTTCTGATGTAAAACCCCATAAAGCCGCGAAGATCACTGCAAACAGCTCTGGACCTTCCCTCTCTATCAGCCTCCATCCCTTCATTGCTGCTTCTAAGGCCACAATGCATAATGTATGTCTGGACAGCTGGGTGGACATTGACACCTGGATGGACATAGAGGCTTAAAGGCCTTGGGGGGAATAGATGGACCTGGAGCCCCAGATGTGCATCGCTATGGCAATATGAATGTCAATGTTGCATCAGTTCCTTTGCCAATGGAAGTCAAGACATTCAGCAAAAATTCTTTCTCCCAGAATCCCATTATGTTCAGTACATATTTTGACATATTCCAACCCTGTGGCAGATATTGTTTGTTATCTCCTCTGATCTGGACAGCAGTCTGTATAGTGCATGCAATGGGCAAATTCAGAAATATTCCCAAACTCGCTTCCAACAATACAGTATGTGCCATTTGATTTGTAGATAGATAGAATTCCTTTATTCGTCTCACAATGGAGACATTTTTAATCGTTACAGCAAGGTTCAAGTACAGATAAGCGTAATAGCATAATAATAAGAACACACATAATAAGATAAGATCCAAACAATATAACTCAAGAATCTAGGAACATGCAGGTCGTCTTCAGAACATGACAGTTCATTCTAATTGCAGCTGGAAGGAACGATCTGCGATATCTCTCCTTTGAGGTGAAGCAACCTATCACTGAAAGTGCTACACAGATCCTTCAAAACATTTTTGAGCGGGTGTGAAGCATTATCCAATAATGATGTTATCTTGCTGATCATTCTCCTCTCACCCACAATCTCTACCGAATCTAAAGGCATTCCTAGGACAGAACTGGCTTTCCTTACCAGTCTGTTTAGTCTCTTATTGTCGGCTGTTGAAACACTGCTGCCCCAGCAGACCACTCCGTAGAATATGGCCGATGCCACTACACAGTTGAAGAAGGTCTTCAGGAGCGCTCCCTGCACTCCAAAGGACCTCAGTCTCCTCAGCAGATAAAGTCTACTCTGCCCCTTCCTGTACAGAGCAGCAGAATTATCAGACCATTATCAAAATGACAATTAGACAATTATCAAAATGGGGAAAGCATGTGAACTATGATGGTGCCAAGGGCAAAAGAGCTCTGCCTAAAAATTGAAAGAAGACATTATGTCATCATTATGACATCATGAAGACAATGGGGCCAATTCAGGATCACTTGTAGCGATCCGAATTAGGCCATAGCTCTGATGGTTGGGGGTTGCAGTGCAGCATGCGCATTTCTATGAATGTGCAAACCCCGACAGTGAACAGCTTTGGCAAGTTAAACAATCGCAGGGCCATTCGCTGCTGGGAGGGAGGGCCAGAGGTGGACACAGGGCCGGACCTGGGGAACACCCAGTGTTTTATGGGCTTAGCCCAGGGGCGTAACTAGAGGTATTTGGGCCCCATAACAAATTCTTGAAAGCCCCCCCCCCATACCATTGTCACTACAATCCCCCTGGGGGGGCGCAGAAGAAAAAATAAGGGAGTGAGACAAAGCTGGTGCCGGAGAAAGAGAGAGGTAAGTGAGGGGTGGTCAGGGAAAGAGAGGGTTTATGAAAAAAGAGATGAGTGAGAGAGAGGAGAGGGGTGGTCAGGTAGAGAGGGGGGTAGAAAGAGAGAAAGGCAGTGGTACTTGCAGGAGTGAGAGAGAATGTCAGGGAGGGAGGGTGAGATTCTGAGAGAGAAATGGGGAGACACAGCATCAAGTAGGGAGACCAAAGGGGGAGGAGGAAATGGTGAACAGAGAGTGGGGGCCAAAGGAGAAAGGCAAAGGGGGCTAAGGGAAGAAAGAGAGGGGGAAGTGTGGGTAAAGAAGTTAGGAGGAGACTAGGGACTAGGGGCTGAGCAATAGGGCTGAGCAATAGAGGAGGGAGTAGGAGAGATTATTGAGAGAAATAAGGGGCAGGAGATATAGAAAGGGAGAGAAAGAATAGTGAGTGGGACAGGGGGAGAGAGAGAGAAATGGGATAGAGGTCAGATAGTGAGAGGGTGAGTAAGGGGGGGAGATGCAGGGTATTGGAGGGAGAAAAAAGGCGGGGAGTGAGTCGCAGGGGAAGTGAGAGAAAAAAAGAGAAGGGGTGTCATGGAGAGAGAGGAGGGTGGAGAGAGAGGAGGGGGGAGAAGGCAAAACTGGAAAAAGATAAGAGAAGAGAGTGTAAAAGAGAGAGAAGGGGAGAGAAAACAGGAGAGAGAGAGATGGGCTGGGAAGGGAGAGAGCAAGACAGAAGGGAAAAAAAGAGAGGAGAGAGGGGGATATGTATGTGGGGGGGCAATCAGGAGCTTGAAAGAATTGAGAAAATTATGTCCTCCTAAACCCCACCCCATTAAAGGTTGCACTGTGCCCCCCTCCTGTAGTATAAGCTCAGCTAGTTACCTAGAGCATCAGGTTTTTCACAGCTGCCAGTGCCGGGTCCCCACAGCAGCGCTGCCAGTGCTGGGTCTCCATAGCCGCGCTGCCAGCACTGAATCTCCATAGCAGCACTGCCAGTGCCGGGTCTCCATAGCAGCACTGTCAGGGTTTAGGAGTAGGAACAGGGCGATGGCGCTGCAAGGCACTAATTTAAAATAAATTCTGAAGGATGCAGGGGATAGCCTGCAGAGCTCTCGGCCCCTCAAAGGCCTGGGCACCATAGCAATTTCATTCCCTGCACCCTCCATAGTTACTCCACTGGCTTCCCCATAAAAATGCTGGGTGTTCCCCTGGGAATGTGAGCAGGCCTATTCCTGTCGGGAGTGGGTGGCTGATGTCACAGGACGCTAGCCGCCCGCCCTGTCTTCATCCTAGTGCTTGTAAATAAAAGTCAGTTCAAACTAACTTTTATTTGCAAAGGCAGGAGAAATCATTGGATGGTTGCCAATCATTGAATGAATTCTCCTGCTAACGGCTGTTTGCAAAGGGAAGTGATCTTGTACACATCCCCTCGCATGGTACCGATGGGATTCAGAGGCAGTGGGATGGCATTCGGCCGAGCAGCAGTAAGCTGCTCATTAAGCAGCAAACAACAGCTGCATAACAAGCAGTGTTGAATCAGCCCAATGTATCAGGAATGCTGAGATGAAGAGAAAAAAGACACATTGAATGGTTTGTAAAAATGCAGCAAAGACAACTATGGAAGTTGTTAGTCCATCAGCCAAAATGTCATTTGAATTAATTTGAATTTCCTTGATTCAGGAAAACTGGCCACTGCTGGACTTAAGAACTGTGCTGTATCCATGCAGACTGCTAAATCCTTTGTCTACAGTAGGTCTAATACTGTATACTGTACTATAGTTTATGTCCATCTAGGGGATTGTGCTGTTTCCTTGCAGGGACATATGTCCGTGTCCATCCAGGAACTGGGTTGTGGCTGTCCAAACATCTGTATTATACTGCACAATATATAATACCATAAAGAGAGTTAAAACAAGCTGTAATAAATACAAAATAAAGAAAAAGATACATTTTCTATGTGCTCAAATATAGCCAGATAACAATAACAGTCCTGCTTATAGGGCATACTGTACATTGGCTAAATTAACTTTGTTTTAGATATAGGGCACATACATGTGTTTGAACACAACAAAGTTCCATTGTACTGGGACTACTAATGTGACAAAGTTGACTCTACAGGGATCCAATTCTCAATTACTACATGCACCCTCATCCCAAGTAAGATATACTGAGTTCGACCAGTTAAGGAAATACTGGAAGCAAATTAATAATTAATTCCTTGATTGCAAATCTTGTTGAATCTTTTGACATGCTTAGCTCACTATTAGTACATAACACCTTTGCAATGTTTAAACCATGACATTTAAAAAAATAACATTATTATTATTATTATTATTATTATTATTATTATTATTATTATTATTATTATTATCTGTGTACAGGTATGAGCACAGTGGCGTAACTATAAATTTAGCACCCCCTGCCGAAAAATGTGTGTCCCCCCCCAGAAGTGACGTGTGCCCATGCGGCGTAACAGGGATGACATCACATCCGCTGACATACTAAAGCCTTCCGTCACTGAGGACCTACCGGAGATACTAGCAGCCGGAAAGTGTGTGCAGGTAAGGAAAACGGCCGCCCCCAGGTGCAGAGGAGGCGAGGAGACTGGGGAGAAGGGCAGGCTGTCATCCTATGGTACGCAGCTACAGTAGACAGCCACCTCCGCCCACTAGTAATGAGTGACAGCAAACTGTATTCGTAGCAGGTATTTTTCAGTGCGCCCTAAGACCGCTAGCTCCCCCAAGGGGCAGCCGCACTATAGTTATGCCACTGTATGTCAGTAGCGCACGCAGGGGGGTTTCTGAGTACCCAGAAACCCCCCCATGAGTCTAAGGGACCTAGGCTGAAAGCTGAGGGTCCCCTCTTTCCATGGGTACAAGAATTAAAAAATCCGCCCTTGGGAACCGGAGATATCTGACTTCAAAACAGTGGTCCCCATCCAAGCCTGTTGATTACTCTTCCCAGTCAGATATTTCAGGTTTTGTCTGGCTTAGAGTTTTTCTGAGGGTATATTACATACTTGATGGACACTAGGATCTTGTCTCTACTGTCCCCAGAACCAGAGATATCAGCCTTCCATCAACTGGTTACTGCTCCAGCTCCACACACCTGGTATGTAGTTTTATATGCTTGTTGGCAGATTGCTCTGACTCCTGAACTCTGATCCCCTAGTCCCAACTACCATTTGGTAAGTGGGATTCTCTAGTTTGTAATTCAATTAAAATCTAAGAAATCTATTTCTGGGAACTGGAGATATCTGCAGTCAAGCAAGCTGTCCTCCCACCAGAAAATTATGAATAATAAGCCCACTCCAATAATAAAGCCACTCCAATATGCCCCCCTCCTCTGCGTATTAAACATCCTCTACCACCCTGGAAGTTATGTATCAGGGCCCCTTCATTCAGCCCAATGCCCCCTTCTCCCACCCCATCTCCCACCATCTGTGCAGTAAAGGGGTAATTAGTGGAAATTACTGATCCAGGCCCTACATGCAGAGCGGTTGATATAATACCCCCTACCACCAGCGGGACATCAAAGCTTCTCCCACCCCTACTGCTGGAGGATCGGTAGGGGCCCCAATACATTGCTATGTCCAGGGGTCTACACTGCTGTTGACGCCCCTGTATGTATATATAGATAGATATATATATATATATATCTATATATATATGTGTGTGTGTGTGTATATATATATATATATATATATATATATATATATATATATATATATAGAATGCGGTGTGGGGTGCGGCACTCCAAAAATACACAATTCAGTAAGGTATCTGCATTTAATAGCAGTCAGCAACGTTTCAACGCCCCAACGGCGTTGTCATCAGGCTATATACAAATCAAATGACATAAACACATACCTTTATAGAGACACCCGGTGGAAGACCCGCCGGACGGAGACCGCCCCGACGCCATCTCTGTGGCGCGCATCTGTGACGTCAGCGGCAGCCTGCGTCCTAGCATGAAAGGAGATAGGAGTGTTCCCGTCACCAAGGGAACATAGATATACAAACAACACATGCAGCACGTAGAGACGGGCAGACAGTATATCAAATAGTACACAAAACATGGAGAATAAATATGAAGAATATTAGGAAAAGCATAAGTGCAGAAATAGATGTCAGCAGAGGAAGGAAATCATTACGAAAAAAATTATGCAAAAAAAGCAAAAGAGTCAAAAATGCAGATATTATAGCAGCACAGATATCCCGGAATGTTCATTTAGTCCATAAGGGGACACTGTGCCCAATTTTATAATCCATTTTTCCTCACAACGAAGTAAAGCTGCTCCTCTGTCACCTCCTCGCTTGGATAAAGGGATATGATCGATCATACGATATTTAATAGATGTTATGCTGTGTTTATGGTTGGCGAAGTGGCGTGCCACAGGTTGTTCACTCCCTTCAGTGGCGAGTGCTTTTTTGATGGATGACCTATGGGCAGCCATCCTCTCCTTGAAGCTATGTAAGACAATCCACACGGGCAACCCAGTTGTCTGCTATTGCTGGTATTTTTGGATGGTGCAGCATCAGACTTCACGAGTGTATCTCGCAGATTTCTGGAGCGTTTATAGCTCATTAATAGATGTGAATTCTTGATGCCAATATCTCTATCTGTTTGGACAATGGGCCAGTGTGTACGGGTGATTTTATTCACATTGGGGCTCATGTGGGTATAGGTGGTTACCCAAGGTAATACTTCGGTGGTTGTAGGCGGACGGTATTTCGTTTGTAGCGTCCGCCTACAACCACCGAAGTATTACCTTGGGTAACCACCTATACCCACATGAGCCCCAATGCTGACATCTATTTCTGCACTTATGCTTTTCCTAATATTCTTCATATTTATTCTCCATGTTTTGTGTACTATTTGATATACTGTCTGCCCGTCTCTACGTGCTGCATGTGTTGTTTGTATATCTATGTTCCCTTGGTGACGGGAACACTCCTATCTCCTTTCACGCTAGGACGCAGGCTGCCGCTGACGTCACAGATGCGCGCCACAGAGATGGCGTCGGGGCGGTCTCCGTCCGGCGGGTCTTCCACCGGGTGTCTCTATAAAGGTATGTGTTTATGTCATTTGATTTGTATATAGCCTGATGACAACGCCGTTGGGGCGTTGAAACGTTGCTGACTGCTATTAAATGCAGATACCTTACTGAATTGTGTATTTTTGGAGTGCCGCACCCCACACCGCATTCTGTATGACTTTCTAGTGCGGGCACCCACAAAGTAACGCAACAGGAGGCTGTGCCGGGTAAGACTGTATATATATATATATATATATATATATATATATAAAGACAAAGAAACAGAGTGCGCTTATAAGTGAAGGTACACAGCTTATTCCTCACATTTGTTTAAAACATTTATTCAATAAAAGCCTTAACAATTCGGCTCATATAAAATACACAAATACATATAGTCTTTTTGAAGATGACAATTGTCGTAGTGTACAATCTTTCCAATGTAACAACTGGCCCAACGCGTTTCGTCACCTACGTGACTTCCTCAGGGGCACTTGGCAACTTGGTGGACAACGGTACAATTGCACTTTATGCAGTATCTCAAAAAGAGTGGGTACAGAAAAATAGTTTTTTTTGCAGGAATATATATTTTACCAGTTAACAGCGCTCTTGTTAAGGCTGGCCCATACAAATGAACAAAGTTTTTGTCCCAGTTTCACTGAGTACACCCACTCAGTGGTAGATATCCACATCCAAGTCAAACAATGCTGTGTGACCAGGAAGTAACCTCTAGTGTATTCAATGGCAGATTCTGCCATTGAATACACTAGAGGTTACTTCCTGGTCACACAGCATTGTTTGACTTGGATGTGGATATCTACCACTGAGTGGGTGTACTCAGTGAAACTGGGACAAAAACTTTGTTCATTTGTATGGGCCAGCCTTAACAAGAGCGCTGTTAACTGGTAAAATATATATTCCTGCAAAAAAAACTATTTTTCTGTACCCACTCTTTTTGAGATACTGCATAAAGTGCAATTGTACCGTTGTCCACCAAGTTGCCAAGTGCCCCTGAGGAAGTCACGTAGGTGACGAAACGCGTTGGGCCAGTTGTTACATTGGAAAGATTGTACACTACGACAATTGTCATCTTCAAAAAGACTATATGTATTTGTGTATTTTATATGAGCCGAATTGTTAAGGCTTTTATTGAATAAATGTTTTAAACAAATGTGAGGAATAAGCTGTGTACCTTCACTTATAAGCGCACTCTGTTTCTTTGTCTTTATCTCTATCTGTTTCAAGTCCCGGCTAACAGGGGACTTTCAGAGTTGCTGCTAGCCATTTCTAAGGCGCGGACGGTTAGGTATTTCCCATTTTTTATATATATATATATATATATATATATATATATATATATATATATAAAATACCCATATAAATATATATATATATTTTTTATTATTATTATTATTATTATTATTATTATTATTTATATACATTTGGTCTATCTATAATACTTTAACTGACCCGGCATATACTGGGTCACCTAAGTGTCCAAGTGTGCATTGCTCCGCCCCTCTGGAAACCCCTTCTGAAAATCCTGCGTTTGCCCCTGTATGTGCAGTATATTATTAGATGGATGCTAGTATCTTTAATTTATTTGGGATCATTTTAACTGTAAAATGTCATAGCCTCCTTTATATTTGTGCCGCTTAGAGTGTTTGTGCATATGTTTTTTCGCCGCACCTTAACTTATACAGGCTGGGCACCTTAATTGATGCCAGTGCAGCGTTTATTCAGCTACATGTCTTTTAATATTACGACCTTTTTGTTTGTTATGTGTGGGACCAATGAACAGCTAGTGCTGACATCACTTCCTGTCCAGGGGTATATATGCTGACCCGGTGAGGCAGTGTAGATGTGTCCTCTTAGGAGGAAGGATGCCAGGTCGCAAGTCTGTTTACAGTTGTTTGTAATGCTGAACCTTGTCCTGAGGATGGTCTATACTGGACCGAAACGTAACGTAACGTCGATACGCTTGGTTATCAGATGACAATAAAAACCAGTTGATGATTTACTACTTGGTGAGTGCCCTCTTCAATTTCCCTATGCTTTGATGTTGATCCATCAGTAGGAGCACCCCCCCTCTCTCTACATTAAATAGAGTGCGGACTACCTCCAAAAATTGTATCTTGATGGAACTGACCCTTCTTAGGAGTGATCCATTGTAATCCAGCACCAGAATTTATCTACAAAGCTGAACTGATAAATATCGGACTCAGGACCTTGTACCCCTCTTGGGTGGATTTAACGTCTACAATACACCATACAGTGGTTGCCTTTTTGTCTGTTTTTTCTATATGGATGTTTTCTTCCATTTTTCCATTTTTTCATTTTTTCACTTTTTTCACCGTTTTTCTCTTTAAAAATTGTTTGGTAGTTTTTTGTTGTTTTTTGGAGTCTTTTTGCTCCTTGATTTGTTGATTAAAGCATATCCTCCAAGCCCCAGTTTTCTTTAGATCACCCTTGAATAACGGGGGTGTTGTGCTCCAGAGTGTTTTTCAGACAAATTTGTTTTACAGTTATAATCATTTGTCATTTATTTACCAATTATGTCATTGAACCCACCAGTTCATATTCTTGATGAAGCTTTATACCATCAGGTGGAAACTAATATAGTGTCTCTTACAGACGATGATGCTGAGAAAGTACTTTTCAATGCAGCAGAATTCTCTAAGTTACCTGAAGACACTCCTGCTGACCTATACTTTAGGTTACATAAACTCAAAAAACGTGAAATTGAATTAACTCTTCATGGTCAATTCCTGTCGGAGTATTACCGCAACAAAAAGATCCCAAGAGGTTTCCGAGTAGTCAACACTCCCACCATCGGGCGTAATAACCTTTCGTTCTGCGCCAGATGGTGTGGAGTGTTAAACAAATGCTCGTTGGACCTTATGGTCCTTGTTATAGAGGAAGTAGGCATAGAATTGAACAAAATTAGAAGTGAAATTGAGACCTTTAATACCAACCATTTAGCCACGCTTCTTGCAGACAAAAAGAGCAAGTGGACAGACAAACTGAAGGAACAGATTGGCACATTTGAGAAAGAACTAGTGGCATTTAAGAGAAGAAAGTTAGCTACTGTTAACAACGACTATACATCACATCAGGTGTATCGTTGGATTAAAGGAAACTCGGGACCCCAGAGGAACCAATTTAGACAATTTCGTCAAAAACCTAACTACTCATCCACCTCCCCTTCGAATTCAGAAACCGAGTTTTCTAAACCCCCATCTGGCCCAAGATTTTATACACGTGACGCGAAGTCAAAAAACCCGGGCGCGCCCGGGGAGGACCAAGATACCCCTCAAGAAGGGGTGGGTACCACAAGAAGAAGGAGAGGCAGGAATTACAAACCCTAGACTCAGTGATAAATTTGTCAGGGTACCAACTATCTCCCAGTGAAACCAAAGTTCTGTCCCTGGGTTTTTCTTTTGTGCCAACCTGCTCCTCTCAGCCATTTAGGGATACTGTTGACCATTATAAGCTAGGTCGCAAACTTAGGCTCAGAGAATTTTTTAGAGATAAAGACAAGATGCCTGAAGTACCGGTATTCCGCCTACCAAGTACATTTGACCCTCCCAGCTCCAATCCGGGCATTAAAACATTCCTGAGGATGACTGACTGTTCTAGGGACTCAGATTTGTTTAAGCCTAATTACCACAATCTCAAGCCACCTGAACGTGATGCTCTGAAGTCCTTGATGGCCAACGACTCCCTCGTCTTCCGTCAGGCAGACAAGGGGGGAGCGTTGGTCATCCAGGACTGGGCTGACTATGATAGAGAAATCGTTCGCCAGCTTAGTGACCATTCCGTGTACCATGCTCTGACGGGTGATCCAGGTGCACGGATCAAAAATGAAGTTGACCGTAATTTGGACTGTGCTCTAGCAGCAGGTTGGATTAGTGCCAATGAATGCGGGTTTCTGAAAGTAGACTTTCCTATTTGCCCGATAATTTATACAATGCCCAAGATCCACAAGCGCTTGACAGATCCTCCTGGTCGACCCATCATCTCGGCCAGGGGATCTGTCTTGCAGCCACTAGCACAATATGTGGATCATCACCTCCAACCTTATGTGTTGAAAACCCCAAGTTACTTAAGAGATACAAGTGACTTGTTGGATAGCCTTAAACTCCTCCCACCTATTCCACCTGGAGCTATTTTAGTGACGATGGACGTGGCATCGTTGTACACGGTGATCCCACATACTGAAGGGTTGGAGACTATAAGGGAAGCACTTACAGATGTTACAAGGGTTGGACCTCCAACTGAGTTTTTGGTTGAACTCACAACCCTAGTCCTTACTAAAAACTACTTCATGTATAGAAATAAGTTCTACATTCAGGCCACCGGCACGGCTATGGGGTCCAATTTGGCCCCAGCCTATGCCAACTTATATATGGCCAACTATGAAAGGGTGTACATCTTTCCCCGCTTTGGCACTAACATCTTCTATTTCCGTCGGTATATAGACGATGTATTTCTAATCTGGCTGGGCACACAACAGGAGCTGGAGGATATGCTCTTTTTGTTGAACGGCCTGGAGACACCCATACGCTTCACCTTTTCTTTCAGTTTGATTAAGATTAATTTTTTGGATGTGACGCTGTTTCGAGAAGGGACTGGCCTGGGCTCAAGCCTATACCGAAAAGACACTGATCGCAACTCATTACTTCACGCCACTAGCCACCATCCTCCGCATCTGAAAGAGAATCTTCCAGTTTCTCAGTTTTTACGAGTAATGAGGAACAATACCTCTATAACTACTACAGAAGAACAACTAACAGAAATGCATAATAGATTTATTGAGAGGGGTTATTCGGTGCCTGTCTTGACCAGATGTCTGGACAAAGCGGATAAGAGGTTCAAGTCCACCTCTATCACAACAACGACTGGTGATGCACGCCCAAGAATGGTTCACGCAAGTACATTCGATACTGGAGCCTTTAAGAGGAAACAGAGACTCAACAAACACTGGCCTATAATTGCAACTGATGAGACCTTTGCAGGTATCAATCCAAGCCCTCCTATGTGTGCGTACAGGCGAGGACGTAATTTGAAGGATCTCTTAATGAGACCGTTGATACAACCCAACACCCCAGCTGATGGCTGGTTGCCTCCTCCGAAAAACGGATGTTTTCGATGCAGTGACTGCATAACATGCAGATCATTAAATACAGGGCCAACATTCGCCCATCCACACAGTGGAAGAAAAATTCATATCCGGCATCGGTTATACTGTCGTATGGATCACGTAATATATATTCTCATCTGCCCTTGCGGCCTATATTACGTTGGTCTCACAAAGCGAAGTTTTCGTGAAAGGATGGCGAACCATCGTACATCAATTAGGTCAGCATTACAAACGAAGAGCACAGATAAACCAGTTGCAAAACACTGTTTAGCCTTGGGCCATAGCGTTGCCAGTCTTCGCTGTATGTTGATAGACCATATACCCAAACCTGCTAGAGGCGGTGACCGCTACACCATGCTTAAAAAGAGGGAGTCCAAATGGATCCATGACCTGGACACATTGTCCCCTCGTGGACTTAATGAACATAATCCACTATCAATTTTTTTGCGCTGATCTTGTCTACTCACCCTTTTCCTGTTTCTTCAGTTTTTTGATTAATTTTTGCATTGTTTCCTTTTGGATTCTTTTATTTTTGAAGTTGTATTGGGTGTCTCCAGGTCGTTCTTTTTGTTTTCCTTTTTTTGATTAAGTTATATTTGTATATATGCCTAATTATTATCTGTGTTACTAGTAGAACCTTATACTGAAGTGGTACTGATTTTTTACCAATTAGGTACCAAGTACCACTAATAGAAATTTGACCAGGCACTGATATATGGTTCTTATCTGAATTGGGGATTTACTAACTCAATATGCTTCAATATTGGGTATTAGTTAATGATGTATCATCGTGAAATGGTCCAATATAATAATAATAATCTTAACCTCTTCTTTTTTCTTTTTTCTTTTTCTGTTCTACTTAAAAATCCTAAAAATTTGTACAAAAACTATAAAATATTTAAAAATTCATAAATTTATCTTTCCCCACCAGCCTAAACTTCCCATTATCTATAAGTTTACTACATTATATGGTTATATACTAAGATTAATAGTCATAATAAGAAGACTATGATTCAATTTGAAACAACATATAATGTTGGTTCTCTGCCACAGATAATGTGATGTTTTTTGCTTCTAATTGTATATATTCACTTTTTTATGTAATTAATCTTTTCTTTTGAATAATGTTATTTAGACTGTATTGGTGTTGCCTTCCGGGTTGGCTATTGCCCCAGTTCCCACACTGTCTATGGTCGTTTATATAATCATGCTGACAGGCACTCAGATGCATGGTAGTCAGTCCTTACGCTGTGCACTATTATGTTTACATCCACGCAATCGGTCCTGACGTTGCTATGACTACACAGTAACGCTAGACACAAGCTATTCCTAGCGTAACGTCACTTCCGCCTATGACAAGGGCGGAATTAGCACTCTGGTTACTATGACCACGCGTATACACTGAACAAGTGAAACGCAAATCGTCACATCCGCTTGAGCCGGTGGAGCGCATTGCGTACTTCCGGCCTAGCGTCCTTTATATTTGTGCCGCTTAGAGTGTTTGTGCATATGTTTTTTCGCCGCACCTTAACTTATACAGGCTGGGCACCTTAATTGATGCCAGTGCAGCGTTTATTCAGCTACATGTCTTTTAATATTACGACCTTTTTGTTTGTTATGTGTGGGACCAATGAACAGCTAGTGCTGACATCACTTCCTGTCCAGGGGTATATATGCTGACCCGGTGAGGCAGTGTAGATGTGTCCTCTTAGGAGGAAGGATGCCAGGTCGCAAGTCTGTTTACAGTTGTTTGTAATGCTGAACCTTGTCCTGAGGATGGTCTATACTGGACCGAAACGTAACGTAACGTCGATACGCTTGGTTATCAGATGACAATAAAAACCAGTTGATGATTTACTACTTGGTGAGTGCCCTCTTCAATTTCCCTATATATATATATATATATATATATATATATATATATATATATATATATATATATATATATATATATATAAAATACCCATATAAATATATATATATATTTTTTATTATTATTATTATTATTATTATTATTTATATACATTTGGTCTATCTATAATACTTTAACTGACCCGGCATATACTGGGTCACCTAAGTGTCCAAGTGTGCATTGCTCCGCCCCTCTGGAAACCCCTTCTAAAAATCCTGCGTTTGCCCCTGTATGTGCAGTATATTATTAGATGGATGCTAGTATCTTTAATTTATTTGGGATCATTTTAACTGTAAAATGTCATAGCCTTGCAACTCTTTTAACCAAGTTACATGACCTTCCTTAGATTTGTCTGGTTGTAAGCAGCAGGGCAAGCTGGGATCCAAATTGAAATCAGCTGTAGCCATCATTAAGACCTGCTGAGTATATAAACATACACAGGCTTAACCCTGTCTACTTTTGGCTTTTTGCAGTTTATCCAGCCAGCTCTACTTTCCCACATTTATTTTTAAATGAATCAGTAATTTTTTGCAGTCCCAATAATGGCACTATTTTTAATGGTACATATACAAGTTTATCAACCTTTTAGCTGTATTTAAGGATTGATCTGAGAAACTTGTATATACTGTAAGGCACTTTCTATTTGTTAAGATATATATACTGTATGTATAAAGAGTTGAACTACTATCCCTTTGTTCTGGAACACCTATGAATTACACAGGTTCTGGTGCTGACTACATCCAAGCCTGCATTTCAGCCACAAAACCTATATAATTTATTTAATTCAACTGAGATGATCAGTTTAGGCGTGTGGTATGGTGATTTCAGGTGGCATTGCCTTTCAGGTGAGTGGATTCATGTGCTGATGGTGTGTGGTGTTTAGGTATTTATTGGTGGTTTTCTAGCATTATAGCTCATTTCCCATGATGATGAGCTTAGTCCTAAAACATATGCAGGAATATAGAACTGTTTAATCCTTTATACAAGCCTTTATTCAACCACTGGAAGCCAGTGGTGGAATTAGGCGCTAATATACCTACTAATTAAAAAAAAATATTCAATATGTCAAGGTATTAATAAGCAGCAGCTTTCTAAATGCACTAGTGCCAGTGCAATTAAAGTGTCAGGCCCGGGACCAGGGTTGATCCTGGACTCAGAGCTTGCACAAAGAAATACTGATTACCCAAGAGGAAATGTGAAAACTGCGCTAATATATACAAATCAATATCTGATACACCATGGAGGAAGACTCATACACAGCAATAAGAATGAAGACTGTTTCAAAGGAAATAATTCATATACAATTTATTTTTATACATAAAAATACTAATAAATGAAAAATACAAAATAATAAACAGTATATATATATAGATATATATATATATATAGATATATATATATATCTATATATATATATATATATATATATATATATAGATATATATATATACAGTATGTAACAGCCCCTCTCTCTCATTCCTATTCTGAATGCAGAGCAAGGAGGTCATTACAGAAAGAGCATCCTGGTAAGATAAAGGCTAAAGCGACTAAAGACACCTGTACAGGAGACGTGTCTTTTTTATAATATATAAAAAAAAATATTTAGGTACAAGAGTGTGCACAATAGCACTATAAAAAGAACAAACAGTGAGTTATATAGAAAATACACAAATAACTAAAATATGCGAATTGCTATAAAAATGGCCTACATAAGATATCGCTAAAAAAGGGGATATATAAAAAAACGTTTTTTAAGAGATAGTATAGAATATGACTTATCTATTTAGGAGGAGTCAGCAGGCAGTACCCAAAGCGTTTCGTCACAGAGACTTCATCAAGGGAACCCCTTGATGAAGTCTCTGTGACTAAACGCGTTGGGTTAATATAATAGAGTAAATAGCGATGTAAAAGCTCATTATTAGCATACCACAACTCTAAATGAGTCCCAATAGAAACAAACTACAAAAACAGGTGATAGCTACAATACTACAGGATCCCTTCCCCATAGGATCCAGTTAATATAATAGAGTAAATAGTGATGTAAAAGCCAATATAAGAACTACTTCTAACAGGAAATGATCCTTATCCCAATCACCATAAACACCAGGCTCTCTGCCCCTCTCTCTCATTCCTATTCTGAATGCAGAGCAAGGAGGTCATTACAGAAAGAGCATCCTGGTAAGATAAATTGTGCACACTGCAACATTGTATATGAAAGATGGTCCAAGAAACAGGCAGAAGCACTCAGGAGGACTTTTGAAAAAACTTTAAGTAGCTGGCTTGTCCTCAGCACAAGCCAGCTACTGCCAGAGGAACAGGCCAGGGGGCTGTGACCTGCTCACTCAGATGCAGCCAAGTCCAAAGCTCAAGATCTGCATTTCTTATCTTCATGATCAGTATTGTCATGGTAGTAGTAACCTCGGAGTCATGTCCATGTTATGTAGCTTTATCTGGATTAATTTACACTCTTCTCTCATTTGTAGTTCATGACTTATTCTACATTGCATGTTTTATTTTCCTATGTTATCGTCTGATTTTCTTTTTCAACTAGTTCTCACTTGCAATTAATAAAAAGTAAAATGCAGTCTCAAAGTATTATGGTTACCTTTCTGAAAAAGCATTCATGCTCTTCAAATGTAATTCACAGATCAGGATAGAATATTCCTAACCATGTATTAAATTTTACCCTTTTAGGGACCTACTTTTTGTTATCCAAGATATTATATATATTTTTTCTATACTGATTTATATTAATTTCTAAAGGAAGCCCCTATTGGAAACTGAGTACATGAAATATGTTTTTGTAATATTATCCCATAAACTGAATTCTCAGTTCTATACTGTTTAACAATATGAAATGCTCCAGTGCATTTTATTTTGCTAGGAACACCTTTGCTCTGTCCAACTGCTCCTCGTCTGAAAACTTTGCAATCTTGCTGCATAAATGTATGCATTGCAGAGGAAATCTAAGTGCACTTGTACAAATCCTTCATCAAATCCTGGAAAATTCATTGCAGCATAAATATGTTTCTACACAGCAAAGCATCTGTTCAGCACTTCATAAATCAACTCCGTGGTTTACAATCTAACACTTTTATTTGTGGTATGTTTTATATTTTCCTTTGTTTACTCATATGGATAATATTGGAACATAATTGAAAATCTAGAGGTGCAATAAAAAGGTGGACTTACAATTTAAAAATATATTTTTTTATATATTTAACAATCAAATTGGATCAAGGTTCATGATAGAGTGTAACAGGAGGAAGAGATAGATTCCAAGGAACCACACAGTATGCATTGTCCATATTTGCTGTGGTGAGGGAAGCTGGAAGCAGATCAGGATGCAAATCAAAGTAAGGCACAGGCACTTCCACAAAATCCCCTGGTATCTGTTTTGGTCCTCAGTAAATGTGTGTAATAAGACAAAAGTCAAATCCCTGAGAGCTCCAGGGGACTAACCATAAACTCAGACATTTCCAAGATATAGTTCAAGTATAGTTCAATTTAAACCATCTAATAGACTTTTATATTATTATATACAGAATTGTTATTTTTATGGCTACTCCTTATATGAATTGAAAGTGCAAATGTACCATTGTTCTTAGTTACGCAAATTGATTGTTTCCCGGACATTTGCTACCCATAAGAAACCACTGTATTCTCAGAAGACATCCACCCCACTCGGCCACTGCCTTGACCTTGTCTTGACCTGCCTGATGATCATCTAGTCCATATTGTTATTAAGCCTATTTGATCCTTATTTCTTTGTAAAGATATCCTTATGTCTATCCAATGCCTGTTTAAATTGCTCTACCACATATGATGGGAGGCTATTCTAATTTTCCTCTGCCATTTATGTGAAATTATTTTTCCTCAAATTTCCTCTGAACCTGCCACCTTCCAGTTGCAGTGTATGTCCTTGTGTTCTAATACTTCTCTTGGTACTTGTTTAATAGCATGGCGCCCACGATTTTGATCGTATTACATCTTATACAATCGCATCGCATGCAATATAACGGCATGCGTGCGATGCATGCCATGCATGCGATGCAATTCAATTTTTAATTGTACAAGCACCCTGATGGGTGCTTTCAATGTTAAATGCACCCCCATTGGCAACGCCACCCCCAATATCGATGCCAACCCAAAGCGTGGAGAGCACAGCGAGCCCGCGAGGGGTGGTGGTACGCGTCCTCCGACCTTTTCATACGCTCGCCACACTATCTAAAATCAACTCCACGCTGACGTGGATAGTGCGGGTATGAAAAGATCGGAGGACGCATACCGCTGCCCCTCTCAGGCTTGCTGTGCTCGCCCCGCTTCGGGTTGGCGTTGATAGTGGGGGTGGTGTTGACAATGGGGGTGCATTTAACATTGTAAGCACCCATCAGGGTGCTTGTACAATTAAAAATTGCATTGCATCGCATGCCATTTGCTGGCATGCAATGCTATGCGATATTTCATTGTACAAGCACTCCTGTTAATTTAACATGAATATCGCATCGCACACCACTAAGGAGGTTATTCTGGTTGGTGCGGTCCGTTCCGAATTCTTTTGGAGGGCGCTTTTTAGCCGTCTGCGCATGCGCCACGCATGGTCTCCGTACTCGTTCTCACTAATAACGTACAGAAATGTCCACCGAATTGACTCAGGAAATATGGGCGTAATATGGGCGTCATTCGGACCTACACAAGGGCGTGGTTTCAAAGTGGGAAAAACTTGGCGTAAATATGGGCGTACATGAGGGAGTGCACAAACTCTGGTAGGCGTGCATTCAGACAGCACACCGACTGCACATGAACCAACACGCATGAAATATGCGGTCTTCATAAGCAACTTTCAGTTTGCGGAGAGCACTTGTTCATGTGCTAGGCATTCGGTTCACCCAATTAGTACGCCCGCACCTGAATCACTCTCAGCTGAAAACAATACAATCCACTCCTCAACTCATTAGTGATTAATTACACTCTTTTAATAGCTTCAATTGGAAGCATTGCTGCCTAAATGGACCATTACTAAATACACAAATATATGCTGAAAGCACGACTGCATTCTTGCTATTTTACACACATTGATTATAGTAGTAAGGTTTGCGTAAATACACCGCATCGGTGCGTACGGGCAGCTTCCCGTCTGTTCGGTCGCTGTAAGACCGTGCAGAATCTGTGTGTTCCCACCGCACACGCACGGTTTGGATGTTGTCCGAAAACACACCCTCTTCTTAGAGAGTGAGTCCGTCCGAATGCGGAGGACCTGTGGGCGTTTGTTCTTTCATTGTCCGCACAGCGTGGCATTTGGTCAGCTCCGAAAGAGTTCGGAACGGACCGCACAAACCAGAATAAGGCCCTAAGTATGGTATGCGATGGGCGCCGTGCTAGGAATTAAGTACCCTTCTCTTCAATTGAATAATGATTCCCTCCTGGATCTTGTTAAAACCCTTGATATATTTGAAAGTTTCTATAATGCCCCCCCCCTTTCCTTCTCTACTCCAAACTATACATATTGAAATGTTACAATTGGGTGGGCTACAGCGCTGCCTTTTGTGTTTGATGAATTCTGTTTGTGTCTTTTTTGTGTGTGTATCTCCCACTTGCAATGCAATGGGAGATGACATAGGCACATGCCTAAGAGATTATAAAGGGGTCTAAAAGATCGCCTGAAGCCTTACAGGCTCTCTCCCACTAAGACTACCCCCCACACAATACTCATCGAAGCAAGTAAGAGACATAGACAAAATTGTAACAATCACTTCAGAAACGGAGATTAGAAAAGACATAGGCTACCCAGCCTATGGGATTGTAGAGGAGTTCTCCGAACTGCCTTAAGCCCACCAAGGCTCCTTTCTGACCCGTATTTAGACAAATGAACACACACTGCTTGAATATTTTCACTGCTCATCGCCCAGAGAGACCATAGATCCCACACAAGGGACCTACGGAGATAAAGGAATCCTCAAAGAGGATCACCTGAACCCCTGTCGGGAATCTCCCTGAAGTGACACGGCACTGAAAAATCCCCTTTGAGGGACCCCAAATAGGTGTACTGAGAAACACCAAGTAAACAAATGCCCCATTTTCCCCCCCATATTAACTAGTTGTAAGCAATAAAAACACTGAACTTTACACCAACCTTTCTACTCCAATTCTTATACGAACACATAAAGACACAAACAGAATTCATCCAACACAAAAGGCAGCGCTGTAGCCCACCCAATTGTACCATAGATAAACCAAGAAGGGTCTGGGAAACCCTTAAGACTCAGCAGCGCCTAAAAATCAGAGCAACACTGAACTGAGCGCAGTAATTCATTCTCTCTTTTTTCTATACATATTGAAATAGCTTTTGTCTTTCCTGAATTAGGCCATGTATCATTTTAGTTGATCTTCTTCATACTGTCTCTAATGCATTTACATATGGGGGAATTTACTAAGATGGGAGTTTTATTTCACATGGTATGTCACTAATACAGTAGCAACTATTCAGAATCTACTTTTTATTTATTTAGTACCTTCTAGAAGATAATAGATAGTATCTGATTGGTTACCCATAGTAGCAACATCCTTGTGAAATGCCCATCTTAGTAAATTCCCCCCATGGCCTCCATAACTGGACACAGTATTATAGATGAGGACATACCAATGACCGATGTATACAGTGGTATTACTTATTTCTTTCTGCTGCTGATTCCTCTATCTATGCAACCAAGCATCTGAATTGCCTTCCTCATTGCTTTGTTACTTTGCTTACCTACAGTACCTTTAAGTCATGTGAAATATTGACTCCTAGATCCATTTGCTCCTCAATAGTTTCCAATACAGTGCCACTTAAACTATATTTAGCCATTGGATTTCAATTTTGAGATCCCGTTGCATGATTTTGCTTTTTTTAGCATTAAACTTTGACACTTCCAATCATTCTCTCCTCCTCCACATGCTCCAGACTATTGGCCTCTCTAGCACTGTTCTGGGCTGGTTCACCTCTTACCTCTCTAACCACTCCTTCTCAGTGTCTGCCTCCAGCTCCACCTTACCCCCTACCATCCTCACCTGTCATGGTCCCCCAGGGTAATGTCCCAGGTCCCTTCTCTTCTAAATGTATACCTCTTTTCTTGGGTGTGCTTTTTGCCTTCAATCCCACCTTTATGCTGACAAAATCTAACTATATCTCCCTCTTGGGTATCCAGCTGCTATTTCCTCCTGGATGTCTGGGCACTCTCTGAAGCATAACATGGATAAACCAAACTCATCTTATTTTCTCCTTCCAGAATCTCCACCCCCACCAATATCCCCATCACTGTTGCCAACATCATCATCTCCCCCATTCCCCATCTTTTCTTTATAGAAATATTGGGCCTGTATTTGTCATCTTTATCAATGTCCATAACAAATGTGTGGTACCACAATAGCATACATCTGCTGTAAGAGAAGGACATAGTGGCAAAGGAAGAGTTAAAATTGTTATCAGGGTAGGGGGAATTAATGTGACATCAGAAAACAAGCATGGTCAGTACTATACAGTAAATGTGAACACTTAGCAGCAAACAATAGGACGAAATATATATTTATAAGGCATAGGAGTGTGATGACTGTTCACTGAGTGACTGAATATATTGGGCCTTATTCTGGCTCACTCTCAGAGGCAAATTCTTTCTCAAATGGACAAAACCATGTGCAGTGCAGGTGGGGCAGATGTAACATGTGCAGATAGAATTACATGTGGGGTTTTTCTTCAAAGTGAGATCTATATTGCAGTGTAGAAATAAAGCAGTCAGTATTTTCCCTGAACAGAAACAAAATAACTAAAACAAAAAATCTAAGCACTGCGGAATATGTATGCGCTAGATAAAAAACTGTTAATAAATAAATAAATAAATAATCTAATTCTATCTGCACATGTTATATCTATCCCACCTGCAGTGCACATGGATTTGTCCATTTGAGAAGGAATTTGCCTCTGAGAGTGAACCAGATTAAGGCCCATTGTCACGTGTCTGATGTTAAGCTGCCCATACACGTACCAATTACCCGGTACTTTTTGTGCTAAAATAGCATCGCATCCCATGCACAACATATGCACAACGATGCTATATTAGCACAAAAAGTACCGGGTAATTGGTACGTGTATGGGCAGCTTATGAAGATAAATTCTGGAAAGGTGCCTATGAAGATGAGCAAATCAGACAAAAGTGGCCATGTAGAGTAAGTGCCATTGTTGGGTGAAACATGCTAAATTAATAGACAGTGGTTTTTCACTACTACATCCTGATTAAGTGTATAATCTGGGTCCTGGGTTGATAATTTAAAATCAGATTTAAGATAATTGCTCATTTAATTAGATAGTGAGTTAACTTATTTATTCGGTACAATCAGTGGCATATACTTGCTCCTGAGGAAGCCAGAATATCCAGGAAGAGCATATACCCACGTCTCCAACTGATTGCACCATTCTCCATTGGCACAACAGCTGTGATTCCATCCTGTGGTATAAACTGGACACTGCATTTGGGACATCATGCTATTGCCCCTAATTAACCAGATGACACAGTGGATCCAATTTCAAGGAGTCCAATGCTCTTGCAATTACTAAGCAATCCAAGGGTTCTGTTAGAGCTATACAGCACAAACTTTGAAAGCAGTTCCAGACCCTAACAACTACCTATCACTATGGAGTCGTAATTATATTCTAATCAAATTCACAGTTGGAATGGTGTGACTTTATATTTTTATGCAGCAAATGGAGCTTGAACTTTTCAGGCATATGCTCTATCAATCATTGTGACATATATATATATGTATATATATTATAAATAGTCTTTTATTAAAATATATTATTGATTTTATCTGAACCATCTTGTATTTATTCAGCCAGTGCTGGCACACCCTACTTTTTTTCTTGTGTATACTATTACAAGGGGAGTGACTACCCCAGTGCCAGCTGCTGTTATTTGCGCAACAAACAAATACCCTTGTTACAATCAGTGGCAGGGTGGGCAGTGGGACATGGTGCCAGTTGTCCCCCAGTCCAGTAGAATGTAACAATTTGGGAACGCAGCAGGAGTGCTGAGCTTGTGTATACTTGTGGCCAGGAGGCAGTGCAACGTGCTCCTGGCTACTCGGGGAGCACTGACATCAGTTCCGGGCTGGAGCAGTCGGGTCAGAGGCATAGTTCAGCCACAAGCCTATACAACTGCCGTCTGGGATTGTTTTGGCCAGCCCCTCCCCTGGGACTAGCCACCTATGAGCTGCACTCCCATACAGGGTGGCACCTCCCCTCCTGTGTCCTGACCTCAACCACTTCTCTGCACCCATTACAGGAGCTAAACTGGACTTGTGAGTGCTTTGGAGGGAAGAAGGGACATGGATGGAGATATCTGCTATAGGTTTCATCTTTATTGTGTGTGGGTGTGTGTACTATGTCTGTCTGTCTGTCTGTCTGTCTGTCTGTATGTATGTATGTATGTATGTATGTATGTATGTATGTATGTTAAAATATATGTGTAACTGTAGCATACAGTATGCTGTTATGGGGTTGCTGTTATTTTCTTTATTTAATGTGTGTGTCTGTGAGTGTATTGTGGAAAAATACTTTTGTCATTGTTTATTTGGAAGGGGGTAGGGTGCTGTTTTCTTCTTTATTGTGTGTCTGTGTGTTTAAGTTTATCTGCATTTTTTGTGTGTAAAATATGTGTAAGTGTAGCATGTATATATGTGTGTGGGGAGGTTGCTGTTTTCTTTATTACCTGTAAATGTGTTTGTACAGTATGTGTGTGTGTCAAATGTGTGTGTTGGCAAATCCTAGACTCAAGGACTGGTTTGGCCATCCCTGCTCTAGGGTGCTGCAATTCAAGAAAGGATACGCCCTGTACACACGGGGTGATTCTAGCTAGAAGCTGAACGGCCAAATCCCTATGCATACGGGGCGACTGTCACCGAGAATGCGCTCCCGTGAACAGCCCTGCAATGAGCGGGACATTTGGCTATGTTGCTAAATTGACTTGCAAATTCAGCAGAAGTCAAACATCATTAACAATGTGCAGGAGTGCGCATCATTAATGATATTGAGTGTACACATCTAGATATGGGACTTTAGGCTCATATATGTGGTCAAGATTTGCTTCTGTTTGTCCAAATATTTTATGAATGGCAACTGGTATTGTCTATTACATTGACCAGAAATAATTTGAATTGGTCTTGGATATCAATCCCAGGCACCGCTTCAATTGGGTTTGTGACGAGCTCAGTCATTCCTCCCCCCCACCTGTTGCTGCTCCATACCAAAGTTAAGCCAACAATGCCTTCCACATTTTGATGCCCATTTTACATTTCATGTGCTTGTAGAAAGAGCAAGGCCACTTGCCTGTGTGTGCCTCCCCAGGCTGAAAGTTGTCCGGCAGCCAATGGGTACAATTATTATAGGTATCTACCTACCACTACAGAAAAAAATAGAAGAAATCTAGGGCCAGATGTGCTAAGTAATCGAAACCAGTAGCATTATGATGTCATCCCACTACCTGGTTTATCATAACTTAGGTACTAAGGGCTTAAATCAGATCTGTTCACAGGCCAAATTTTTCTCAAGATGGACAAAATCATGTGTAGGAGGGAAAATGTAATATGTGTAGAGAGAGTTAAATTTTGGTGGGTTATTTTTTTTAGAGCAGGGAAATTACTGGCTGCTTATTTTTCCCACTGCAACTTTGATTTTAGTTTGAAACCATCCAAACCAAATCTAACTCTCTCTGCACATGTTGCATTTTTCCCCACCTGCAGTGCACATGGTTTTGCCCATTTTAAGAACAAATTTGTCCAGCGATCAGGTCTGAATTATGCCCTATATCAGAGGGTATTAAGTTTAAGCAGCACTTTTTAGCTCCCATTGACCATAACTGTCACACTAGTTGATTCCACTACCAGAATCCTTCACTTCACCTGGTCGCATTACATATGTGTAGTGTATGTAATTGCTACAGCACCTCTTTGTTAGACATTGTGTAAAACTGGATTTTTTTCTTCTAATAGTAAAAACATTGTCATTTGATGTTATTTTCAGTCATAAACTGTGGTTTATCCACAGTTTTGAACCACAAAACCAGCAAGATTTCAAATGTACTGATTAGTATCTTTTTCCCTTATGGTCTCTGACTGTAATGTTGAGTATTATATCTCTGATCAATATTACAAGCTGCTATTGCACAGAATGATTATAGCTACTTATCTGGATACAATTTCAAGTGTGTTTTGTTATTCCTCATATTGAGGTAATGTACTTCAGGCACAATTTTTACATACTGTTATTCTATAAAACTATTTAATTAGAATAATCACTGTGTACTGTAACTTCCTGGCGGTATTATTGTGCATATCCAATCAACTATATCTACAGTACTTTTCCCTCTGGATACAAAAATATATGATTTATTTGCCTTTTAACATCTGGTCATTTGTATATTGATTTGTAACACCTTGGTAATCTAGCGAATAAAGTGTCCTAAGCATTATCAACATCTCTGAGAATTCTTGATTCTCTACTCTTTTATCATTTGGTTTTATTGGTGGGTGCACTTTCCCTGGAAAATGATTAGTCTGTGATATTAAATAATGTTAAAGAATGGATACATGTGAAATGTAAGCTTGTTCAGACATACAACTCAACATTTTAGACACCACTGCAAACCTCCAAACCATTATAATTTCAATAGGACAATCCTGATTTTAGGGAACAGTCTTGATGTCCAACAATTAGCACAAATGTCCTTAAATGATAAATGTACCCACTGCTATGCACCTACTAGGCTGTATTGCACACCCACTTCAATGCTGTAATAGGGTCCAAGATAGGAGTACAGGATCAACTCACACCTTTGAAATTGTGAGTTTGTTGCACAACTCAGCAAAAGTATTAGAGCCCAAGTTTTCAGTAACAAATGTAGCTCGTATGTGACTTCTCTCAGAAATACACACCAGGAAGTTTGAGACTTTTTGTTGACCAACCGTAATGTGAGTTTGAAAATGAGAATTGGACAGTTTAATAGAAAGTCACACATTAGCCTCTAAATGTTGCAACAGTTGTAAATCACACACCCTATATATGCCCTATTTTGTTCATTGATATGTTTGGGAAGTAGATTTGGAAGGAGATTAGAAGTTGGCTATTCTGTGCTTGAAAGTTTTGGTGCTCTGTGTTTGAACCATGTTTTTCAAACCGTGCATGGGGGACGAGAGACAGAAAGAGGATGATGTAATCCAAGCACAGGTGACACCGAGAACAGTGAGGAGAGCCAGGAGGAATAGAATCCAGCTGCACATGCACCTGGCAAGACATTGACAGGGCATAATGTTTGATTCACTTATGATGTGAACCAGTGGCGTAACTCCCGGAGGCAATGGAGACATTTGCCGCCGGGCATTAGCCACTAGGGGGGGCACAGAGGAGCCATAACCAGGCATCCCCTGTCCTTCGGCTTCTGCTTTGAGTGGCAACGCACCTCAGGCTCAGTCACAGCAGGAGAGAAGGAGCCAGATCAAAGCACCGTTTCCTGTCACTGCTGCTGCGGCAGCCGGGTCCTGTGTGCACTCACTGCAGGGACGAAACTGAAAGTAAACTATACTTTCAGTTTCTTCCCTGTAGTGTTGTCTGTGCACCCGGCAGCCAGATGAAGATGGGGCTAGTATTCTCAGCCCCTGACACCCCTCACCAGTCACCAGCCTTTCCAAAGTTTTTATGAAGCAGTCAACAGGCTCTGGAGGAGCTGGACAGTCCGAAAAGGGGGAGGGGCCAAACGGCAGGACCTCAGGATGAATGGTGAGTGTGACAAGGTGCACTCTATGTCCCTCTATGTATTTATCTGTGTAACTATTGTATTGTATATGTGCATGGGTGTGACTATCTGTGAATAGGTGTGTGACTGTATATATATGCATACTGGTGTTTGACTATGTATATATGAGTGAATGTATGCATAGGTGTATGTATTCATGTGTGTGACTATATATGTGTGATTTTATGTATATTGTGTACACAGTTGCACACATGCTGACAGGGACTGGGGGGAGGATGTGTGCTGGTGTGTTACAGAGATCCGAGTTTCAGCTACTTCCTACTTTCCCGATGTTAGTGGTTAATAGATGCTGTGCGGATGTGCATAGCATCTATTTCTGGAGACAGAGGAGCTGGGGGCATGGCCAGCAGCTCAAAGAGTGCTGGCCTTGCCCCCTCAGGGGTGAAAACATGTCTTCACAGCAGTGAGGAAATTTTGAGGTTACACCTCCTGGTTGCTAGACCAAGCCCCCAAAATCCAGGTGCTGGACATCAACGCGTGCATGCTAATAATGTTGGGAGGTATGTTAGTGTATGGGGGTAACTGATTTTAGCTGTGGTATTTGGGGGTGGCAGGTACGGTCTGTTGATCTGAGGATCACTTACCATGTATGTATAGTGTGTGTGTGTAGGGGGGGCACTACAATCTTTGTCACCTCCGGGCACCTGGTATGAACTTACACCACTGATGTGAACTATGCTCAGGCACAAACACCAGCATCCAGGAAGATGGTGATGTGGAAGACAGTGCTGGATGCTGTCACCATGTTTAGCTCCTGCTGGCGATATCTCATGAATATCAAGAAGCACTTAAGGGATGTGAAGAGATTTCTCAATGCCAATGTGGTAGAGAAACACCGCAAGTGATGCAGGAATGGGGTTGGCCATACAGCTCCAGTCCGCTATACAAGCCTTGTGGAGAAACAGGAAGCAGATCATGCCCCTGATGTAATTACCAGGACCCATATAAGGGACATGGACCATCAAGTATCCCCAAGGCATCCTACTTAGTAAACAGAAAAATCTCTCCTTTTTTAACTGTATCAGCCTAATTCAGTGTCAAGTATTACTTTTGTTTAACCTCTTTGAGATAATTTAATGTTAGACATAAATATTTTAAAAATTGTGTTTTTAACTGTGTTGCTGTAAACATATTTTTATAAATGTAATAAAATCATCAATGTCAAATATATACTGTAGCTTCAATAGGAAAAAAGAAATGCATTTAACATATACATACATTTTTGATAAAAAAAAACTTAGGTGGCAGTAACCATGAAGAGTTTAAGATTGTGTTTTTAAATCCTGTAAATGTCATAGTATCTTTTTAATCATATGAATGACTGAACCCTAGCCGAGTAAGGGACATTTTGTAAGTGTCACATACAATTGAACCAGCTTTTTGTTTTTTGAGTTTTTGGTAAAGTTTACAACTTGCACCCTATTACATTGGGTTATATGTATGTATGTATGTATGTATGTATGTATGTATAAACGGAAAAACATCTGGATGCAAAATGTACAGTGCGAGTTGCGAGAGTATGAGAAACGTGTCCTTCCACCCTATTACATTCGGCAAGTTCTAAAAATGAGCAAGTTTAACACTAAACTCACATTTACAAGACTCATATGGACAAAGATACTAAGAAGAGAGTTATATTTCAGATTGGATGTTGCTATGGGCAACCAATCAGAACCAACTACTTATTTAGTACCTTCTAGAAGATCATCTATACTGTATATATGTCTAGTGTCTGTGTGTCTCTGAAACACTGCCATCTGTTGGCAGCAAGTGAAACTACATCTACTAGCTTTGGAAGCATTTATTTCGAACGGGCTTACACTGCCATCTGTTGGCAGCAAGTGAAATTACATCTACTAGCTTTCAAAGCATTTTGCTTTGAGCTGGCTTACTAGTATTAGATTAGATAAGAGCTGATTGGTCGCCCATGTCAACATCTTATCTGACATATAACTCCCATCTTAGTAAATAAACTCCGTACACTATTACATTTGGCCTAAAATGTTCAAGTGCTGAGGTGGGTCAATGTAGTTTTAAATGTATTATTGCTAAACAAAAATATTGCTTACAAACTGATTTAGAAAAATATATAAAAAAATGTAATTTCTATTTTTATATTATAAAATATTTATCTTTTCTAATTGTAACATTTTATCTTCTATTGATGAGTATCATGTACTCATGTTCCTTAGTATTTTATGCTATTAAGATATTATCTTATCAAGGGATTTGAAGATATTTCAAACAAGTCTGGCATATGCTCATAAAAAGTTAAACTAAAAAGGACTCTTCTTTTTTTCTGACTGTATTTATAAACCTTTAAATAAATGTCTAAAAGCACTGTCAAAATCAATAGAAGATGCTGTAATATTCAACAATTCCAGAAAGACTGCTCAACAATTAACTTTATTGTTAGCTTTAGCATTTGTTCTACTCAGCTATATATTAATTATAATTATAGCTATTTTTATATACCGAGCTGTAGTTAATGGCAAATGATAGCCTAACATTTGTTGCATCCTACTTAATTACTACATAAAAACTTTCAACACTTAACAGAGCTGAACAGTTAACCAAATCAATGAACACAAATGTTTCTTCTGAGCCTGTATTTTATTACACGCTACATAAACACTTTGTACAATGTTCCTTCTTATTTCACAATGAACAAAATAAAAAATCTTGTTAAAAAGTTTCACAGCTATATTTATTGCCTTCTCCTGCCTCTTCATATTGTTCTGCAATAGTGTCATAGATTGCATTATGTAGAATATTATTTATTTCTACAAAAGAGATAAGCAAATTGATGCTTTCATTTGTGCAAATTTCTTACTTTATCATTGGGAAATGAACTAAGAAATTGATTAATTTCAGAAAATATTACAATTAAAAATTGATTTTGAAATGTAGCATGTAGTATTTCTTTCTATTAGGAGAGGAATAGCAATATAGAAATAGTTTTAGATATTGAACTAGAATACTGACCAAAAGTTAGTTGCTGTTAGTAAAGACTGCAAAACACATCAAAAACACAGCAGTTCAAAACTGTTTGGTTTTTGGTCAAACTAAGCAATCAATAAAAATAGTGGAGAATACAATTTTTTTGACTGGTGCTTCAAGTTAATGACAATAAAAACAAATCTTGAAAAGGAAGCATGGGCTTTTAGTTTTAAAAGATGAAAAGATAAAAATTGCAGCAGAGAATGTCTCCAGCTGCTCCAGAGATGAAAGCCCTTAATACCAGCCCTCTCTTATATTAACGTCAGCATTCTCTTACACAGCCTTACCTGCCCCATTTCCCATTAATGTGCTGTGCCACCAATGCCGGACTGATAACAAGTGCTGGGATGCCAGAAAGTTTTTTTTCAACCCTTTAAAAAAGGTATTGTGCTATTCTTAAAACTAACTGTTATGGTTTTTGGGTGTTACCCCACAGCCATGACCACTGTTTAGAAGGGCCATAGCACACCCTACTCTACCTCTGTTGGCCTCCCCTGAAAGATGACTGGTACATGCTATAACTAGGACTTCTCCTATAATCACCACATTTGAAGGGGTGAATTAGGTCCACCCCAACTCTGGTGCAACCAGGTCTTAAGCAGGGACAAGGAACCAGTGATCTTCAAAGACACAGGTAAAAAGGTGAAGCTTACTAATATGGGCCTGACTGGGAAAATACACTTACTAAGATCTCCTGAGCCAATACCTGGGAGGTGAAGCTGCTAGCAGTATGAAATACTTTGTCGCAAACCACAGGCAAACTAGTCGCAAGCACAGGAAAATGGCACCACATGAAAGCATAAAAGATGAAATAACACCACACAAAAAGCATTTACCTCAGCCATCTACTTGCGATCCATGTAGGAGATGGACCACTCGCTCCCTGCAGATTACATCACTGGCTGTCCATCAACAGGTGGCAGCAGTCAAGCGGGTATGGCTGGAGCTGTTCGGGAACACCGGCTGCTCATGAACCCCGGCACCCTGCCGATTACATCACCGGTGGTCCATCAACAGGCAACGGCTGCCAGGCAAATGTACCTGAAGTTGCTCATAAACCACCACCTTTTGCTTTACCGGACATCCCCAGCTGCTTATTAGTGGTGCAAAAAGGGGTCAACCCATGTCCATTAACACAGGACTCTTACCCAGGTCCTGACCAGGGTGGAACATGGGCAGGACCTGGGTAGTGGGCAGTGTAAATGGTCCCAGATAGGGTTGGGACATCCATCGCTCTCTCCTCAGTCCCCTCTGACACTGTTGCTGGCTGCCGCAGCCTGTGCCTCTCAATACATATGATGGGCAGCAGCACTGGCAGTAGGCTCAGTGCACTACATGGACAGTTAGGCGGCAGCTTCCCCCAAGTATGCTTCCCTCAGTGTACCTCTGCCTGCTGCCATAGAGCGATTTGGCTGCCTACTGTGGGGGACCCATTTCTGTTGTCACACTGGGCAGAGTGGAACAAGTAGTGGCTGCTGCAGGCACCTAGAGACTGGAGAACTACTACTTATATGTATGCAGAGCTACTCTGGGAATTATGCGAAAACAGCACTATTCTGGGCATTAAGTGTATTGGGTGCTAATTTTAGAATTATGCAAAAGTGGCACTACTCCGGGCATTATGTGTATTGGACGCTACTCTAAGATTTATGTGTATGTGGTGCTACTCTGGGCATTATGCACATGCAGTGCTACCCTGGGCATTATGCAAAAACAGCACTATTCCAGGCATTATGCATTATGGGTGCTACTGAATTATGCATACGTGGCACTATGGGCATTACATGTACATGTTACACATGTATAGTGGTGCCTTCTGTATTTAATACCCCTTTTACACTGCCGCAAAAACCTGGGTTTTTGCCTCGTGGACCCTGGTCAGCGGTGGTGTAAAAGGGGTCAACCCATGTCCATTATATACAGGACTTCTATTCAGGTCCTGACCAGGGTGGAACACAAGCAGGAACTGGGTAGTGGGCAGTGTAAATGGGTAGACTGGGTCATCTGACCTAGCTCCCATTTACAGAAATGGGGATGCCCAACCTCCGGACTGCAGCGTCCTGCGGTCAGTATGGAGGTTGGGCAGGTGGCGCACACAGCCTCTGCTGCTGTCTGCTGTACTGTGCAGACAGCAGTGGAGGCAGGGAGGAGGTGAATGAATGCCTGTATGTGGCATCCATTCACCTCGGGGGGAGGGGCACAGAGGCTGGGGGCCCCAGAGTGGCGCTCCAGTGTAAACGGAGCAAATCCCAGATCCAACCTGGCATGGAACCATGTTCCAAATACAGGGTCAGATCTGGGATTTTTGTGTAAAAGGGGAATAAATGACATACACAAGGAAAAGCAAGGCTGAACAAAGTTCAGGGTAAATGGCGCAGACCCAGGTCTGACCTGGATCAAAGTGCTGTGTAAATGGGGTATGAAGCTAAGTCTGACCCTGGAAACTCCTGTGTTCAAAGACCAGGGATTTTGGTGTAAAAGGGGTATAATTTAACATCAAAGTTACTATTACATATACAGTTAGATGAAAATACAGTACTGAACCTTCAACAACCACTGTAGAACAAATATTTTTTAGGTTACTTACCCACTACACGTATTTATAAAACAGTGCATGATATGAGTTTAGGTGCAATTTATAAATAGCAGTGGGGGGAAAAAAGATCAAACAACAGATCACAAAAAGTTTTGGCTTACTAACCCATATACCTGATAACCCTATTGTGATAATACAATGTTTTTATATTACGCAATTCTAAGAGATGTTCAGGTTATTATATAAGGTGTGCTAAAATGCAAAGGAGACTTTGCTGTATAAGCGTTGTATCTAATCGCAGTGGGTTAATGTGTTTGCCAATAGAGGGCTTGGCGTTTTTCCCAGCGGAGCATGTTTAGTGTAGCTTCACCTTAGTTTCTTAATTCCTAGAAAGTTGTTTTACACAGTTACAGTAGATAAATAATGGATTCATCAGGATTAGCCCAAAGAGATCTTATCCAATTTCTTCGCACAGATGGAGAGTTTGCTTCAGAAATGTATTGCAGTGTATGGAGAGCAATGTCTTTGCTGTACTGTGTACCATATATCAGTGGTGTCAGCATTATGAGGCAGGGTGCAAAAGCATAAAGGTCTTGCCACGGTCTGGCACATTGTCACCAGCCCTGCCACAATTTTGGATTTGGAGGATCTCATTAATCAAAAACGTCTGATCACCATATGTGAATGTGCTGCTGCACTGTTGATAAGCAAAGGAACTGTGCACCACATAATCCACAACAAGCTTGGTTATGGCAAAGTTTGTGCACAGTGAGTGTCCAAGCACCTGTCAGAGAATCAGAAGTTGAGAAGAATGGGTGTTTGCTTGACCCATCTGTTTCCATACATGGAGCAAGGAACAGATTTTATTGCCAAGGTTGTCACGTGATGAGACTTGGTGTTACTATTTTGACCCTGCCTCCAAACTGATGAGCGTGGAGTGGTTGCATCCTGAATCCTCTAGTCCAAAAAAAGCAAATTCTAGCCAGAAGGCTGGAAAAGTGATGCTTGGTTTCTTTTTTGGCAAAGAAGGACCTCTAATCATTGACAGGTTTAAACAGGTTGGTAAAGGTAATACTGAAGGGTACGGCAAGACATTGCTAAAGCTTAAACAGGCCATCAAAAAAAAGGTGCAGAGGCAAGCTCTCAAACGGGATAGTGCTGTTCCAGGACAATGCAAGGTCACATGTGGCCAATAAGACCCTTGATCTGCCTCGAACTGCTCAATGGGAGGTCCTGAAACATCCTCCATACAGCCCAGATATCTCCCCATGTGACTCCTATATCTTTGTCCCCTATCTTTGTAAAAAAAAAATCACTGAAAGGTCAATGGTTCACCTGTGACAAGGAGGTGCAGGAAACCATAGAAAACTGGATCTATCAGCAACCCTGGAGATTCTGCATTGAAGCCATCCACTCCCATGCTATGCTCTGGAATCAGTGCATCAATGTTAATGGCAATTACCGTATGTGTAATTGTAATGTTAAACATGCACTGTAATTAAATATGATATAATTAATTAATTAATCTTTTTCATTCGGGCACAACTTATACTGTACATAAGAACACTAAATGTTTTTGAAAATATAAGACCTTTTGTGTAAGAAATATTCTATGGATGTAATTGTTACACAATTGAGATTAATAATAATGCTAATAATAATGGTAATCATAATAATAATAATAATAATAATAATACCTGAAGCATCTGAGGAAGCATCTAATTGAGGAGGAGGCGGGGAAACACTTTACATGGCTATTGCCACTGACCGGAAGACAATGTTTCCAGGCTGTGCATTTTTTATAAGACTGTGCTATTAGGAATGCACCAGCAGCCGGGACCAGCCTGTAGAGACACTTACAGCTGCCCAGCATGTAGATTACAAACTTCTCAGAGAGGACAAAAAAGTTTGAGTATCATTTAAGTATCATTCTTAACTTATTTATCTCTGGTCCAACTGCACTAATTGCTGCTAAAACTCAGTGCAAGCCATGTCAACGCCCCAGGCAACACCCCCCCATCCGCACAACACCGCTCACTTGCTTCCCACCTTGGTCCACATGGAGGTGGGTTAGTGCAGGTGCTGCTCGCCTAGCTCCATGGGGGGGGGGTGTAGGGGTGTGGCTGCCCCACTGCTCATCTACTCCATGAGGGGGGGGTGGATGCGCCTGCCAAGGGGGTTGTGTGTTGCGGGAGCTGCTCATCTGGCTCCAGGGGGGGGGGGGGGTTTGCGGCTGCCTCTGACCCGGTCTCCAAGGGGGGCTTGCTGAAAGGTGCCACCCTCCAGTGGCCGGTGCCCACAGGCAAATGCCGCAAGCTGCCTAGTGGTGGCGCCAGCCCTGCTAGTACTGCTTATAGATGTTTTGCTAACAAAGCAGATAAATATGAATTACAACTATTGTGGCTACTAACATTGATTTATGCTGCTATTGAGGAACTTTAAATAGCTGCTTCTACTCCAATATACATAGAGCCTAATTACTAGAAGCTGCAAAAAACAAAACAAAAAAAAAACACCTGATTTTTGGCTCAAATATTTGGAACTCGATTGTTAAAGCTTGGGTAAACTGCTTACCGCACCAGCTTCACTAACAAAAGAAGCAAACGATTCTAGCATCTGTTTATTGTGGTTGTTGTAGTCTATATGCATTGCTACTGAACATTGTGGGGGACATTTACTAATATAGATTCGTAGAAAAAAGGTGTATTCGTACGGAGAAATACACCTTTTTTTTACGAATTTGTATTTTCAGGATTTTCTATCCCCAAAATACAACAATTCGTAGTCCTAGGGATGGAACATTCGTATTTGTATTTACAAATACGAATGTCTACACCATCGTTAGGATACGACAGAAATAACCATTCAAAAGAATGGTGGTTCCTGATTTACTAAGCAGCCGTATTGAAAATACGTCTGCTTTTGTCCACGAAAATACGGCAGAAAAATAGAACACCATTTTCCTGTCGTATTCTCGTTTTAGCCTGCACAGATCAGTCAGATCCGTGCAGGCTGCAGAGTGTAAAAATAAATAAAATAAATAAATAAAAAAACGGCGTGGGGTCCCCCCCACAGCCGAAACCAGCACCAGGCTGACAGAGCCTGGAGCCGGTAATTAAAAATCAGGGAACCCGACAAATAGGGGTTCCCCGATTTTTAACAACCAGCCCCAGGCTCCTGCTCTGGGGCTGGTTCCCAAAATACGGGGGACAAAATGACTAGGGGTCCCCCGTATTTTAAGAACCAGCCCCAGGCAAAACCAGCCAGCAGGGTAATGCCACTGCCGGGGGGAGACTTTTTATGCAAGTCCCCCCGGCCAACGCATTCATCCCTACCGACCAGTCAGCCTGGCCAGGGGCCCTAGGGGAGTGGGGACCCCCCAATGAAGGGGTCCCCCCCCTCCAGGACTTACCTGACCAGGCTGAAGCCTGGTACTGTCCCCGATGCCCCTGGGCGGTGGGCATCGGGCTGATTCAAGTGTAAAAAAAAGATTAAACTATTGTTTTTTACTGTGGCACTGCAAGTGCCAGCAAGCTGGGACTTGGAGAACCACAAGTCCCAGCCTGCTGGGCATTAAAGGGCCCGCTGGCACTTGTAGTTCCACAGTTAAAAAAATAGTACACAAAACACACTGACACAAATTTTAAATAAAAGTTTAATACACACATCACACACACACTGATACTTACCTATCTTGATCCCGTCGGTAGGTCACTGGCTCCGGTGTCGGTGGCTCCGGTGTCGGCGGCTCCGGTGTCTGCGGCTCCGAGGTCGGCGTCCTGTCTGATGAAAATCCATGGTGGACCTGTGGAAGGAAATCCTACTCACCAGGTCTTCCATGGATGGTCTTGTGTCTTCTGTCTTCTTTTCCAGGGCTTATTTATTTCTTCTTTCTTCTTTCTTTACGCTGCCGGCAGCTCCCGGGACTTTCAGAGCTTCAGAGATGTTTCCTCCTCGACGTCTGGACTAAGAATGAATTTTAGCCAATCAGGAGCCGCCTAGCGGCCAATCAGGAGCCAGTAAAGTTGGCTCCTGATTGGCTAGAATTCATTCTTAGTCCAGACGTCGAGGAGGAAACATCTCTGAAGCTCTCAAAGTCCCGGCAGCTGCCGGCAGCGTAAAAAAAGAAGAAAGAAGAAAGAAGAAAGAAATAAGCCCTGGAAAAGAAGACAGAAGACACAAGACCATCCATGGAGGACCTGGTGAGTAGGATTTCCTTCCACAGTTCCACCATGGATTTTCTTCAGACAGGACGCCGACCTCGGAGCCGCCGACACCGGAGCAGCCGACACCGGAGCCAGCGACCTACCGACGGGATCAAGATAGGTAAGTATCAGTGTGTGTGTGATGTGTGTATTAAACTTTTATTTAAAATTTGTGTCAGTGTGTTTTGTGTACTATTTTTTTAACTGTGGAACTACAAGTGCCAGCGGGCCCTTTAATGCCCAGCAGGCTGGGACTTATGGTTCTCCAAGTCCCAGCTTGCTGTTGAGGCTTGCTGGCACTTGTAGTGCCACAGTAAAAAACAATAGTTTAATCTTTTTTTTACAGTTGAATCAGCCCGATGCCCACCGCCCAGGGGCATTGGGGACAGTACCAGGCTTCAACCTGGTCAGGTAAGTCCTGGAGGGGGGGGACCCCTTCATTGGGGGGGTCCCCACTCCCCCAGGGCCCCTGGCCAGGTTGACTGGTCGGTAGGGATGAATGCTTTGGCCGGGGGGACTTGCATAAAAAGTCTCCCCCCGGCTGTGGCATTACCCTGCTGGCTGGTTTTGCCTGGGGCTGGTTCTTAAAATACGGGGGACCCCTAGTCATTTTGTCCCCCGTATTTTGGGAACCAGCCCCAGAGCAGGAGCCTGGGGCTGGTTGTTAAAAATCGGGGAACCCCTATTTGTCGGGTTCCCTGATTTTTAATTACCGGCTCCAGGCTCTGTCAGCCTGGTGCTGGTTTCGGCTGTGGGGGGGACCCCACGCCGTTTTTTTTTTTTATATTTATTTATTTTTCTATTTTTTTTTACACTCTGCAGCCTGCACGGATCTGACTGATCCGTGCAGACTGCTAGAAAAATTCGTATTAGCGGCCGTATATATGGCCAGCTAATACGAATGAATACGACATCGGAGGGTTACAAAGCAGTCGTATATGACTGCTTTGTAAATGACCCTCCGGAACACGACTTTGCATACGACTGAAACAGTCGTATGCAGTCGTAGGGAAAATACTAATACGAAAAACTAGGTTTTTCATATTAGTAAATTTCCCCCTGTTTGTCTATAGGTTTAGCTAGCATATGACAAAGAGTGCAGTATATTTTTACTATATGTTGATTGTTATTTAATTGTTTTATTCTACCGGCCGGTGGAATTGAATACGTATATAAACTAAAAATAAAAGGAGTTATAAAACTTTTCCTGGTTTGATCCAAAAGTACTTTTTTTGTGTTTTTCTTTTTGTTGCCCAAAGAGTTAAGTATCCCTTTAAACAGCGGCAGGTTGGACCTAATCCTGTGTTTTTGTGAAAATGAGTTTATATGTCTTGTAATTATCACAGAGCTGTATATTCATAGCCCTGTCAGCTACTATCTGGCATGAGTCAGCCTGAAAAGTGACTTGCAGCAGCCTTACATACTGTACCAAAGATTTATCTTCCCCTTTACAGATTAATAGGGTAACAGCATCTCCTCATTGCCTTTAATAGAAAGGCCTTCACAGCTGTTCTGGTTTGGTCAATAAGGCTGCCAAACTGCACAGAGAAGTACAGTGAATACAACCAGCAGGAAACACATATTTTATCCCTCAAACTCCACACCCCTGTTCCGTTTTTATCACATGGACCATTTTGCCACACTGCATACCGGCATCCTAAAATTCTCATATGCAGGTGAATTAAGAGATTATTACAGATTTGGGTACTTGTGTAGTTTCATGGCGCCCGATATATCGCATGCAATATCGTATGTGATATTGGCCGATATATCGATGCGATCTGAATCTATTTTTGGCATGTTCATAACCCCACTATCCACTGCGCATTGGAGTTGATTTTATATAGTGTGGCAATCGCAGTAATCCGCATCCCCTCGCGGGGCTCGCTACACTCGTCATGCTTCGGGCTCGGTGGCTCGCTGCGCTCGACACACTATATAAAATCAACTTCATGCGCAGTGGATAGTGGGGTTATGAACAGGTAAAAAATCGATTCGGATCGCATTGATATATCGGCCGATATCACATCCGATATATCGGCAGATATCACATCCGATATATCGGGCGCCATGAAACTACACAAGTACCCAAATTTGCAATAACCGATATACATTATCTGCCCTACATTGAGATGGGATACAAATGGATGACCAGCTGTCAAGATGCCAGCATCCCAAAGGAGGGAATACCAACAGGGGTCAGGTAATTATACTTACCCTCCCATTAACCCTCCCTGCTAGTGTAAAACCTACCCCCCCCCCCCCCGAAGTCTAACTCTATCCCAGTGTGCTTAAACGTAAACCTCCCTCCATGTAGTCTAACCCTAACCTTCCCCACTCCACAGCTTAACCTTAAGTCCCTCTTCTACTGTCTAAATCTAAAGCCCCTTCTCCAACCTCCCCCGGCTGCTCCACACATACTTACCTTTCGGTATGCCAGCTATCAGGATTTTGACATTGGCATCCGTTACAAGATTATGATGCTGTTCTTCTGATTGCATGCTGGCGTTGGTATACTGAATGCCAGCATCCTGACCGCATCCCACTGAGATCTGTGACTTAATTTACAGAACAGTACGTAACATGCAAAATGCCTTCAAGGACCATAATTTGTTTCTGCATTGCATGTACTTTTTGTTGTGTTGGTAACTATATAGCTTATTTATAGATGTGAAGCAGATCACATTTCCACCTCCCAAAAATACAGTAATTTATTTGTGAACACATATTCCCAATGACATTTTTTAGATATCTATTAATAGACCTCTTTACAACCATATGCAACCAACTTAATAAATACAATTTACTTTATATAAATAAGCTTTACATCATATGTAACCTTCATACTCTATGATATACCTGTATATATTGTTTGCACACACATAAACATAAGTTATATTATTTATATATAGAGCCAACATATTCTGTTGTACTTAACAATTAGTATAATATTGTAAATGTTTGTTACTCCTTTTCTTGGAAGATATTGACATAAATAAGTCTACATATATATATGCAAACCACTTTGTATATCCAGTAGATTAAACAAAAGTCATTTAGAAAGACAGCAGGAGGTTTGGCTTCATGTAATTGTTTTGTTCAGATCAGCACTCTGTTCATGTCTGATTAAAGCTCTAGACAGACATTTTATGACACATTTGAAACAAAAGTTTACTGTATTTTCATCTACACTCATTCTCTTTTAGCAATCTCACAGAGCCAACGCAGAATACCACACTGAGCATTACAGCAACCATGTCGTAATAAGTAACAGTAACACCCACAGGGGCTTTAATGCACGTTAGTATCCGGGCAGACTTTGTAAGATTGCTACTGTGGCAAACAATAATGACACATCAGTTGTATTTTAGAAACTGTGCTTGAAGGACCTGATGGCTGCAATGAATAAAAGGCTGCAGTGCAGTGATTTAATCTCACTGCAGTATCACCAGTGGTGGCTGCAGAGGTTGTTCTGCAGCACAGTTCAAAATTCATATAGGGGATTCACCCCAACTGCCATTCCAAACTGGCTCATTAACAGTTGGTTTGGCTCACTTATTTAAACTTTTAACTGTGCTGTAGATCCTCCTATAGAGCTGCCACTGCTCGATGAAGGACTGGAAAATAGCAGAAGTAGCACCAATATTGAAAAAAATGAATCATAAATGACCCAGAAAATTTTAGACAACAGCCAGCGCGAGAACAAGTAAAAAGGTAAACAGTATACAATAAAAACAATAAACAAGATAAACAAGTGGGGGAACATGTGCCATCATACAGAAAGATATTCCATGCCAAAAAATAGAAATAGAAATCACCCGTAGGTAAAAAAGATGGATGCCGATGGAGTGGGGTGTTTGGCTAGCTGCTGCTCACACACAAGGGACGGTCACACCCCAACAAGAAACATATTTAGAAGATAAAAGTGGAGCGCTAAAAAAGAATTGGATCAATTGGGTATAACATTAATAGGTAAGCAATGTTTTATTGTATAAAATATTCAATATAAAATATTAATAAAATAAATGTAATTGATGCCTATGCAGTAATATAATAACATCAGATCATTGAAAAATACTTCATTGAGTTGACTATTGAGAGACTTGGAAAAAAAAGGGAAGAGTGGTACAGTGCACTGCCAAGTTCCGCTTGTTCCTATGATGCTTCCTTTATTGTGGTGTTGGTCCCCAAATTTAGCATCCGGGGTTGAATGTTGCTGGATAAGATGGGTGCCCATATACCTGACTGGGTTACAGCCTGCGTTGTAATTCCATAATCTGGAGTTAGGCTCTCTCAATAGCTGGAGTCCCAAGATTGAGCAGGTGTTGGTTTCCCAAAGAGATATTATTCCAGATACACCATATATTGCACTGGGGTGTAGAAAGTTGAAGAAGGGAGCTGGTCCAAGATGGGTTAAATGATAATGTATCCCAAAGTCTGACAAGAGGAGTATGATCTAAAGCGTTTCAAAGTTAAAAAAAAAAATTGTCAGGGAACAATGACACGTGCAGCAAGGCACTGTGCCTGAAGCATTGCAAGCACAGTGGTACACTAATACGGTGCCCATGACAATTAAATGTCAACATTCATCAAGGTTGACATGTCTGCAGATTGACCTGGAGTAAGGTCAACAAGGTTATTAGGTCGACATATGCATGAGGTCAACATGGGCAAGGTCGACAGTCAAAAGGTTGGCATGGGGTTTTTCGCTTTTTATCCTGAATGTTGACTCAGTCACAAACAAGTGCACCTCACATGGCTTGCTGTGCTCCCACCATGCCCTAGTGTATGGTGACTGTCGACCCAACCCATGTTGACCTAATGCATGTGTCAACCTAATGTCCCTGTCAACTTAACTCCATGTCAACCTTTTTGCATGTAGACCTTCAGTGGTTGACCCAATGCATGTCGACCTTCCCCTTGTCAACCTAGTGACCGCATACCCATAGACACTATCGAATTATTAATCCACACCCATTTCAATAATATGGAAAGAAAATAATGAGCAAGATATCTGTACATTAAAAGTAAAATATACTTAAGTCATGTTTTTGTGTGAAGGGATGCAGTGGTAGACTCTTGTGCACAACCTCTTTATAATTACTGTATGCAATAGTTAATGGGGGACCATCAACTGTGCTCAATGTGGCCTTGTGCTCTAACCCAGGTTTTTCCTACACCCTCATTTGGAGAACCTTTCTGTATAGTGGGACTCCGTATTTCGCATGTATGCGTAGTGGGAGTTTGCATGGAGAGTTCCCAAAATTAACTCATAACAGTTGGTAATACATGTCACAAGTGCAAAATATTCTCCATAAGAATATCTAATATTTTAGTTTTTCCAGATGTTCAATTACATTTGTGGTGACTTCCACTGGGAACAATGAAAATAACAGTGTCTTGACCGGCATCAAAAGTGGTTTCCAAATCAGAGGCAACACCAATTCTTAGTAAATAATGTATTTTGAAATTCCAAACGGACAGTGATACCCAATGGTTTGGAATTCTTGACTTATCCAATGCTTAGTAAATTAACCACTAAGTGTTAAATAATATTATTCCTTAAAAGATCAGTAATACATGTTTTGGGCAAAGAGCCATTTCACAGGTTCAAGACATGTTGAGGAAAATTTTATTTTTCAATATTCAAGTTATAAACAAGATTTTGAGAATTTCATCTATTTGTTTATTCATTGGATTACAGTGCCAGATTTGCAAAGTTTGGTAGCAGTGTGTGTGTGTGATGATATTCCCGCAATGTTCTAGAAGTGACGACATGTTCACGAAAAATATAACTTTGTATGTTTTGCTGTCATAACATATTTTCTGTAAAAAAAAAAATCAAAGCATAACGTAGATTTCTTATATGGGTACCTCATTATTAGACGTAACTGAAACACCAAAATAGATTGTCATTAAATTTGCTTTTAGTTGTCTACTTTTGCAAATTATTCATGAATTATTCAGTAATACAAGAAGGTTTCAGGGGAAAATCTTTTAAAAAGCAATCAGAAACATTTTTGCCTGTAAATTATTGAGTGCTCTGGAGACGTAAAAGTCAACTTTATCTAAGTAAGCTGAAATTGTTGATTGAAAGTTGCAATAAATAAGTTAAATACTAAAAGACAATAATTTAGTTCTAATACACAACTCTTTATAAACATATAATATGAAAATGTGTATGTAATATACTGTACATATATGCAAATGTTATATGTCTTAAAATGTAATATTACTTTCTTCTAATTAACCCAATTCAGATTCAAATATTCCTTTTGGGGATGAAATATACATTCATGCATGGCCTGGCTTAGATTTATTCATATGGTACTGCCACCAGCCAGTATCACTATGGAGCTGATTGTAGCTGATCTGGCAAAGTTTTTTTTTTCTTATATTGAGTCAAAAAATATATTCTATCGTTGCAATAAATTGAATATAAAATCTTCTTTGTGTGTTTATAAATAAGCCCCTTTGGTCATAATGGAGACTTTCTTTCCTTTTATATTAATGTAAAACAAAGGAAAAACAGTAAGCACAATGCACTCATTTCTATACAAAACGCTACACCACAGGATGTCAAACTCTGTCCTCAGGACCCCACACAGTTTTTTTCCCCAGCAGAGTGGAACAACTCTTTACCGTATAGATGTCCTGTAGCCAGTATACATAGAAGAGCTGCTGGTAAACTCCGTAGATAGATGTAGCAATTGGAGTCAGTGAATAAATCACCGCCTCCTTTTATAGGAGGCGCAGCTACACCCAGTACAATAAACACAATTTTTAATAATGATAATAATATTTTTATTTGATAGAATATCATCAATCAAAAAGATAAAAAAATATTTTGAAGTACACTTCTAACACAATAAAATAGACATACAAGACATCAACGTATAACATATAAAATCTCTCAGTCTTCTAATATGAGGCTATTGTGATGCTATAAAGAGGTTTTGGTACTTGTGGTTTTTTATATATAAATGAGGCAATGGAATCTCATAGTTACAAGTCCCGCATCAAGAGGTAATATCTCCTGTGGCCATAGAGATGTTATACAGGCATTCCTTTATGGTGTATTCAAGGCAGTCTCTCATATGGGGTATAATTGCCCCCTTTCAGCTCCTTGTGCTGGACTCCAAACACCAAGGGTTAGAAGATATAGGTCCACAGTAACAAGATGTTCAACCAATCATTCAGTTCTTATTAGTGAGGAGCAGATTAGCAGCAGTGACCGGACTCCTCCTTGAAGCTTACAATACGTGTTTCTCCGCCTGTAGTAAGTCGGTGGCTTCCTCCGAAGGAAGCCGCCGACTTACTACAGGCGGAGAAACACATATTGACCATGTCAACCTTTCCTATGTTGACCTTTCCAATGTCGACCTTTTGACCCTGTTGACCTATTGTGAATTGATCTTTTGTGGAAGACCTATTGACTGTCTATCTAGACCTGGTATGTCCAAACTATGGCCCTCCAGCTGTTGTGAGACTAAAAGTACCATCATTCCTTGCCATTGTTTTGCTATTAGGAAATGCTAAAACTGTGGCATCTGTTATTATACTGTACCAATTTCGATCAATGGAGAGTTTAAGAAACACTGATATGAGCATCTGCTTTAGAATACCTTATATTAGGCATGATAAATCCATACATAAGTAAAGTCACTAAGGCTTCATTTTGTTTCCCTTAATTTGGCATAAATAAGATTCTGTGAAGATGTAATCAGAGTGGGGAATAAATGAGAAAATTCACTGCAGGAAATGCAATAAACTACAGGCAAAGTATATTATACAGTTGTTATTTTCTCAGTTCTGATATGTTAGGAAAAAGCAGCATTTATAATGAACATTACCTTATAATAGTAATTACTTTTATGAACAAAAGTAATTTTGCATATACTCTCATACAATGTCTCTCAAAGGAGATTTTGAAAAGAGATCTTGAAAACCCCTTGCTTCAAATTGAAGAAAATCTGTTTAAAAATGCATTAAGAAAACGATAAAGAGATAGCTATATACAATAAGTTCAATTGTAGTTGTCAATTTTGTGCTAGTCCAGAATGAACATGTTGAACATTCTGGTTTAGGGCTTGCAGATTTGATCTATTAATTTTTCAATGTTTGTTTGAATTCTATAGAACAACAGTTTATAAATAAACAAACTACTACTACTACTAATAGTTTCAAACATGAGAATAACATTTTTGAAATGGTTAATTAAAAAATAGAATAAAACACCTAATATTCCACAATAGTATATACAATAGATATTTAATATACTACAGCAGTGTTCATGTATCAGTGTTCTTTCTCCAAAATGGTTTGGACTAATATTCACAAAACGTTTAGGTGATAAAACCAAACATAAAGGGGGTTATTTTGGTTCACTCTTTCTAACAATTTCCTTCTTAGATGGACAAAACCATGCGCACTGCAGGGGGGCAGATGTAACAGGTGCAGAGAGCATTAGATTTAGGTGAGTTATTTTGTTTCTGTGCAGGGAAAATACGGAAAGAGTGAACCAAAATAACCCCCAAAGAGACATCTAGTGCAACATTGTATATTAAAAATGAATGTTATTTAGTGGTACATTTAGTAGTCCACGCAGGTCAGCCGAAATCTCAGTTCGCAATTCTTGCATAACTGTTCATGCACACACTTGGGGGTGAATGTGATTTAATCGAGAAACTGATTTTTGTAAACTGTGCATGCGCATAGTTATTTATATGCATATGCAGCAACTGCATGTGATCGCCTACAGCGCTCGGACACAGAAGTCCAGACGGCGGGCATGTTGCAGCGGGCTGTGGTAGGCAGCTGACATCTGTGAATGTGAGCTGCTCAACCGCTTCCCGCACAGGGTACTCGGAGATCTTAGACACCACAGATGTGTCTCTGATCTGTGAGTGCTGGAGAAATTATTTGATGGTCACGACTTTCTCCCCTCACCCAAGGCTGCGAATGGATGATTATGCAACTAGTCCATTTGCAACTTTGAGGGGATTGTGGCATGCGGGAGCGGGCAGCAGGTGGTGTGAAGCATCTGAGGCAGCTGTGCAAGTCAACTAGAATAAGGGCCTTGATCACTTAAACTAAAGTTGTATCATGTAGAAGAAAATGGTTGCCTATGCAACACAATCGGGTGCTGAGTGGGATGTGTTGCAAAGCTGCTACTTAAAGGGAGTGAGCTATCCCTCAGACAAAATAATTTAAGAGATGAATGAAGTAGCGCTAAACAATATTAATATTAAAAGAACATAATATTTAGTAATAAACAATGAGGCACACTGAAAAAAATTATAAAAAATGCATATAAAACACAAGGCACCTTTGACACTATGTATAACGGCAAAAGTAGTCCACATATAATAATATCTAGGGGAAAGTCTCTCCCAATTATATGGTAGAAATATATTTACTGCAGTTGAAGTCCATTATGGGAATTAATCCAATTGTGAATTCATAGCAGCGGTATCCTCCATAATGCTGATAAGGAGAGTGAGTGTTATCCTCCGCAATGACTGTGGTTATAGATTGTGGATCTGAAAGACAGCTGGTCTTGTGGCTGTATCATGACCACAGTCTTAGCAGCACTGTGGGGCTTCTTAAGACCCTTGCTGTGGTCATGATGCACTCTTGCTAGTGGCTAGTTGAAACATTTCCAGGGGGGTGGGGTGGTAAGTGTGGTGGCTGCGCGATTCTGGTTGCTACCTGAAAAATGGCCAGATTGTGCCTTGCTTGCAGCCAAGGGGCAGCTGTGTAAAGAAGCACTTGCACAATGGTGACAAGGGAAGGACCCAACGTATGGAGTGACCTTGCCCTGTGCTGGGTGGTGCCCCACAGCCTACTGCATCCTCAGAGGAGCCATGGCTGCAGAAAAGGCTAGTGTTGATCTGTCACTGGGATTCAGGGTGCAAAAGAGGAATATTAGCCTTATCAGTCACATACCTGAACAGGAGAGTAAGATGCTAATTGTGAGGGAGAATATACAGTATGTGGTTACCTGTGCCAAAAAGAATGTGAGGAAACAGACTAGTCCATCTGCTGTGCTGAAGGAGGAGTGTCTGAGACAGAGAAACCCCTCTCTGACTTGCAAAATACGAAGCTCATTTAAGACAGAGCCCTCCCTGCTGTTGTATGCAGCTGTCTGTAGAGGTTTATGTCAGAGAATAGGAGCTGGCCAAATTGAAAGGTAATGGAAAACTACTCTCTAATTAAAGATCTGTGTAACTAGAACTTTCTGGGCTTTATAGAAAAATCTAAAAAAGAGGTGGTGTGAGTGGAATTTGGAAAGAGTGTCAGAGATGGAGGGAGAAAGAAAGAGGGGCACAAGAGAGTGTCAGGGAGAGAAAGAGGGAGAGACAGGTAGAGAGTGATGCTGTCAAGGGGAGAGAGAGTGTGTACTAAGGAGAGAGAGAATACCAGGCTGAGAGAGAGAAAGAGAGAGAGAGGGAGCCAGTCATTGTCAGAGAGATAGTGTGTCAGGGGAGAGAGACCATCTCAGCGAGAGGGAGAAGATACGTGCAGGAGTGGCACAACCTGACTAAAGTACAGGATGGGGTGGCATAGACAGGCAGATGGAGCACTATTTGGGGCATACTGTAGACAGGAACACATATGGATGGGCGGATGGACAAAGCACGATATGGGTGCATAACAGTCAAATGGACAGAGGTATTGAGAGACAGATGGAATGGTGGGCATTCCCTTGACAGACAGATGGGGGCATAGACAGACAGATGGATGGATAGACGGGCGCAAGATAGGGGAGAGAGCATCAGGATAGTATGATGCCTCCATCAGCCGTGCAGCGTATTTACAGTACTGCAGATATGCTTCCGGGCAGTGCACAAAATTTGAATTTAGAAGTAGGATTCCAACAACCCCATTTCATATCATTTCAGGTATCCCTGTTACTCCCAACATGCTCTCCTTTTGTATTTGATCGCATGAGTCTCTTTTCTTTAATTACTCCTATGCAACTTGCTTCTTGACACCCTTTCGCCCCTTTTTTCTCTCAACTTCTGCTCTCCATACTGCTCATCATCATCTTAACCCCTGCATCTCTTATGAACAAATTGTCTTTCTCACCCACAGTATACATCCACTGTCACACACACACACACAGGATGCAACCACTGATATATTTAAGAGAATATCAATAAAGGATTTATCAGAAACTCCAACTTGGTGTTGAGAACTTTTTCCAAGAACTTCTTGCAACTCATCATTGATTACAGAGGACTGAATTAAATCACTTTTAAAAACACATACCATTTACCATAGTTATAAGTTCTCTTTAATCAATGCTTGGGCACCACCATCATCTCTTTTATTGATCGCCTTAGGGTATACAATGTTATATGCATCAAGGAGGGAGACAAGAACAAGATGGCATTTGATACCTACTAAAGCCATTATGAAAATTTGATCATGCCTTTTTTTATTGAATAATATGTTATGGTATATCTTGATGGCATATTGATATGGATCTCAATCGCTCCAGTGACACACACGTTCTTCGGAAACATCATGAGATTTATTTTTTCACCAAGCTGAAGACATTTCTTCACTTCATCATGTATCCAAAAAACTCCATGTCCTTAATTACTGGGTCTTTCCCACTAATCTAAAAGCTATTCAGTGGTTTATTGGGGTTTTCAAATTATCATAGGCAGATTATTTTCTGTTAGCTGCCTTCACTGCTCTAAGAAGGGAGCAGATGCATTCACTGCTCTAAGAAGTTCTTATTTGCCTTTCATTGTCAAAGTGGACGCCTCTGAATGTGAGGTGGAAACCATTAAATCTCAGAAAGATCCATGAGATAGCAAATTGCACCATTGTGCTTTCCTGTCCTGGAAGTTTTCTTCTGCTAAATCGAATTATGATGTTGGTAACTGGGAGATTTTTGCCATCAATTGAGCCTTTGAAGAGGGGAGACATTGGCTAGAGGGAGCTAAGCATACCATTGCAGTCATTACTGATCATAAGAACCTCCAGTGTATTAAGTCAACCAAGAGACTAAACCACAGACAGGCATGGGCACTATTTTTCATTCTTATTGCTGATGCCTTGCCTTCTTAAACATGACTCAACAACTTAAGGTGTTGGCTTACCTAATTAATGCTGGACTAGCACAAGATCTGTCTTCACAACTCTCTGGGAACAGTATCCTACTGATCAGCGCTGCTGCTAGAAATTGTGGGGCCTGGGATGGACCAGATAGACAGCCACCCCACCACCCACCCCAAAAAATATCAAGCAAAAAAAATTTCCCTTGCAGGGTGTGCTGCGCATATATATATATATATATATATATATATATATATATATATAGGAATATATATATTATAGCACAGCACCCCTTCACCAGCTTGTGCAGGTGTATAAATGTATGTGTGTATGTATGAGGGTGGCAGTGTATAAATGTATGTATGAGGGTGGCGGTGTATAAAGCTTCACCAGCTTGCGCAGGTGTATAAATGTATGTGTGTATGTATGAAGGTGGTGTTGCATAAATGTATGTGTGTATGTATGAGGGTCGTGTTGCATAAATGTATGTGTGTATGTATGAGGGTGGCATTGCATAAATGTTTGTATGTATGAGGGTGGCGGTGTATAAATGTATGTATGTATGTATGTATGTAAAAACCCACTTTTTTCGACTAGCCTATCCCTCCTCCTAACCTCTTTTGATCCTCCTATCCTGCCTCCGTTCCCCTCCGTTCCTACTTATCCTATTGTTTTTCGTTCGTCCACCCACCTATTTTTAGTATGTTAACTCTTATGAGTAGGGTCCTCCTTCCTCACGTACTCACCCTACCTCTTTACCTCACCTGTGCTCCTGTCCTGTTCTTCCCTTCCTCTACTTCATCTTCAGTCTCCTCGACAATTTTGACACCTACTTCTAAACTGATGCTGATTTTAGTTCTACCAGCTATACCCCTATTCATACTGTATTTTTCAACACACCCTGTACGTTACCTTGTAATTTGTTTTTTTGTTTGCTATGTACGGCGCTGCGGACACTTTGCGGCGCCTTATAAATAAACGTACTACTACTACTATGTATGTATGTATGTATGTATGAGGGTGGCGGTGTATAAATGTATGTATGTGAATGATGTTGGCTCTTCGGCATCCCTAAACACATTTTTTGGCTCTGTGTCTCAGAATGGTTGGCCACCCCTGCTCTACACTGTCTCGTTTTTCAATTCTGGAAGTCGTTTTGTGCACTATTGGTTATCAACCTCACCCTATATTCTGCATATCAAGCCCAGTCTAGTGGACCGACTGATACTTTAAATGAATCCATTAAGCGATATCTTTGTTATTACATATGCAAGTACAGTAGTTCCCGGATGCACTGCATTTCTCTTTGACATTCTAGCTGAGACATTGTAATTGATCCTTAGTTGCTTAACGCGATTGTCATTAACTGCGGAAGTTAAACTTGTGTATTTTCATGTCCCAATGTATTCTGGATGCTAACTGCATGCATTTGGCAGTCGGACAATTATTTGCTACTGCACATGAAAACCAAAGTCCTTCAGTGTAACTGTAAGGACAATGTATTGGAGAGCTTGTATCAGAACGGGATTGACAAAGTATTTGTTATTTCTGAAGGTGTCTAGACATGGCTTGAGGGAGTGCAAAAAAATCAGCTACATGGGCATGTAACAAGAGAGTCATGCTAGTTTCACTGCACTTGAGCTGCAATCTCAGATGCATAGCTGCTTTCATAGAGGCCATGCTCACTGTGCCTGCTGTAAGCTGGTGCAAGTGTTGAGGGTAAACACAGTGAAGAACAGTCTAGAACCACCATTCATGGCACTACATACAGGGTGCAGAAAATAGGCATCTTGATGCTTGCACTTTCTGGCACATGTTTGTGCACAAGGGTGAAGCTGAAAATAGCATTTGTATATTATCACATGCACAAATCCAGCAAGGGTGCTTGAGTATATGCTGCAGGATTCACTTCTAATTCAGGCCCGGCCTTTATCACATAAAAATTCATTTCTGTCCACCCTGAACTTGTTAGCTCATTGTAAATGTGTCTTTTGCCCTTTGATATGCCAATGCCATGAAAAGATTAGTATAGATTTAATTTTACTTCCTGGTTGCTTAATGTGCCTAAGGTACATTTTGTTCTAACAATTGGTAATGTACAATGTTCATCCTTTAATAATATTTTCATATATTAGATCATATACCATGCATACTTAGAAATGTAATCCTTCAGTTCTACTGGCACGGAAAACTTTGAAGATTTTAGAGTGATAGTTGACTGGCTACTAAGGGTTTTAGTGTGCCCACAGTATATGTACAGTATAATGTGTTTGTCACCTTTTTCACTACTGATCACCCATAATTATAGTGCATTTATCGGCATGCACTTTTCAAACACAAAATATGTGTTTTGTCAGATCCAAAATTGAAGTCAATATTATCATGAACCTCAAACACACAAGTAGTATTTAATATTTGCTTTTGCTATTTAATTTTTATGTTCTTCTGCAAATTGTAACAGCCTTAGCCCTCTTGGTTGTTTTTTGTACTGTGCATGGCTACTGTGTGGTTCAAATTCACCAATATAAAAAGCATCTATCACAGTGCATAAAGACTTTAGGTGGACAGCATTAAGGTCGACAGTCAATAGGACAAGCACTATTGGTTGACATGCATTAAGTGGACATGGTCAAAATGTTGAAGTGATAATGGTCAACACAGCCCATGGTCAACATGAGTTTTGCACTTTTTACTATACACATGGACTATGATTGGAAACGGTAAAATGTGTAGAGCGCATTGATATCTGAGCAAGGCACGAAGCATACAGATGGAGCCGCTCTCATTCATCTTCCTTAAACCAGGGCCCAGCATGGCTCACCATGGCTATCCTATTGTTCTCAGCTGCAATACAATACATAGAACAATAGAGTAGGGGATTAGCATAGTAATCCAATTACTCACTTAATCCTATTATAGGAATGGATGAGAGTGGCTACAACTGTATGTCATTCATTTTCTGGTTCAGATTTTGTTTGCCTCAACCCCTTTGTTTTCATTTCGGGGTAAACATAGACATTGTCGACCTTTCACTGTCTACCTTATAAACAAAAAAACCCCTATCACAGTTCGGTCTTAGAAAACTATCTTTGATAATATTAAATGAATAGCTGTAAAATATTCTTGCTTTTTGGTAAATTGAATTTAAATTAACAATTTGAAGCTTAATCTTATTGTCTTACTTTACAATGAAATACATGATTTACACTGTACATTTAAAGTATCACTTTAATGAAAATAGATTAATTCTATTTGAGTTTATTTACTTTTTATACTATGTTCTCAGTTTGGAGTAGCTAATGTTTTCTATAGATTTTTATGCATTCACTTGGTAAATAGTGATTATTTTAATAAAGAGGTTTGTTAACATTAGGTTAATAGTTTTTGTAACTCTATTCTAAACATGCCTTGTAATCAATAATGTTAAACTACATAACACAGCAAGACCAATTATCGGTCCTCTTATTATTAGACACATTTTCCCTCTTTCTGTATAAACATACTAATTTGTGTAGTATACAAATTAGTTTGCTGAAGTTATGCAAGGTAAAAGAACAAAGGGTAACATTAAGGTTCTGATTAAAGGAGAAATGTAACATTATTTAATTTTCAGAATTTTTTTTAGATGTTAATCTCAACTGTTTTTCTGAACATTAATTTTACTATTTTGAACCTGTTTCAGACCCATTTGTCTGAATCTGGCCCCGTGTCCGAATTTGACCCCATGTCCGATGGAGGGGGGGGGTTGTTTGCACATGTGCATGCACGAATATGTGCATGCATAAACCCCGGGAGCAAATGGTTTAGGTGAGTTTTACACTCGCCAAGCCATTCGCTCTGGACAAGGAGGTCTGGGGGATGGCAGGGGTGGCAGCAGGGGAACACTCAGTGTTTTATGGCAGGTGTGTCAATGCCTGCATGGGGCAGAAGGCGGACATCACATGACATCAGCAACCACCGCCTTTTCAGCAATCTGCATACAGAATAAAAATCAATTTAGAATTACTTTTATTACCGAAGGGGAGAGAAATTATTCGATGGTGTGGAATCATCAAATGATTTTTCTCTCTCATTTGGCCACTTGTGAAGTAAAGTGTTGCTTCACATGTGTAAAGTGTTGCTTGCTAGCGATGGGATTCCGGTGGCGCCGGGGGGGGGGGGGGGGGCAGACATTCAGCTGGGTGAAATGTACCTGTTTTCAAGGCTGAAAACATATGCAGCCGATCGAACAGGTCTGAATCAGGCCCTAAGCTTGTGGTTAATGATTACAACTGAGAAATCAATGGTGACTTTTCACTCTATGGGGCAAATTCAATTGCTGGTTAACAGTGAAAATTGCTGTTGCTGCAGCATTTTTTAAACACCAGCAATAGTACCCCATCTCTCACCCTTCGCCTGGCTGACAGCATGCCAGAGTCACACAAAAGTGCTCTCTACTTTATGGGGCAGTGAAGACATTTGTGTGAGAATGGGATGCCATATAGCACAGCTATTGTCACGCTGTATCAGTATCGTGGAATAAATTCTGTAGCCAGGATGGCACCATCCTTAGCTGGTTCAAATCATTTCCCACTGGCAGGTCACAGAGTTTCTTCTGGAAAAGACTCATTGTCACCTGTGCCACTGCCATATGTTGTCCTACAGGGTTCTATGCTATTGTACATGCTTTTTGCAGTATACATGCTACCACATGGTGAAATAATTAAACATCATGGCCTGGTTTACCACTGCCATGCAGATGATACACAACTGTACCTGTCCTTTGCTCCAGGTACTGGTAACCCAATAATAACCATAAATGCCTGTCTATCCGAGCTCCAGAAGTATATAAGTGCCAGTTGGATGCAACTGAACTCTAACAGGACTGCAGCATAGCCTACCAACTGGACTTATGCATGGAGTTCAAAACTACCAAAAACAAAAATGTGCAGAATATTCATATTATCCTGAATAGTGACTTCACACTTCATGTATCAGCCACAGTGAGATCCTAATTGTTTTATCCAAGGAACACAGAAAGAATGAAGCACCTAGAGGATCTGCCTAAATTCATACATGCATTTGTATCATCATGCCTAGATTACTGTCCTCTACTTTAGTCTCTCATCAAAAGAATTGCACTGCTTGCAGATGGTAAAAAATGCAGCAGCCAGACTATTAATGAACATACAACGGTCGAGCCACATAACACCCATTTTCTACTTTTTTCATTGGCAATCTGTAAGATGGCAAAATGTTTTCAAGATTGGCTTACCGACTTTTAAAGCTCTACATGACCAGAGTCAAAGGTACTTGAAGCAGCTTCTGATTCCTTACTGTCCTGCTTGATTACCGTGATCTGCAGATAATAGACTATTAATTGTACCTACAATCTCCCTGAACTCATGCCAGGTTAGATTATTCAGCTTTGTGGCTCTGAAAAAATAGGCCTCCACTCTAGAATCTTTCAAAAATAGACTCAAGACTTACAGTACCTATTTATTTAAGCATTTCACGAATGTAAACTGTTAAGCTGTTTGCTTTAAGGGCAAATGCAAAGCACTATCGGTGGTATTCAACGTGTGACAATATTTCGACAGTCAGAAATATTGACAAAAACCATTTCAAAGATGGCCGTTTTCACTCATCTTTCCCCTGTGCAGAATGGCCACTACATTGTGGAATCCATGTCCGTTTTCAACAAAATACATGTTGGCAAGTTCATTGGCGATCCTGGTGCTTTCCGTCTGTCAGAATGTTTCAGACAGTTGGAGATTGAATACCGATCAGCAAATTGACTGATATTTTAGAAATGTTCAGTCGGAAATTAAGGTTGCATACCCCCCATGAGTCCTATTAGAAGAAAAGTGCTATATAAATTATTATTATTCCTTGTATTATTATTATTATTATAATTATTATTATTCTTAATAAAAATACATTTTTTAATACTTCATTACTGCTATAAATTATCACACCTATTATCAAGGTGCTGAAGATAATCTAGCCATAGGGCCTAATTGTATAGGAAGTTATACTGTTCAATTTGCAGGAATTGTGGCTATTCCAGTGAGATACCTGTACTGTACATGATTAAAAATGGCAATTTATTAAAAGGCAATAACAGGTGGGACTTAGATCTTTCTAGTTTCATGCTGATATACAGTATTACTATTATCACTTTAAAAAGATAAAGCAATAATATAACTATTAGATATGTATCTTGAAGTAATCATAATAAAAAAATCCTTTCCTGTGCACTACAATGCACAAGCACACACACAAGGCTACACCACACTAAAGCAGCACCCACATGGTTACACCACACTACACGAGCACACAGAGGTTTACATCATACTGCAACAGCACAAACACACACAAAAGGTTACACCTCACTGCACCAGATGAGACAAAGGGTTACACTGCACTGCAACAGCAGACACACAGACCATCTGCTCCAGTACAGTACTTCTATTTTTATGCTTGAGAAGGAGGTGGGAGACATGGAGAACTGTCACAAGGGTAGCCCAGTAAAGCATCTTCAGGTGAGGTGGGACAAACATAAACAGACTCTTTTCCCCTGACTGTAATATCAGGGGAAAAGCAGGGTCTGCTGGTGGTGGCTGATAGCAACATGACAGACACAGAACTAATCTAAACAGCAGCAACTACCATTTTAACAGGTTACTGAGTGGCTGAGAGAGACCCCATTCTCAGTCAACCAGCAGACTGTTTCCAAGGCAGCAGCTGTTGATTGTATCCAAAAGAATACAGTTTGGGACCAAAACATCGAGATTGATGTCTGGGATGTTTGTGTTTTGCCTCATTTATGGATCTGATTGGATAAATTCGAGCCAGGACACTGATCTGCTTGGAACAACTAAGTTCAGGTGGTTTTAGATGCAAACAGACCCGCTCATCTATAATATCAAATTATTCGCTGCAGGCTCTTGGAGAATCTTAGTTGCATCACTTTGCAACTTAGATGCATTTTTGTGTGAAAAAGACAACAGTGCAGCAACAGTGTATGAGGTTGTATCTGGTTGTGGGATAATTGCTGATGAATAGAGAGGTATAACTACTGCAAGGCCACAGCATTATCAGCCAACAATAATAAAGAAATCATTGTATGTTGTTATAGTTAGCAGTAGTGCTTGCTTTGAACAAGTAGATACCGCAGAGAATGCAGATGCATGAATCAATCATTACAGAAATTTTAAAACAATCAGCTACAGGCAATTATATCATTCCTTCACCATTACTCTTAAATGACCTTGATTTTCTGCTGGTTCATGTGAACCCTTTTGCTATTGTGCTGCATGGCTGAACTTCTGGTTGTACATCAGCGCAGAGTAGCTTTTTGTAGACTTACGCTGTTCTTTAGTGTCATGCTCACTGCTTAAAAAGAGTCAGTGCACTCGTTGCCCATGTTCAGCAGAAGAGATCAACACATTAATTAATTAACAGTTAGGTGAAAGCTATTAAAGTTACACTCACTGGGTCCTGCTGCTGGTCTGAGGTGCATTAAAAGATATTTTTGAGACATTGAAGACAGTGGCTGCTGAGCTCCAGCTGTCAAAGGGGATCCTAAAAAATGGGGCTGCTGAACTAAAATAGATATCTCTCCACTCATTTCATAGAGATTTGCTGTGGAAAAAAAAACAATCGGTACTTGTGTATTAGCACGGTGCCCGTTACGCAGTTAGCGTAGTGGCACTGCCAGAATCAGCGTAGTGTTTGCATGCCCAGCGCAGACAGCTTAGTCAGTGTAGTGTAGTGTTCCCGCCCGTTCGCGCCTAGCCTGAGCTTACATAGTTAGCGTAGTCAGTCAGGCGTCCCTGTTAGTATCAGTGTTGTGTTCCCGCCCGTTCGCAGCCAGCCGGAGTTTACGTAGTTAGCGTAGTCAGTCAGCGTTACGCAGATAGCGTAGTCAGTCAGCATTTATTACATTGTGTGGGCACCATTGACCATTAAAACCTGGCTGACATGACAGGTGTGAATGTGTTCCTGAAACACCCCCACTATCCACTTCAGCACGAAGCGTGGCGAGCACAGCGAGCACCGCGAGGGGACGCGTTACGCGTCCTCCCAACCTTTCCAGAAAAGTCAGTCTACTCAGAAACAAAGAAAAAAACACATAAAAGCAGCACAGGAATGTTTATTCTGGCATATTGGGTCAACCTTGACCATTATGGTTCACCATTTTTGGGCAATCCCCAAATGTGCCTTTCAATCATCTGGCACCCACACTGCAAACTACAGAGGACTCAATCACTTCTTACAGTATTTCCTGGGATGCTGCTCTGGATTCCTTCCTCCAGCAGCATTGCTTTATCTGCTGCATACAATAGAAAGGACTTACCTTGGATCGATTGTGATGTGGTTTTAGAGTTATTCTTACCTGCCCACAAAACAAATCTTTTCAAAACTTCCCTGCCTAATTCCATTGCTGTTATCTACAAATGTTGGTTCCTGCAATTGTTTGACCTGACTATTTATCATATGTATTTGTGTACATTTTTTATTCAGCCCAGTAAAATTCCTGTTTTTATATCAATCACTTGTTCTACTTTTTAATTTCCTCAAGTGCTGCTTTTGTGTGTGTTTTTTTACATTTGCTACAGTCATTGCTAAATCACAAATGACTCCTCATTGAATTAAGCCATGGTTCACAAACTTTTTTGAATCATAGTACCTCTGAGTATCAAAATATTTTAGCGGCACCCCTAAGGCAAAAGATTTTAGTTGACAAAAAAATAAATAAATAGGACATTCAGTAAATTGTGTTGATATGTCATGCATAGTGTCAGTTATGTGATAATGGACAATTATCACTTCTGTTTCTCCACAATTTGCCTATAATAAATAATTTGAACTGGTCATAGACCATCAATCCAGGGCACCCTTGCAAATCCCACAAGGCAACCCACGGTGCCACAGCACACAGTTTGGGAACCACTGAATTAAGCCATCGAAGTAAAGATTTTGTGGATTAGCCTAGTCAGTGTACATAACAATACATAAATGGTATTGGTGATTTTCGCACTGCATTAGCTACTCTATACACACTTGTATTTGATTTTATTTACCAATAGGCAGACTCTGCTTTTTCAATTGCAATGTATTTAAAAATGTATATGATGTTAAATATTTGGGGCCCTAAAGATTTTCTTAATGGAAATCTTTAGACATTTGCAGGGGTGTGTGTGTGTGTGTGTGTGTGTGTGTGTGTGTGTGTTAGTTTTGTGTACAAACATGAATTAGGCCCATAGTCAGCAAGAAAGATGAAAATTAGCAAAACAAATTATTAGACCATGAATCATTGTAATCCATTTATTTATTTATTTATTTATGTAGTCATTTTTGGCAAAATTAAAGATTTTTTTTATAGTAAACACAGTATTTACTTTTGTAGATCTTTGTGTGTATTTTTGTTGGTTGTATTTTTTTTTTAAATAGTTGTTTTGCAAAATTGCAAATAATGGCAAAATTGATGTTCTGGGAATAGAGCCAACAAAGCAAGGGTCACTGTACAAGCAAGAACACTAGTAACATGTTTCACATTGTAAGAGCTGCTGGACAAGCAGAAATACTTTCAGAAGTTGTGCAGAACAAAATGTTGTTAAGGTTGCTGGATGAGCAAAATAATTTTCAAATGTTGTTAAGGAAAATAATATATTGATTTGGAAATTAAATAATTGCATAAGGTAAAAATGCACAGTCTGAATTGATTTCCTTTTACATATTTTTATGGAAAATGTAATTGTAGTGGACAATAGGTATCATGTAGCATAGCAAATGTTATTTATGCACAAAGGAGAAAAATATGTGACTCGTGTACAATACAGGTCTTACATTCTGAGCTTTTGGTACTGAGGGGTAGATGTATGAAGCAATGATAAGGGAGGAGAAGTGATAAAGTTCCTGGTACTTTATCACCTGCCAATCAGATCCTGATTGTTAAGTTACTGGCTGGGTTTAATTAGGCACAGTTTGGAGCTGATTGGCCGGGGATAAATTACCAGGCACTTTATCACTTCTCCTCCCTTATCACTGCTTCATATATCTACCCCTCAATACCAGTTATACATTAGCAGGAGATGCAGATGGTGAAAACAGTTATATTGCCACTTTATCATCATGCTTGCTATCACTCAGCAGCCCACTATGGGCCTGCTTCAGAGTTGGATGCATTATTGATGCTGCATGCAGTTAGCGAATGTTGTAAGTCTGCATATGCATCCCAGTAGCATAGCACATGTTTCCTGATAGTTACTGCTCAGTGAGTCTGATCAGAGATGGATTTATAGTAGTTCATATCACTGCTGAGTCCTAAGATGATGTTTTTTCCACTTCTAAACCAGCTGTGTGGGTGGGAATTAAGCAAAAGAGGGTTGGCACCTTGGTGGCTCCAAGAGGAGAGCCAAGGAAATGGTTTAGCCAAAGCAAACTAAACTGATTTTGAATTGGTATCAAATATAGGAATGATACCATAATCACACTGGCTCTGAATTTTTGTTACATGGACTTGCAGGGTTTTAGGATCCTGGTTTAAGGCCAGTGTCAGGTGTATCTTCTTAAAACATAGTGGGGCAGATGTATTAAGCCTTAACAAGAGATAAATGCAAGGGTGATAAAGAGAGATAAACGTCCAGCCAATCTGCTCCTTACTGCCATGTTACAGGCTGTGTTTGAAAAAAGTCAGTAAGGAGCTTATTGGCTGGATGCTTATCTCTCTTTATCACTCTTTATCTTCACCTTTGCTTAATACATCTGCCGCATTATCTGCTTTCTAATTCTCTGAGTAGGTTAGACTTAGGGCAGTATTCAATGAGAATTTTGACGATGTGCAGCGAATCCTGTTTAGGATTTGCTGCACATTCGCCACTGCCCGCCGCATTCCGGAGCCTCGCCGGCTCCAGTATTCAACGAGTCAGGAGCTCACTGCTCCTGACCGGCGATTTTTAACTCGTGCGGCAATGCCGCAGGGAGCCTGAGGACAGCGGCAGGCAGGGAGATGGAAGTCTCTCTGCCTGCCCCAGAACGTTTTTGGGGGGGAGGTGGGCTCCCAGGGAGCCAGGCAGCACAGGCTGCCCCCCGGGATAGCCAACAGGGGACTGGGTATTCACTACACCCGATCGTGCATATGTAATGATCGGGTGCAGTGAATATATGAATATCTAATGAGCGGCTCGGCTCCCGGCCCCCTGCTGGCTGCTCTGTGTAAAAAAAATATATATATATATATATATTTTTTTAAATTAAATATATATTTATGTGCTTACAGCACATGAATAAAAATAGCATGCCCCTCCTCAGAATAAAATTCCTGATTTTTTTACACCAAATGTAAAAAACAAAACACTTTATTTTAAAAGTTCACAATCCACTTCACCATAAAAAGATAGCGATTGCTACTCGGTGAATCATGGCGATAAAAACCTTGAAATGTATTCACCATCTGGTCATTGAATAGGGTGATTCACCGTTTTTAGTCAAAAAAATCGACTTACAGCACGAAAATAGCACAAAATCGCCATGAAACATGGCGAATCAGCCTCATTGAATACTGCCCTTAAACTGGATGATGATCTGCAGCTGGACTCGCTCATTTCTTGATCTTCTGATTCCTGATTTGTGAATGCCACCGCTAGAATACAAATATAAAAAATGCAGGTAAGCTTATCCTCAATGCAGCATCTGTGTTACCTGCCAATAACTTTGAATGCTAAGGTTAATAGTAGTATTCATCCATGCTGAACACTGTTCTTTATTCATTGTTGCTTTGGAGCTTTAAAAGCTTTAGTATATTTTTACAGTAGTGCATTCAGGGTATCATATATCATACTCCGGAGGCTTACTTCCATGGCAGGGAGCATCCAGCAGGGTGCGCATGGCGGCAGGTGTCATTGCAGGCTTGGGCTGGTGGGGTAGCATCTCCGGACAGGGCTGCAGGCGGGGGTCCTGGTGCAGCGATAGCCACCATCTTGCTGAGGCCTGTGTAGGTTCTGGTGCTGGTCACTGGAGGCTGGGAGCTGTTAAAACTCTGGATCCTGCAGGTGTCCTCTTTGCAGTGGGGCGCCATGTTCTCTCTGTGTCCCCGCGCTTTATGTTTTGTCCACTTCCTTATAAGGGATCAGGTTTTCAGCCTCTGTGCTAGTACTTCTTGTTGCTTACCTGTGTTTGGTGCTTCAGTCCTGAGCTCCTGAGTTTAACACTCGCTGCACCTGTCCTAGCTGTCACTTGAGCCTTGCGGCACTGCCTCTGTTCACAGTTCGCCACATGGTCGCTGACCCTGCTTCTGGAGGGTATCCTGGTTCTGACAGTTCTTCCACAAGTGTTCCCATTTCATCTTCAAGCCACAGTTACCAAGTTTTCACAGTATCATTATTCCATCTTCAAGCTACAGAAACTCAAGTCTTTACAGGATTCTCCCCTTGTCTTCTAAGTCTCAATTGCAAAGACTATTTCTCTTCACTCATTAGAGACTCTTTACTTCAGAAGTTTTATACCATTGAAGTATTTTATTTGAATTGTATTTCAGAATTCTTAATTAAAGTCTTTCAAGCATTCTTCAATATTATCAGCCTTTTTCCAGAGTTACATCAGTCACTATTACATGAGTAGACAATGTATTCGACCTCCAAGTTTCCAACCCCCAGTCGTGTCCTCAGCTCCTCTGAACTCACCAGTTCCTCCATCTCGGCCTAGAGTGACATCATATGGCATGCTGAAGTCATCCATTTCTTGGATGATTTTTTTGGAGGATATATGTGTAACATAGTTTTTGTTCCAAGTCCTTGGAGTGGCTAGTGAATATACAAATATAAATGGTCCAGTGTCTTGTTTATCATATCTTGGTATTATGATACTTTAGTGGGTTGCTCTCAATTACCACATGGTACAATTCAGCAAAGAAGAAAAGTTGGTTGTGAGGAAACTTTTATTGCTTCTTGGTTTGTTGGACTTTTTTCATAATAAGGAAGTTCTTTTGCAGGAAAATTGAGAGAACTACTGAGGTAATGCCCAAGGCACATCACAAACAATGCTTATCTAGAGAGAATAAGTACAAGTCAACACCGTGGCTCTTGTTTACAGGGTGTTTATCTGGGAAATAATTTGGCCTGCACTTACAGTAGTCCATAAATTTAAGTTTTAAAAATGCACCTGGGTTTGTGGGCTTAGAAACCTAATTAGAGGGTGCATAGCATGGCAAATCCTAGCTGCATTCCTGACACACAATTGCTTTGATATAGAGAATGGCATTTATTCAATCTGGCTATTCGCCCATCACAGGTGCATGTACAGGAGGGCCAATCTAGACAAGACATAAAACAAGTTCTGACCACACACTGCATTGGACCATACATGCCATACAGAACAGTGATCTATAGAATTGGAGATGCTTTGTATCACTTTTAGTGGATAATGTTTAAATTGCTGGTAATTGGCAATTGCACATGGCCATATACATTCACCTTTAGTATGGCAGATTGAAAAACTATTATAGAAAGTTTGGCATCGTTATCCCTTTCACCATTCACTTGTCCACTTGTTCTCTGATTAAACCATCAATATTATGGTGAACAGAACAACTTGTGAGGTTTTGCTACAATTGAGTTTTGATCCCACTTTGTCACTGACTACAACATCTATTGATATCTTAGCCACCTAGTACAGTTTAAGTGCCTTTTGGTTTTCACCTGGTATTGTTGTAATCTATCGAGCAGCTGTATATCGGGGTAAAACACATTGAATTAAATTAATCCCTGCTCTGCAACAATTACAATCGCAGTATTTTTGACAAAAGGGACATTCAATAAGAGGTGGACGGTCAATGATGATATCATGATAGTGTGAGAGATATACAGTTTTTATTTTATGTAAATCTATATTTTTATATATTTTTAAATGTCTTATGTTTACATTTTATATCCACTGATTGCAATATAATGTGCTCCCTAGGGTTATTCCACTCTTTCTTTTTGTTACCTTTTTAGGTCATTCCAGAATTAACAAAGTTAGCTGTGGTTTCTTAATATACATCCCAAATTTGATAACACTAATACACTATAAATAGCACCCAAGTTTTCTTTGCTTTGTTATCCCTTTCCAGTCTTCCCTGGAAACAAGGATGGACTGGGAGTAGATCTTGGGTCAGAGTTTATTACTGGCAAGGCTAGTAAGCAAAGCATGTGTGCTTTTGTGTGGGCATGTTATATGGAAGGAAGATTATTTGGAATTCAAAGACATTGAAGGGGTGAGCTCACTCTCAAAAATACAAAAATATGGCATAGACAACAGGTGGCCACTTGATACTGATTCATTCTGATGCCTTATAGGCAGTCTCAGGTTTATCTTCTTGTAATTTTGAGGTTGCTTTGTTCCAAAATAATGTTTTAATTACTTTTTTTTAATTGTTCCACATCAACAAGTAGGTGACTTACGGACTTTGAGTCAATATACATTAGGTTGACAGTCAATGGGTAAACAACTATTGGTTTCAACTAGTCTTGGAAAATAGGAAATTTAAACTGTGTTGTCATTGGTTAACAGAGGTGCCACGTCACATTGGGTGTCACCAACCTTTCTCTAGTATTCATTCATTTCTCATTGCACTTCCTTTACCCCATCCTTTCCCTTGAATATCTTTCTGTTTTATTTTATTGTAGTTGTTGTTTTATTTAGTTTATTGCTGTCTGATATTTAAAGAAGACCTATCCATATGATTTATGAAGCATTCTGACATTCTTTTCTCCCTTCTAAAAAAAATACTAACTGCCTTGTACAACTGGATCGGTATTTCGTGTCACCTTACCTTAAGCGCTCCACTTGGCTGAGCTGCCCCGGGGGCCTACTTGGTGTCCTTCACACCAAAAACAATTTGTTAAAAATTACAATAATAGGACGTGTCCAAGCAGACAATGAACAATAATGAATCAAATTAATGTAAATGTAAATAATGAATGATCCAGGGGTATACCTTATCACATAGCCTTGAGGAAGAGCTTTTAAGCTCGAAACACGTCAGCTACTGCAGTGTGATATGGACCCAGCCTCAACGTTCTGGAGCCTAGCAGGGTGCATCCGGAGGCACTATGCACTATTCCGCCTGCGGCTCCACCATCAGGCTTGGGTAAGGGATACCCCTGGATCATTCATTATTTACATTGATATTCATTTTATTCCTTATTGTTCATCAAGCAGTCAGTATTTTCCCTGCACAGAAACATAATAACTCACCCAAATCTAATTCTCTCTGCACATGTTACATCTCCCCCCCCCCCACTGCACTGCATATGGTTGTGTCCATTTGAGAAGGAATTTGCCTCTAAGAGTGAACCAGAATAAGGCCCTGAGCCACCTTGAAAACCTTTGAACAGCTATAATAAGACACTACAAAAATGTTAACTAATGTTATTCATGAACAATAGATGAAATCAAATTGAATGATATAAAAGTATTTTTCATTTAGAGAGTTAAACACAACAAATAACAACATGTAATGTCTAAAATACATGCATCATTAATAAGCCTTAATACTTTTTGCAGAGACTTGCGTGAATCCAATAACAGTTTTCTGGCTTTGTGGCTTTTCAATTTGGAAAACTGGTGAGGGAAGGGAAACCTGCACTGGATCGTTCCCTTTTACTATAGGGCATTAAATCACTGTTAAAAGTGAACAATATTTTCTGTCCTAGAGACAACTCAGTCATGACTGTCCTGGTCACCTCTAAGTAGATATCGTCATGTTGATCCCTCCTGATAATCACCAATAGTTCTTGACAATCCACTTTAAAGTACAAAGCACTTTAATTATTGTAATTATTGGAAACCAGAGGCTGTAACTTATTGTCTCAGTAGAAAAAAATAAAAATATATATATATATATATATATATATACATATATATATATATATATAACAGCAGTATATTAAATATATAACAGTATTTTACAATTATTGTCAAACTATATCCTATGTATATTGATGCAATATTCATTTATTTTTAAATTCTATTTATCACAGGGTTCAATGTAAGTAAGTTTCTGGGATACAAATGAAGATTTTTCAAATCTGTACTGATTCTAAACATACACAAGACATTATACTGACACATTTTATTTCCGATTTATTGGTTTTTAGTTTTCACATCTTTCTGTTTGCTGACAATAGAAAGCAACTGATTCATTACTTCCCATTTCCACAGTTGTTACTTTTCTTGCTTCAGGCCAAGTATTTTTTCTATCTTTCAAAATGTTTTCATTTGACAGCCTGAATTTTTCACTATGCTAGTTAGCTCAATAAGGTTATTCAAAATGAATATTTTATGAATAAACATGCATGGATTCATCAATTGGAGGAGCTTGTGCATTTTAACATAATATACCATTTACTTCATATTGCCGGAAAAATATAAGTCAACTCTTTAACAATTTTAAATGTGTTGAATACAATTTGAATATTATTCAGATCATTATAAGTACACAATACCTAGGAGGATAATAATACAGATATAGATATATATTATATTGTAGAATAAATATTTAGAATTTTTATTATTCATATTTCAACACAAACAAATATCTTAAAAATATGAATTGCAATTTATACATTCAAACAGCGTCGTAGTGAGGGTGGAGCCAGTGAAGCACACGCTCCGGGCACCCCCCCCTCTTCCGCAAATGAGCCGGGAGTAGAGGCGCTCTCCCTGCTGTCCTCTCTCTTCTGTGGCTGCTGCTGCACCTGTCACACTTGCTGACAGGCAGCAGCGCTGACAGCACTTCCCTTCCTGTTCCCTCCCGGCTCCTAAACACCATGGTCAGGCACAGAGGGGAGCCGCAGCAGGGACAGAAAATGGGCGGGGTACATTAATGATGGTATAAAACAATATCTATATGCCTATATGGTAACAGGGGCTAATGGACAGAGGGGTGTGGCTACATGACTGGAGGGGCGGAGCTATACGGGAGCAAGACTGATGGAAAATGAAACAGGAGAGAATCAGCTGCCACCAGCCTGAACTAGGTGAGTAACATGGGAGTGTACTGCAACTGGTGTGGGCATATGTACAGGCAGCACTACTACTGTCAGCAACTGGTATGGGCATATGTACAGGCAGGGCTATTAGTGTCGGCAACTGGTGTGGGCATATGTAAAGGCAGTGCTACTACTGTCAGCAACTAATGTCGGCATACTGTATGTATAGGCAGCACTACTAGTGTCGGCAACTGTTGTGGGCATATCTATAGGCAGCGCTACTACTGGCAGCAACTGGTGTCGGCATATGTACAGGCAGCCACGCTACTACCGTCAGCAACTGGTGTGGGCATTATTTATAGGTAGCACTACTACTGTCAGCTACTGGTGTCGGCATATGTACAGGCAGCCACACTACTACCGTCAGAAACTTGTGTGGGCATTATGTATAGGCACCAATACTACTGTCAGCAACTGGTATGGGCATATGTACAGGCATTGCTAATAGTGGTGGAAACCGGTGTGGGTGTATATCTACAGGCAGCACTACACGTGTCAGCAACTGGTGTGGGCTTATGTACAGGCAGCGCTACTAGTGTCAACAACTGGCGTGGGCATGTGTATAGTCAGCAACTGGTGTGGGCATTATGTATAGGCAGTGCTACACCTGTGGGCAACTGGTGTGGGCATTATGTAAAGGCAGTGCTACTCCTGTGGGAAACTGGTGTGGGCGTTACGTATAAGTTGCGCTACTACTGTCAGAAACTGGTTTGGGCATTACGTGTAAGCAGAGCTACTACTATAATATATATATATATTATATTATAGTACAAACAAAAAGTGGTCAGGAATTGCGCTAGGGATGGTTTTTCAACCAGCAGCACCTCTGGAACGTCTCTCCTGTTAGTAAGAGACAGAAGCAAAATACACAAAGAGGGGGGTGTCCAGAGTGCGCTTGAGAGATACCACTTAGCCACAGAGCTAGACTCAAAGTCCAAATAAATGTGATCCTGGGGTCACTTGTATTCAAACGGAAATGTTCGTAGACTTCACAAAATAAGACCGAAGACCTCGAATGTAAAAACCAATTCTTTTATTGGAAGCCCAACGCGTTTCGTCTACACGACTTCATCAGGGGCAAGGCTAAAACGTGGTAAAAAGAGGGGGTAGATTGGCATATTTCTTGTACAAAATTGGATACAAATACATTCTTTAAACATAGAAGATTCGTACATACCAAAGCCTAATACAGGCTAGGAATCCGGAACATAGGGGCAATATTTGAACAATTTCCAGTTAAAATCTGCAATAATGCGTTTAAACAACCAATCACTTACAATTTCATATAATACATTAAACAAAGGATAAGGAGCAAGCAAATGAACACAAAAATCAATTAAAAACGTACCCAAATAGGCAGAAGCGGATGATAACCGTAATCAGAGGTGACAATCCAAATAGATATTTCTCAAGACCCTTCCTTCTAAGGTCTATATAGAAAGAGCTTTGTGTAGCCTATAAATGGTGGACAATGATCTATCAGTCTTAAAAGAGACCATAAAAAGTTTCATTTTGTAAATAAAGTCTGGGAATGGCCGTACATACCCAATAAATGAAATCCAGAGATTAGGGTCAGACAACCTATAGGTTTGGAGGTCAACCTTTCCGTTCTCAAATAGTTAAAAAGCAGTGGTAAAGTCCTACAAATCAAAATATTGCGCAGTATTAAATTATATTAGTTTTCCCCATCATTTATCAAAGAAAATTAATGGAGGAATGGAGCTAAGGATCACAGGGATCAAAACTGACAAATGTCCCACTATAAGTTTTTTAACCATAGCTTAGTAAATTCCATACAGCAAAAATCATTATTAGACAGAAAATTCAATACAGTCTGCTCGCATAATATTTGCACATTTACATGGAGCAAAAAGTCCTTCCAAGATACAGCAAATAAACATATATGCACCCAAAACGTTTTAGTACTTACCACAATGGAGCAGTGTAGATGCTTACTCCACTATAGCCAGAGTGTAATGAAGGGGCTGACATTGCCTCCTTATAAGGGGGAAGGGTAATTACCCTATATCCGGTTCATAAAAACGAACGCTATTATAAACTTAAAAGGGGGCTTTTAAATCCCATATGAGTAACCAAAAACCTACAGTAGATTCAACCCGGTAAATAGAAATAGATTATACCCATAGAAGAAGCCAGAACGGAGATTTTTACGGTGGTGGAACGCAAGCCATGCGTTCCACCTACGTAGATCCGGAAGCGGAAGTGTGTGTGGTAGCATAATAGACTACATGCCTGTCGTGCTCACCGTGAAATCCAGATTCAGACGTAATCGCGTGTATGGAACGCAGGCTTCCGCTGTCTGCGTTCCAAATGTCCTAAGACCCGGAAATAGCGGTCTTAAGAGAGAAAGAGACGTGCATGGAACGCAGGTTTAAACAATCTGCGTTCCAAATATCCGAAGACCCGGAAGTGGCGGTCTCTAAGGAAAAAACTATGTCTAATCTAGAATATATATAATATAATATGGAACATAAGCAGGGGCTCGCTATATCCCAAAAAAATAGACATCAATGAAGAAAAAAATAATAATAAATAAATAAAATAGGACATAATATAACGGTGGTGCTTATCTAATATAATTAACTTAATTACCTCATTATGGTGAATAATGAATAGTATGTCACTGAGGTACTCCAGTGATCCAGTTCCCTCATTAGGTGACATAACAATTAATACAAAGTGCCTTGGATAAGGGTTCAGACCCTTTCTAGGGGGATAATTAACAGCTAAAGGTGAGCTCCATGTTAATGGAAAATATAAAGGTGGGCTAGATAATAGTGATGGTGCTCCTTGTATACGGGATACATCAGTACAACATAATTAATATTATCAGGGAAAATTTAATAAAGTGGTACCATTATGTAGGCTCAAGAATGTGCAATACTGAGGTGTACATAATTAAATCTACCGTACATATAAATAGTTATATATTAAGTGATAATAATTATTATCCTTCCTTGATATGGACAACAACATACTGCAAAAAGGATAACAATTAGAGTGTATAATCCCTCACTAGGGTGACATAGCAATTAATAATATGGACAATAACATACTACAAAAAGGGTAACAATAAAGTATATATTCCCTCACTAAGGTGACATAACGGTTAATAAAGGTGCTTTTATTAGAGAATAAAGCCCTTTCTAAGGGGATAGATAACCATTATACTAGAAAATATTAAAGTGGACTAAGTGATAGTAAACCCTGTATATGGGGTACAAAAAATATATATATCATAATTAATATTACCAGAAAAATAAAGTACATAAGGTGATACCATTTAGCTAAACTAAAAATGCAATCCTGAAGTCTGTATTAAATCTACCATAAGTATAAAGGTGATAAGTAGATTCAGGCCATTATAATAATAATAATTGTCTTCATTTAGTGTGAACGATAGGATACGGTAAAGAGAAAAACAATTTGGGTGCATATTTACAATAATTTCAGTAAAATCCTTCTCTCAAAAGGGAATTCATAGAATATAATTACATAATGATAATGAAAGACAAAAGCAAGTAGTCTAGACCAAATTAGTATTAGAGCACGTGAATATTACAAAAAAGAGACAATATCAATATTCTCGTTTAACCCCTCTGGAATAAGGGTGTTAAGGGTGTAAATCCAGTAACTTTCTCTTTTTGACAGCTGGAGTTCCCTATCGCCACCCCTTGGGTTAGCTTTAATGTGTTCTAGAACTGTGAACGAAAAGTTACTTTTCTCCACTTTGGAATCATGTTTAGACGCAAAATGTCTTGACAGACTGTGTAGAAGGAATTTGTTTTTTATATTTCGCAAATGTTCCTGGATTCTAATCTTCAGGATTCTTTTTGTCTTTCCTACGTAGGCCAGTCCGCAACCACAAGTGATTCTGTAGACTACGTAATTCGTGAGGCAGGTGCAACTTGACCCCAATTTATAAGTATGATTGGAGGGGAGTTTCCAGCTGAAGGAATTCTTTTCCATGTATTTGCAACACATGCATTTGTTGCATGGAATACATCGGTTAGAAAGACTTAGAAACATATTCTTGGGTGTGGTCGTGTTAGTTGCCCTCAGCCTACTTGGAGCCAAGATATTTTTTAGGTTGTTGGCCTTTCTGAAGATCATTGTCGGTTTCACTGGTAGCGTAGGTCCTAATACTGGGTCTTGGAGCAATATATACCAGTGTTTTTCAAGTATTTTCCTTACTTGGTGGTTCTCCCTGTTAAACTGAGTTATAAATGGACGTGATTTGCTGAAACCCTGGTCATCATTGGGTTTATTTTTCTTTCCCAGTAGGAGACTTGATCTTTCCTTCTCCAATGCTTTGGACCGTGCTTCTTCAATTTTTGTAGGGTGATAACCTCTTTCCAAGAAACGCTCTTCAAGGATGGTGGACTGGGACATGAAGTCTTCCACTCTACTACAATTGCGCCTCAGCCGTAAAAATTGTGCGTATGGCACACTATCCTTCCATCTAGGGAGGTGACAGCTAGTTTGGGGAATGAAGCTATTTGCGTCCACTTCTTTAAAAAAGGTCTTCGTCATAATGGTCTGTCCTACATTACCCTGAAGTATTAGGTCCAGAAAATCAATTTTTAAGGGGTCCATTTTGAACGTAAATTTCAGACCTAGATGGTTGTTCTGAAGATGGTCCACAAATTTCTCAATCTCAGATGGGTCACCGTACCAGATAATAAGCATGTCATCAATGTAGCGTTGGTAAAAAACAATTTTCTGGAAGAATTCAGATAGATATACATATTGCTCCTCCCACACAGCCATGACCAAGTTTGCATAAGAGGGTGCAAACTTCGTACCCATGGCTGTGCCATGTGTTTGCAGGTAATAATTGCCATTAAATTCGAAGTAATTGTGTGTCAAGATGTACTGTATACTTCTAAGAACAAAGTCCGCCATACCTTCTGAGATGGTGGGATCACCAGATAGAATTGTCTTGATTGCTTCCATGCCACCTAGATGGGGAATGGACGAATAAAGCGCCTGCACGTCTATAGTGACCCAGTACATGTTTTCTTGCCAGACGAAATCCTTCAGTTTGGTGAGGACACTTGTTGAGTCTTTGAGGTGGGAGCGGTTCTTCAAGACCAATGGTTGTAGTTTAGAGTCTACAAAATGAGACAGGTTTGAAGAGATGGATTGGATCCCTGCAACAATGGGTCTGCCTGGGGGGGAATTCTTGTTCTTATGAATTTTTGGCAGATGATAGAACAATGGGGTCAATGGGAACTTGATGTATAAGTAATCGAACTCTTTTTTATTGATAATTTGTTCCCTTAGAGCTGTGGACAGGAGCTTTAGTAATTCGTCTTGGAAGCCTTCGGTGGGATTCTCTTTTAGTATTATATACGTGACACCGTCATGTAGAATTCTATTCGCTTCTATGATGTAAGCCTCCTTCGATTGCAGAACCACAGCGCCTCCTTTATCTGCACCTTTTAGGACGATTTCATCATCTTTGCAAAAATTCTTCATAGCTTTCATCTCTTGAGGTTTCAAATTACTATTGTATCGTAGCTTCAATTCTTTCATCTTTTTAAAATCTTCATTAACTGATTCGTAGAATACTTCTACGAAACTACCCCGTGATTCCACAGGATAGAATTTGGATTTAACTGCAAACGGGCTTGGTAACTCATCTGTATGATCCTTCACTATTGGGTTCTTTAAAAAATGCCTTTGTAGGGTCAAATGTCGAATATATTTATTTAGATCAATATATAAATCAAATTTATTCACATGACTATCCGGGGCAAATTTGAAACCTTTTTCTAGTAGTGAGATTTGTGGTGGTTGTAGCTCCCTCTTAGAGAGGTTAACAACCCCTGTTTTGGGAGTTGGGACGACAACAGCCCTCTGCTCCGTTTTGGGCTTTGCTCTTCCTCCTCTTCTTCCTCTTCTTCTCCATGTAGGCTCCTTTTCCTCCCTTGTGGGGAGTCTAGACGTGTGTGGAGTTCCTCTCTTCTGTGAATGAAAGGGCGCGTTGCGCCTCTCTTTTCCTCTAAAAAATGTAGTGAGGTGGTCTTCCGGTTATCAGGTGAGGGAGATCTCAAAACTTCATAGCGGTTTCTGACAGATGGATATCTTTTTCTGAAGTTATTTTGGAATGATGGAATTCTATTCCGATAACTGGTGGTATCTGTTCTAGATCTCTCCGGAAATCTGTCATAATTGCGTCTCGGGGAAACATTTCGATTTGGTCTTCATTCTGTTCTTTGCCATTCATTTTGATTAGATCTTTGGTTGTCGTAGGGGCGTTGCCTATAATTTTGAGCACGGTTTTCAACATATTGGACAGGGTTATAATCAGGTCGTCTGTCCTGGGTGTTCCAAGTTTTATATTCTGGTCTTCTATCTTGATTACCCCAATTATGAACCTGCCCACAAATGTAGTCATTTCTATCTCTTAGAAATTTCTTCTGTTTTTTTATGATTATGTCACTCTCCAGACTCTCTATTTTATGTTGGAGGTCCGCGATGTCCCTTTTGAACTCTTCACTGTTTTCAAACTTTTCTAATGATTTCTCAATTTTCTTCATTTCCTCATCAATTTTTGAGATCTCTCTCTTTCTTTCTGAAATGATGAGGGAGAGTAGTTTCCCAGAGCAGTCATTTAGAATGGTGTTCCAATTTGACATGAAGGTCTCATTGCCTCCTCCCAATGTTGGGATCTTTTGGATTCTCAATCCACGCGGTATTCGGCCAACCTCAAGATATTTTTCGAGGGTCATGATGTCATACCAACCCTTCATTTCCTTTATTGCTAATTTTTCTATGACATTAAGATAACAGTAATAGTCTTCATCGTCCAGTTGAATTGCTTGCTCCTCCTCCTGAAAGATGTTTTTTACTCTCTGCAATCTAATATTGCGATCCTTGAAAATTGGCATGATGGCCGAAGTTTTATCGAATAATATATAATACTATATGATATTAATACTTTGTTTTAATCGAATAGTAGCAGACCTGAACCTCTAACAGTAAGAGCATACAGAGTACAAACAAAAAGTGGTCAGGAATTGCGCTAGGGATGGTTTTTCAACCAGCAGCACCTCTGGAACGTCTCTCCTGTTAGTAAGAGACAGAAGCAAAATACACAAAGAGGGGGGTGTCCAGAGTGCGCTTGAGAGATACCACTTAGCCACAGAGCTAGACTCAAAGTCCAAATAAATGTGATCCTGGGGTCACTTGTATTCAAACGGAAATGTTCGTAGACTTCACAAAATAAGACCGAAGACCTCGAATGTAAAAACCAATTCTTTTATTGGAAGCCCAACGCGTTTCGTCTACACGACTTCATCAGGGGCAAGGCTAAAACGTGGTAAAAAGAGGGGGTAGATTGGCATATTTCTTGTACAAAATTGGATACAAATACATTCTTTAAACATAGAAGATTCGTACATACCAAAGCCTAATACAGGCTAGGAATCCGGAACATAGGGGCAATATTTGAACAATTTCCAGTTAAAATCTGCAATAATGCGTTTAAACAACCAATCACTTACAATTTCATATAATACATTAAACAAAGGATAAGGAGCAAGCAAATGAACACAAAAATCAATTAAAAACGTACCCAAATAGGCAGAAGCGGATGATAACCGTAATCAGAGGTGACAATCCAAATAGATATTTCTCAAGACCCTTCCTTCTAAGGTCTATATAGAAAGAGCTTTGTGTAGCCTATAAATGGTGGACAATGATCTATCAGTCTTAAAAGAGACCATAAAAAGTTTCATTTTGTAAATAAAGTCTGGGAATGGCCGTACATACCCAATAAATGAAATCCAGAGATTAGGGTCAGACAACCTATAGGTTTGGAGGTCAACCTTTCCGTTCTCAAATAGTTAAAAAGCAGTGGTAAAGTCCTACAAATCAAAATATTGCGCAGTATTAAATTATATTAGTTTTCCCCATCATTTATCAAAGAAAATTAATGGAGGAATGGAGCTAAGGATCACAGGGATCAAAACTGACAAATGTCCCACTATAAGTTTTTTAACCATAGCTTAGTAAATTCCATACAGCAAAAATCATTATTAGACAGAAAATTCAATACAGTCTGCTCGCATAATATTTGCACATTTACATGGAGCAAAAAGTCCTTCCAAGATACAGCAAATAAACATATATGCACCCAAAACGTTTTAGTACTTACCACAATGGAGCAGTGTAGATGCTTACTCCACTATAGCCAGAGTGTAATGAAGGGGCTGACATTGCCTCCTTATAAGGGGGAAGGGTAATTACCCTATATCCGGTTCATAAAAACGAACGCTATTATAAACTTAAAAGGGGGCTTTTAAATCCCATATGAGTAACCAAAAACCTACAGTAGATTCAACCCGGTAAATAGAAATAGATTATACCCATAGAAGAAGCCAGAACGGAGATTTTTACGGTGGTGGAACGCAAGCCATGCATTCCACCTACGTAGATCCGGAAGCGGAAGTGTGTGTGGTAGCATAATAGACTACATGCCTGTCGTGCTCACCGTGAAATCCAGATTCAGACGTAATCGCGTGTATGGAACGCAGGCTTCCGCTGTCTGCGTTCCAAATGTCCTAAGACCCGGAAATAGCGGTCTTAAGAGAGAAAGAGACGTGCATGGAACGCAGGTTTAAATAATCTGCGTTCCAAATATCCGAAGACCCGGAAGTGGCGGTCTCTAAGGAAAAAACTAATCTAGTATATATATAATATAATATGGAACATAAGCAGGGGCTCGCTATATCCCAAAAAAAATAGACATCAATGAAGAAAAAAATAATAATAAATAAATAAATAAATAAAATAGGACATAATATAACGGTGGTGCTTATCTAATATAATTAACTTAATTACCTCATTATGGTGAATAATGAATAGTATGTCACTGAGGTACTCCAGTGATCCAGTTCCCTCATTAGGTGACATAACAATTAATACAAAGTGCCTTGGATAAGGGTTCAGACCCTTTCTAGGGGGATAATTAACAGCTAAAGGTGAGCTCCATGTTAATGGAAAATATAAAGGTGGGCTAGATAATAGTGATGGTGCTCCTTGTATACGGGATACATCAGTACAACATAATTAATATTATCAGGGAAAATTTAATAAAGTGGTACCATTATGTAGGCTCAAGAATGTGCAATACTGAGGTGTACATAATTAAATCTACCGTACATATAAATAGTTATATATTAAGTGATAATAATTATTATCCTTCCTTGATATGGACAACAACATACTGCAAAAAGGATAACAATTAGAGTGTATAATCCCTCACTAGGGTGACATAGCAATTAATAATATGGACAATAACATACTACAAAAAGGGTAACAATAAAGTATATATTCCCTCACTAAGGTGACATAACGGTTAATAAAGGTGCTTTTATTAGAGAATAAAGCCCTTTCTAAGGGGATAGATAACCATTATACTAGAAAATATTAAAGTGGACTAAGTGATAGTAAACCCTGTATATGGGGTACAAAAAATATATATATCATAATTAATATTACCAGAAAAATAAAGTACATAAGGTGATACCATTTAGCTAAACTAAAAATGCAATCCTAAAGTCTGTATTAAATCTACCATAAGTATAAAGGTGATAAGTAGATTCAGGCCATTATAATAATAATAATTGTCTTCATTTAGTGTGAACGATAGGATACGGTAAAGAGAAAAACAATTTGGGTGCATATTTACAATAATTTCAGTAAAATCCTTCTCTCAAAAGGGAATTCATAGAATATAATTACATAATGATAATGAAAGACAAAAGCAAGTAGTCTAGACCAAATTAGTATTAGAGCACGTGAATATTACAAAAAAGAGACAATATCAATATTCTCGTTTAACCCCTCTGGAATAAGGGTGTTAAGGGTGTAAATCCAGTAACTTTCTCTTTTTGACAGCTGGAGTTCCCTATCGCCACCCCTTGGGTTAGCTTTAATGTGTTCTAGAACTGTGAACGAAAAGTTACTTTTCTCCACTTTGGAATCATGTTTAGACGCAAAATGTCTTGACAGACTGTGTAGAAGGAATTTGTTTTTTATATTTCGCAAATGTTCCTGGATTCTAATCTTCAGGATTCTTTTTGTCTTTCCTACGTAGGCCAGTCCGCAACCACAAGTGATTCTGTAGACTACGTAATTCGTGAGGCAGGTGCAACTTGACCCCAATTTATAAGTATGATTGGAGGGGAGTTTCCAGCTGAAGGAATTCTTTTCCATGTATTTGCAACACATGCATTTGTTGCATGGAATACATCGGTTAGAAAGACTTAGAAACATATTCTTGGGTGTGGTCGTGTTAGTTGCCCTCAGCCTACTTGGAGCCAAGATATTTTTTAGTTTGTTGGCCTTTCTGAAGATCATTGTCGGTTTCACTGGTAGCGTAGGTCCTAATACTGGGTCTTGGAGCAATATATACCAGTGTTTTTCAAGTATTTTCCTTACTTGGTGGTTCTCCCTGTTAAACTGAGTTATAAATGGACGTGATTTGCTGAAACCCTGGTCATCATTGGGTTTATTTTTCTTTCCCAGTAGGAGACTTGATCTTTCCTTCTCCAATGCTTTGGACCGTGCTTCTTCAATTTTTGTAGGGTGATATCCTCTTTCCAAGAAACGCTCTTCAAGGATGGTGGACTGGGACATGAAGTCTTCCACTCTACTACAATTGCGCCTCAGCCGTAAAAATTGTGCGTATGGCACACTATCCTTCCATCTAGGGAGGTGACAGCTAGTTTGGGGAATGAAGCTATTTGCGTCCACTTCTTTAAAAAAGGTCTTCGTCATAATGGTCTGTCCTACATTACCCTGAAGTATTAGGTCCAGAAAATCAATTTTTAAGGGGTCCATTTTGAACGTAAATTTCAGACCTAGATGGTTGTTCTGAAGATGGTCCACAAATTTCTCAATCTCAGATGGGTCACCGTACCAGATAATAAGCATGTCATCAATGTAGCGTTGGTAAAAAACAATTTTCTGGAAGAATTCAGATAGATATACATATTGCTCCTCCCACACAGCCATGACCAAGTTTGCATAAGAGGGTGCAAACTTCGTACCCATGGCTGTGCCATGTGTTTGCAGGTAATAATTGCCATTAAATTCGAAGTAATTGTGTGTCAAGATGTACTGTATACTTCTAAGAACAAAGTCCGCCATACCTTCTGAGATGGTGGGATCACCAGATAGAATTGTCTTGATTGCTTCCATGCCACCTAGATGGGGAATGGACGAATAAAGCGCCTGCACGTCTATAGTGACCCAGTACATGTTTTCTTGCCAGACGAAATCCTTCAGTTTGGTGAGGACACTTGTTGAGTCTTTGAGGTGGGAGCGGTTCTTCAAGACCAATGGTTGTAGTTTAGAGTCTACAAAATGAGACAGGTTTGAAGAGATGGATTGGATCCCTGCAACAATGGGTCTGCCTGGGGGGGAATTCTTGTTCTTATGAATTTTTGGCAGATGATAGAACAATGGGGTCAATGGGAACTTGATGTATAAGTAATCGAACTCTTTTTTATTGATAATTTGTTCCCTTAGAGCTGTGGACAGGAGCTTTAGTAATTCGTCTTGGAAGCCTTCGGTGGGATTCTCTTTTAGTATTATATACGTGACACCGTCATGTAGAATTCTATTCGCTTCTATGATGTAAGCCTCCTTCGATTGCAGAACCACAGCGCCTCCTTTATCTGCACCTTTTAGGACGATTTCATCATCTTTGCAAAAATTCTTCATAGCTTTCATCTCTTGAGGTTTCAAATTACTATTGTATCGTAGCTTCAATTCTTTCATCTTTTTAAAATCTTCATTAACTGATTCGTAGAATACTTCTACGAAACTACCCCGTGATTCCACAGGATAGAATTTGGATTTAACTGCAAACGGGCTTGGTAACTCATCTGTATGATCCTTCACTATTGGGTTCTTTAAAAAATGCCTTTGTAGGGTCAAATGTCGAATATATTTATTTAGATCAATATATAAATCAAATTTATTCACATGACTATCCGGGGCAAATTTGAAACCTTTTTCTAGTAGTGAGATTTGTGGTGGTTGTAGCTCCCTCTTAGAGAGGTTAACAACCCCTGTTTTGGGAGTTGGGACGACAACAGCCCTCTGCTCCGTTTTGGGCTTTGCTCTTCCTCCTCTCCAAAGCCCAAAACGGAGCAGAGGGCTGTTGTCGTCCCAACTCCCAAAACAGGGGTTGTTAACCTCTCTAAGAGGGAGCTACAACCACCACAAATCTCACTACTAGAAAAAGGTTTCAAATTTGCCCCGGATAGTCATGTGAATAAATTTGATTTATATATTGATCTAAATAAATATATTCGACATTTGACCCTACAAAGGCATTTTTTAAAGAACCCAATAGTGAAGGATCATACAGATGAGTTACCAAGCCCGTTTGCAGTTAAATCCAAATTCTATCCTGTGGAATCACGGGGTAGTTTCGTAGAAGTATTCTACGAATCAGTTAATGAAGATTTTAAAAAGATGAAAGAATTGAAGCTACGATACAATAGTAATTTGAAACCTCAAGAGATGAAAGCTATGAAGAATTTTTGCAAAGATGATGAAATCGTCCTAAAAGGTGCAGATAAAGGAGGCGCTGTGGTTCTGCAATCGAAGGAGGCTTACATCATAGAAGCGAATAGAATTCTACATGATGGTGTCACGTATATAATACTAAAAGAGAATCCCACCGAAGGCTTCCAAGACGAATTACTAAAGCTCCTGTCCACAGCTCTAAGGGAACAAATTATCAATAAAAAAGAGTTCGATTACTTATACATCAAGTTCCCATTGACCCCATTGTTCTATCATCTGCCAAAAATTCATAAGAACAAGAATTCCCCCCCAGGCAGACCCATTGTTGCAGGGATCCAATCCATCTCTTCAAACCTGTCTCATTTTGTAGACTCTAAACTACAACCATTGGTCTTGAAGAACCGCTCCCACCTCAAAGACTCAACAAGTGTCCTCACCAAACTGAAGGATTTCGTCTGGCAAGAAAACATGTACTGGGTCACTATAGACGTGCAGGCGCTTTATTCGTCCATTCCCCATCTAGGTGGCATGGAAGCAATCAAGACAATTCTATCTGGTGATCCCACCATCTCAGAAGGTATGGCGGACTTTGTTCTTAGAAGTATACAGTACATCTTGACACACAATTACTTCGAATTTAATGGCAATTATTACCTGCAAACACATGCCACAGCCATGGGTACGAAGTTTGCACCCTCTTATGCAAACTTGGTCATGGCTGTGTGGGAGGAGCAATATGTATATCTATCTGAATTCTTCCAGAAAATTGTTTTTTACCAACGCTACATTGATGACATGCTTATTATCTGGTACGGTGACCCATCTGAGATTGAGAAATTTGTGGACCATCTTCAGAACAACCATCTAGGTCTGAAATTTACGTTCAAAATGGACCCCTTAAAAATTGATTTTCTGGACCTAATACTTCAGGGTAATGTAGGACAGACCATTATGACGAAGACCTTTTTTAAAGAAGTGGACGCAAATAGCTTCATTCCCCAAACTAGCTGTCACCTCCCTAGATGGAAGGATAGTGTGCCATACGCACAATTTTTACGGCTGAGGCGCAATTGTAGTAGAGTGGAAGACTTCATGTCCCAGTCCACCATCCTTGAAGAGCGTTTCTTGGAAAGAGGATATCACCCTACAAAAATTGAAGAAGCACGGTCCAAAGCATTGGAGAAGGAAAGATCAAGTCTCCTACTGGGAAAGAAAAATAAACCCAATGATGACCAGGGTTTCAGCAAATCACGTCCATTTATAACTCAGTTTAACAGGGAGAACCACCAAGTAAGGAAAATACTTGAAAAACACTGGTATATATTGCTCCAAGACCCAGTATTAGGACCTACGCTACCAGTGAAACCGACAATGATCTTCAGAAAGGCCAACAACCTAAAAAATATCTTGGCTCCAAGTAGGCTGAGGGCAACTAACACGACCACACCCAAGAATATGTTTCTAAGTCTTTCTAACCGATGTATTCCATGCAACAAATGCATGTGTTGCAAATACATGGAAAAGAATTCCTTCAGCTGGAAACTCCCCTCCAATCATACTTATAAATTGGGGTCAAGTTGCACCTGCCTCACGAATTACGTAGTCTACAGAATCACTTGTGGTTGCGGACTGGCCTACGTAGGAAAGACAAAAAGAATCCTGAAGATTAGAATCCAGGAACATTTGCGAAATATAAAAAACAAATTCCTTCTACACAGTCTGTCAAGACATTTTGCGTCTAAACATGATTCCAAAGTGGAGAAAAGTAACTTTTCGTTCACAGTTCTAGAACACATTAAAGCTAACCCAAGGGGTGGCGATAGGGAACTCCAGCTGTCAAAAAGAGAAAGTTACTGGATTTACACCCTTAACACCCTTATTCCAGAGGGGTTAAACGAGAATATTGATATTGTCTCTTTTTTGTAATATTCACGTGCTCTAATACTAATTTGGTCTAGACTACTTGCTTTTGTCTTTCATTATCATTATGTAATTATATTCTATGAATTCCCTTTTGAGAGAAGGATTTTACTGAAATTATTGTAAATATGCACCCAAATTGTTTTTCTCTTTACCGTATCCTATCGTTCACACTAAATGAAGACAATTATTATTATTATAATGGCCTGAATCTACTTATCACCTTTATACTTATGGTAGATTTAATACAGACTTCAGGATTGCATTTTTAGTTTAGCTAAATGGTATCACCTTATGTACTTTATTTTTCTGGTAATATTAATTATGATATATATATTTTTTGTACCCCATATACAGGGTTTACTATCACTTAGTCCACTTTAATATTTTCTAGTATAATGGTTATCTATCCCCTTAGAAAGGGCTTTATTCTCTAATAAAAGCACCTTTATTAACCGTTATGTCACCTTAGTGAGGGAATATATACTTTATTGTTACCCTTTTTGTAGTATGTTATTGTCCATATTATTAATTGCTATGTCACCCTAGTGAGGGATTATACACTCTAATTGTTATCCTTTTTGCAGTATGTTGTTGTCCATATCAAGGAAGGATAATAATTATTATCACTTAATATATAACTATTTATATGTACGGTAGATTTAATTATGTACACCTCAGTATTGCACATTCTTGAGCCTACATAATGGTACCACTTTATTAAATTTTCCCTGATAATATTAATTATGTTGTACTGATGTATCCCGTATACAAGGAGCACCATCACTATTATCTAGCCCACCTTTATATTTTCCATTAACATGGAGCTCACCTTTAGCTGTTAATTATCCCCCTAGAAAGGGTCTGAACCCTTATCCAAGGCACTTTGTATTAATTGTTATGTCACCTAATGAGGGAACTGGATCACTGGAGTACCTCAGTGACATACTATTCATTATTCACCATAATGAGGTAATTAAGTTAATTATATTAGATAAGCACCACCGTTATATTATGTCCTATTTTATTTATTTATTTATTTATTATTATTTTTTTCTTCATTGAGGTCTATTTTTTTTGGGATATAGCGAGCCCCTGCTTATGTTCCATATTATATTATATATATACTAGATTAGACATAGTTTTTTCCTTAGAGACCGCCACTTCCGGGTCTTCGGATATTTGGAACGCAGATTGTTTAAACCTGCGTTCCATGCACGTCTCTTTCTCTCTTAAGACCGCTATTTCCGGGTCTTAGGACATTTGGAACGCAGACAGCGGAAGCCTGCGTTCCATACACGCGATTACGTCTGAATCTGGATTTCACGGTGAGCACGACAGGCATGTAGTCTATTATGCTACCACACACACTTCCGCTTCCGGATCTACGTAGGTGGAACGCATGGCTTGCGTTCCACCACCGTAAAAATCTCCGTTCTGGCTTCTTCTATGGGTATAATCTATTTCTATTTACCGGGTTGAATCTACTGTAGGTTTTTGGTTACTCATATGGGATTTAAAAGCCCCCTTTTAAGTTTATAATAGCGTTCGTTTTTATGAACCGGATATAGGGTAATTACCCTTCCCCCTTATAAGGAGGCAATGTCAGCCCCTTCATTACACTCTGGCTATAGTGGAGTAAGCATCTACACTGCTCCATTGTGGTAAGTACTAAAACGTTTTGGGTGCATATATGTTTATTTGCTGTATCTTGGAAGGACTTTTTGCTCCATGTAAATGTGCAAATATTATGCGAGCAGACTGTATTGAATTTTCTGTCTAATAATGATTTTTGCTGTATGGAATTTACTAAGCTATGGTTAAAAAACTTATAGTGGGACATTTGTCAGTTTTGATCCCTGTGATCCTTAGCTCCATTCCTCCATTAATTTTCTTTGATAAATGATGGGGAAAACTAATATAATTTAATACTGCGCAATATTTTGATTTGTAGGACTTTACCACTGCTTTTTAACTATTTGAGAACGGAAAGGTTGACCTCCAAACCTATAGGTTGTCTGACCCTAATCTCTGGATTTCATTTATTGGGTATGTACGGCCATTCCCAGACTTTATTTACAAAATGAAACTTTTTATGGTCTCTTTTAAGACTGATAGATCATTGTCCACCATTTATAGGCTACACAAAGCTCTTTCTATATAGACCTTAGAAGGAAGGGTCTTGAGAAATATCTATTTGGATTGTCACCTCTGATTACGGTTATCATCCGCTTCTGCCTATTTGGGTACGTTTTTAATTGATTTTTGTGTTCATTTGCTTGCTCCTTATCCTTTGTTTAATGTATTATATGAAATTGTAAGTGATTGGTTGTTTAAACGCATTATTGCAGATTTTAACTGGAAATTGTTCAAATATTGCCCCTATGTTCCGGATTCCTAGCCTGTATTAGGCTTTGGTATGTACGAATCTTCTATGTTTAAAGAATGTATTTGTATCCAATTTTGTACAAGAAATATGCCAATCTACCCCCTCTTTTTACCACGTTTTAGCCTTGCCCCTGATGAAGTCGTGTAGACGAAACGCGTTGGGCTTCCAATAAAAGAATTGGTTTTTACATTCGAGGTCTTCGGTCTTATTTTGTGAAGTCTACGAACATTTCCGTTTGAATACAAGTGACCCCAGGATCACATTTATTTGGACTTTGAGTCTAGCTCTGTGGCTAAGTGGTATCTCTCAAGCGCACTCTGGACACCCCCCTCTTTGTGTATTTTGCTTCTGTCTCTTACTAACAGGAGAGACGTTCCAGAGGTGCTGCTGGTTGAAAAACCATCCCTAGCGCAATTCCTGACCACTTTTTGTTTGTACTCTGTATGCTCTTACTGTTAGAGGTTCAGGTCTGCTGCTATTCTATTAAAACAAAGTATTAATATCATATAGTATTATATATTATTCGATAAAACTTCGGCCATCATGCCAATTTTCAAGGATCGCAATATTAGATTGCAGAGAGTAAAAAACATCTTTCAGGAGGAGGAGCAAGCAATTCAACTGGACGATGAAGACTATTACTGTTATCTTAATGTCATAGAAAAATTAGCAATAAAGGAAATGAAGGGTTGGTATGACATCATGACCCTCGAAAAATATCTTGAGGTTGGCCGAATACCGCGTGGATTGAGAATCCAAAAGATCCCAACATTGGGAGGAGGCAATGAGACCTTCATGTCAAATTGGAACACCATTCTAAATGACTGCTCTGGGAAACTACTCTCCCTCATCATTTCAGAAAGAAAGAGAGAGATCTCAAAAATTGATGAGGAAATGAAGAAAATTGAGAAATCATTAGAAAAGTTTGAAAACAGTGAAGAGTTCAAAAGGGACATCGCGGACCTCCAACATAAAATAGAGAGTCTGGAGAGTGACATAATCATAAAAAAACAGAAGAAATTTCTAAGAGATAGAAATGACTACATTTGTGGGCAGGTTCATAATTGGGGTAATCAAGATAGAAGACCAGAATATAAAACTTGGAACACCCAGGACAGACGACCTGATTATAACCCTGTCCAATATGTTGAAAACCGTGCTCAAAATTATAGGCAACGCCCCTACGACAACCAAAGATCTAATCAAAATGAATGGCAAAGAACAGAACGAAGACCAAATCGAAATGTTTCCCCGAGACGCAATTATGACAGATTTCCGGAGAGATCTAGAACAGATACCACCAGTTATCGGAATAGAATTCCATCATTCCAAAATAACTTCAGAAAAAAGATATCCATCTGTCAGAAACCGCTATGAAGTTTTGAGATCTCCCTCACCTGATAACCGGAAGACCACCTCACTACATTTTTTAGAGGAAAAGAGAGGCGCAACGCGCCCTTTCATTCACAGAAGAGAGGAACTCCACACACGTCTAGACTCCCCACAAGGGAGGAAAAGGAGCCTACATGGAGAAGAAGAGGAAGAAGAGGAGGAAGAGCAAAGCCCAAAACGGAGCAGAGGGCTGTTGTCGTCCCAACTCCCAAAACAGGGGTTGTTAACCTCTCTAAGAGGGAGCTACAACCACCACAAATCTCACTACTAGAAAAAGGTTTCAAATTTGCCCCGGATAGTCATGTGAATAAATTTGATTTATATATTGATCTAAATAAATATATTCGACATTTGACCCTACAAAGGCATTTTTTAAAGAACCCAATAGTGAAGGATCATACAGATGAGTTACCAAGCCCGTTTGCAGTTAAATCCAAATTCTATCCTGTGGAATCACGGGGTAGTTTCGTAGAAGTATTCTACGAATCAGTTAATGAAGATTTTAAAAAGATGAAAGAATTGAAGCTACGATACAATAGTAATTTGAAACCTCAAGAGATGAAAGCTATGAAGAATTTTTGCAAAGATGATGAAATCGTCCTAAAAGGTGCAGATAAAGGAGGCGCTGTGGTTCTGCAATCGAAGGAGGCTTACATCATAGAAGCGAATAGAATTCTACATGACGGTGTCACGTATATAATACTAAAAGAGAATCCCACCGAAGGCTTCCAAGACGAATTACTAAAGCTCCTGTCCACAGCTCTAAGGGAACAAATTATCAATAAAAAAGAGTTCGATTACTTATACATCAAGTTCCCATTGACCCCATTGTTCTATCATCTGCCAAAAATTCATAAGAACAAGAATTCCCCCCCAGGCAGACCCATTGTTGCAGGGATCCAATCCATCTCTTCAAACCTGTCTCATTTTGTAGACTCTAAACTACAACCATTGGTCTTGAAGAACCGCTCCCACCTCAAAGACTCAACAAGTGTCCTCACCAAACTGAAGGATTTCGTCTGGCAAGAAAACATGTACTGGGTCACTATAGACGTGCAGGCGCTTTATTCGTCCATTCCCCATCTAGGTGGCATGGAAGCAATCAAGACAATTCTATCTGGTGATCCCACCATCTCAGAAGGTATGGCGGACTTTGTTCTTAGAAGTATACAGTACATCTTGACACACAATTACTTCGAATTTAATGGCAATTATTACCTGCAAACACATGGCACAGCCATGGGTACGAAGTTTGCACCCTCTTATGCAAACTTGGTCATGGCTGTGTGGGAGGAGCAATATGTATATCTATCTGAATTCTTCCAGAAAATTGTTTTTTACCAACGCTACATTGATGACATGCTTATTATCTGGTACGGTGACCCATCTGAGATTGAGAAATTTGTGGACCATCTTCAGAACAACCATCTAGGTCTGAAATTTACGTTCAAAATGGACCCCTTAAAAATTGATTTTCTGGACCTAATACTTCAGGGTAATGTAGGACAGACCATTATGACGAAGACCTTTTTTAAAGAAGTGGACGCAAATAGCTTCATTCCCCAAACTAGCTGTCACCTCCCTAGATGGAAGGATAGTGTGCCATACGCACAATTTTTACGGCTGAGGCGCAATTGTAGTAGAGTGGAAGACTTCATGTCCCAGTCCACCATCCTTGAAGAGCGTTTCTTGGAAAGAGGATATCACCCTACAAAAATTGAAGAAGCACGGTCCAAAGCATTGGAGAAGGAAAGATCAAGTCTCCTACTGGGAAAGAAAAATAAACCCAATGATGACCAGGGTTTCAGCAAATCACGTCCATTTATAACTCAGTTTAACAGGGAGAACCACCAAGTAAGGAAAATACTTGAAAAACACTGGTATATATTGCTCCAAGACCCAGTATTAGGACCTACGCTACCAGTGAAACCGACAATGATCTTCAGAAAGGCCAACAACCTAAAAAATATCTTGGCTCCAAGTAGGCTGAGGGCAACTAACACGACCACACCCAAGAATATGTTTCTAAGTCTTTCTAACCGATGTATTCCATGCAACAAATGCATGTGTTGCAAATACATGGAAAAGAATTCCTTCAGCTGGAAACTCCCCTCCAATCATACTTATAAATTGGGGTCAAGTTGCACCTGCCTCACGAATTACGTAGTCTACAGAATCACTTGTGGTTGCGGACTGGCCTACGTAGGAAAGACAAAAAGAATCCTGAAGATTAGAATCCAGGAACATTTGCGAAATATAAAAAACAAATTCCTTCTACACAGTCTGTCAAGACATTTTGCGTCTAAACATGATTCCAAAGTGGAGAAAAGTAACTTTTCGTTCACAGTTCTAGAACACATTAAAGCTAACCCAAGGGGTGGCGATAGGGAACTCCAGCTGTCAAAAAGAGAAAGTTACTGGATTTACACCCTTAACACCCTTATTCCAGAGGGGTTAAACGAGAATATTGATATTGTCTCTTTTTTGTAATATTCACGTGCTCTAATACTAATTTGGTCTAGACTACTTGCTTTTGTCTTTCATTATCATTATGTAATTATATTCTATGAATTCCCTTTTGAGAGAAGGATTTTACTGAAATTATTGTAAATATGCACCCAAATTGTTTTTCTCTTTACCGTATCCTATCGTTCACACTAAATGAAGACAATTATTATTATTATAATGGCCTGAATCTACTTATCACCTTTATACTTATGGTAGATTTAATACAGACTTTAGGATTGCATTTTTAGTTTAGCTAAATGGTATCACCTTATGTACTTTATTTTTCTGGTAATATTAATTATGATATATATATTTTTTGTACCCCATATACAGGGTTTACTATCACTTAGTCCACTTTAATATTTTCTAGTATAATGGTTATCTATCCCCTTAGAAAGGGCTTTATTCTCTAATAAAAGCACCTTTATTAACCGTTATGTTACCTTAGTGAGGGAATATATACTTTATTGTTACCCTTTTTGTAGTATGTTATTGTCCATATCAAGGAAGGATAATAATTATTATCACTTAATATATAACTATTTATATGTACGGTAGATTTAATTATGTACACCTCAGTATTGCACATTCTTGAGCCTACATAATGGTACCACTTTATTAAATTTTCCCTGATAATATTAATTATGTTGTACTGATGTATCCCGTATACAAGGAGCACCATCACTATTATCTAGCCCACCTTTATATTTTCCATTAACATGGAGCTCACCTTTAGCTGTTAATTATCCCCCTAGAAAGGGTCTGAACCCTTATCCAAGGCACTTTGTATTAATTGATATGTCACCTAATGAGGGAACTGGATCACTGGAGTACCTCAGTGACATACTATTCATTATTCACCATAATGAGGTAATTAAGTTAATTATATTAGATAAGCACCACCGTTATATTATGTCCTATTTTATTTATTTATTTATTTATTATTATTTTTTTCTTCATTGATGTCTATTTTTTTTGGGATATAGCGAGCCCCTGCTTATGTTCCATATTATATTATATATATACTAGATTAGACATAGTTTTTTCCTTAGAGACCGCCACTTCCGGGTCTTCGGATATTTGGAACGCAGATTGTTTAAACCTGCGTTCCATGCACGTCTCTTTCTCTCTTAAGACCGCTATTTCCGGGTCTTAGGACATTTGGAACGCAGACAGCGGAAGCCTGCGTTCCATACACGCGATTACGTCTGAATCTGGATTTCACGGTGAGCACGACAGGCATGTAGTCTATTATGCTACCACACACACTTCCGCTTCCGGATCTACGTAGGTGGAACGCATGGCTTGCGTTCCACCACCGTAAAAATCTCCGTTCTGGCTTCTTCTATGGGTATAATCTATTTCTATTTACCGGGTTGAATCTACTGTAGGTTTTTGGTTACTCATATGGGATTTAAAAGCCCCCTTTTAAGTTTATAATAGCGTTCGTTTTTATGAACCGGATATAGGGTAATTACCCTTCCCCCTTATAAGGAGGCAATGTCAGCCCCTTCATTACACTCTGGCTATAGTGGAGTAAGCATCTACACTGCTCCATTGTGGTAAGTACTAAAACGTTTTGGGTGCATATATGTTTATTTGCTGTATCTTGGAAGGACTTTTTGCTCCATGTAAATGTGCAAATATTATGCGAGCAGACTGTATTGAATTTTCTGTCTAATAATGATTTTTGCTGTATGGAATTTACTAAGCTATGGTTAAAAAACTTATAGTGGGACATTTGTCAGTTTTGATCCCTGTGATCCTTAGCTCCATTCCTCCATTAATTTTCTTTGATAAATGATGGGGAAAACTAATATAATTTAATACTGCGCAATATTTTGATTTGTAGGACTTTACCACTGCTTTTTAACTATTTGAGAACGGAAAGGTTGACCTCCAAACCTATAGGTTGTCTGACCCTAATCTCTGGATTTCATTTATTGGGTATGTACGGCCATTCCCAGACTTTATTTACAAAATGAAACTTTTTATGGTCTCTTTTAAGACTGATAGATCATTGTCCACCATTTATAGGCTACACAAAGCTCTTTCTATATAGACCTTAGAAGGAAGGGTCTTGAGAAATATCTATTTGGATTGTCACCTCTGATTACGGTTATCATCCGCTTCTGCCTATTTGGGTACGTTTTTAATTGATTTTTGTGTTCATTTGCTTGCTCCTTATCCTTTGTTTAATGTATTATATGAAATTGTAAGTGATTGGTTGTTTAAACGCATTATTGCAGATTTTAACTGGAAATTGTTCAAATATTGCCCCTATGTTCCGGATTCCTAGCCTGTATTAGGCTTTGGTATGTACGAATCTTCTATGTTTAAAGAATGTATTTGTATCCAATTTTGTACAAGAAATATGCCAATCTACCCCCTCTTTTTACCACGTTTTAGCCTTGCCCCTGATGAAGTCGTGTAGACGAAACGCGTTGGGCTTCCAATAAAAGAATTGGTTTTTACATTCGAGGTCTTCGGTCTTATTTTGTGAAGTCTACGAACATTTCCGTTTGAATACAAGTGACCAGGATCACATTTATTTGGACTTTGAGTCTAGCTCTGTGGCTAAGTGGTATCTCTCAAGCGCACTCTGGACACCCCCCTCTTTGTATATATTATATTATATAGGTTTGGTGGATGGGGGGGGGGGGCGGTGCCCAAAACATGCCCTTGCTCCGGGCCAGAGTACACTGACATCTCTGGATCTCCATGTTTTCCAGCAGTTGAAGGAAGTAACTGGCAACCAGGATGCAAGCAGGATAGCACAGAGTTAGCCATCCATATGGAGGGGGGGGGGGGAGTAAGTGACCCAGGGATCCCAGCTTTTCTCCCCTCCTCCCCATACACAGCAGGCTAGATGGATGTGTTTGCAGTGGTGATTTTCTTTTCCCTAAGAACTGTATTTGAGGCACGTGGCTAGGGGTGACACTCAGTATGCTCACTTGTATTGTAACTGGTGAAGGAGGGGGCAATGGTCTGTAAATTGTGGTGGAGGGTGAGGCTGCTGCTGCGTTGACTGTTAGGCAGTCCCAACTTGAAGGGGGCAGTGACATGTTGGGGGGAGGGGCGTTGTCTTATACTGTGCCTAGGAGTGACCTGATCCGTAAATTTGCCCCTTTTGGGTCCTATGATTACCTGTTATCTTATGAGAGAATTTTGGACTAAAGATAGATATACCGAGTACTCAGGTGTCCTGTCCTAGTGTGTAATTAGTACAGAGGTTGCTGCTATTCTTGTATGTGACAAGATAGATTACATATTTTATTTTTCTATGTGTATAAAATACCGGTGGTTTCACGCAAAAGGATGTGTGTGCATACACATCCATTTGAATGCAGCCGTAAGGGCGAAAAATCATTCAATAGTCGTCGGCCATCGAATTATATGTATATTCATTAATGATGGTCATACTGCTGCCACAGCATGACCGTCCATTCCCCCGACATTGCTCCCCCCCCAACATCGGCATGTTTATATGCACTTGCCAATGCTGGCACCCCACTCGTTTGGTGTGTATGGGGCTTTAGATTTGGGTGAGATGTGAAAATATGGCAAAAAAGAGACGTGGCTTCACTCAAATGGACGGGATATGGTCATTTGGTTCCCAGCATGATGGTTGACAGTCATTAGGTCGACACCATTAGGTCAACATGCATTTAGAGCAACTTGAGTCTAGGTGGACATTCAGGAAGTTAGTAGTAGTAGTAGTAGTAGTAGTAGTACGTTTATTTATAAGGCACCGCAAAGTGTCCGCAGCGCCGTACATAGCAAACAAAAAACAAATGACAAGGTAACATACAGGGTGTGTTGAAAAATACAGTATAAATAAGGGTATAGCTGGTAGAAATAAAATCAGCATCAGTTCAGAAGTAGGTGTCAAAATTGTTGAGGAGACTGAAGATGAAGTAGAGGAAGGGAAGAACAGGACAGGAGCACAGGTGAGGTAAAGAGTAAGGGTGAGTACGTGAGGCAGGAGGACCCTACTCATAAGAGTTAACATACTAAAAATAGGTGGGTGGACGAACGAAAAACAACAGGATAAGTAGGAACGGAGGGGAACGGAGGCAGGATAGGAGGATCAAAAGAGATTAGGAGGAGGGATAGGCTAGTCGAAAAAAGTTGGTTTTGAGGGAGCGCTTGAAGGAGGTAAGGGAATCAGAAAGCCTGATGGGTGGCGGGAGGTTGTTCCAGTGCAGGGGGGCAGCGCGAGAGAAGTCTTGGACATGGGAGTGGGATGAGGTGATTAGGTGAGAGGTCAGTCGGCAGTCAGTGATGGAGTGAAGAGGACGGGAGGGAGTGTGGATATAGGTCAACATTAGTCTAGATCAACATGGGTTAGGTCGACAGGGCCATTAGGTCGACAGGGTCATTAGGTCAACAGGGTCATTAGGTCGACAGTCAAAAGGTCGATATGGGGTTTTTTCATGCCCTACCATCCACTAGGGCACGATAGGAGAACGCATGGCGAGCGCAGTGAGCCATGCGAGGGGACGGGGTGCACTTTAACCTGTGTCCATGTCAAATAATGTGTCGACATTCGGGTAAAAAAAACAGTGACCAACTGATCCACACCCGAAATGGACATGGTGTTGCAGGAAAAGAATGCTTAACACTCATATATAAATGCCCCTTACATCATATAATGGCCCTTGCACCATATTATGCATCACACAGTAATTGCCTAGCTACCATATTTTTCCCAACACAGTAATGCCCCTTGTATCATATAATGCCCCACTCCATATTATGCCCTCACATTTATGCCCCTGTCACCATATTATGCTCCACACAGTAATACTGACCATTACTAATTCTGCCATAGTACATGCTCATTGTGAGGGGATTTCTAGCCCACCACACCCACTGCCTCATGTTTGCATTCTAGCACTTCCACTGTTCATGTCTGCCCTCTTCACTGAGCTGCTATTAAATGGTCCTGCCAAAATGGTCATTGCCTTCTCTAGCATCCTTAACATCTGTCTCCTCTGCGGCAGTGGCCATTTTGGGAGGGACATTTTTAACAGTGTTCCATACGAAATACTGTCTGCAGAAATGGCTGTGGCCTGCAGGCAACCTGTGGAATTGCACTTTCGCCCTGCCTTAGAAATGGCCCTGGGCTTCTGATATAGATAGACATCTCTTGTTGTATCCTGTCTCCTTTTGTAAAGCACAACAGAATATGATGCGCTATATAAGAAACTGTTAATAAATAAACTAAATAAATCTCTGCTACATCCTAGTTCACAACACTGGATCACCTGCAACACCATCAGCTGGCTGTGAGACCCAGGAGGTCATGAAAGCTGCCCATCATAGCTCCAACCAAGCAGCCAGGACATCTACATCTGCAGATCCTGGCCCTTGCCTTCCCCCCCTAAAAATACACATCTCATCTATACCTTAAATTGTGGCTGAGTTAAAAATAAGTGGACAGCAATTGCATGTAGGTTAGGCAGTGTGTGGGAGTCAAAACACTCTTGTCTGATAGTAAAAAAAAGGGGATAATTTTATTCCATTATGACAAACATGAACAATCAATACTGTCTGTTAATTGACTATAAAAAATTCTACCAATAAGAATTCAATGTTTAAATAGACTATAAAAAACGATTCACCATTTAAAAAGAAAAGAAATTGATTTCACTTGCATATATTGTTTCTCTAAAACTCATGTACATTTCCTATTACTGGTAAACACAGACAATAGGGTGGGTGTGGGAGAGGGAGAGAGACTCACAAGGGGAAGGGATAATATCCCGTGCTGCCGGGGTTTGGTATAGGTATAATTGCAGTCTTTGATGCTGGAGCCTCTATGGGCTAGATACCTTGTTTCCAGGGGGGGGGGGGGGTTGACGTGGAAGCGTCTGCCGGCAGACTCCCGTCGGTGCCCTCTTAACCAGAGGGGTGATCGGCGGGTCCAGGTTACTGCTGTGCGTCGACTAGTTTCGCCAGGTGACTGACTTCATCAGGATGCTTGCAATATCTGGAAGGCTTCCCCGTTCCTCCTTTTACCCTCTGGAGGTGGGCGGTTTATCACTCTCCATTTTATCCCTTTTGAAGCTTAGTGCATCTGGCCCTATGTTTGTATGTTACTTTCCACTGGAGACTCATGCACATTATCATTAGTATTACAGATTCTCACACTTGCCTCAGAATCTACCTATATTTTGTTCAAATTCAAGCTTTTCATTTGGAAACATTTTACATAAGGTAACACAATATACAGATGGAGTGGCAGACATCTTTGCAGGGGATGGTGGAAGAGTCGCCATCTGCCATCCCCCGCCAGCCGCCATAAGGGGACGCGCGCATCCCCTTACAACAGGGTTCCCCCCCGGGTCCCTGCAGCCTCACCGACGGTTGCCCCGGGTCCTTGTCGCACCCCCCCTAACCCTGTCCGTCTCCCTGAAGCGGAGATAGACAGGGTTCCCGTCCCCCCACCGATGGTAAACTGGGACGCGCGTGCGTGTGAGAAGCACGTGCGTCATAGTCAGATGGAGCGCCTCTCCGCCGGAGATTGCCAGCAGACAGATTCTGGCGATCCCTGGGCAAGAATGAGAGGCGCTCCATCTGTACAGTATATTCATAAACTTTCAAAAATAAAAAAAACAAGCTTGAACCAGCTAAAATAAGATTAAACCCAGTACTTGCAACTAAGGTTGCGCAAAAGGAGCAACCGGACAGTAAGCAATGTTTAATATGGATGAAGGACAGTTTTTTTCTGAAATTTAGTTACAGTTAAGGGCTAAGGGCCCTCAGTTTTCCGTCTTATCACAGGTGTTATATTTTCTAGTAACAGCTCAGGGAAAACATTTTTAGATACTAGACTTTAGCTACAATTATCCTAAGTTCAAGTTTTCAAATTTGCAAACTTCAGAACTTATTCAAGAACCACTTTGAAACAATTCATTTTAAACATCTCTAGATAGGGGGTTCTTGCATACCAGGGACGCCATATTGTCAGCAGACAGTAAAAGATGATTGTTGCTCCCCTGCTAGCAAGGAAGGCTGACAGCACAGATCTACCTCCTGCTTCAGCTTTCTCACTCAGGTTTTGTTATTTAACAGTGGTGATAGCATGGAAAAAGTCTTATTTAAAAATAAAACTAAATAAAATGATAGTTGATTGATTCTGCCTGAGTTTTCAAATAGGAATGTCCTGGTTTCCATGGAGACGGAGCACTGGGGATTTGTCCATCAATGCCTTATTGCATTATTCTCTTCTATAACAGTACATCCTTCTTCGGTAATGCTTTGCAAGTGGTGCCAATCAAATATTTAATAATGGAGATCTGCAAAGAGTAGAATATGGAAACATGATGTGTAACTATAAGATCAGGTCTCTTCATACACAAACGCTGCAGACGAGGCTCTGACTTGTCCTAGCCCTACCCTTTATAATGGTGTTACAGAAATGTTTAGTTCTTACTAGAATTCTCAGGGAACGAAAAAATGTAAAGTGAAGCATTTCTTTTCAGAGACAACTGGTTATTGGCACCGGCTATAGATTGTTTAATTTATTGTGTAATATCCATTTACCTTAAACTTCATTGTAATGATTTTTTCCCCCCTTTTTTACTCGACTTTAGTGTTTACTGTCTTTCCTGTCGTTATTTTTTTCTCCTGCTTTGGAAATGTAATAGATTGATTTCTCTTTGATTCCCAATTTAGTAAAAGAAGGTCATTGTTTATAATACAGTAAATACAGATTTGCTTATAACAGCAATCTTGGTTGCTAATTATAGGTAATATTATTTAGTAGAAAACACGTTTTCAATCCAAGTAATTCAATGCTTGGCAGCTCTCTGAAAACTAATTCACCCTCCCCTACTGTGTTGATGGACTGATTATTTGTTTACACAAGATGAAAGAGTCAATAAGTGAGTTTTTCAAATTTGTGAACAGGGACATTTGTCTTTCAGATAGGAAGTTGCACGCCTGCAGCAAAACCCAGTGTGAGTGTTCAGAAAATAACCATTTGCTTTAAATATGCTGCTGAGATTATGCACTTCACAGGCAGTAAAAAAAGGAGAAAAAAATCATTATGTTGTAGAATATATCATAGTATGATCCCTTCCCTTTCAACTTTTTTTTGTCACTATTAGGATAGTATTCTCTATGTTATATTTCACATGTGCTAAATTATTATTTTCAGAAAAGATTCATTAATATGGAGTGTTAGCACATATACAGTAATTATTGAGAATTAATTGCTTGCTATGGAAAGGCCTATTTGCATTTCTAAGAATAATAATACAAAAAGAGCAAGGTCTTTCTTTTGCAAAGCCAGGGTAAACTTATTTATGATTTAACATGTCCTACAGAGCCATGTGTTGTTCTATTTTTATAATACAGAACAGTGGCAAGTGGGATTGTGAGTTAAAGGACCGATGATTATTGCATGTGATCGATCCTCAGGCTTACATATGGACTGTAAGGGGAGCAGTGGTGCCCTGTTAAGGATAGCTGAATGTGGCAACCCCTGAGGTTTAGCTACTTAGACAGACGCTTTTGAGATATTTTTTACTGTGGATGGTATCAGGGCCGCCAAAAGAGGCAAGCAGCACACAAAGCTAGAACTGTGAGGTGCTGGATTCCTAGGAGACTGTCTGTGATCATACTGGAGCCTGGTCAGGCACACAGCCCAGGAAGAATGCTGCAGACACAGTAAGGGGGTGATTCAATACTGATTGGGCCCCATGCAGCTCTGCGCATGTGCATGCATGTATTTGTGCATGTGCAGGGCTGCTGTACAAACACCTTCACCTATTACAGCCGAGGCATTCGTACAAGTAGGGGAGTAGGGGAGGAAGGGGGAGGGCAGGGGTCGGTGCAGGGGAAAGCCCAGCGTTTAATGGGCATCCCCATGAAAACATTGGGCATTCCCCTGGGAACGCTGTCGGCAGCTGACGTCACGGGATGTCAGGACCCGTCCCCTTTTCGGCAGTCACTGATGGAAATATAAGTTTTCTTTACGAAGGGAAGAGAAATCATTCGATTTTCAGTGACCATCAAATTATTTCTCTCCCCTTCGGCCGCATGCGAGGGGATGTGTTGACATACATCCCCTAGCATGGTACTGAGGGGATACGGTGGTGGTTGTGTGGCATTCGGCCGGAGGGCGGATTGTGACATTTCTCGGTAAGCAGCAAATGACCACTGCTTAGTGAGCCTTGTTGAATCAGGCCCTAAGAACAGGGATCTCACTTCAGTGTCTTTAGCTTTATGTTCCCTCCCTACATCTTCACTGTTTGCCTCTGACCTCTTCCCCTCCTCATGATAGCCTCCTTTTCCTCCCCTCTACAGGTGTCTGCCACCTTCCACTTCTATGGCCTGAATGATAAAAATATAATGGGTGTACAGAATGTGTCCAATATTTTATTTATTATGCTTAGGGATAATGCATTGGACATTTATCTTGTTGCATTTCAAGACAAATTGTATTTCCAAAGAAAACATTTGCTTTCTAACATCTTACAATCTAACATCTAACAATTTAATGAAACATAATCAGATTTATTTATGAATGGCAGTAGTTCTATATTACCAGAAGCACAGCTACTTGTCTGCCAAGCACATATAAAGGAGCGCACTGTCCTTGCTAGCGGTCTAATTTGTAGAGTTGTATGCCAACCACTTTTTGTTGGTTTTGCTTTTGTCAAAAGTACCCTGACTGGTTCTGGTTCTTTATTTTTTCATTTTTCAAATTTGTGAATGTTATCAACCTCAATCACATACATTTCCAGTAGGTTCCAGCCAATATTGACCACCTCCCAGCTTTATAATATAGTTTTCATCAAGTTTAGGCCAAAAAGTTACACCAAGCTAGCTGGCTGACTAAGGTATGTAAGTACAAGAAAAGATAACAGAATAAAACCTCACTGAGAGCAGCTATCTGTGAAATATCTTAAAAAGACTGCCAAATATCTTACACAATAGATACAAACAAAAGCAGATATTTCCTTAAAGCACTCTTACCACCTGGACTATGGGGTGGTCAAGGTATAGTCTCTTTCAAGTTCTTCTGTATTACCTTGTTTTCTTCCAAATATATTGTCACCTGTGGAAAGAACAAAGGGAGAAGAAAATAGGGCCTTATTCTAGTTCACTCTTTCTGACAAAATCCTTCTTAGATGGCCAAAACCATGTGCACTGCAGGTGGGGCAGATGTTACTGCAGACAGAATTAGATTTGGGTGGGGTTTTACTTCAAAGTGAGTTCTGTAAAAATAAAGCAGCCAGTATTTTCCCTGCACAGAAACAAAATAACTCACCCAAATCTAATTCTCTTTGCACATGTTACATCTGCCCCCTGCAGTGCACATGGTTTTGTCCATCTAAGAAGGATTTTGTCAGAAAGAGTGAACTAGAATAAGGCCCATTGTGTAACCTGTTTCCAACCAAAAAAAAAGTCTATTATTGTCCTATAGAGGGAGTCCAATGATTTTCCACTATGGGTCTTGAAGAGTTCTTCCGTTTTAATGGTTCACCGCAGTGCGAAAAAGAGAATATTTCTATTACACGTTGCTTACATTCATATGTGTTTTTAAAAACTGATAAAGGTAGCTTTCATACCACACAAACAATCCAAAGATGTGCTCACACGTTGGCTTACATGACACCGCTGTGTATCCTCATATCCTGGTTTCTTTGATTTTTGGCCCAAAAAAGTCCATGAAAAATATACTTCAACTTTAAAAATCAATTTATTAATAAAAAATATTCAGGTATCACATATAGATAAAATACAGAGTACCAGAGTCTATAAATGGGCGATTTGTGAACCCGGACATGCTCACACTTTAGAAGGTCTGATCCTGCACACTGTGTACCTCAAAAAAACACCAACGTGTTTCAACATATAAAATGTATTTTTCAAGGTGTATATACACCTTCTCATGGACTAGCTTATATACCTACTGGAGCCAATAGGTTAAAACCCTGTGGGAGTGGATGGTAAAAAAAACTGGAAGTAAGCAAATATGTTTCCAATGGTTTATATGTGCTCATGCTTAATAGTGAAAGTGCTAATCGCTAATTTGACTAAAAGCAGAAGGAATGGTGGACTTACTGTTAAAAAGAACTATAAATCAGGTATAATTGATGCGTGCGTTCGATCCAAATGAAACGCACACACTTCCGCCAGATACCAATCAGGGTATCGCTGGCGAATGCAGAGGCTGCGTAGGGCCGTAAATAATTAAAATAAGCTGTGGGGCAGGCATGACAGACGTATGCATTCCATCAGGCTGGAACACAAGCACTTCGCCGAATGTCATTAAAATCCTGCTGAAGATGGCGGAAGCTCCGTGCGGCCAGAAGTCGCATGACCACTTTGCGTCCCAACAGTGTGGAGCGCTACTTCTGGCCAGCCGGTGTATGCTATGCGTTCCACCTGCGTGCAACACATTAACATCTGACAGAAACCACTAATACTTAAGATTAGGAGCACCTTAAAAACATATATCTCTGCAGTGGTAATAAATATATAAAATACATAAAATACATAAAATACAACAGTATATGTTATGCATTATTCCTAAATTGAATTCCTACAAGATAACATTTTTGTGTCAGATCTTAAGTATTAGTGGTTTCTTTCACACGGGTGGAAGCATAGCTGACCAGGACTGATCTGGTCAGCTTGAAGAAGCTGTAATGTAAGTGGAGGGTGGATCCGCACAGACTATGGTTCATATCAAGTAATTATGTTAGACTAATTTTGAAAGACCAATATTTGAAACTATTGACGAAAAATCTCCTAGTCTACACCTCTTGATGTGAACTGAACAGCCGGCTACCTCGGACCCCCTCCCGACACGGCTATCCAGCCTGCCGGGTCAGGTACCACGCAACTGATCTCTGATTATAGAGTCAGTAGGCATTCTGAGGCAGGAATCGTTTATATGCTTGTGGTTATGACGTACATGTACGTCATGACGTACATGTACGTCATGACTTCAAAGTGTCCCTGACAGCAGACATCCTCCCTCATTGCCCAGGGGGGGCAGAGATGCCCCCCGTCATGGGCGATCGCTGCGATTGGCTGTTCAAACGTGAACAGCCAAAAACAGCGTTTTAATGTGTGATGTGTAAAATTTAGACTCTGCTGCCCCCTAGTGTCCAAAAAAATTAAAGGAGGTTGAAATAATGATTTAAAAATAAAGTTTAGATATGGTCTATGTTAGTTATTTACTATTTTGAGTGGTATGATTATTTGTCTCACAAGCAGAAAATTTTACATTTTGCAAATAGCAAAATGTTCCATTTTTTTACGACATTTTGGTATTTTTCACAAAAAAAAAAAACTGTATCGACCAAAATTTACCACTAATTTAAAGTACAATGTGTCACGGGAAAACAATCTCAAAATCACTGGGATAAGTAAAAGCAAAAAAAAGTTATCCCCACTTAAGTGATACATGTCAGATTTGAAAAAAAGGCCTCTGTCAGGAAGGCAAAAACATGCTGCGTCGGGAAGGGGTTAATAAAGTCCGGTCTTGCTGCAATCTATTTTGTTTGGGTCTACCTGTCTTGTAGCCAAGATCTCACATATGGTGGAGAATGCGAGCAACTGATTGCTAAGAGCAAAAACAGGCCAATTTGTCTGTTGAAGTTGGAAATCGGTTGATGTCATGGTTAAAAGCTGCTATTTATTAGATTTTAATTGAATTAAAAACTAGAGAATCCCACCTACCAAATGGTACTGAGGACTAGGGGATCAGAATTCAGGAAGCAGAGCAATCTGCCAATGTGAATATAAAACTACATACAAGGTGTGTGGAGCTGGAGCAGTAACCAGCTGCTGGAAGGCTGATATCTCTGGTTCTGGGAAGAGAAGAGACAAGCTACTTGTGTCCATCAAAGGGGGAGAGTCCCAGCTTTTGGAATATACCCTCAGAAAAACTTTAAGTCCGACAGATCCTGAAATATCTGACTGGGAAGAGCAATTAACAGGCTTGGATGGGGACCACTGCTTTGAAGTCAGATATCTCCGGTTCCCAAAGGCCAATTTTAAAATTTCTTGTACCCATGGAAAGAGGGGACCCTCATCTTTCAGCCGAGGACCCCCCTGGGGGGTTTCTGGGTACTCAGTTGTATTATGTCATCATCATCACAATTTTTACTTGTACTGCTCATCCCTATATTTGCAGATGGTGCAGAAATGGTGGAATGAGGCCTCTCTAAGTACAGTACAATATCAGCAATGGCACTCAACGCTAATGTGAACACTCTAGACTCCTCAGATATTTTTGGAAATACAGTTTGTTATTCAGTTTTAGTGGGAAAACACAGGTTAATTCCAAAGGTAAGCATAATTACAGTCAGTAGCATACAGACATTCTCAGCATAACAGACTTTTGCAAGGCTCCAGTGGTCCTTACCATAACCCACCCCTAGCCTATTGCTTGGGCGGCTAATCCTCCATCAGGAGCAAGTTGACTCTGCCCTGGAAATCCTTATATCAGAAAATCCCAGGTGCTGCTGATTATACACCTGGGTTCTGCTACTGCTGCAAAACTTGGTCTGGATCCTCCACATTACAGTACTTTAATGTAGGGAGATGCTGTCTCTGCCACACTATATATGTACAGTTTGGGGCAAATTGGCACTCCAACTACAGTGATCAAATATCTGGTTGCCTTTGTACAGGTTCTATATGGACACCATAGCAGATATCCACAACGGATATTTAAGCAGAATTAAATTTAATTACAATGTTTTGGGGTGCAAACTCCCATCGTCAAGTAACAGGAAATATGAAACCAGGACTGAAAGACAGGTTCACCTCATCATCAGAGTTGAAGTGTTGACTGTTAAGGTGCTCTTTCTTCTTTTGGAAGAGGTGAAAGTCACAGGGCACAAGGTCAGGAGTGGCAGAACCTTCTTGAACTGCTGGTGCTGCAACCCTCTTCTCAAAGATGAAAAATCACCTTAAGGGTCCACACTTATTTATTCTCTATTTATTAACAGTTTCTTATATAGTGCACACAGATTCCACAGCACTTTTACAGAGAATATTTGAACATTCACATCAGTCCCTGCCCCAGTGGAGCTTACAATCTATATTCCCTGCCACATGTACATGCACACACAGACATTCTAGGGTTAATTTTGTCAGGAACCAATTAACCTACCAGTATATTTTTGGATTGTGGGAGGAAACCGGAGTACCTGGAGGAAACATGCGCAAGAACGGGGAGAATATACAAACTCTGCACAGTTAGGGCCATGGTGGAAATCAAACCCATGACCTCAGTGCTGTTAGGCAGTAATGCTAACCATTACACCATCCGTACCGCCCATTTCAACTCTGATGATTAAGTGAAAGCTGCCTTTCGGTCCTGGTGTAGTCAACAACCACCAGCTTTCTTCTCCGATGGGTTTTGACAACTGTTCAATAACAATATAACACGAGTACAATACAATGAAGCAGTTACAATAGCAAAAAATTTGGACATTAAGCCAATCAGAGTATCAGTGGACGATCAAGCATTCATGGAGTTTTTAAAGACAAATATTGCTGAAGTACTCATACAAATGTATAATGCAATTTATTTTACTTAATAGATAATAAAAAAATGCATATATTAATTAGTATATCTTACACATAGAACACATGTATAAAACTGAACATAAGTTATACATTACAAAGGAGCATCTAGCTGTTGGCCATTTCTTTTATTTTGTATAGTTTATCCGTACATCACTGTGTTTTCCTTCTTTTAAAACTTTTTTCCTAATTACTTGTAGAGTATCTTGTTCTAGTTTTTCCACATTTGTCATATCTCTCGTCTTGCCATATGTCTTAGGCACCCCCTTTATGTGTGTGTCCTCTTCCATTGTATCTCTTATTTCCTGAATTCCTTACTGTACTGGGACATGGGTTTCTAAATCCCAATTTGATTCTCTCAAAATTGTGTCTATCCATGTGCACAATGAAATAATCACATCCACATGAATTCATTGACATTTGTATAGATTACTGTATATTCAAGAATGACAAAAGACATTCAGCTTTTTGACAAGCATCAATGTATGAGGTCAGCAAACCATCTATGGCTTTTGAAGCCAATAAAGGTTTTATTATTATATGGTGACAGATTTAAGTAAAATATCCATCACCTAGGTGTGATTGTCATGTTTGAAGCAGTAGAGGGAGAGAGGAACCTTTATGGTTGCAAAAATGAAGTTTTGACACTGAAAGCACATCTTGTACAGCAGCTGTATGTTTCTAATTTATTCTAATAATTCAGGCTATGGTGGCTAATTTTAACAGTTGTTGCTGTTTTGGAATTTTCACATATCATTGGAAAAACCAATGATAAATATTAACAAATATCTGTACATTGTACTGTATAATGTAATTTACAGCATATACAGTAATTACACTCCTAGTTCATTACATAATATAAAGCTCCATACTATTCCCCAAGCTTATAAAACCAGATAAACTGGAGACAATGGACAAATGAGTAGTTGTAATCATACAACAGGGTTGCCTACCCTCCCAGAATGGCCGGGAGGGTCCTGAAAATCAGTTCACCCTCCCGGTCCCCCGGAAAGGTGGCCAACCCTCCTGGATTCTGGGGGACCCCCGCTCCCCTCCTGATTGCGGCTCCCCCCCTGACCGCGGCGTTTAAATTACCTTAACTCTGCAGATCTCCGGGGAGAGGGCGGGGATAAAGTGTCATACTCGCGTCATTTAGCCCCGCCCCCTCCACGGAGATAGGCAAATCGAGTAGATTTCCTTCATGGGGGCGGGGCTTAATGATGTCACGTTTAAGCCCCGCCCCCCGGACTCCTGCTGAAAGTCTCCTCCCGGGCTTCTCCCGGAGAGGAGCTTTTAAAAGTCGGCAACCCTGTCATACAGTTAAAAGCATATGGAAAGGTGAATAATATTTATCGTTAAATAAAACCTGGAAAAGTACAAGATGCCTAATCTTCATCTATATTACTCATATTGGTACTTGTTTCCTAGAACGGCCACACCTATGTTGATCGGGTCGGTCGCATCGCATCGATGCGACCGACGCGATGGTCCTGATTTTTACATTGATTGAAATGTGAATAGGGTCCCTGGGACCCTATGTTACATTGGATTCAATGTAAAATTCTCCCCAGACCCCAATTTTAACCCCCTCAACGGCACCCCACGATTGACACCAACCCGAAGCGTGGCGAGCGTAGTGAGCCCGCAAGGGGCGGCGGTACGCGTCCTCCGACCTTTTCATACCCCTACTATCCACGTCGGCGTGGAGTCGAGAATATAAAGTGTGGCGAGCGCAGCGAGCCACCGAGCCCGAAGCGTGGCGAGCGGACGCATATAACTTCACAGGTATATGCGTCTGCTTGCCATGCTTCGGGCTCGACTCCACGCCGACAAGGATAGTAGGGGTATGAAAAGGTCGGAGGGCGCGTACCGCCGCCCCTCGCCACGCTTCGGGTTGGCGTCAATCGTGGGGCGACGTTCACAATGGGGGGGGGGCATATACAATGAGAAATGGTCCATATTGGCCCATTTCCCATTTTTTTTCCGATTACAATGTTAAAAATATTTTAACATTGAACCCTATGGCAAAATCGGGTCCATCGCATCGGTCGCGTGCCATGTTGATGCACTCGACCGACGCAATGGACCCGATTTTGCCTTTGCCGGCAAAATTTACCTGATTTCAAAGGAAATCGGGTCTATCGGGGGTAATCGTGTACCTTAAGTTAAGGTACACGATTACCCCCGATTGTGGCCGTTCTAGGAAACAAGTACCCTCATATTTCTCCTTAATTATTATTTAAAAAACAACATTCAAATATGAATTTCTATAATACACACTGTATGATATACAAATAAGTTCTAAATAACTGTTGCATAATGTATATCTCTAGCAATGTGAAAGCTAACAACATGAATCTGCATTTATTTATTTTCTTAATAAGTGAGACAAATTATGGCAAAATATACTTTGGTACTCCTTATAAATATCCTCATTTACATGCATATTTTGACATTTTTATTGAAGGGCAGATAAGAATGCTAATAAGACAATATTAAAATAGTATGAAATGCATTTGTATTGCTATTATATTCATTATATATTTTAATGACTTGCTTGCTGCAGAACATAATTTTACAAATGTATTTCTTAGCTAAACTTCTGTTAAGCCAAATATAATTGTGCATGTTTAAATGAAGAGTGATGTATGACTTATGGAAACAATGTTAAAAAATGATATATATAAATTTGGTTTATAGTACACTATAATTAAAGTACCCATCTTGATAACGGGATGACACTACCCTTAGAGAAGAACAACGAAGTGGTTGCATAGCCATGTAGTGAATTAAACATGCTAAAGCTGGGTGTAGACCTAGGTGGAGCATGTGACTCAGGGTTATTCAATAGGGGCATGGGGATTGGCAGGTTAGCTGGAACTTAATAGCTGAAAGGGGGAGTAGTCTCCCTCTCTTCCCTGAAAAATTCCCACCCTCCCTTCCCTATTTATGGTTCTTGGGGGGTGGGTGTTAATCGCGTTGGCTGATGGGCGGGAAAGAACGGCAAGTTGATAGATTTTAGATTATTTCTTAAGTTTTGTTAGTTGCAGAGTTGGCTTGTTTTCGGTGCGCTCACCTCTCATTGGCTTAGGCCTTTCGCTGTATCACCCACTCGGGGACAGCGAGGGGCGGCGGTACGCGTCCTACGACCTTTTCATACCCCCACTATCCACGACGGCGTGGAGTTGAGAATAGAATAGTGTGGCGAGCGCAGCGAGCCACCGAGCCTGAAGCGTGGCGAGCGCAGAGAGCCCCACGAGGGGACGCGGATACCTGTTAAGGTATCCGCGTCCCCTCGCCACTATTACCCAATTTTTCATCTATGATGACCCCAAAGTCTTCTTTACAGCATAGTTCCTTATAATAACTCCATTTCGCCTATAAGTAGCTTATTAATTTTTGGGTACTTGTTTCCTAGCACGGTCACAACGATCATGATCATGGGCATCGTGAGGAAAAATCGGGGGCATCGCGGCCATCGCATGCACTAAAAAATCGGGTGCGATGGTCACGACGCGATGCCCGAGATTTCCCCATAGGGAACAATGTTAAATGCCTCAATTTAGCCGCGATGCCCCCGATTTCCCATAGGAAACAATGTTAAATGGGTCAATTTACCCAAATCATCATAGGGAACAATGGTAAATGGGCCAGAAACCCTCCAAAACACCCCAGAACAGTGAAATGTCCCCCCAAAAGTAGTTTACGCCACCCCACGATCAACGCGAACCCGAAGCGTGGCGAGTGCAGCGAGCCCGCGAGGGGCGGCGGTACGCGTCCTCCGACCTTTTCATACCCCCACTATCCACGTCGGCATGGATTGAGAATAGAATAGTGTGGTGAGCGCAGCGAGCCACCGAGCCCGAAGCGTGGCGAGCGCACGCGGATACCTTTGAAGCCCGCGAAGGGACGCGTTTACCTGTGAAGGTATCCGCGTCCCCTCGCCACGCTTCGGGCTCGGTGGCTCGCTGCGCTCGCCACACTATTCTATTCTCAATCCACGCCGACGTGGATAGTGGGGGTATGAAAAGGTCGGAGGACGCGTACCGCCGCCCCTCGCGGGCTCGCTGCACTCACCACGCTTCGGGTTCGCGTTGATCGTGGGGTGGCGTAAACTACTTTTGGGGGGACATTTCACTGTTCTGGGGTGTTTTTGGGGCTTTCTGGCCCATTTACCATTGTTCCCTATGATGATTTGGTGAAATTGAGGCATTTAACATTGTTCCCTATGGGAAATCGGGGGCATCGCGGGTACATTGAGCCATTTAACATTGTTTCCTATGGGGAAATCGGGGGAATTGCGTCTGGACCATTTAAGCCTTTTTTAGCCGCATACGACGCGACCGACCCGATTTTGACTTTTTTCAATGCATTTCAATGGGAAAATCGGGGGCATCGCGTCGGTCGCGTCGTATACCACTAAAAATGACACCCGATGCCCGCGATTGTGGCCGTGCTAGGAAACAAGTACCAATTTTTGTTCCCATAATGAATTATTTTACATTTATCAATGCTAAACTGCATTTTTCTTTGCCCACCAGTTTAATTAAGTAACTTTGTGGCATATCCACATACTCTCCTGAGTCAGTTTCCTTCCAAACTAGTGTTTTCCACAAATATTGCAATTTTACTCACTATGTCACTTCCTATATCATTAATGAATATAATATACAAGGTGGGTCCCAATATTGAACCTTGTGGGACTCCACTTTGGACCTTACCCCAGCTGGAATGTATGTTATTTACCACCACCCTCTGTCACCGATTGTGCAACCAGTTTTTAATCCAATTACAAATTTTATCTCCTAACCCTAACTTACCTAGTTTTATTAATAACCTTTTAAGAGGCACCGTGTCAAAAGCTTTAGCGAAATCAAGAAGTATTACATCAACAGATTTCCCTAAGTCCACCTCCCTACTGACTTACTCATAGAAGCTAATTAAATTAGTCTGACATTGTCAATTTTTTATGAACCCATGCTGAGCCTTACTTAACATCTTCTCTTGTTCTAAGAAATTTTGGATACTGTCTCTTATTATTCCTACTAATATTATCCCCAGAAAAAGGCTGACTGGTCTATAATTTTCAGGGCTAGTTTTGCTACCTTTCTTCCATATTTGTACTATGTTAGCTATGATCCAGTCCCTTAATACCGTCCCCGAGATTAATGATTCATTGAATATCAGATATAATGGTAGTGCTATGACAGAACTCAATTCTTTCAGTATCCTAGGATGTATTTCATACGGACCAATTGATTTGTTACTATTTAGGTTCTGTAATCTATTTTTGACTATTTACTCACTCAAACATACAGTTTGGGAGCAATAAAGAGAAGAGTATTTAATCTGTGGGAGATCCTCTGAAGATTCTTCCCCTGTAAACACTGAAGCAAAGGGTCAATGAATAATTCTGCTTTATCTTTTTGTTTTATTATCAGGATTCCCTGCTTATTTTTTTAGTGGGCCAATATTTTCCTTCCTTAGCCGTTTCCCATTTATATATGTAACTGTATAATTTTGGGGATTAGATTTGCTATCTGCGGCTTTTTTCGTGCAGTCTCAGGTACCTGGGCCCCTAGCAAGAAGAAAAGAAAAACAACAAAAAATAAAACAGTGGGGACCTACACCACTTGCAAAATGATTTAACATCTTCCTGGATTTAACTCCTTCTCGGATGTAACTCCACACTTAAATAATGGCACTTTAACCAATGGCAGTTGAATTACATACTGTACATACATTCTCTTACATCCTGCAGTAATATACTGCTCAAGATTTAGGAGAATGCACTTATGGGCCAAGTAATAGCTGCTAAATAGATTATCCATTGCCTACTTTATATGCCTTTGTTGCTGAAAATTCACGACAATGAATAAGGCTTTAGAAATGATCTCATGATGAATTATGAATATTTTGTAACTTGTAACTCCATATATAAAAAAATGACACTCACTTAAGACTGGTCAAAGACTACTTGCAAAAAAAGGTTTTTGGCCACTTAGAAGTCCCTGCAATACTTACAATGTACCTGTGTTATATCTCCTCAAGACTGGGGCTCATAATCCCAGGAATTTGTGAGGCTCTATTTGCAGCACTGAGGGAAGAATATTCTAAGGCAATGTTATAATCAACGTATTAGGGTGGGGAAGGGGGACTGGGGGTTGGAACCTGTGCACAAGTGGTATGTCACTCAATCTTAATATGAGTGGGGTAGTGGTTGTTACATTGATTTAGGTACCACAGTTTTGATTAATATGCCTTTCATAGGGCAGTTATGATGTGGTGGTGCACACCTGAGAGTAAGTATATGTACTGGGAGGGGAAGAAAAATGACTCTATTTTGTTGGGGGCACTCTTTTAAAAAAATATTTGGTACTTGTGTAGAATCACGGCTCCCACGATGGGCATCGTATACAGAAAAATCGCATCGCATCGCATGAGATCTGATGCGATGTCATTTTTCACTGAAATTATGGACATGAGTTGAAATCATGTAAAATGCACCCCAAATACCGGATACCTGTGAAGCCCGCGAGGGGACACAGATACCTGTGAAGGTATCCGCGTCCCCTCACGGGGCTCGCTGCGCTCGCCACGCTTCGGGCTCGATGGCTCGCACCGAGCCCGAAGCGTGGCGAGCGGACGCATATAACTTCACAGGTATATGCGTCTGCTTGCCATGCTTCGGGCTCGACTCCACGCCGACAAGGATAGTAGGGGTATGAAAAGGTCGGAGGGCGCGTACCGCCGCCCCTCGCCACGCTTCGGGTTGGCGTCAATCGTGGGGCGACGTTCACAATGGGGGGGGGGCATATACAATGAGAAATGGTCCATATTGGCCCATTTCCCATTTTTTTTCCGATTACAATGTTAAAAATATTTTAACATTGAACCCTATGGCAAAATCGGGTCCATCGCATCGGTCGCGTGCCATGTTGATGCACTCGACCGACGCAATGGACCCGATTTTGCCTTTGCCGGCAAAATTTACCTGATTTCAAAGGAAATCGGGTCTATCGGGGGTAATCGTGTACCTTAAGTTAAGGTACACGATTACCCCCGATTGTGGCCGTTCTAGGAAACAAGTACCCTCATATTTCTCCTTAATTATTATTTAAAAAACAACATTCAAATATGAATTTCTATAATACACACTGTATGATATACAAATAAGTTCTAAATAACTGTTGCATAATGTATATCTCTAGCAATGTGAAAGCTAACAACATGAATCTGCATTTATTTATTTTCTTAATAAGTGAGACAAATTATGGCAAAATATACTTTGGTACTCCTTATAAATATCCTCATTTACATGCATATTTTGACATTTTTATTGAAGGGCAGATAAGAATGCTAATAAGACAATATTAAAATAGTATGAAATGCATTTGTATTGCTATTATATTCATTATATATTTTAATGACTTGCTTGCTGCAGAACATAATTTTACAAATGTATTTCTTAGCTAAACTTCTGTTAAGCCAAATATAATTGTGCATGTTTAAATGAAGAGTGATGTATGACTTATGGAAACAATGTTAAAAAATGATATATATAAATTTGGTTTATAGTACACTATAATTAAAGTACCCATCTTGATAACGGGATGACACTACCCTTAGAGAAGAACAACGAAGTGGTTGCATAGCCATGTAGTGAATTAAACATGCTAAAGCTGGGTGTAGACCTAGGTGGAGCATGTGACTCAGGGTTATTCAATAGGGGCATGGGGATTGGCAGGTTAGCTGGAACTTAATAGCTGAAAGGGGGAGTAGTCTCCCTCTCTTCCCTGAAAAATTCCCACCCTCCCTTCCCTATTTATGGTTCTTGGGGGGTGGGTGTTAATCGCGTTGGCTGATGGGCGGGAAAGAACGGCAAGTTGATAGATTTTAGATTATTTCTTAAGTTTTGTTAGTTGCAGAGTTGGCTTGTTTTCGGTGCGCTCACCTCTCATTGGCTTAGGCCTTTCGCTGTATCACCCACTCGGGGACAGCGAGGGGCGGCGGTACGCGTCCTACGACCTTTTCATACCCCCACTATCCACGACGGCGTGGAGTTGAGAATAGAATAGTGTGGCGAGCGCAGCGAGCCACCGAGCCTGAAGCGTGGCGAGCGCAGAGAGCCCCACGAGGGGACGCGGATACCTGTTAAGGTATCCGCGTCCCCTCGCCACTATTACCCAATTTTTCATCTATGATGACCCCAAAGTCTTCTTTACAGCATAGTTCCTTATAATAACTCCATTTCGCCTATAAGTAGCTTATTAATTTTTGGGTACTTGTTTCCTAGCACGGTCACAACGATCATGATCATGGGCATCGTGAGGAAAAATCGGGGGCATCGCGGCCATCGCATGCACTAAAAAATCGGGTGCGATGGTCACGACGCGATGCCCGAGATTTCCCCATAGGGAACAATGTTAAATGCCTCAATTTAGCCGCGATGCCCCCGATTTCCCATAGGAAACAATGTTAAATGGGTCAATTTACCCAAATCATCATAGGGAACAATGGTAAATGGGCCAGAAACCCTCCAAAACACCCCAGAACAGTGAAATGTCCCCCCAAAAGTAGTTTACGCCACCCCACGATCAACGCGAACCCGAAGCGTGGCGAGTGCAGCGAGCCCGCGAGGGGCGGCGGTACGCGTCCTCCGACCTTTTCATACCCCCACTATCCACGTCGGCATGGATTGAGAATAGAATAGTGTGGTGAGCGCAGCGAGCCACCGAGCCCGAAGCGTGGCGAGCGCACGCGGATACCTTTGAAGCCCGCGAAGGGACGCGTTTACCTGTGAAGGTATCCGCGTCCCCTCGCCACGCTTCGGGCTCGGTGGCTCGCTGCGCTCGCCACACTATTCTATTCTCAATCCACGCCGACGTGGATAGTGGGGGTATGAAAAGGTCGGAGGACGCGTACCGCCGCCCCTCGCGGGCTCGCTGCACTCACCACGCTTCGGGTTCGCGTTGATCGTGGGGTGGCGTAAACTACTTTTGGGGGGACATTTCACTGTTCTGGGGTGTTTTTGGGGCTTTCTGGCCCATTTACCATTGTTCCCTATGATGATTTGGTGAAATTGAGGCATTTAACATTGTTCCCTATGGGAAATCGGGGGCATCGCGGGTACATTGAGCCATTTAACATTGTTTCCTATGGGGAAATCGGGGGAATTGCGTCTGGACCATTTAAGCCTTTTTTAGCCGCATACGACGCGACCGACCCGATTTTGACTTTTTTCAATGCATTTCAATGGGAAAATCGGGGGCATCGCGTCGGTCGCGTCGTATACCACTAAAAATGACACCCGATGCCCGCGATTGTGGCCGTGCTAGGAAACAAGTACCAATTTTTGTTCCCATAATGAATTATTTTACATTTATCAATGCTAAACTGCATTTTTCTTTGCCCACCAGTTTAATTAAGTAACTTTGTGGCATATCCACATACTCTCCTGAGTCAGTTTCCTTCCAAACTAGTGTTTTCCACAAATATTGCAATTTTACTCACTATGTCACTTCCTATATCATTAATGAATATAATATACAAGGTGGGTCCCAATATTGAACCTTGTGGGACTCCACTTTGGACCTTACCCCAGCTGGAATGTATGTTATTTACCACCACCCTCTGTCACCGATTGTGCAACCAGTTTTTAATCCAATTACAAATTTTATCTCCTAACCCTAACTTACCTAGTTTTATTAATAACCTTTTAAGAGGCACCGTGTCAAAAGCTTTAGCGAAATCAAGAAGTATTACATCAACAGATTTCCCTAAGTCCACCTCCCTACTGACTTACTCATAGAAGCTAATTAAATTAGTCTGACATTGTCAATTTTTTATGAACCCATGCTGAGCCTTACTTAACATCTTCTCTTGTTCTAAGAAATTTTGGATACTGTCTCTTATTATTCCTACTAATATTATCCCCAGAAAAAGGCTGACTGGTCTATAATTTTCAGGGCTAGTTTTGCTACCTTTCTTCCATATTTGTACTATGTTAGCTATGATCCAGTCCCTTAATACCGTCCCCGAGATTAATGATTCATTGAATATCAGATATAATGGTAGTGCTATGACAGAACTCAATTCTTTCAGTATCCTAGGATGTATTTCATACGGACCAATTGATTTGTTACTATTTAGGTTCTGTAATCTATTTTTGACTATTTACTCACTCAAACATACAGTTTGGGAGCAATAAAGAGAAGAGTATTTAATCTGTGGGAGATCCTCTGAAGATTCTTCCCCTGTAAACACTGAAGCAAAGGGTCAATGAATAATTCTGCTTTATCTTTTTGTTTTATTATCAGGATTCCCTGCTTATTTTTTTAGTGGGCCAATATTTTCCTTCCTTAGCCGTTTCCCATTTATATATGTAACTGTATAATTTTGGGGATTAGATTTGCTATCTGCGGCTTTTTTCGTGCAGTCTCAGGTACCTGGGCCCCTAGCAAGAAGAAAAGAAAAACAACAAAAAATAAAACAGTGGGGACCTACACCACTTGCAAAATGATTTAACATCTTCCTGGATTTAACTCCTTCTCGGATGTAACTCCACACTTAAATAATGGCACTTTAACCAATGGCAGTTGAATTACATACTGTACATACATTCTCTTACATCCTGCAGTAATATACTGCTCAAGATTTAGGAGAATGCACTTATGGGCCAAGTAATAGCTGCTAAATAGATTATCCATTGCCTACTTTATATGCCTTTGTTGCTGAAAATTCACGACAATGAATAAGGCTTTAGAAATGATCTCATGATGAATTATGAATATTTTGTAACTTGTAACTCCATATATAAAAAAATGACACTCACTTAAGACTGGTCAAAGACTACTTGCAAAAAAAGGTTTTTGGCCACTTAGAAGTCCCTGCAATACTTACAATGTACCTGTGTTATATCTCCTCAAGACTGGGGCTCATAATCCCAGGAATTTGTGAGGCTCTATTTGCAGCACTGAGGGAAGAATATTCTAAGGCAATGTTATAATCAACGTATTAGGGTGGGGAAGGGGGACTGGGGGTTGGAACCTGTGCACAAGTGGTATGTCACTCAATCTTAATATGAGTGGGGTAGTGGTTGTTACATTGATTTAGGTACCACAGTTTTGATTAATATGCCTTTCATAGGGCAGTTATGATGTGGTGGTGCACACCTGAGAGTAAGTATATGTACTGGGAGGGGAAGAAAAATGACTCTATTTTGTTGGGGGCACTCTTTTAAAAAAATATTTGGTACTTGTGTAGAATCACGGCTCCCACGATGGGCATCGTATACAGAAAAATCGCATCGCATCGCATGAGATCTGATGCGATGTCATTTTTCACTGAAATTATGGACATGAGTTGAAATCATGTAAAATGCACCCCAAATACCGGATACCTGTGAAGCCCGCGAGGGGACACAGATACCTGTGAAGGTATCCGCGTCCCCTCACGGGGCTCGCTGCGCTCGCCACGCTTCGGGCTCGATGGCTCGCTGAGCTCGCCACAATTTCTATTCTCAACTCCATGCCGACGTGGATAGTGGGGGTATGAAAAGGTCGTAGGACGCGTACCGCCGTCCCTCGCGGGCTCGCTGCGCTCGCCACGCTTCGGGTTGGCGTTGATAGTGGGGGTGGTACAGTGTGAAAAATTACATTTGGGGTGCATTCTACATGATTTCAACTCATGTCCATAATTTCAGTGAAAAATTACATCGCATCAGATCGCATGCGATCTCATGCAATCGCATGCAATGCGATCGCATGCGATTTTTAACAAAAATGCATAAAAACTCAGTAAAATCGCATTGCATGCCATCGCATGCCACTACATATGGCATGCGATGGCATGCGATGGCATGCGATGGGATCCGTGATTGTACACAAGTACCAAATATTTTTTCTTTGAGAAAAAAAAGGTAGATTGTAAATTTAAAATATAGCTTTTATTTTTTGTCTTTTAAGATAAGGGCATGGACATACAAACATACAACACATAACACGAAACAAAAAAGTGTATCAACTCCTCTTGATCTAGTCAGTAAGCAAATTACTGTATGATTCTCATGGGGCTATAGAAGAGTGACATATGTATGTCGTACACTATAAATGTGATATGAGATATTGCAGACACTTATGGTCTGGTAGTTTGGCTCATAAAGGATGAGCCTAATTCACTACTTGGTCTCCTATCAGAGTATAGCACTAATGTGAGCTTAGCGAAGTATTAGGAACAGTTGATCTGTTACATATAATTGGAAAAAAAATCCTTACTTTAGTTGCAGTCAAATAAATGTAGCAAAATTCTGTGAGTTTAGCTGTATGTAATATTTAGTATCAACAGCAGTCACATAAGCAATTGTTGCCCTTATTAAGTTGCAATTTTAAATAATGACATAAGAAACAACAATTGTATAGGTCATATCCTTCAGGGCAGCAATTTTGTGTGATGGGACAAAGTAATCCAAATAGGTTTGACTACCGTGGTTATCGAAAGGTATCTGCAGCGGTAACCATACAAGTATAATATCCTGAATTGGATACTGAAAATTGAAAAGCACTCTACAGTGGTAAAGGACACAGGTGCTGCTGCTGTCCCTTCTGGACCGTCCTAGTCCGCAAGAAAGGATCAGTGAGCTACCTGTGTTATTCAGTCTGTATGCACAGAGGGTTTGTATAGTATCAGGGGGAAGTACCTTCTGTCTCGCACCAGGAGGTGAGTTACCCTGTTCACACTTAGTCAGCACAGGGTGGAAGACTGATTCCCCTCCGGGAGATGAGAGTACTTCTGAAAGAGGTAAGGTTGTGTATGAAAGAGATCAGATGGACGTCTTACTGTCCGGTGGAGGGTGTGCTGCTTTTTGCTATGTGCAGGTGCATTGGTAGCAAATGAGCGGCACCCTTCGCCTGTCTGCGTGAAACAGATAGCAGATTGGGTAGAAAGTTTAATTGAATGGGAGCTAAGTGCTCATGATAAAAAGATGCAGAGTGCAAGATAGCGGTTACTGCTGCTTACCTTGAATCAGGAGCCTGACGGCTGGTGGTGTTGTTTGTGTGTAAAAGTTTGTCCTGGACTGCATCTCAGTGCCTGAGGCACTGAGGAAGCTCCACCCAGCGAAACAGCCGTCTGTCTAAGCTATACTAGCCGTCACATCGGCTAGATGCAGTCCAGGACAATGCAAATGGTGTACAAATTTGAAGGACTATCTTAAATTTTGGACTGAAGGCTAAAGAGTGGTGGAAGGTGGGCTTAGCACTACTTAGGCAGTGCTAAGCCCACCTTCCACCACTCTCATCAGGATCGCAGCCTGGACCAGCCTTACAGAATCCAGTTTCTCATCAGCAACTGTGCATGCCCCCAAAGGGCTTCTCTACTTGATTTATCCATCTACTGTACATCCACTCCTGTTTGCTATATGGGACTTCGATAACACAAAATACCCTACCTTCTCCAGTAGATCAGTAATTTGTGCCATCTGGGGCCAACCACTTGGTTATATGGACTCTAAAACCGTCACATGGTAGTGAACTACCAGGAGTGGTAAATATTGCACAAAAACTTATTTCTGTTTGGCTGAATAGGAAGGGACTCTCCATTAATGCTGCTAGTGTGGAAGTGGGACCACATGACACTGTTTTATTATTGTGTTTTACTATGTTTTACTTGTCTTTTTAATTATTACAACATTTTTGTGAAGATCATCCAATCCTTTATTAAGTTTCATTTAAAGGTATAGCGCTGCTACTTTCTGGTCTTTTTATGTATTCACCCACAGGAGTAACTAACCTGTTTTAAGCAGCTGCTGGGAGACCCCTCATTTTCTTTACCTTGCTTTTGTATTCATTATATATATATGTTTTATTTATTTTAATTATTATTTTATTTTATTTAAGGATATCACACACTTAGGGCGCTGAAGACACTATTGTGGGTATATATATATATATATATATATATATATATATATATATATATTTGCATAAAAAACTGTAGTAACTATAGTTCATGTTTTAAAACATTTTTTATTATGATAGAGTTCACATACAGTATGCACTATAATTATTATAATTTTCACTTACAAGGTCATAAAGTATAATCATAGTATGTTTATTATACTGTATATGAAGTTATTAGTTTGCTCTTGTCAAAGCTAGCAAAACGTAATCAGATCCTACTTGCTAGAAGCTTCAGGCAAATTACCTATGTAGAACAATTTTAGAAAGGTAATCTTCATGTAGGTCATACAGTGCCACGAAAACTATAAGTACTAGGTTTTGCGGCTTTTGTATTTTTAAATAAAAACTTATTTTACAAATGATACACCCTTCAGCTTTTTTGGGGGCTAATATGAGTAATGGAAAAAAAACCTAAATAAAAACATAACATTGTTTGCAGTACAAAAATAGCATGCAGCATTCATTTTTCTGAACGTGGATGACTGCACATCTGTCAGAGGTATAAAAAAACAGAAAAGCAAAGTCTAAAATGAGTTATTACCAGTGATATGTATTTCTTCATTTTATCACTAACTGTGTTACAATTTATTCCATATAAATCAAACCTAGTGACACAGGTTAATTGCAGACCTAAATACTAATGCAAATTCATGTATACAATATTCAAGTTAATTTTATTAAGACAGATTTAGTATAGTGCAATTGTTTTATTAAATTTGCACTACTCACTGGAGTATTAGCTAAGTTCTCATTCATGTTTTGGCCCCTATTATTATTATTATTATCATAATTTATTTATATGATGCCACAAGGAATCTGCAACGCCCAATTAAGAGCACATAGTATTTGTAGTTGAGTACAAAATAAGACAAGTAGAGGGTACATAAACATACTGCATCAGCAGAAAACATAGATGATGATTAGATGTAGAATAATGGAAGGGAACAAAAGGAAGTAGGTGTTAATGCAGGGTAAAGGTCAAGGTACAGTAGGTAAAGGAATAAGTGGAAAAGGGAAGAAAAAAAGAGCTTACACATGTGGTATTGGACTGTTCTTACTACCCACATACAGTATATACCAAGATGGGGCATAGAATTAATTTGGATGAAATACCCATATTTTCTCCCTGCCTTTTAAACAAGATCTCCATTTGAAACTTTTTTTGGAAGAGGCACCTTAAATAAACTATATCACTTCCTGTATCCCCTTCAGCTTCCCACACCTCGTGTATTTCCAGCCTTTTGTCTTTCTAATCTCCTGTCCTGTGTCTCTCCAGCCTCTTGCTGTGTCTTTCCAGTGTCATGCCTCCCTTTTTGTGTCCACCACAAGCCTAACACCCTGTGTTTCTCAGCTTTCCCCTCTGTATATCCCAACCTTCCCCTCTGTGTCCCTCAGCCTCCCCCTTATACTGAGTCTCTGAGCCACCCCCACCCCCTGAGTCTCCCCCCCTCCCCGAGTCCCTCTTAGATTCCGAATCAGTGACTCTCCAGCTTACCCTCACCTCCAGTGTCTTTTAGCATCATGCCTAACATGTCTCTCCACCGGGCCCCATCATCATCTACCAGAGAATGCTATATTGCAGGCAAATATTTATTAAGTAAACTGCAAAAAGTCTCTTACAACTGTTTTGGAAGAATATGAAGAATACACTAAGAATGCATGTGAAACTAAGGGGGTTTATTCATACGTGATCGCAAAGAGTTTTTTCTCTCAAATGGACAAAACCATGATGCACTGCAGGTGGGGCAGTTTTAACATGTGCAGAGAGAGTTAGAATTGGCTGAGCTATTTTGTTTTTGTGTAAGGTTAAAACTGGCTCCTTTATTTTTACACTGCAATATTGATTTCAGTTACAACGCACCCCATCCAACTCTAAATCTCTCTGCACAGGTTACAATTGCCTGTGACTTCATTGGAGCATGGTTTTGCCCATTTTGAGAACAAATGTGTCTTGTGATCAGGTCTGAATTAGGCCTATAGTGAGAACCCTTACCCCCAAATAAATAAATAAATAAATAAAACATTGTTTACTATAAAATGCTCTTTTAATAAAATATGTAGAACAGTGAAAAATAACTATTTTATATACCAGGGTCTTTATTTTAAGTGTCTCATAAGAAAAGAAAACAAAAACGACATTAGACTATAACCACACAAATGAGTATTGTATTTCTGATTGTCTCAAATGAAATGTAAAATAGAGAACTTTAGGTCACAATATTCTTAGGGCATAACACATTCTAGATAGTGAGATACTCAAAATAACTTAGTAGGAAATAAACCTGGGGCTACTTGTCATATTTAATGTCATAATATTACACTCATTTCATTTCAGTATTGCTGGGAAGCAGAAAAGAACTTAAAAACAAGAATTTTGAGAGCGGAAATTGTAAAATTGTTTACGGTACTGCAATCATTCTCAACCCTATATTATGATACTCCCTATATTGATATTCTCTTCTGGCCACACCCAGATTTCACCCGCTGAGAGGTGACACCAAAATGCTGGCTCTTGCTCAGTGACATGAGGCAGTGCTACACTGTATATGACAGTGACTGTACTATTACATGCAGCACTGCAGCCTACACTGTCACCAGGGTCAAAAGTTCAAGAAAGGAGAAGAATGCCCTGTTGCGTGCACTAGGTAACTAATAAAAATTAACCTTTTATTAGACATAACTAAAATGGCTGTGAAATATAAGAACAGACAGACATGTGAAGATAAGTACCGCTCCTATTCACAGGTCGATATCAATCAGCTGCTGATTGATATCGACCTGTAAATGGGAAAGTTAAATAACAAGAAGGTGACTAGCGCTCAGGCTATAACTTGATAAGGGAGATGATATCTAGTGTGGACAGCACCTCATACACAGCCATCTACAACAAGCCTCCTCCCCTCTGGGAGTGCAGCCCGAGTTACTCCAGAGATCAGGAACACCCGGCGAACGCAAGCCAGCGGGACCCGGAAGTGCTTCTATCTCTGTTGAAGCGACGCCGTTACTCACTGGTGATCTGCACGGCTGTGCAGACACCAGCAGGATACAGTCCACTCAGCAGCGAAGCGGCGAGGGACGGAAGGATAGAGGACATCAGCGGTATCAGGTAAGTGTCAGGTGCACCGCTTGGCCAGCAGAGAGGACGCTCTTTAACCTGAGCGACACCTGGACACTTATCATGACCCTATGATAAGACTGTTACCTACCATCTACAGCCAAACGATTTCTCTGTGCACTAATATCTCCACAGCATCCATCTCCACCCAGCACACAGAGTGTGTTTACCGCAGGAGGTGAAACGGAGTGTGCTTGTGTGACTTTTACTTTTTCCTGTGAGACTCTGGACTCTGGCTCTTGCAGCCACCACCAGCTCCCCACACCCCTCCAATAGAGGGCTCCCATCCCTCACCACCCCCACCCCCCACCATTGGATGTCATTTTTTACTAAATGACAATAAACACCTTTGCTTTGATTATACTGGCACACTGTTGTTATTTATAACCCTGCTTTACACGCAAGCTGTACCACACTAGATATCATCTCCGTTATCAAGTTATAGCCTGAGCGCTAGTCACCTTCTTGTTATTTAACTTACCCTGGGTTTGGACAAACCAGACTTAGCAGCCGGCAACCGAGGTAGAGTGCCCACTCTCACTCTCCTGTTCTGTAAATGGGAAAGGTGCCCTTTGGTGACAGAAGCTGAATATGACCTCTGTCCAACAGCTACAACAATCTCACCTACAGCATTTATCTCCGATATTATTTAGTGCACTCTGCCTCAACTATATACTCTATTTATTATTGTTAGTGCTGCAGTGGTATATATCTATTTCCACAACACTTTTTTTTCTCAGATGTAGTAAGCCATTATCATGTGGCCTTACACTGGGCTATTAAGCCCAGACATATATGTTACTGCTAATGGGATGGGTTTGGGAGTGTGGTGCCCCCTGTGTTGGTAGGGCTGGTCTGCTCCAGGTTAGCACACCCTAACACTTTATTAACACTTATTTTTTCCTATCACATTGTATATATTTTGTATTTTAATCACACCTTCACTTCCCTACATAGCACCTATGTGCTTCTTATTAATCCCTACTAATTTTCATTTGTGTGCTGCCCTGGAGTACTCAGCCTGTGTCGGCATGTTGGGGGCCCACACCCCAGACCCATACCCAGTATTAGGGACCCCCAGTGACAGAGATGCCTTGACGTATGGCCTGGGGGCTTAGCCCTATATCTGCAGATATACGCAACCAAAATCTCTGTGTTATCTGATTATTATGTAGTTATGTTTCACTCAGTGTGCAATTGGGATACCAAATGTTTTTTCCTCACCCTATGGCATCAGCAGAATCATCACTATCACAGCAGGTGCCTTCCCAAGAGAGAAGCACTGCCAGTGCATCAGGAACTAATCCTGGCAGTCAGAGGTTAACAGGAAAAAAGCAAAAACTTGCGATATTGGTACCCCGAGCATGGGAGTGGATAGAGATTGACAAGAGGATGACCCCACAATGAAGGATCAAATATGGGAACAAATAACGGAGAAGATCAATAAGGTGGCACCACAACATCGTGATGTGAATCGTGTGAAGCGAAGGCAAGTTTGTGTTTGTACTTATGTATTTGTTTGTGTAAAAAGTCGAAACAGCTGTATGTCAGGTGTACCTGGAAAATGTGTATCTGGTGCTATAGAGTAGGTAAATGTAGACTTGTGTGCAACACTGAAAAGAAGGGTGTGATGGTTCACATGCACGCTGCTACTGTATTGAGCATTGTAGTGTCCATCGCAACATTCTGGATAAGGGATGTTTATCAAGCTATACAGGATAAATAAAGCATAGTTTGTTTTTACTTAACACCCACAAATAGGTTGGTCAATGATGGTTATATGTGTCTGAGGTATGGGTTGTAATAGACTTAGAGGCAAAATACACTTCACATGTGATGTTGCTATGGGCAACCAATCTAAGTGTCCTTTTTATTTATGTAGTACCCTCTACAAGATAGAAGACAGAATGTGATTGGTTGGCCATACCAACATGACCTGTTAAGTGTATTTCACATTCCTAATTAACAAGGAGCTTATACGAGTGTCAGAAATTCACCTTCACCTCTGACTGACTATGGAACACTACGCTGAGTCTGACAGGGACACTGACTACGCTGGCTGTGGAAACACTACACTACTTCTGACAGGGACGCTGACTACTCTAACTACGCTAAGCGGCCGCGGGAACACTACACTATTTCTGACTGACTACGCTAATTACAGTGGCCATGCAAACACTACGCTGATTCTGACAGAGACGCTATGCTAACTACGTAATGGGCGCCGTGCTATTACACAAGTACCATAAGCATGGCTACATCTGTACAGCCTAAATCTACACTCTGCTGTAGTTTTAATAATGTATTTTTTGTAGATTCTAATAGCTTCAGCTTGGTATGGATAAAACTGTCTGCATACCCTACTATTAATTAGGCAAACTTTAAAAAAATATTTTCTATTGTAGAGTTCTGCATATACACCTTATGTTACATTTGCAAGTTTACTATAAAAAGTACTTATACTGGGGGAAATTTACTAAGATGTGTATTCTATTTCAGATGTGATGTTGCTATGGCCAACCAATCAGAACCTGTCTACTATCTTCTAGAGCAGGCTTTCCCAACCACGGTTCTCAAGGCACACCAACAGTGCAGGTTTTAGAGATATCCAGGATTCAGCACAGATGTTTAATCAGAATCACTCAGGTACTAATTAAGTCAACTGTGCTAAAGCCTGGATATCTCTAAAACCTGCACTGTTGGTGTGCCTTGAGGACCGTGGTTGGGAATGCCTGTTCTAGAGGGTGCTAAATAAATAAGAAGTAATTTCTGATTGGTTCCCCATAGCAACATCACATGTGAAGTAGAATACACATCTTATTTAATTTCCCCCATACTGTCTGTTTAATAAAGTTGTACATTAGATATGAGTAATAACTTAAAATCCAAATTACTTTTGACTTATGGCAGCTATTATTTTTTTCTGTGCCCAAATTAATTACTATATGGATTAGATGTGAATGGTTCAGGAAATGTAACATGCAACAGTCCTTCCTTTTTCTAAATAAATATTTTTGCTTGTGCTAAACAATGATGAAGACTAAAACATAACCTCAATGTCTTAAAAAATATTCCTGTTTAGCACACAATTTATTTTTATTTATAAATGAATATGATACAAGCAATCAATAATTTTTAAAATGAAAAATATTATAATTATTAAGTTATACAACTGTAATAGCAGAAGAAATGGCAAAATATATTATTCAAATGTTCTGTTAAATACTTTATTCTTCATTCCCATGCTTTTATCTCCTAACTCACAGTAACTCACAGTATCTTCATTTAATTGCTATCATTTGAGAAAAAGTGCAGCTCCCTATAAATCTTACGCACGGGGTATTTTACAATTAAATCTGTGATGTATGTAATACAGTATTTGTATTAGAAAAAAAAAACATTTTAGTGCTTTAACTACTACTGAAAAGGTTTTATTTTTCAAATTGCATTTGAAAGACAATGATATGTAATTTAATTGTGATGTGTAATCTAATTGTCGGAAGAATAATCTGTGAGCTATTTACTTGTAAAAAATAAAACTATATTTTTTATAACTATCATTGAAAACAAAATTACTGTGCTGAAACAAAACATCTTATTTTATATCACGTCTATTGGTTATTTTCTGTGTACTTCAAGATTAATCTTTTAAAACGTGAGAAAGATTTTAACACTGCAATACATTTGTTAAAGATAGGTAGGGAAAATATTATGTATCAAGCAAAAGTTGTGACACAATGGCTTTACCTTTGTTGTGTATAATTACCTTATATTAGAAACTGTCGTCCCATAGAAGCATGTAACTTTTAGTTAATTTAACAGACTGTTATATATTGTGCAGCCTTTTAACATACAGTATATGCAGAATGTACTGAGATGTTCTAAGCCAGGGGTGTCCAAACCTTTTGCGACGAGGGCCAGATTTGGTGAGGTGAGAATGTGTGGGGGCCGACCATTCAGCCTGACAATCTTTGAATCATTAATCACATCAGAATGGTCCCCCACTCTGCCCCCATTCACTTTATGTCCCCCAGCCTGCCCCTTCACAGTATATTCCCCTGCCTGTCCCCATTCGCTGTATGTCCTTCACTCTGCCCCCTTCACATTATATTCCCCTGCCTGACCAACCTTCTCTGTATGTCCCCCAGACTGCCCCTCCTTCACTGTATGCCCCCCATTCACTGTATGTTCCCCACTTTGCACCCAATCACTCTGTCCTGTAGCTTGCCCCCCCCCCTCCCCTCCCCCTTCTCTGAATGCCAGGGGTTGGATGCACACTCACCCGAAAGCCGCCAAACACATCTCACTGTGGTGGCCGGCACCTCCTCACTGCTGCAGACAGTAAGGTAAAGGCACTCTCGCTGGGACCCCACCTTTAGTGTCCTGCGCTGTACATCCTGCATCTAATGCTCTGCCCGCTTCTGGCTAGAAGCTGTGGGCCACTTGAAATGATGACAGGGGCCGCAATTGGCCCCCGGGCCGGACTTTGGACGTGCCTGTTCTAAGCAAAAGATGAAATAAGACATTTTGCCCATGGATATAGTCAGAATGTTCCAGACTTGTATTTGGTTGATTTGGTCTTTTTAGTGATAACTTCATATTTTAGCAAATTGACAATTTACTAGTCGACAATATACAAAGATATTGCATGTGAAATATAACTTTGTAGACCAAACTGCTGCAACTCACCATCAAACCAAAACATCATCAGAATTACACCGGCACTATAAATCTCTAATTTACTAAAAATTGTGTTTGTAAAATCATTAAAACTTCCATGTTGTGTAGGACCGAAGTCTAAACCACTTCTGGAAGGTCAATGAAGCTCAGTGGGTCTACATATTGCTGCCACTCCAGCTGGAATACCAAGCTGCCACAAGGCTACCTCTGACATTGTACCGCTATGCAGTGGTGTAGCTTGGTTCCACGGTGCCCGGAGTAAGGGCATGTTTCGCGCCCCCCCCCCTCCCTTTGGGCGGCGAAAAGGAGGACTGACCTTGCTCGTTAATAATAATAACATGACCCCACAGGCTGCTCCCCATATTTAATAACAGGACACCACAGGCTGCTCCCCTGTATAATAAAAGGACACCACAGGCTGCGCCCCCTGTATAATAATAAAAGGACTCCACAGATTGCTCCTCCTGTATAATGATAAGACTGCTCTATAGACCCAAATATGTTCCAGCTCAGATGAGGGAAGATGAGGGATGTTCTCTCTGTTCTGAGGGGTATCTGCAGGCTGTATCCCAACCTAGTCCACAATTCTTAGCCTGTACTCAGGCCACTAGGCTATACACAACAGCAGGTACAGTAGTATATGAAGAATCCCCCAGCCCCCTCAGGGGGACCACCAACTCTGGTAGCGCAGGGGTGCCAGGCAGAGATCAGCACAGCAGTTTATTAGGAGTGATGTGGCACACTGTGCTACTTACTGTTGGCGTTAAGGGTGCTGTGAGAGGCCCAGGGGGGGAAGGCAGTCTGTAGGAGTATGCCTTCGGCTGCAGAGTCCCAGGTCCAAGATGGCCGCCACGACTATGAAGCAGGAGAACCCTCTGGAGCAGCAAGGATGCCATCAGTCACCTCAGCCTAGGAGAGGTGAAACCAGGAATCCGCCGGCCCCTGCACCTCCAACAGAAGGGTGCCGCCGCAGGAGGACCTCCGCGATGAAGAGGACGCCGTCCAGCCGCCAGAGAACGTCCCTGGAGCCGTGTCGGGGGAGCTGTCCGAAATTTAGGCCCCGGCTTCCGGCTATTGAGTAGGCCGCAACCTGCAGGGACTCCTAGAGAGTCCCCCGGCTCCGCAGCTCGACCCCAAAGCCTGTGGGCACGTCTCCAGGTAGGAAGCAGGACCTGAGGCATGGCGGGGTGTCACAGGGGGCTGTAAAAGACCCCTAGCATAAAGGAGCTCTTCTCCCCAGCGTCCTGCTCGTCTGGCGTCCAGGCCACGCCCCCGCGCCCGCCGGGTTTTAACTGTCCATAGTAAAGACTGATGCCGGGCACAGGGGGCGAGCAGGGTGGGGGAGCCTGCGGCAGAGCTCCGGCGCCAGGTGACATGTCGGCGCCTGGAGCAGGTGCTCCGCCGGCTCCACCCTAGCTACGCCTCTGCCGCTATGGCCATTTTGTGTTTGACATGATGCTTTGATTTTGTTGAAGCACTTTCTACACACATCCACATTGTGCGTCAAAGTGCAAGAGCAATTCAATTCCTGAAAAGTTTTCTGCCAGAAGTTCTTTCCTGCAGCCACTTATTTTGAGACATACTGTAGTAGCCAAGCAAGTGCTCATAATGCCTTATGATATCTTTTACAATGGCCGCATTGTAAACCACATGTTGCAGGCACTTTTCGTCTTATTCCTGACCAAAGAGCCATCACCATCCTCCAACTCTGCCACCATCAATCTCCATCTCCCCAGCCCTCCTGATACCACTACAGTATCTTCCACAATCACAACATAAAACACTGACAACAGAAAAAATTATAATTTCAACACAACTTAACACACACAAACACACTTGCAAATGATGACAAGACAAAAATAAAAATGGCACAGGACAAAATCAAAGACATACTTAAAAACCTTACAAAAAAGCAGAAAAGACATCTTACAGACCCAAGCAACAATCACAAAATCTCTGATAAAATTCTCATCCCCAAAAACTGTTTGCAGTCTTACCTACTAAAATGCCAAATAGATTACAAGTGTTTTGGGGGGTTTTAGGTTGTTTTATAGCACTATTGTGATTACACTGTAGCATGGGTGAATTTGGATCAGTCACATATTTTTTCTATTTTCTCTGATTTATGACATCAGGTGCAAGTTCAGACATGCGGGTATTCTGGTTGATTTGCTCGGATGCTAATTTGCATCCTTGCAAGTCAACCAAACCCTGTCTTGTGAATGGTGTTATGCTGGCCCACCATTCACAAGAGGCGTACGTTCACACTGGCTGCTAATGGATGTTTCACATAAACACTCACATCATTCAATGGACGACAACCATAGAATGATGTGGAACGTGCACGCAGATCTAAGGTTGCTCAGAGCAACCTTAGATCTGTGTGCACATTCTGAGGGAAGTGGACAGGTAGCTGACATTGGGTAATGTCAGCTGGCTGCCCCCTGCACCCGAGTTTTTAGCCCCATGCCCCACCCTCTGCTCGCAAGGATGGGTGTGAACAGTTTGTTCACCTTGGACACATGTACCCAGTGCATGCACATGCACACAAAGTGAAAACATTGGCCCTGTGCGAATGCATGCGGCCTGCAAATGGACCTGAATATGTGGAGTTTGAACTGAAATGTTTTTTATGATGTTTTAGAGTCATTTTAATGTGCTTCCTCTGTTTTTTAATGGTTACATTTCTTTTAGGGCCTAAATGTAAACCCAATATTTTAACTTTTTTTATCGCTTTTATTTTATGTCAACTGGGATAATACATGCCTACAAATCCGGAACCCCACCAAGATACAATTGTGGCCAGCGGGAGTACACAGCAGTTTACCTGCGATTTACGGTCCACCGCACCGGAAGTAGTGCGTTCCAAAGACCGGAAGTATAATGCATCTTCACTTCCGGTTCCGGATATCGCAGATGGCGGCGGGACTAAATCCATGTGTATTTGGAGATATCTAAAGTCCGGTGGAGGAAACGGAAGGATTTCTAGTAAATGGACACATTAAAGGCATTGTAGGAAGTTGTATTTTATCACTTATTGATTTATTGTATTGTATGTAAAAACAGTATAAGAATGAAATGTTTGTATTAGGCACTTTAGAATTTTTAATATTATGTTGTGGTCTGGTCTAGTCCAGCTTTTACATTAATTGTCAATTAGCAGGGGGACCTGCCACGGGTATATACACCTGGTCAGAGTCTCCCTTGTTTATACCTTGAAAAAGGGCTCATAATAGCCCGAAAACACATTGGTGTTGGGGGAAATTTAATTTGGTATCCTCTTGAGACACTGCTGACATCCACATGAAATGAATTTGGAGGATCTTTTATCTGGAAAAGGATCCATCTGAAAGTCTCCAGGAACAAGTGTGTTTCCTCCCTACTTATTGTATGGATATAAAATATCTTGTACCTGTGGAGGAGTGAAATCCTGTGGTTGCTGTCATTCATTGTCTAAAAGGAAGGATTCCAGAAAGATCACTTTCAGGGAATATAGGGCACTTCCCCTTGGTAAGTCATATTCCATATGAATGTACTGTGTGGGATCCAATTGGGAATTGGTTATTGGTCCAAGCTGTTCAGACAGAGGATTTAAAGAAACCCTGATGTGCCTATAGTTCTTTGTCATCAGGTCAGTGTGGTCACTGATATATCATCCCCTGAAAAAGTCGATATATGTACGCACTGAGAGTGGTCTGAGGGCGATACAGGAGAACCTCTCCATATCAAAGAAACCCCTATATGAACATAAAGACCAGACTCAAGGTCAGCAGACATACTAATGTGTTTGTCTAATAGATGCAAAAAAAACCCCCAAAATCCTTTGCAAAGGAAAAAATGGAATCTCTATGCTGTATATTTTAACAGGAAAACCATTGGTGCTCTTTCTGTGATTGAAATTGTACATGATAGTATCTGCAATAATATATTTTCTCAAAAACCTGGCTAAACAACAATATTGACTCACTGTATGTACAGTATTGTATAGTAGTTCAACTAATAAATAAAGATAAATATGTATTGTTTATACTCCTCCATGTAATAATGTATGTCTGCCAAGAGATGATCAATATAGATTCAAACATTTAGGGGGTATGCAATTATCTGAAATAATTTTGAGGCTGATTAAAAGAGACAATAAAATTATTGGGCCATCCAATTATAGCCCCTGTTTTCAGCTAAAACGTGTCATGTTTTCAGTTATTTGCACAAGGGATCTAAATATGTGTGCGCTGTATAAATACAAATAAGTATCTGGACCCATGTGTTATCGCAGCAATGAGTGCTGGTTATTAGGGATTATGATTTGCATACGTGCAGGGGCGGATCCAGGATAAAATGACAGGGGGGGGCACCCTGATAAAAGAGGGTTTAGGTGGGGGAGGGCCAGTGTTAGTGGTGCCAGTGTACATGCTAAGAGAGCGGCAGAGAGAGGGTGGGAATGGGATTAAAAATAGGCCCTGGCATTTAAAGTACGCAGGCCCACCATGGCAAGAAAAGTGAAGGATGTAGTTGTGCGCGCGCCGAAGGCGCGCTCTGGAAAAGGGGGTGTGGCCACTCAACAGGGGGCATGTCCTTGAGTGTAGTGTACAACACCATATACAACTTCTACACATTATGCAACAAAATAGTAGACCCCATTATACTTGCCCCTTACACATGATGCCAAATGGAATGAGCCAAAATTCACATAATGCCACACGGATTGTGTCAAAATTCACATAATGCCACACGGATTGAGCCAAAATTTACATAATAACACACGGATTGAGCCAAAATTCACATAATGCCAAATGGATTGAGCCAAAATTCACATAATGCCACATGGATTGTGTCAAAATTCACATAATGCCACATGGATTGTGTCAAAATTCACATAATGCCTCACGGATTGTGTCAAAATTCACATAATGCCAAATGGATTGAGCCAAAATTCACATAATGCCAAATGGATTGTGTCAAAATTCACATAATGCCAAATGGATTGTGTCAAAATTCACATAATGCCAAATGGATTGAGCCAAAATTCACATAATGCCTCACGGATTGTGTCAAAATTCACATAATGCCATTGAGCCAAAATTCACATAATGCCACACGGATTGAGCCAAATTCATAAGATGCCATATGGATTGAGCCAAAATTCACATAATGCCACACGGATTGAGCCAAATTCATAAGATGCCATATGGATTGAGCCAAAATTCACATAATGCCACGCGGATTGAGCCAAATTCATAAAATGCCATATGGATTGAGCCAAAATTCACATAATGCCACACGGATTGAGCCAAATTCATAAAATGACATATTGATTGAGCCAAAATTCACATAATACCACACGGATTGAGCCAAAATTCACATAATGCCACATGGATTGAGACAAAATTCACATAATGCCACACGGATTGAGCCAGAATTCACATAATGCCACACAGATTAAGACAAAATTCACAATACGCTTCATAAACAGGGACATTGTCCACCAAAGGCGCGCATTAAACATTTACACCATAATGTCCATTGCACGTTAAGTTACACTCATTGGCAGAGGTTCCATGCTCGTTGCCATGTGGGATTACATGCTCATTGCCAACGGGGAATACATGCTCGTGGTAAATGGGGGACAGCCGCCGCCAGGCAGAAGTGATAGCCACTGACAGTGGCAGAGCCTGGCTGTATTCCGAGCACTGCAGGTCCCAGCTATTTGAAATAATACCCATTTCACACCAGAAAATGCATTCCCAGGTTGGCCCCTTTTACACCAGCCTAGTCCCTGCATTTTCTGGTGTGAGGGGGAGGGAAAACCACCCCCCCCCCCTTTAACCAGTTATCTCATTTAACCGGCTATATCTTCGGAACTAACTGACCCATTTACATGAGACAAGTATCATATTGAAGAACTTTTGAGTGGGCTTTGAATGATTTTGGTCCAGTAAAACTGGAACGTTTGGTTCCAGAGTAATCTGCCCTCAAAGAACATGAACAGCCATGAAATTACATTTCAAAAAGAAAAAAATCGATTTACACGCTATATCTCTGGAACCGATTTACCGATATGGACCATCCTGGTATCATATTGAAGGCCCAGCGATTTGGAATTGAATAACATTAATCACAAGCTCCTGGGATGCAAGGGTGGGAACTGGCAGCTGTCGGAACTGGGTGGGGGTCAGAATTGACGGGTCCCATATTATCCTATGGGGAAAAAATGTTACAGCTTTGCCAGGCGATATCTCCGGTTCCCGGGGGGCTAGAGACATGGGGCTGGGCTCGTTGGAAAGTTCTGGTCCTCATCTACAAAATGAATGACAGGGGGGGCACGTGCCCGGGTGCCCCCCCCCCCCCCCCTGAATCCGCCACTGCATACGTGAGGCATTACATACAAGCACCATAATAACCAATTAGTAATAACTAATAAGGTTAGCTTGGTTACTTTTCTGGAAAATGTTACTTCCCAGAATCCCATTGGAGGTGGCAGATTGTTACTACTTGCAAATTAGTCAAAGGCACTCAATATTGTGTATTTACTTTTATTAACTTGTACTTATTTTTTCACAATATCATAATTTATATTTGATAATGTTTTGCTTTTACTGAGTGCTACACTGAGTGTTCTCTCAAAGGACCAGGTGTACTAAGCTTGAACAGTGATAAAATGGAGAGTGATAAAGTGCCAGCCAATCCAGCCAGATTGGTTGGTGGTTTATAACTATCCTTTTTATCACTTATCATGGTTTAGTATATTTTGCACCCGCACCCATTGATTTGATTCATTTGTATTGTTTGAGTGAACTGATTTGAAATCAACAACAGCACTCTGTTCTGACACCGGCATACAGTAATCAATAATTTCCAATAATAGCTTAAATACATAGTATACAGTAACTTACTTGCTTTGTGTAAGCAAGAATACCGTTGTGGAAGATTTATTATATACTTTTGTTTTACTTTTTTTTATAAAGATTCAGAGTTGCAGTACCATAAAATGCACTGCATCAAAATCCTCTAATTTATTGCAGTTTGCGTAATGTTGCTGCAATTTTCTTGAGGATATAAGTAGTAAACCTAAAATTTAATCAGACAGGATGAAAGTATATACAAGTATGAATGAACTTACATGCATATTATAAAATAAAATAGACTTATTCAGCAGCAGAGTTTATTTAATCCTGATTTACAAAATAGACATCAGAAATCAGATCATTAGAAATCAGTTTTCTTATCAGTTTCTGGTCAAAATTTGTACAGTAACATTTTTAATGACATAAATTTCCATTAACTGCCTGGTGTAGAGTTGAATGCCATGCATAAATGACTTTTATTTTCCACACACATGGTGACATTTAATAGGATGAGAGATTCAGAAAGTGAGAGATTTGGTAAGAAATCTCCAGTTTTTTGTTTAAAGTGGCAACTATTTACACTGCAAAATCGAACTGGTTTTGCAATGTAAATGATTGCTGCTTTAAAAAAACCTGGAGATTTCTTACCAAATCTCTTACTTTCTGAATCTCTCATCCTATTAATTGTCCACTGCAGTGTTGTGTGCATCTTTGTGGGCAGTTCTTTATTATTTGAACACATTTGTACAGCTTATACTTGGTGCAAATGATATGCCTGGAAACTGGTATATTTACACTCCCCTTCCGACTGTTCATAATCAGCAGCTGTATCAGCAAGCACTCTCTGCTCTCTAGGAACTGTGTAGGAATGAGAACATCCTATAACAAAGCCATTATGCTTCTTCATTTGCAAGATGAAATGCACTGAAATGCAGCACCTGTAATTGTATACCATTGGTCTTGGAACATAAGTGATGTGAAAACCTACAAATCTGCAATTAGGTATACATACAATTATAGCTCAAACAATAGTAATAATTCAAGATTTATGAAACACTCATAAATTACACATGTACAGGTACAATATTCATAGGCACATCATAACCACCAAAGTGACATCACATTTAGATTAATTCTATAGAGTCTAAAATATGCAATGTGTTAGTGAGAAAAAAACAGTCATTAGTTGGGCATTATTAAAAGTTAATGGCAGTGGAGTTAATAGTCACACTTAAGCAAACAAGAAGTTAAATTCCACATAAAAGTGGAACTAGATGGCCATCGACCTGCAATGACTCATGATCATTGATTATTCTTGGATGATGTAGAATACTTTTGCCATCAATGGGGGAGATGCTTTCCCTGCATCGATGGCACAGCATAACCGATTGGATTCTTTTTCTATTTTCCCCAAGGAAAAAAGGAACATACCTTCGCCCCTGACACCAATGAAGCCCTGCCCCAGGTTCTTATTTGGCCCACGATCCAATCAGTCAAAGAAAATGGATGACCGTTGATTGGTGAAACCATCGATTGTCATCTATAACATGCTGCCCTGCTGCTGTGACCTCCCATGCTGTACAGTGAGCATCACTTTACTGCATCAGGGGTCATAGGAGCAGAAGGGAGTCTTGATGACCATCAGCCCTCATTGGAGCCCCAATTGACCAATCGTGGGTAAGTGTGGTTATTTTTAATACTTGTTTATGTCTTATTATTTTGTCACCATTAAACACACACAGCTGATCACATGGCCCAGTCCTCGCACTGCTATCTCCTTCCTATGGTTAGAAATGTATATTGCAGTGAGACCTGTGAAGGTGGTGTTATTATCACAAGGCTTACTGCAGTATTTTTTTTTAAATAAAATCAAACAGACTAAATTTTCCGTTTTAGGTATGGGAAATGCGATTTGCTTACTAAAAATAATGAGGACTAAAAGGGTTTGGAGCAAGCTCAGTTTTTTTGGAGCTTGGCTGAAAAATCGATGGTGGCAATTTATGCAAATAGAAATTGAAGGGCTGCTTCATATTAAATTGCCCCAATACTTCCATTTTGTGGCAACCTTCCCAAAAAAGCTGAAAGAATTGATTTAAGAGAACATTCAGCTACAGTCAAATTAAGTATTCCATCAATACATTTAACAGAGAAAAGTTAATTATGTGAGTTTTACCATTATCCATAATAATTTTTCCATTTAACTAAATCCAGGTCCTGACCTTTTTGCAAAGTTTAGCTCTAACAGTGCAGAAACCAAATACAACTGAAAAAAAAAAGAAATGAGCAGATATGATTAAGTAATTTACACACAAAACAAATGTACCTTTTTCTTATTATGTGTAGAATGCATTTAAATATCAATGAGTCTTCTTTTTCACATAATATAGTGAGGTTCTCTTTTATTTTTCAGCTCAGTAGAGAGATTTTTGAACTATATTACTGGGTTTTGTGATCTGTGCCAGGTTGGGTTTATTTGCATGAAATTACTGAAATATCAATATTCACATATAATTTTATAAATTAGGGTTTAATCAATCGAGATACTAAAATGTATAGGTCAGTAAACCCACAAATGAATTTTCTGCTCTTGAACTTGTACATTAATTTGACTTTATTTATTCAAGCACATTTTTAACTATTTTCCCAAAAATCACCACTCAGTCATCTCATTTAAACATGTGGGTAGTACTGCAACTATACCATTTTATAATATTTGGTAGTATACAGAAATGAATGCTATAAATGCAATAGTACTAACAATAGTATTTTAGTTTTCTGGAAACAGATGCAAAAATCATAAGTGCTGGAGATGGAAGGTTTAGGTATGTTTATGGTAATAATTCCACTCAGTAACATTATAAATATGTTTATGATTAATTATTTGGCTGTGACATTAACCCCTTATTAGGTTTGTATTTCATTTTTGTTAAAAACAAAAATAAAAACATACATTTTGCTAGGCTTGCTTTTGTACATGATACCCACTGTTAAATAACATTCACACTTATTTGCCCATCTTAAAAAAGAAGAGTGAAAAACTTCCCAAGTAGTTTCATGGTTCACTTAAGGTGGAAGTGCAGCTGTTACAATGCAAATCTATAACATACAGTAGTGGGCTATATTTCAGTGGTGGAGCTTTGGAGTGGTTGGTCCAGGTGCACCTACTCCTCCTCCTCACCTAAACAAATAATATGCCACCCAGCAATGGGTGACAAAGTGATAAAGAAAGTGACATGGAGAGTCAGAAGATGATAAGGAAAGGCAGAGTGTGACAGGGAGTTCCAGATGGTAACAGGGAGTGGGTGACAGGGACAGGGCTGCCACTAGGAAATTTGGGATGCCGAACTGATTTCCAGCCCCCCCTCCCATCACTTACCACCCAACTCCTGCTGCAGGTCCGGAAGCAAAGGCTTCTTCAATGCAGGATGCTGGCGGCCAATTAAAAAGCCCATCAGAACTCGTGTATCGACAGCTGCTCTGATTGGCTAACAGTACACGAGCTCTGAATGGCTCAAAAGCTGGTGCAGCATTTTAATTGGATGCCAGCATCCTGCATTGAAGGAGCAGGAAGCACAGCGGAGGCAGTTTGGGGGATTGGGGTGGGCAAAATGAGCTACCTGGGCCCTTCCAGAGGCTGGGGCCTGGGACAGTTGTACCCACAGCAGCCCCTGTTGGTGGCCCTGGACAGGCACAGGCAGAGGGTAAAATGGAAATGGATACAGTATAAGATAGAGGGGGAAGGGAAAGGTGGCAGGGGATGAGAGGGCGACAGGTAGAGGTAGAGAGAGACAGGGAGAGCTAGCGAGTTCTGGGGATATGCTGTTGGGGGATGAAGAGATGGGTGACAGGGACAGGCAGGTGGAGACAGGGTGAGGTAGAGAGTTATACGGAGAGGTTGTGGGAGATAAGGAAAGGGTAATGTGGAGAGGCAGATGGTGAAAGGCAAAGGGTGATGGATAGTGGAAAAAGGTCAAGGCTGTGTCCCTAATAATGCGCTTAAAGAAAAGCATCATCTCTATAGAGCCTTGCTGTCAACAAAGGCACAGGAAAAGGAATAGGAAAACAGAATAGAGGTGCACTATATCACCTATACTGAAACAAGTGACGCTTACAGTATATTCAATAAAAAAAAACAATAATTGATAAAAACAAATGAACATTTATTTAGGGTTTTCCAGCAACTGTAACTTCATCCACATTTTCAGTTTCATATTTCTTTACTTAGTTTTAAATTTGCAGACATACAAATATACAAAACATTACACATACATGTGATTAGATACAGACAGATATTGAAGACCTTTGATTGTTCAGCAGGTTGATCCAAGCAAATGTACTTAACATACAACACACTACATACATAAAACAATTGGTGAATTGACCATCCTACCACTCTCTCCTACCCCCCATATCACATACACAATCCTAAATTCAGGTTCTCTATAAACCATATGTACCCCTAGGTCCTTAGGCCTCCTGACTCTGTACCTTAACCCCTGCAGTATAGTTCTCTCTCCAAATCATGGGTACTTATGCCCCAGGAAATGGGTCCTGTATCTTAGATTGTTTTATTTTATTATAATTTTTATTACTTAAATGATCTATCTATTAAGCCTATCGTGCGTTCGTGATCTGCTTCTAAATTAAAAACTATTATACTGGAAATTACTATAAGTGTCGAACAATAATTATTATTTTTTTTTTTTAAAGCACAGTGTCAACCTTGACGTAAATTTGTCATTTGTTTGACTTACTAATAAACCACTCGTGCGCTCATGACTTTTATATGTATTTCATTTGTGTTATTTAGAAATCTTTTTTTACCTTCAAGTTTTAATCATAAAGTGCATTTAACCTAAAATTATCAAATTTATTCTATATATTAGTGTCCAGAGGTCTTTTTAAAGTAGGGGGAGTAATACCATTTCTCCCAAATTAAGTGAAATCTCCCAATATTGTTTCTAGAGAGAAAAGCGTCTTTCTCGTGTTCAAAAGTGTGGTTAACTATATTGACCCATTCCTTAATATCAGGTGCTTTAGCTGCCATCCAGGATCTTGCAATACAGGTCTTGGCAAGTTAACCTAAGTTGATGGCCAGCTGCCTTAAGTCTGCCGACAGCCCTGACCCAGACCATACTCCCAGTAATAGAGCCTTGGGACCTATTTCACTACGGGGGATGCCAATATTGATCATAATATCCTTAATGCCTTTCCAAAATATTTGCAGGAGTTTACATTGCCAAATTAAGTGCCAAAAGTCGCACCCCAACTCCCTACATTTAGGACAAGAGTCGACTTTATCCCCTGCAAACTTTTTAATTCTAGTCGGCGATAAGTATGTACGGTGCAAGATATTAAATTGGATCTGCTGGGTCCTGAGTGAATCGGTAGCCAGGTTAGGTATAGCAAGTGCATTATCCCAATCATCAGGTGTTATATCAGGGATTTCCCTGGTCCACTTTGTCATAAGTTCATGCAGGTCAGTATTTGGCGATAGGGATGAGATATACTTATAACATTTGGATACTTCTTTAGACGGACCCATATTCCTAAGGAATATTTTAATTGGGTGGTCTTTTATGTTAGAGGAGGATAGTTGCAAATATTCCTCGGTTGCACTTCTAAGTTGCAGAAAGCGGAAGAACATACTGTTCGGTATTTTGAACTCGATTTGCAACTGGGCAAATGTTTTAACCCCTCCTTGCGCAACTACGTGGCCCAAATTTGTTATTCCAAAATGTGACCAGGCTGACATACCCTGATGTCTTTTAAGTGTTTTAAAGGTGCTTAGAGAAGAAAGATTTGTTTCAGGGTCGGTGTCCATGTAACCTATTTCCTTAGTGATCCATTTCCAAATTTTAATTGCTTGATTCAAAATCGGGGGGTACTTCTTACGGCATTTATTCATCAAAATTGCTTGTACTGGAGAAAATCCCGGAATGGTCTTTTTAATTAAAATTAGTAGTTCTGCGGATTGACATGGATGTTTAACCCAATCTCGCAGATGTACCAACTGCGTTGCTAGGTAATACCATTTAAAGTTTGGGAGGGCAAACCCTCCAAGATCTCTTGATCATATCAATGTGGTTAATTTTACTGTTGGGCTTTTATTTCTCCATACAAAGGAGGTTATTATCCCATTAATTTTCCTAAATATCGTATCGGGAACATATACGGGAGAGTGTTGAAGGAGATAAAGTAGCTTTGGCAGAACCATCATTTTAATAAGGTTTACCCTTCCTAAGACTGTTAATGGCAGTTTTAACCAGTTCTTGCATTTAGATCTAATAGAGTCAATTACTGGCACAATGTTGTATTTTACAAACTCAGATGTGTCCACTACTCCCAAATAATCAAACCTTTCAGCCCTAGGTATATCTATTACCCCGTGGAGTTCGTCCCTCAACTCAGTAGTCATTACGTCAATAAACAAGTGAGATTTACTGCTGTTGATTGTTAACCCCGAGTATTGACCAAACTCATGAAGAGTTTCCAACACCAACGGGAGATCATGTTTATAATCCACCATTCCCACAAGTAAATTATCTGCGTAAAATGAGACAAGGCTGCCCCCCCCCCACCCCCTGGTCCGCTCTGCCCCAGTATATTTCTCAACTTACATGCCACCGGCTCTATGGCCAATGCAAAGAGCGTAGGGGAGAGGGGGCAGCCCTGTCTCGTACCGCGATGTATCGGAAATGGATCTGAGACAAATCCGTTAATAGTAATTCTTGCACACGGATGTTGATAAATCAACAGGATCCTTTTAATAAAACAAGGTCCAAAAGCCAAATGCCTCCAGAGTGGTCTTCAAATATGGCCACTCAAGAGAGTCAAATGCCTTGTTTGTGTCGAAAGAGGCCAAGGCGGTCTCCAAGCCCATAATTTTCCCTGTCTTTAAGTAGGAAAACACTCTGCGAACATTTATAGCAGTTGATTTCCCTTTCCTAAATCCCGTCTGGTCGATATGGACGATTTTATCAATTACCTCACTGAGTCTTGTAGCCAAAATTGATGCATATACCTTGGCGTCAACCGTAAGCAGCGAAATAGGTCTGTAAGAGTCTGCCCTTAATGGGTGTTGGCCCTTTTTAAGAATGACTGTAATAACTGCCTCGGTCATGGATTGTGAGAGTTGACCCTCTTTTTCCATTTCTTGAAAGAAGTAAAGAAGCCTACTGGACAAAGTGTCGCTAAACATCTTATGTAGTTCTACTGGTAAGCCATCAATACAAGAGGCTTTACCAGATGCCATATTTCTTATAGCCCTTCCACCTCTCCCAACGTAAATGGTAATTCCAAAGCTTCCCTATCTTGACAAGACAGAGCAGGCAAATCAACAGCCCCCAGGTAGCTCGAGCTGTTGCTATACTCGGGTGTTAATTTAGAAGTATAAATTTCCCTATAATGGTCCACAAACACCTCAGTGATTTTTGAAGTTTCACCGAATATTTCTTCTCCAGGTGAACAGATTTTAGTGATTATCCTGGAAGGATCATCAGTTTTTGCCATGTAGGCCATTAATTTGCCAGCCCTGTCTGCATTTAGATATCTTCTATGCGAGTCTTTTAATAACCTGAACTTGACCAATTCTTGTAGATGTGTGGTCCAGGCAGATTGTGCCAACAACCATTCCTGTTTAGCAAGATCTGTCTGGTTCCTAATAAATGTTTGTTCTAATGCTGCCATTGTAGTCTCTAAAGTTAAGGTTTTTTCTGTAACAAGGTTCTAGCATGTTTTATATTTTTGATCAAGGTACCCCGCAGGAACGCTTTAAATGTTTCCCAAACAGTATATGATTTAGCCGACTCAATATTAAAGCCAAAAAAACCCTCCATTTCTGCCTTCAATACATTGATGTTATCTACAGTAATTGTGTTAACCATATTGATTGAAGCTTCCAATATCGAAAACCCTGGCTGGACTCTGAATCAAGCACCATTACCATTGGGGAATGATCCGAAATACCCCTTGACTGATACTCGATTTTAGATATTTTAATTACTAGGACCCTAGAAGTAAAAATCATATCAATACGTGAGAAATTATTATGAGAAGAGGAATAACATTGACACTGGCTAGGAAATTTCTCTCGCCACACCTCATACCATCCCAAGTCAGCAGTGAATCTGGCAAGAGAGCTCTCTCCCACAGGGGTACTCTTTCTAGGGCACCAGATGTCGAGACCATAATTCATCACCATATTAAAATACCCCAGACAGATGAAAGGAATATCGGGTCTTGCAGTAATAGAAGTAGTAGTAGTAGTACGTTTATTTATAAGGTGCCGCAAAGTGTCCGCAGCGCCGTACATAGCAAACCAAAAAAAAAACAAATTACAAGGTAACGTACAGGGTGTGTTGAAAGATACAGTATAAATAGGGGTATAGCTGGTAGAACTAAAATCAGCATCAGTTCAGAAGTAGGTGTCAAAATTGTCAAGGAGACTGAAGATGAAGTAGAGGAAGGGAAGAACAGGACAGGAGCACAGGTGAGGTAATGAGGTAGGGTGAGTACGTGAGGAAGGAGGGCCCTGCTCATAAGAGTTAACATACTAAAAATAGGTGGGTGGACGAACGAAATACAATAGGATAAGTAGGAACGGAGGGGAACGGAGGCAGGATAGGAGGATCAAAAGAGGTTAGGAGGAGGGATAGGCTAGTCGAAAAAAGTGGGTTTTGAGGGAGTGCTTGAAGGAGGTAAGGGAATCAGATAGCCTGATGGGTGGCGGGAGGTTGTTCCAGTGCAGGGGGGCAGCGCGAGAGAAATCTTGGACACGGGAGTGGGAGGAGGTGATTAGGTGAGAGGTCAGTCGGCGGTCAGCGATGGAGCGAAGAGGACGGGAGGGAGTGTGGATAGAGATCAGTGAAGAGAGGTAGGGAGCTGTAGAGGAGGAGATAGCCTTGTAGGTGGTGGTGAGGAGTTTAAAGAGAACTCGGAAAGGAATGGGGAGCCAGTGAAGAGATAAACAGAGGGGGGAGGTGGAGGTAGAGCGACGGGAGAGGAAGATGAGCCTAGCAGCAGCGTTAAGAATGGATTGGAGAGGTGCGAGGCGGGTGAGAGGTAGCCCAGAGAGAAGGATGTTGCAGTAGTCAAGGCGGGAGATGACAAGAGAGTGAATGAGAATTTTGGTCGCGTCAGTGGAGAGGAATGGTCTGATGCGTGAGATGTTGCGTAGGTGAAAGCGGCAAGACTGTGAGAGAGCACGAATGTGGGGGGTGAAAGAGAGGGAGGAGTCAATGATGACACCGAGGCAGCGCGTTTGGTCGGTGGACGTGATCTCGGTTTCACCAATGCTGATGGAGATAGTGGGAGAAGAGGGGATGTTCGGGGGATGGAAGATTAGAAGTTCAGTTTTAGCCATGTTTAGTTTCAGGAAGCGTTGGGTCATCCAGGCTGAGATGGCCGTGAGGCATTCGGAGACCTTGGACAGGAGTGATGGGGATAAGTCGGGGGAGGAGAGATAGATTAGGGTATCATCAGCATAAAGGTGGTAATGAAAACCATAGGAGCTGATGAGGGTGCCCAGAGAGGTGGTGTAGAGGGAGAAGAGGAGAGGGCCAAGGACTGACCCTTGGGGAACACCGACTGGCTGGGGGGTAGTAGGAGAGGAGGAGCTCGGAGTGGAAACGGAGAAGGAGCGATCGGAGAGGTATGAGGTGAACCAGGAGAAGACCGTGCCAGTGATGCCAAAGGAGCGGAGGGTGTTGAGCAGGAGAGGGTGGTCAACAGTGTCAAAGTCAGCCGACAGATCAAGCTGGATGAGGATAGAGAAGAGGCCTTTGGATTTAGCCGATAGTAGATCGTTAGTGACTTTGGTCAGGGCAGTTTCAGTGGAATGTAAAGGGCGGAACCCGGATTGGAGGGGGTCTAGAATGGAGTTAGCAGTAAGGTGGCTTAGGAGACGATTATAGGTCAGACGTTCTAGGAGTTTGGAGGCAAAAGGGAGGAGGGAGATGGGCCTGTAGTTGGATGGAGAGTTGGGGTCCAGATTTGTTTTTTTTGAGAATTGGGGAGACAAGAGCGTGTTTGAAGGAGAAAGGGAAGATCCCAGAGGATAGGGAAAGATTAAAGAGGTGAGCCAGGTGAGAGCAGACTGATGGACTGAGACGACGGATAATATTGGAGGGGATAGGATCGAGCGGGGAGGTGGAGGGAGAAGCGGATTGAAGGATATAGTGGACTTCAGCAGCAGTGGTGGGGTAAAATGAGGACAGGGGTTGGAAGGAGGGGAGTGGAGATGTAGGAGGGGAGGAGGGAGAGGGTGAGGTCATGGCAGCAGTGATGGCAGTCCTGAGAGAGGAGATTTTGGTTGAAAATTAGGTAGCAAAATCAGCGGCTACGATGGAGGACGGAAGAGCTGGAGGAGGGGGGGAGAGCAAGGAGTTAAAGGTGGCGAAGAGCCTGTGGGGATTGGATGATTGGGAAAGGATGAGGGACTTAAAGTAGGATTCCTTGGCCAGAGCAAGGGCAGAGCTGAAGGAGGAAAGAATGAATTTGAAATGGAGATAATCCGCAAGGGAGCGTGATTTCTTCCAGAAGCGCTCAGCAGTGCGAGAGCACTTTTTAAGGAATCGGGTGATAGGTGAGTGCCACGGTTGGGGGTTGGAGCATCGAAGGGGGATAGAGGAGGGAGGGCAGGCAGAGTCCAATGCCGAAGATAGGGTGTCATTATAGAGGGAGGCAGCGAGGTTCGGGCAGGACATGAGGGCCATTGGGGCGAGAAGAGGACACAGCGTGTTTGAGAAGGCAGCAAGATCAAGTGTGTTGACGTTATGCCGTGAGACAATGCGCTTGGGAGGGGGGGTGGGAGAGGGGGAAGCAGTGAGGGAGAAGGAGATGAGGTGATGGTCAGAAAGAGGAAAAGCTGAGATAGTGTAGTCAGTAAGGGAACAAGAGCGAGAGAAGACGAGATCGAGGGAGTGTCCTTGGATGTGGGTGGGAGAGGTAGTCCACTGAGATAGGCCAAGAGAGGAGCAGAGAGAGAGGAGTTTGGAGGTGCCAGGATCAGCTGGGTTATCCAAGGGGATGTTAAAGTCACCAAGAATGACAGATGGCAGGTCGGAGGAGAGGAAGTGTGGAAGCCAGGCGGCAAAGTTGTCAAGAAATTGGGAGATAGGGCCAGGGGGGCGGTAGATTGCAGCGACACGGAGGTGGTAGGGGTAGTATAGACGGATAGAGTGAGACTCAAAGGAGGAGAAAAGGAGAGAGGGTTCAGGGTGAATGACACTGTGGGTGCATGAGGCTGAGAGGAGAAAACCCACACCGCCACCTTGGCGACCGTCAGGCCTGGGAGTGTGAGAGAAAGAGAGGCGACCGTGGGAGAGAGCAGCTGGAGAGACAGAATCAGAGGTGGAGAGCCAGGTCTCGGTGATAGCAAGGAGGTAGAATGCTCTAGAGATGAATAGGTCATGGATGGCAGGGAGTTTGTTGCAGATGGATCTGGCGTTCCATAGTGCACAGGAAAGAGGGGGGGTGGGTTGTGTATTTATGTGGATAAGGTTTTGGGGATTGCAGAAGCGAGGGGGGGTCATTGGGAGGGTGGGGGTGCGGGGGCGAGTGGTCAGGACAGGTATGGGATGGGAGGGGGGAGGAGCAGTTGGAGAAAGTGAAGTTGAGAGATTAACAGCCATGAGGAACCGAAGGTGAGAGGGTAGGTTAGTGAAAGCAGACAGAGGGATTTGGGAGGACAGACAGCGTCTGTAGTAGATTTGGTAGAAAACACAGAGTGAGAGAGAAGGTAACAGGCAAGGAACTACTGTCAGAGAGGAGACCAGTGGGTAAAATCAGGTTGATTGAGTAATCCAATTAAGTATGAAACAACAACAAGTGAGAGGATGAAGGGAACAGAGAAGGTCAGAAGTGAGGCAAATGTGAGCAGGCGTGAAGAGGGAAACAGAGTGCAATAAATGTGTGGCAAAGATAAGAGAAAATAATAGTGAATGAGTAAAATGAAATACAATGTTTGGAAAGATATAGATACAATGAATTAAATGTCAAAATTGAGCAACAGGTTACAATAGGATAGAAAGAAGATGAATATATTTCAATAGAACAGAATATGAAAATTTAGACTGTGTTCAAACTCACCTTTTTCAGTATTCTAACTCACCTGCTTCAGTTTCCAACTCACTTAAGTAATCAAGCTTCACTTTAGTATGCAAGCTTCTCTCTCAATGAGCAAGCCAAACTCCAAAGCTGCTCTAATAATATCAAACCCGAAGGGAGGAGGGATATAGACAGATAATAACATAATTCTGGTAGTTCCTAATATGCCATCTAGAAAAACATAACGGCCCATTGGATCAATCTGATCAGCAATATGTTCATACACCACTGATCTCTTTACCAAGATTGATACTCCTCTGGAAGCTGACGAGAAAGGAGTCTGAAAGATTTGGGAAATTCAAGGTCGTTTCAACGAACACCCCTTCTCAGCTGTTAAATATGTCTCCTGTAAACAGATCACGTCAGCCTCCAGAGATTTACAATACTTGAGCACCAGGGCCCGCTTCACCTTATCATTAAGCCCTCGGACATTCCATGTCACAATATTAACCATAAATACAGATTATCAACTAAAAGCAACATTATAGTAATAATATAGCAGTATTGTAGCAAGTAATATAACGGGCACATAAGAGTCATAAAATAATTTAACAATTCCACCAATATACCAAACATAAAAACGAACAACACATAACATATACCCCTTTCCCTCCCCCCACCCTGTATAACCTCCCCTGTAAGGCATACCTAAGGCCAAACCCCCCATTTACTCCTACTCCCTTGTTCTTACACTTGGGGGACTTTTACTAGATAACCACATCAAGCACGACGGGAGCCCCGGCACATCATTACAAACTGTTATTCAGACCATTTTTCCCACGATCCCCATCCCAACCAACAAATGCTTAAATATACCAGTCCTTTTACCATAACAAGACCCCAAAAAGACTAGTAAATACATGAAAAGAAGGCTTTCTACTGCATGCTAGTCTTGCCTGGATAATACTTATCCAGCCAAGTAACTGCATCAGCAACTGCTGAAAAGAATATTGTCTCTCCGTTGCCCACAACTCGGAGCTTTGAGGGATATTGCATCGAGTATTTTAATTCTAGTTCTCTCAACCGGGCTTTGACAGAGCTGAATTTTGCCCTGTCTCTTTGAACATCTTGAGGAAAGTCTGGGAAAATAGAGACCTTGGACCCTTTATAGCCAAAGTCCATGTTTGCCCGCATGAGTCTTAAAACTTGGTCCCACTCCCTAAAGTGCAAAAATTTGGCGATCAAAGTACGTGATTGTCTGCCAGGGATTGAGGGGCGGGCAGGGATTCGATGTGCCCTCTCAATAGTAAATTGAGCAGAGAAGTTGTTCTTTCCAAATTCTTGCAGCAACCATGTTTCTACAAATTTTTCAGGTTCACGGCCCTCAACTCGCTCTTCAAGACCTACAATATGGACATTATTTCGATGAGATCAACCCTCCAAATCTGTGATCTTGAAGCGTAGGTCGGATATTTGCCCCGACATGGCCTTGAACTGGGCCTGTAACGGAGCCACTATATCCTCTATGTCTGAAGTACGCTTCTCAAGCTCCACTACCCTATCTCTAGTTTTTTGGGCGTCATCCCTGATCAGCATTATGTCAGATTGAACCTTGCTCAGTTGTTCTAAGAGTCGAGTTTCGCATTTGCTAACAGCTTCCAGGACTTGCTGTAAAGTGACCTCAGGGACGGGCGGCTGCGCCGATGATTTAGAGGGGGTAGTTTGTGGCGTGGTAGGTTGGGAAGGATTTGAGCGAGCATATTTTTCTAGCCTGGTGGCTGCCGAATTACTCCCCGATTTAGGCATGATCTCTTCCCAGTTAATTATGCCAAGTTGGTGTAACTATAGAAAGTCTCTCGGACCTTAAGAAAGTCAATCACAATATTTTCTGTCCACAGGCCACTGGCGTATCAGGCCGAGTTTGATAATGCAGAAATAGTACAGGCCAACCACTTGTCAGGAGAATATCTGCCGTATTTGGCACTTGAGAGGTTAAACACTCATACAACTAGAGACTCAGTCCTTCACCAGCCACCTGCGGCGATCTGCACAATTCCCCAAGTACCCCAGCTTGCCACACAGTCTTCAGCACCAAGCACGCTGCGGTGTTATATGCACTTTTAGAGGAACAAATGTCTACTGGGCCCAAATTCTGCAGCCAATTATCAAGGGTCTATAGTGGGATAATGCTGTACGTTTAAGGGGGGGAACATGTTCTTTCCTCCTTCACTGTGAATTCTCCAGTCCCCAGCGGTAGTCCGTGACTCACACCCGGGACTCCAGCTGAACCCCGTTCTCACCTCTCTCACAGGGTAAACAGGGTGACCGGGGGCTGTACAGGCAAAGTACCCCTTAGTCTGATTACCGCCGGTGGCCGCCCGGGCTTGCGGGATCCTCTGTCACTCAATGTCCTTGTTGCCTGTGAGCTGGCTCTCTCACAGCCTAGACTCACTCAGGGGGAATGTGCAGACAAAATACCTTTATTCTGGTGGCCGCTGGTGTCCGTAGGGCTTGCGGGGTCCTTTGTCTCAATATCTGTACTGCATGTGAGCAGGCTCTTTTAGAGCCCGAGCTCACACAGCTGCCACTAGCCACCTCTTGTCCGGCCCTCTCACCGCCGCCACGTGACACGCCAGTGGAGTCTGCTGCTGATGACGACAGACGGATCCCAGCGGTGCACCTCAGATCCAAGTCCCTGGCAACCGCTCACACAGCGCGGCAGTTCCCACCGCTGCTCAGGACATTCCCGCGGTCATATCGCTCAGCTGCCACTGGTTCGAAGGTCTCAGTCCCGGCTCAGGCACACTGGAGGCAATCATATATCCAGGTATCCATACCGGACTAAGTGGAGAGTTAGCGAGGTTGGTAGCGGATTAGCGTGGTTAACTTTGAGCCATGCCGAAGCTCCTACTCGCGTGACGTCACTCACGTGCTGCCGTGGTTACGCCCCCTGCCAACTTCATCCACATTTTCAAGGTGCCACATATAGGATCAATTTGCAGCCCAATGCGTTTTGTCCCTCAGGACTTCATCAGGGGCAAATTACTGAATTTCTAGAGGTAGTACATCCTCTAGAGCAAGTGGAGATGATATGTCCTTTATAGTAATTAAGTGAAGATGGTATGTCCTTTACAGCAATTATTAGTGCAATAACAAAGGTTGTAGTTTAACCACCTATTTAACATATGATTATAGAATACTCAGGGAGAGGATGGTAGGCTATGAATCGCTCCTATCATATATAAGCTCAGTGGGAAACCACATACAGTATTGTAGCACAGGATCTCTGAGAGCTCCGGGTGAGGAGATTAAACTCTGATAATACTATGGCATCTAATCAGTTAGATGAGATGATCTCAAATTTTGTTGATCGTGGCTATGATCATTCAGAGCTGATGCTCATTAAAAGAAGCTACTATCTCTTGATAGGGTTACGTTGTTAATACACAAAAATAAGATGTTGACAGACCCGTTTATTCCTTGGGTTAATACATATAATACTTGCAGTGCACCGATTGTGCCAGTGGCCAAAAAACTCTAGGAGATTATTCAATCTGATCCCGAGCTGTAGTTATTCAACACTAAATTAATGCCATGTTTAAAGAGAAGCCGTAGCCTTAGAGACCAGCTGGTGAAAACTAATATCAATATCAATATTGTTGAGCGTAAAACAAAACAACTTGGTTGTGTGCGTTGCACGTGTACAACATGTAGATATCTTATCCCTGGTAGTACATTTTCACATCCCTTAACAGACAGATTACTAACTATTTGTTTTACATTAACCTGTAATTCTAAATTTATTGTATACCAGGTTATTTGTCCTTGCGGATTGAGCTATATCGGCAAGACAGAACATTGTTTCAAAGAGCGGATGGCAGCCCACCGCTCAGCTAAAAAAGCTTCTAATACAGGTACTAGCGAGCAACCTCTCGCGCAACATTTTGCAACAGCAGGCCATAATGTAGCATGTATAAAATATTGAATGATTGATCATGTGCCAGAAGCCATTAGAGGTGGTGACCGTAGGAAGACACTATTGGAGTGTGAATCCCGATGGATTTTGAGGCTTGGTACACTAGCGCCACGAAGATTGAATGAGACCATCAGTCTCAACATATTCAATTGACTGCACATAATTACACGTTTACTATTACAAAAGTTTATATGATAAATGTTCACTAATTTTATGGCTCCAATGATACTTACATATAATGCTTTTGCGGTTTGTAAATGTGATATGGTGCAAATTTTGCAAATGCCACATGTCATACTTTTGTATATGTATTGATTCTATAATGTGGCTTCGTGTCATTTTTTCATTAATTATCATTATTTATCATTATTGTATATACAGCACATTTAAGCTTGTTTTTACTTTTAGTGTTGAAACTGTATATGTTGTGGAATAATGTGATCGATGGCCTGCTGTCCTCCTTGTTGATTAAGGTTTAATCTATCATCAGTGGTTTTATAGTGATAGCCTGGTTACTGTTCCGCCCGGTGACTTGTAGATCGGCAGTCAGCTAACACACTGGTGAACATGCACACTGTCAGATTGTCTCTAACTAAACGTGCAGATGGTTTGGGGTTTTTTTGTATGTCTTTGCTCCCATTGCCATGGCAGTGTTTGGGTAGCGAATGCGGCACACACATGCTGCGGCGAGTGTTGATGATGACACCAGCGTGCCAAAGCCTGCCCGGCGCGGGAAGCTTCATTGTTTGTCGGTCACTTGCACAGGTATATAAGGTATGTTTGTTCATATTGATTTCAAGCCTGACGAAAATACATAAAGTATTGAAACGTTACTATATTAAAAACTGCATAATCCAGTGGACGGAGTGCTGTGTTTTCGATTTCCTGTATCCATTCATCACAGGCACCCTCCCAATCCACTCATCTATGTAGCTGTGCTGGACCTGCGTGTGTATATATATATATATATATATATATATATATACACACACACACACAAATACAGAGGCTCAACACTCACCAGAATAAACTAACTCCCCTTAACATACAAATAATCAAATTAATAAATAATGGGATTTTAATTCATGAATTGATCATTGCATTTAAGCTTGCAGCCCATCGCCAAGGTACCCTATTTCACTGGAAGTCCTACACTAACAATTGGTCTCTTAAGAGCCTGGCAACTGCTTACACATCATAGCTAAAATTGACTTGTTCCCCTGGTTTAGAGCTCACCTGCCAACTACCTTATGATTATTTGATTATTTGCATGTTAAGGTTGGTTTATTATGGTGAGTGTTGAGCACCTGTATTTGTATTTATTAGAGTATGTGGTCACAGGCCACTGCAGGAATGGCAAGTGCGGTGGTACTCTGTATCTATATATATGGGTTAATTTTTAATTAACCTTTGTTGCTGTGATCATAGCTTTCTCATGCACCCTAGATAAGCTCATTTAGCTGAAACCTGTGAAAGCTGCCCCTTTAATTCTAATTCAGGTGTTGTGTTAGGTGACTTCCTCATCTTTAAAAGCCATAAGGTAGTTGGCAGGTGAGCTCTAAACCAGAAAAAAACACATGTGAGGGGATGTGTCTGAGAACACTCGCATGCGGCCAAAGAGAAGAGAAATCTATTTCATTGCAGCCAACCATCAAATGATTTCTCTCCCTTCAGAAATAAAAGTCAGTGAAAAGTAACTTTTAGTTCAACTGTAAATGGGCGAAAAGGGGGTGGCTGCTTATTTCATCAGCCTGCCTGCATTCCCAGGGGAAAGGCTAAAGCTTTCCTGGGGACACCCATAACATGCTGGAGGCTCCCTTGCTCTGGCCAGGTGTCTGCCCCCACCCCGCTTCCACATCTAAATAAAAACAACACCTTCAATCTGATCCCCTTTTTCACTCATAAAAACTTTTGAAACTCAACATTTGCTTCTTGCCCCACACACAACCCCCTTATTAAAAAATACCCTTGATTTGTGTCCTGTTCTCATCTGCATGTACACACACAGATAAATAGTTTGTTAATTAAAACTACACCAGCAGACTGGATGGCCCATTTGTTTTTTATCTGCCATCAGATTCTGGTTTTTTATGTAAAATACTTTGCTGTCATCAGCCTCTTGTCATCTGATCCTGCAGTCTTTTAACCCCTTACCGCCGCAGCCTGTTTTTGCCTTCCTGACAGAGCCCTTTTTTTCAAATCTAACATGTATCACTTTGGCCCTTATTCTGATCGGTGCGGATATTCCCGAATTCTTACGGTGCGGTCCGCACGCCAGTCAGTGCGGCCGCGTGCGGCCATCGTCCGTAGAAACGCCCACGTGTCCTCCGCATTCGGACGGACTCACTCTTTAAGAACAGGGCGTGTTTACGGACGACATACAAACCATGCGTGTGCGGGGGAAACACTCAGATTCTGCACGGTATTACAGAGTATGCACGGTGATACCGCATCCGAATGGATGGCAAGCGGTGCATCCGCACGGAAGCGGTGTATTTACGCAAAACTACCCACTATTATGTCTATTCTGCAATACATCACATGACCCACTTATTCAATTACCTATCCTCCTAAAAAAAGGTTTATTTGAAATTGGAATCAATTACATGCCAATATATCCTTAGAACCATGCCTAACACATGCATTGCACACATTAACCCTTACAGCAATTGAAGTGCAATGGTTTGTATTTGTCCCTGTGTAAAATATTATAAACAATCTACACATATACTGTTTAATGTGCAAAGAAAACCAACAACTTCGAACTTGCATAAAATATTTATTTTTTGAACAATGAAACATTTAAATATAAAGGACGAAAAAAATAAAATTAAAGGAGCAAGTCCCGGAGGTCCTGCAGGTCAGCAATTAGGAGCCGCAAATGGTGGCCCATCCGCATGAGGGCCCCACGGACACCCTCATCTGCTGGTGTTGTGGCATCTGTGGGCATGTCAAAGGGGCAAAAATTAGTCATGATATTCATGCATACATTTCACATACTGCTACATAAATCGCAGAAATGCTAGGTGACATGTATATATATATATATATATATATATATATATATATATATATATATATATATATATGTGTAGAGAGATAGAGACACACATAGATAAATAGATATGACACATACATATCTACATACATGCAAACTTATTTAATAAATACTGTGTTTTTGTCCCTCTACCCTTTACTCTGCACAAGACATAACAGTCATAGTGTTTCTTCTGATTCACAACCCACCCATGACTAACCAATGACAAGCATGTCATGTCCTCCGTCAATAACAACTTGTCACAATCTCCTCAGTATAAGTTCAGTGATGGTTCGTGGCATGGGAGTTATGCAAATGTCAGGAATGCACAGTACACATCCTCAAAATCATAATTCAGTCTAAACCAACCTACAATTCTGTGAGGGGAAAAAAACAATCTGAACTACAGGGGGTGTTTAGGTAGAGGAGGCTCCAGGGACACTGTCAACTTGTGACTCCATTCCAAGGTAGGCCGGCCCATACTCCATTTATAGCATACATCATATAGTTTAGAAATAACATTCACCTAAAACATATATTCCGCTATATGATGGGACAGAATCTACGCTTGCAGCAGGTGAATTTAATCCACAAATGATACACTCATCCCTTTACTCCAGGATCCTGTTTAACTACAACGGTTATGTGGCAGTCAAAATGGAGCTCCAAGCCATCCCACAAACCTGTGTAATTAAGAGGTGTCCTGGATGAAAGGGATGCCTTGGACACCCCATCTAACCCGTACCTGTATCTGTAGCTACCCACTTTGGGTTATGTATTAATAGTATTGTAACAAAATTTATCCTCACCAGTGCTACATAACAAATACCAGTACAACTAATTCATGAATGATGCATTATGTATACATACCGATCTGTTCGGCCTCCACCGCCTCACACGCCTCCTCCCCCTCTGATTCGGCCGACTCCGGGACAATCCTGGGCTCCTCAGCCACCTCCTCCGCCACCAACACCTCCACATCCTCCTCCGCCACCAACACCTCCTCCACATCCTCCTCCGCCACCAACACCTCCTCCACATCCTCCACCACCACCTCCTCAGGCACCTCCTCCTCCTCCACCACCTCCTCCACCACATACTCCTCCTCCACCATCTCCTCCACCACTTGCTCCTCCTCCTCCACCATCTCCTCCACCACTTGCTCCTCCTCCTCCACCATCTCCTCCACCACTTGCTCCTCCTCCTCCACCTCCTCCACCACTTGCTCCTCCTCCTCCACTTGCTCCTCCTCCTCCTCCACAAGCACATCCTCCTCCTCGACCACCGCCGGCACCTCCTCATCAGGCTGTTCCCTCTCCTCAGGCACCTCCTCCTCGGCCTGGGCTGCCTCGGCCTCTTCCCGTGCCTGTCGTGCTCGGGCTCGTGCTGTGTGGTAGAAAACAAACATCATTGTCAATGTAGGGTCATTGGGGCACATGTATTAATCCATAACAAGAGATACATGGAAGGGTGATAATGATCGAAAACAATGCTTGAAAGTTGCTCCTTACTGTTAATGGACTCCAAAATGTGACATATAAGTTATTATGTGATTGTTAGTAATTTGTTCAATCATGACAACCCTTGCATTTATCAATGTTTAACACATATTAGATCTGGCACATTGTATGCATCAGAATCAAGAATGCTATGTAATTACATATAAAAGCCACATGACTGCATGTTAACCAGGAAGAAGCACACATAACAGTCTATGGACTTTTAAACCCATGGACACCCAGTTATCATTAGACAATTTTTATTGTTTATATATGCTATGATGTAAGTGCGAAATTTCATAGCGAAAATACTCACAAACAGCTATCTCCCTCCTAATCTCTTGGAGTAGCTGGGGCTGGCGCCTGCGGAGGTCTGACCAGCGCCTCTCTAACTGGCCGATGCTCCTCCGCACCCGGGTGCGGGCGTAAATAAGGCGCCCTGCCGCAGCATAGGCCCGCCGCTTCTGGCCATTTGTAATAAAGGGCCCTGCACGGCCCAGCCTTGTCTCCATGACGGAGACCAGAGCCCTAAGTTCCGCAGGTGAAAATGGCTGTGCTCTGCGTGTCTCCGCCATGTTAGCACTGGCATCAATGAACCAATCATGTGCTGTCATTGGTTTATCACAGTTATTTGTGTTAATAACTTTATTGTTCATCTTTACATGAACAGCGTCTCTGCGCCAACACAAATGGCGAAAAATTTGCATGCCTTAAAAACGGTAGTGCTGATGTATGGCAATGAACAAATCTGATATATATAAAACACAGTGTGTATGCACTTTGCAAATCGAATAACGCATCGCACCGCCAAGCAACGCATGCTATAGCTTGGCAACGCATAGCTGGACTTCGCATTACTTACTCTATGCATCTATGTGTATGTGTACATTTATGTTTAAAAGACACATACACATACTTGCAGGTATCCTGAGTCCACCATTATACACCAGCGCTGCCTGCCTGCCTGCCTGCCTGGCTGCTCCTTGAAATTGCTAAACATGTTAATAAATTCAAATATCATATATATATATATATATATATATATATATATATATATATATATATATATATATATATATATATATATATATATGCAAACAAATCATACATCAACACAGAAAAAAGTCACCACCACATTAGAGAATAAATAAAGAAAATAAATCAATGTACTCACCAGACATCAGTGATAGTATCAACTACAATAATGAAGATATAACAAACACATAAGATCCCTTGCACAAGGTATAATAATGCCCACCTATATTGTACTTCCACCAAAACTAAGCACATATGATAAATATCTCTTATTTCTTTGCCATTAGGAGGGCAGGCTGGCTAATTGTCGTTTTGTAAGACTGACAACTAACACACTGTACTTATTTGAAGGGGTGATTTTTACAACAATTGGTGTGTTCTGGTCAACTATATAAAATGTACCTGAAGAATCTTTGCACCACAGAGTCCCGCAGCTGGTATCCCCTCCGGCATTCAGGGGCGCGGGATGGGCGCATGGGCGGATCTTGCGGCTCAGATGGAACCTCCCACTCATCAAAGGGTATCTCACGCCGCACAGCAATGTTATGGAAAAATACACACAGGCCCACGATCCTCGACACCATTTCAGGCGCATACTGTAAGTCACCACCAGTGCGGTGGAGCACTCTAAATCGACCCTTTAAAAGGCCAATTGAGCGCTCCACCACTTGCCTGGTGGCAACATGCGCCCGATTGAATGCCTCCTGTGGGCCCGGTGCTGGGGAGCTGTACGGCGTAAGTAGCCAGGGCGTACATGGGTAACCGGAGTCACCCAGAACCCACGCATCACGGCCTTCCAGCTCTTGTAGTCTTTGCCAAATCCCGGTTTGTCGGATAACATGAGAGTCATGGGCACTTCCGGGAAACTTCGAGTTGAAGGAGAGAATTTCCATGGATGGGCCACATACCACCATCACGTTCAGGGAGTGGAACAATTTGCGGTTCCTATATATCTTCTCACTTCGAGATGGAGGCACACATGGTACATGGGTGCCATCCACAGCCCCTATCACATTAGGGAAGCCAGCAATTTGATGGAAGGCCTGCTGGCTTCTGCGCAGGGTCTCGGTGGCAAATGTCATGGCCATGAAGTGCCCCTTGTGCCTAAACATGGCCGACGTCACACGCCTCAGGATTCGGCAGAAGGCCGGCTGAGATATTCCAGCAAGTACTGCCACTACTTGTTGGAATGATCCTGAGGCGCAGAAATGCAACACCGCCAGCAGCTGTGTGTGAGGCGGAATTGCTGTCGTGATCCCGTGAAGAGGTTCCAGATCACTCTCAATTAACGAGAGCAGATCCAGAATGACATGTGGCGGTAACCGGTACCTAGTAAGTACCTCATCATCGGGCATACCAAACAGAGTCACCCGTGTGCGATAGATTCTAGCACGTCCTGGCCTCCTTGGGCGACGAGTGGGGAGAGCCGCAAGTGCCCTTAGCCTCCTTGCCATGAATGCCATCATTGCTTCAGCAACCTATAAATAAATGAACATAAATAATGATGCACCTATGCACATAATGGCCATATCCGACAACAAATAGATTTGTAGGCTTCAATACGTACAATAGATGGCCGCCCCGTGAAATCACGAATATCCATTTGACTCTATAATGATGTAACAATAATATGAACTCAATACACACCGTCCTAAACACACAGATGCTTACAACATCTAACTACTAAACACTACTTGAGTATCAAAGGTGTCTGCATTTGTTGCCGACATCATGTACTATGAGACATTTCACCTATTGCTGGGACATGTTGTCCTGCAATAGATGGACACACACAGGTTTAAGACCTGTGAGTGAAATAGTGAACATGTGACATGTTGCAATAATGCTACAAAGCCTTTGCTGGCCCAACAATCTGTAGTCAGTGAGGCAATGGTGCATACATTCATACACTTAAATTGTTAATGTATATCATATCTACAAGGACCATGGAAGAGCTTACCTTAGACCCTGACAACTACAGATCTGGAGACAAATGATTCTAGCAGCAATTCACTATTTATAGGCCTCTCACATGTGTTGTCTATAACAGTAGTGATGAGTATTGCATGACTTGTGGCCTGGATTTTCTAAGGGATTGGGCTACTTTTAGATTGCAATCAAACTCAACAATACCACAGTAGTCATGAACCAAATGTCATGTCATGCTACCAAATAGCATGTATATTGTGCGATAGTCACAGGTGTATCAGAAGATTCTATGCAATGTTAGAATTGGTGACCAATATTTCATGTAGAAGTTTCGCCAGGTTTTACACAATGGCATTTCCGCAACTAAAAAAAAACGCCCCGTACGCAGGCGGCCGTTACGCTCGCGCACGGAACGCAGCTGCCGCTGATGGACGCCAAACAGGATACACAAACAGTATATAAAGGTGTATTAGAATGTGACAAAGTTGCTGCTAACATGTCTGGATCGCAATCAGAGGTGGACCAGGAGTTGCAGCTACTGTTTGACAGGATGGACTCCAGCACCTCCTATGTGCCACTGCACAGGCAGCCAGTGGGAAATGATGAGGCTGCTGGCCCTTCTACAGCAGGGCAACCTGCACCTGGCCCTTCTACAGCAGGGCAACCTGCACCTGGCCCTTCTACAGCAGGGCAACCTGCACCTGGCCCTTCTACAGCAGGGCAACCTGCAGCTGCCTCATATGCAGCCTCAGCAGAATCATTTGGAACACAACCGGGGACTTCACAAGATACTACCATGGCCAGCACTTCAAGTACAGCGACACGTGCCAGTGGGCGTGGGCATGGACGTGGCAAGGGGAAAAAGAGGCCAACAGAGGAACCAAGTTCCAGAAATAAGGCATATGAAGCACAGGAGCTTGCCATCCTGGTTCCGCGAGCACGTGATTGGATTGAGTGTCCACCGGAGAAGCTGACACACACACGCAGATGGAAGATTTGGGAAGACATAACGGCAGAGATTAATGAAGTGGCGCCACAAGTTCGTGAGACGGAGCACGTCAAGAAGAGGCAAGTTGTTTTGTGATACATGTGCCCAGTAATAGACAAGTAATGTTTGAATTCATGCTTAGATGGATTTGGCAAATGGCCGGTGAGGTTGGTACGATACACAGACATTATTGCCATGTTATTTAGTTGAGAGTTAGAGTAGGGTGAGTGTGAATGTGTATTGTAACGGTTGATATCATAGTTGAATGTAATGTTATCTTTTTGACATTAAGCACATGTCGTAATATGTAGCACAGAGCAATGGCTGCAACAGCAAACATCTGGAGTGACTTGTATTAATATGTCAACTTACATTGCAGGTGGCACGACTTCAAAACCAACCTGAAGAGGAAGATGACCAAGCGGTGGGAACACAGCCAGAGATCTGGGGCCGGGCCCATGCCATCAGGGCTAGAGTTCACCCCCCTGGAGTTGATGGCCGAGTGCTGTGTAGCAGTTGAGGAGGTCAGGGGGGTGAGCACGATGGATAGCGAGGCCCCAGCTGAAGTGTTTGCGTCTTTTCTGGAAGGTAAATATTTGTCATGCCATAAGCTTGTGCAAGTAATTATCTTAGAATGTGTCCTAATTGTGTTTATCATTTTCAACAGACACCCCACTGCTTGGTGAAGACTCTTCTCAGGAGGTGGAGGAGTCCGTGCCACCTGGCCCCAGTGGTAGGCTTGTGCAGCAGCAGGCATCGGTCCAAGCCAATTATGCCAGCTTGGCCCAGATGCTTGGGGACATTAACCAGCAGGGAGAGTTGGCATCAGAACGGATGCGTAGGACCGAGGAGGTCATGGCGAGCTTGGTCAGCACCCAGCAGTCCATCGCTGGGAGCATGCAGGCCATGGCTGAGGCGCATCAGGCCATGGCTGCAAGTGTTCAGGTGCTGGCCGAGCAAGCCACGCGTCAAAATGATCTCCTCCTCCACCATAATGAGCTTATGGTGGAGCTAGTTAACAGCAATAGGGTCCTAATGTCATCCGTTTCTGGTGCATTACCACCAGCAACACTCCCTGCTGGCAGGAGGGGTAGACCATCCACCCCCTCACCAGCATCTGCTCCACCTGCCCCAGCATCTGGCCGTGGCCGAAGAGCTGCTGCACAGGCCAAGGAGCCTACCAAGGGCAAACGTGCTCGCAAATGAACTTGTGGCTGCATTAATCTCCACCGTTATGTGATCCCAAATCTTTCATTGTGCTGTGTGTGTCAGCTTCTTGTGTCCAATCACGTGCTGAGGGTAACCAGATGAGCCCTTGCTTCATATGTCATTTTTGGTTCCCCTGTTGGCCTCTTTTGCCTGCCATTACTGTCAGCTGTACTTGAAGTGATGTTGCTAAGTCCCTTTGTGTTCCAAATGATTCTGCTGTGGCTATGAATGTGTGCAATAATATTTATTTTGTATTATAATTTATTTCGGTACATTCCTGGCATGGTTTTTGGTATTTTGTATTTTTTTTTTTTTATTGCTTCACAGTGTCATTGTCTGTGAAATGTATTTAAATAAATTTCTTTAGTTAACCAAAATTGTGTGGTTTAATTAGTACATGTAGAATACACATGTGTATTGATAGTATTAATATTCAGTGATGTCCATTCTTAGCAGTTTAAAAGTGTGTACAGCATATGTGTGTGTTTAGTAAAGGTTCCTTGAAGCAGCAATGGTTTCAATTAAAGCACTGACAAGCGTGCCATTAGTGAGTAATGAGTAAAGGAGTCGATTGTATTGGGTTCAGGTGTTAATGCTTGTAGTCATTAGGCGTTCCGTTCGCCTACCGCAGGACCGAGTGGTTTCCGCAAAGCAATACTTGCTTATGGACACCGCACATTTCTATCGGTTTTGTTCGCGTGCATTCGGAGTGCTATCCGAATGCACGCCCCCCAACATAAGTGTACTCCCCCGTGTCCGCCCATGTTTCCTCCCAGTTTTGCCCACTTTGAAACTACGCCCATGTGTCATTCCGCATGACGCCCATAATACGCCCATATTTCCAGACTGATTGCGGTGCACAGTTTTGTACGGGATTTGCACGAACAGGTACGGAGTCAATGCGTGGCACATGCGCGTTGCGTTCTCCACGCATGCGCAGACGCCGTAAAGACGCTATCCGAAAGTATGCGGAAAAGTACGCATCAATCAGAATAAGGGCCTTTATGTGGGGATAACTTTTTTTTGCTTTTACTTATCCCAGTGATTTTGAGATTGTTTTCTCGTGACACATTGTACTTCAAGTTAGTGGTAAATTTTGGTCGATACAGTCTGTGTTTTTTTGTGAAAAATACCAAAATGTCGTAAAAAAATTGAAAATTTAGCAATTTGCAAAATGTTAAATTTTCTGCTTGTGAGACAAATAATCATACCACTCAAAATAGTTAATAACTAACAAAGACCATGGGCGAAATGTAATAGGGTGGGATTTTTTAGACATGTGCGATTTTTGGTCAAAAACGGCCGAAATCGCACTTTTTCCGAAAATCGCACATTTAATAGGTTGAAAATCGCGGTAAAAATCGCACTTTTTCCCGCGAAATCGCACTTTTGAAAGTGGCGATTTTTAGTCACATTTCAAATCGCATCCAGATGTTTTCCCATTATAAAGTATACAACTCGCAAATGTAATAGGGTACGATTTTTGGTAAATGTTACCAAAAATCGCAAAAAAAAATAGACCAGGTTCTGACAGGCGAATTTGACAGAACCATGCACAGATCATTGAGATGTGTGCATGGTCCTGTTAATAAAAATGTGTAAAAGTGTTTTTACTAAAAAAAAACAACGTGGGGCCCCCCCTCCTAAGCATAACCAGCCCCGGGCTCAATGAGCCGGTCCTGGTTCCAAAAACCCTTTCTCAGTAATTGGGCAACGTGCGTTTTTGGGAGGCCTCTTTGGTTCTTGCGCACAGTACCGCAAGCTGCTGTACCTCTTGAACCAAGGGCCTTAAACAGGGGGATGCTGGTGTAAAAGTTATCCACATAGAGGTGATAACCCTTATCCAGGAAGGGGTGCACTAAATCCCAGACAATCTTTCCACTAACACCTACGAGGGAGGGGGGGCATTCTGGCGGTTCAATTCTTGTGTCCTTCCCTTCATATACCCTAAACCTGTGGGTGTACCCTGAGGTACTTTCGCACAGCTTATACATTTTTATGCCATACCTTGCCCTCTTATTGGGAAGGTACTGGCGGAATTTAACCCTTCCTTTAAAATGTATCAGTGACTCGTCTACACAAATGAATTTTTCGGGGATGTACATCTCAGCAAATTTGGCGCTGAAATGATCAATGACCGGCCTGACTTTGAATAGCCGGTCAAAGGTGGGATCATCTCTGGGTGGGCACTGTGCATTATCGTTGTAATGCAAAAATTTAAGGATCGTCTCAAAACGAGTCCGGGTCATGGCCATACGATGAAGTGGGGTGCTGTACAGAACATCTGTACTCCAATATTGCCTAATTTCTGGCTTTTTAACTATGCCCATATGTAACACCAGACCCCAAAACGTCATCATCTCTACTGCATCTACAGGGGTCCACCTAGCAAATGATGACGTGGGGTTTTGGGCAATAAACTGCTGGGCATATAAATTACTTTGGTCCACCATTAAATTTATAAAATCATCAGAGAAAAAGACTTTGAAAAAGTCAATTTCTTTGAGGCCTGTAGTATCAAATTGGATTCCTGGGTTGGCCAAAAACTCAGGAACCTGGGGCTCAAAATTGTCTGGTGGTGGGGTCCATACGAGATCAATCATTGGGGGGGGGGGTCTCAGCTGCTCTACGGGGGCGTCTTTGAGGGGGTCCCTCATCACTAGAGGAGGAAGAGGAGCTTAAGACGAATGCAAATTCATCGCTTTCTTCACTGGCTGTGTCAGTGTCAGAGGCAATAAGGGCATATGCCTCCTCCGCTGAAAACAGTCTGCGATGATTGGGACATTTTTATTATTTTTGTGTTTGTGTAAGTGTAGTGTTTCAACACGTGTATAGTGTAGGGGGGGGTACAAACTTTATTTCAACACGAAGGGTATGTAGTGTGTATGTAGTGCTTTAACACGTGTAAGTTAAAAGAAAAAAAAAAAGCTCCTGCGCCAAAAATTGAGCACAGATGTTGGTCAGTAACGTCCGTCACTGATCAGCGCTCAGCGGCCACAGGACACCCACAAAATCACAGTGGGTGTAAAAAAAAATAAAAAAATAGACCCCACAGCACCCTCCAAAAAAAAAAAAATTTAAAAAAACTGCTGATCAGTCAAAGGCAACAGGAATTTGATCCAAAAAAAAAAATTAGATCAACCCTGTGCCAAAAATGCTGATCAGTGATGTACATCACTGATCAGCGCTCAGCGGCCACAGGACACCCACAAAATCACCGTGGGTGTAAAAAATTTTTAAAAAATAGACCCCACAGCACCCTCCAAAAAAAAAAAAATTAAAAAAAACTGCTGATGAGTCAAAGGCAACAGGAATTTGATCCCAAAAAAAAAAAAATTAGATCAACCCTGTGCCAAAAATGCTGATCAGTGATGTACGTCACTGATCAGCGCTCAGCGGCCACAGGACACCCACAAAATCACTGTGGGTGTAAAAAAAATTAAAAAAAAAAACCCACAGCACCCTAAAAAAAAAAAATGCTGATCAGTGATGCAACACTGATTAGCAGTGAGGGGCACACTACTTTTGGTGATACCTGACAGGGTATATATAAAAAAAAAACCCTGCACCCCAAAAAAGTTGCTGATCAGTTAATTTATACTGATCAGCACAAAAGGGGGGCAGCAGGGGGCAGCAGAGACAAAATTATATCACACAATATTATATTCTCTGACACAATGACGCTGCAGCAGCAGCAGGAAGCAACAGCAACCACAGCAACCAGGAAGCACCAGCAGCTGTCCAACCAACGCTGATCAGGTCAGTATTAGGGGACAGATGGGCACGGAGACCGCTCTGCACGCTGTTCCTGACCGGAATGGCGGCTGCAGGGCTGTCTCCGTTATTTTCTGTGAGGTGTAATGGCTGTGATTGGTCCGTCGGTCCGACGGACCAATCACAGCCTTGGGGGCAGGTGGGGTGAGGTGGGGTGACCACCAGTGAGCCCTTTACACCCGGTGGTGATTGGTGCTGTTCTTAACAGCACCAATCACCACCGATCCCTGTGTTACCGAGCGACGTTATTCGCCGGTACACAGAAAACGCTGTAATTGGCTGTTCACATTTGAACAGCCAATCACAGCGATCGCCGATGGGGGGGGGGCATCGCTGCCCCCCCTGGGCAATGAGGGAAGATGTCTGCTGTCAGGGACAGCAGCCATCGTCCCTCTGTCACCGCGTCTATAGACACGGTGACAGTTTAAAGTCATGACGTACATTTATGCCATGTGTCGGGAAGTACATCCCGGCCATGACGTAAATGTACGTCAAATGTCGGGAAGGGGTTAAACTCTGATTGGTGGACAGCTCCAGCCATCCAGCAACCAGTGTGGGGAGTCATCCTACCATTGCTGTAAAGATACAGGCATAATTCTAGTTATAAAAGGGACCACACATTTTTGGATCTCTTCCTGTTCATCTGTGTTTGTACAGACAGTGTCTATGGACTGGGACATAGACACCGGCTGCAATTTCTTTTCAGGAGAAAAAAGACTGTCACCTCACCAAATTGGTGTCAGCAGGGCTGATCCATGGTGCTTGGTGTTTAAACAAATTACATCACTCTGTCATTCATGAATGGAACAAGTAATCAAAATGTGATGCAACATAACAATAGCCTAATCTAAAAAAGGTGTATAGAGTCCCATCTGATTATACATAAATATAATACCCCTTATAGTGCCGCTCAGACATCTACCCTCACAATTTCCACCATTAAACTTAAACTTCCTACTACTACCTGAAGTCATGCTACACAGCCACAGCATGTGCTGTTTGGCTCAGTCTCTTTCCTTCTCTGTGAATCCTGGACTCCTATCTTCAGCTGCGTGATCTTCTGCAGGACCAAACCTGACCTCCCTTCTCTCTCCTCACCTACTGCTACTGCTGCTTTTACATGATACACTGTTTGACAGTAAAAGGGATTATCATTAGAGTAGCCACGGAGCTTCTTCTAGTGACGGGCAAAATATGTGATGCAGCATGAGGCAGCTGCCAGCCCCAAAGCGGCAAAATTAGAGTCACCCAGGAGCACATGGCCACCTCCCCTCCCCCTCCAGCCCAGCCTGCCACTGCTGATATGTTATACTTATATATATGGGTTTGACTGAGTCTGAATTAGCTTACAAATTACAGATTCAGACTCAGTCACACACAGATTTACAAATGTTGAACATCAAATTACTGTAGTCAGCACTAGAAGTGGCACATTATATTGTGATTAAGAGGCACATTCTGTCAGGAAATGTACTTATAGTACACTGCTTGGTGTAAAACTCTTGCATCTCAGGCTGCATGGCCTATTGAGGTTAGCTGTATGCAGAAACACCGGTACCTTGGCGCAATGATTAAAATTTGTCATGTTGGTATAATTTACCAGACTTCTTTCTGCTAATATTGCACTTTTTGGTCTGGTTTGAGTCAATTGAGAGTCAACTGTCTGACTAGTGGAAAATGTGTTGTCTGCTTTGAGAATGACTATATAAGTAAAGTAAGAAAAGAGAGGAGGAATCATATTTCTTTGATTAAAGACACTATAATTAATAGTCATTTGAATGATTGTTTCAGAAACACTGTTACACTAAGACTATTGACAGATGGGGGGAAATTTCCTAAGATTACGATTGGAAAAAATCGTATTCTTATTTCTGATTCGTACGTGTACGAATGATTACGACTTCTGATGTTGTAGAAACAGTTGTGTTCCGGAGGGTCATTTATGATGGTGTTGTATTTTTTTAAATCGTATTAATCGATGGTGTATTTTTTCGTAGAATCGGGGTTTACGTATAGTCGAATTTTCGTATTTCATCCTCGATTGTTGTCCGAATATTCGTGAAGTTGTGAAATAAAATACGAAAAATCTTAATTAATTTCACATGTGTCACTACGAAAATTAAAGTACATTACTGATTGGTGTTTGGTCAGTTGGGAGGGTTATCAGACCCATATATAATTTGTGAACGCGCCAAAACTCCTTGTGGGTGTAGTTAGGAGTGTGGAGGAGAGAGTTGGAGTTGGTCTGGAGAGTGGTTTGTGGAGGAGAGTTTTTAGGAGATTGCTGAGTGTGTATTGTTAGTGCAAGTAGTCTTGTGTTTCTGTGAGTCTTGTCTTTTTATAAGTTTGTGTCATTATAGTCTTGTGGGGGTTTTTTTTGGTCCCAAAGTCTATATTTGTGTGTGCTTGTGTGTGTGTGTGTGTGTGTGTGTGTGTGTGAGGGAAGGAGTAGGAGTGTGTTTTGTGTTGTTTGTGTTTAATTTCTTTGTTGTGTTGTTAGTGTTTTGTGATGTCTGAGAGTGGTGGGAGTGTTGTGGAGATGGGTGAGGTTGAGGAGGTGGCTGATGTGATGATGGGTGAGGAGGAGGAATTTGTGGCTGAGGGTGTTGCGGGTGAGGATGATGATGGTGATGATGTGGATGTTGCCTCCCCTTCGGCTTTAGTATGCCAGAGCTTCCCTGCTGCTGCTCTCACCGCTCTCCTCAGCCGCCTGTCACATTCTGCAGTGACGTTGGCGGCAGGCTGGGGGATGTTTGCGGCTCGGGCAGACTCGGGTTACTGAACTGTCCCGAGTCCCCCCAAGCCGCCCCAAACATCCACGAGCCTGGCGCCTACATCACTACAGGTCAGATGATTGGCGGCTGGCAGGGGGGAAGCTCCGGTGTATGATCAGCGTATACGCCAAAGCAGACAGACCTGGGGGGGGGGTGACTGAGGAGGGGACCCCTAAGGTACTGCGCCAGTGGTGCTCAGATGGAGACACCACTGGCGCACACCTACATAGTGGTATGACCGGAAATTGTCCGGGACAGGCCACTGCGGCAGAACAGCTTAGGCTGGAAAAATACGACTCATAGCACTTAAGTGGTTAATGTGCCTTGGAAATCACCAAACAGGACTGAGGATATAGTAGTCATGACATGAGCAAGTGTAGGCTGCAAACACACTCATGATGTAATGGTGGCATCACAAGCCACATGGGCACTGGAACTTCAACTTCCATGTTAGTTATAATAGTAACAGCCAGTATTGGAAGGTCGTGTGTCCAGAATGTTGATGCGCAATTTGGTTCGAGAACATTGGGCATGCATGCAAGGCCATGGAACGGTACCCGAACATGATGGCACTCTGTCTCCTGGTTTTGGAAGCATATTGATACATCTATATGCGGCACAAGGGCTTGAAGCAGCTGGGTGAGGTACATGGACAGTGTGGCCCGAGATATTGCACTGTCTCTGCCAGTGATGTGTTTACAAGTGTCGTACAGCAGAAACTACAACACAGACAACAGTTTGTGCAAGTGCGAAACTGCACACGGTTGCAGGATCTAGATCCAGTGTAATGAGACTATACAGAGGAAGAATGTTGTAACAAATAAGGCAGATCATCTATCTAACCACATCATCCAGCCATGCGTCTATGCAGAAATACACAATACAAACTCAAGACCTAAGCACCCTCTGGGATACCTGCTGTATCTGCATCTTCTTTGTTGCTAGTGACAGGACATAGGTGTCTGAAAGGACACATTGCAAGACTGTGATATTGTTAAAAATCTGACATGCTAAAGTGTTTTTGGGTGCTGATTGTAATTGTCTAAGGCACACATTTGTGTTTTAAATAGTTTGTGCTGTAATTTTTTACTGTACACACATGTGTTCCACTCAATTTGGTGTAATGAACATCAAAATACACCTTAAAATTATAGTGTATTTTTTTTTTACACATTTTGGTACGATTCGTAGGTATTTACGACTCGTAAATGCCTGTTTACGAACACAACTTGTTAGTAAATGAAGTAAATACGGTTTTGCAATGAAAAAATCACATGCATTCTATCGATGGTGTAGACATTCGTAGCGATTCGGATTTGGGTGGAAAAATACAAAAACCTCAACAAAATCACAAGATTACAACACGAATACACGAATATACGAATTTGACTGTTTGTAAATGATGAAAATACGAATACGACAAAAAAATACAACTTTTCAGGGAAGAATACAACTTTTTTGTATAACATCATCTTAGTAAATTTCCCCCATGGTCTCAGCAACAGTTGTAAAAAAAAAAAAAAAAAAATAGCGAAGTACTGTATTGTGGGTATAAGGCAATCTATAAATTGTAGCACCAGCCCAGTTGGAAAGATACTGTACTGGTGGGTTTCTGCATTATAGGTGATGGCCAACCATTGATTTTCCACTCTCAATGGCATGGAGCGATCAGCAGCAGAGACGTCTGCTGGTACTTTACTCTCAATAGCCAAATCATCTACCATTGGTTGTCAACCATTAGCAGCCAGTTAATGTTTGCTATTTGTCTCTAATTTGCATAATTGCAGCACCAATCAGAGGCACTCATTTCTATAATATATTTGCATACGGTTGACCTCTTTCCATGACTCTTGTGTCAAGTACAGCAGATAATTGGTTACCTGCTATTGCTACATAAAAAAGTAGCGTGTGGGCGAGGAAGAAGTAACAAGAAAATCTTTAAGAGAATTGGAAGTGGGATTTTATCTACTGTTGTTTAACTCACATTAGTGGTGGTAATTCTGAGCTTGCCTGCATAGCCAAATACCCAGATACTGTATTGCCAAGTTATATTCTGCAAAACTAAAACATTATCAACAATCATTTTTGTGCTGCCCATCATCTCAAACAATTATACAGTATGTATTATGGAACAGATAATTAATAAAATGTATCCTGTTTATAGACCTGAATTTGTAAATGGTTACTTTATTTAGCTGATCTTAAATCATCTCCAACAACACATAAATCCTAACAGAAAATGAACTAACTGCATTTCTTGGCAAGCCAATATATCAGTTGCAAAGCAATCTTCATCCTCTTCTGTACCAAACGTCTTCTGCTTTGCAAGATAAAGAAAGCTTACCTACTGTACTGGAAAAATACATTAGAATAGATCCTATGATGATTATTTAGAAATTGTATATTATTGTACATATATTTTTTTTTGGGGGGGGGGGGGGGACGGGGGGGGGACAAGTATAACTGTACATTGTTTTTGTTGGGAAATGAGAACACTCTACTAGTGACCCCTCAGTGCAAACTCTCTCTCTCTCTCTGTGATCCCTCTCTCTCTCTCTCTGCAGTCCCCCCTCTCTCTGCTTCTCTCTCTGCACTCCCTCACTCTCTGTGCTACTCTCTTTGTGAGTCTTCTCACTGTGCCCCCTATCTCTGTTCACCTCTCTCTTTATTCCCTCTTTATGTGCTTCTCTCTCTCTCTATCTCTCTGTGCTCCAACTATCTCTCTCTACACTCCTCTCTTTGCGCTCTCTCTCTCTCTGTGACCATTCTCTTCCTCTCTCTCTGTGATACTTCTCCTTGTGTCTCTGTTCTTCTCTCTCTTTGCTCCCTCTTTCTGTGCTCCTTTATCTTTGTGCTCCCATTCTCTCTCTGCATTCTCTCTCCCTCTTATCCATATCTCTCTCTCTTTGTGATCCCTCTCTCTCTCTCTCCACACTCTCCCCTCTCTGCGCTCCCTCTGTCACTGTTCTCCTGCTCTCTGCTATCCTTTTATATCCCTTTTCTCTTTTTCCTTTTCTCTATTTCTATCCTTCCCTTTCTCTCTCTCTCCCCTCCCTTTCTCTCTCTCCCCCCACCCTTTCTCTCTCAATCTCTCCCTTCCTATATATACACTAGTAAGCCCGCTCAGAGCAAATGCTTCAAAAGCTAGTAAGGTAGCTAATGTAAGAGAAAGAGATCAAGTTTGACTCACAGCCACCAGATGGCAGTGTTTCATGACACCTAGACGCTAGACTTAAATACACTGGAGGGCAGTACTGAGCTGCAGCAAAGCAGCCACCCATCACAGGAAATATCCTACAGGAAGAAGTCAGTTCAATTATTCATCCCAGCGGCAGGAAGCAGGTGAGCCATCACCCACCCCTACTGGAGCTTGACAGCGACACCCCCTCCCCCCTGGAGCTGGTCAGTGTCATTGGCAGGGGTAGCGCCCGCACTTTCCTCCCATTAACCATTAGCTAGCCTACCGATTGCCACACCCCCCACCTGAGGATCTGGTCAGCGGCTATCGATTGGTGGTGCCAACAGGAGGGTGCTGTGGGTACAGCTGTCCCAGGCCCCAGCCTCTGGAAGGGCGCAGGCAGCTCATTTTGCCCCCCACCAACCCCCCCCCCCCCAAACTGCCTTCGCTGTGCTGCCGGATTCTTCAATGCAGGACGCCAGCGTCCAATTACAATGCTGCACTAACTTTTGAGCCATTCAGAGCTCATGTACTGTTAGCCAATCAGAGCAGCTGTTGTTACAGCTGTTGGCTAACCAGCAGGTGCTGCACTTCAATTGGCCGCCGGCGTCCTGCATTGAAGAAGCCTGTGCTTTGGGACCTGCAGCAGGAGTCAGGCGGTAAGTGAAGGGAGGGGGGCTGGAAATCAGTTCCGGGTCCCAAAATACCTTGTGGCAGTCCTGCTAGCACCCCCAACCTGGGACTTTAACTGTTAGCGGCAAACAGCGGATGGCTCCTGCTGCCTGCCAATTGCCGCACCCCCCCCTCCAGAGATGGTCAGTGGTAATCTGCAGGTGGCGGCCGGTGAAAGCCATCTCAGAGTCCACCCCCCTGTGGAGCTGGTGAGCTGCAGGGCGCCCACCCCATAGCCCTCCCCGTCTGAGGTGCAGAGATGCCTTGCACTGGCCCTGCTTATATATAGATGATACATACATACATACACACACACACACACACACACACAAACACGCACAAATGTGCCTTACCCCAGTAACTACATACACTGAGAGAAATGCAACTGGCAGCCTGAATTTTCTAAATTAGGTGTAGACAGATTGTTAGCCCCAGAACACTACAGTGCATCCTATCCTGCATCTTGGCACTGTCACTGAGATAAAAAAATACATCCCAAAAACTTTGGTTTAACGGCATGTAACACAATTGAAGCATTACTTGCTTTCAAATTTTGTTTAACTTCTTATATAAGGATTGACAAAACAAAGAAGAATATGTCAGTCACTCTGCTGAATTCAAGTGGTAATGTACACACACACACACACACACACACATAAACATACAGTATATATATATATATATATATATGCAATAAAGGAAAAATAAGTGCGCAATCAATTGAGAAACCTGAAGGCTGTGGGTTTTTTTTCCACACAATGAGGACAGATGTATAAAGTCCCAAAATTTCCAAATTCTTTGCACCAAAGGAATCTCTATTGTCCTGGCAGCTCCCAAGCACCTGAATTTCACAGGTGTAGAAATCACTAAAAGAAGAGAGGAGAGCGCTCCATAGTGCAATATCATAAAATTTTTATTTTAAAGAACATAATTTTTCTTCAAGAAAAGGCTGGTATAAGGTAACGTACCACATACCGCTCTCTGTGGTACGTTACCTTATACCAGCCTTTTCTTGAAGAAAAATTATGTTCTTTAAAATAAAAATTTTATGATATTGCACTATGGAGCGCTCTCCTCTCTTCTTTTAGTGATATATATATATATATATATATATATATACACATTTTTTGGACAATCAATTGAAGAGTAACATTTTATATCAGTATTACTGAACAAAGCTTCTTCAGTGGAAAGCTGCATTCTAAGGTATTTCCTAGCTATAACCTGTGTCACACCACTTGAAGCTACTGTTTGCACAGTTATGTTAATGTTATAGCTCAGACACCGATACCCACATTGTACAGTCCAGTGCTTTATGTCTGTGCTAAATAAATGAAAATAAATAAGTATTGCCTGTTGGTGTCAAAGGAAAATCTGTACTAATTTTGTGTTATTGCTTGTGGTATAATGATCAGCCAGCACTGCATAGGACTTCTCTGCAGACTAGCATATCACCCTGGTAGCATCTCAGTAGCAGATATACAGTGCTGCTGAATGCATAAACTCACATTGTTGTCTGCAAAGGTTCCACACGATATTATATGGATCAACGTTAATGTGTGTCTGGCAGTCACCAGAGAGCCTGTCATGTTGAGATGTAATAGTTGCTGACAGTGATGAAGAAGAAACTGATTTGGCTTATAAAGAAGGTGGCGGGAGCAGCATATCACCCACCTGTTAACACTAACCTTGTCAAATTTGTGTAGTTGTTAAAATTAGATCTCCTTTAGCAGTTAACACTTCACTTTAGTGATCCTGGTAGTAAATGGGACTTGATCAGTAGATATTATGGGCCCAATTCTGGTTCACTTGCAAAGCAAATTCTCTCTCTAATGGACAATACTATGTGCACTGAAGGGGGGGGGGGCAGATGTAACATGTGCTGAGAGAGTTAGTTTAGGGTGATATTTTGTAGTAAATACTGGCTGCTTTATTTTTACACTGCAATATAGATATCAGTTTGAAGTACAAACGCCACCCAAATCTAACTCTCTCTGTACATGTTACATCTGCCCCACCTGCAGTGCACATGATTTTGTCCACAAGAGAGAGAAATTACTCTTGCAAGTGAACCAGAATCAGGCCCTATATTTCTTTCTTAAACTATTAAAGTAAACAAACTGTGGTAAAAACAGACAGCTTTACACAGTACCGCAGTTTGTCTATGGAAAGTAGATGAAATTCGGTTGTTTAGCACCTGAGTAAAGCTGTCAGTTATTCAAGGTTTAATATATACAATATAAATAACTTATTTTCTGAAATTGTTACCATTTTTAAATTAAATAGTATGACCACTTTTTTAATTGTGTTTTGCATTTTCAGATCAACTCAACTACGGTTCATTAAACTGAAAATTGTTACTATAAATGTAAACATAGCAGAGAAAAATAAAAATAAACATTGACACATTTTTCTCCTGTGACTGTTCATGGTCACTGTATTTCTTTAATGTTACATGGATTTAAATTCCCAAGTGACATTTTTTCCCTTAGGGCATTGGATACAGTAGATTGGTGGAGATCAAGATATCTGCTTCTAAAGATTTGTTGCTCTGCTCAGTTAAATCACAAAAAAAAAATGTTTTTATTACATTCATTTGATATTAAAATGTACAATTTTTTGAGTGGACGAACTCATAAGACACTGCAGAACTGTTTGACTTTGCAAAGTCACACATTTTCAAACTGCCTCGGTTAAGGTAAATGCTGCTTCCTAAATGATAATCAACCAAGAAGCATAACATTAAATAATTGATCTATTATATACACAAAAACCGTTTAAAAAAGAAAATAAGGAAATCAATGAATACAAAAATGTTTGTACTGCAGCTGTGCAGACAGTTATTGATAGTGATTATCTAATGTCAGCCATTTTTGTGTTACACACACAAGTTTCAAAATATTTGTATTTACCAGAAAAAACTAATATGAGAAAATAATAATAAGTTAATACTAAGGGGCCAATATCCTATAGGATCGCATATACAATGCGATCTGGGAGGGATCTACTGCCTAGGATCGCATTGCAATATGTGATCCTTTTTGGATGAATATACAGTATGTATCTGCAGATATTATCCACATGTTTTTGAAATAATTTCTCAGGAAAATAGTATAATTCAATGTAAACGTGTTTTTTTTTCATTCCAATATCTACAGTCTCCCATATGCAAAAATACAATATACAAAGTTTTTGAAAATCCCCCATTTTTTGAGTGCAACTGAAATAGTGACACTGATTTAGTTTCATGCAATAAATTATTAAAATATTTTATCAAAATACCAACAGACTAAGGTGCAGGACAGTAACTAGGTTGGTGCAAATTTTGCCAAGGCACAAAGCCAAGGCAGGGGGCGCTGTTTGATGAAACCTGTCAATATTCTATTTCTATCATTTTCAATTGTCATCCCTGCAAGGTTCTAGCCGCCCCATTTCCCCTGACAACTTCCCCTCCACTAAGCAACTTCAAGTCACATCCTTTTTTATTTAACAAGCACATTTCATGATGCTGTCAAAACCAGGAGTCAAAGTCTCCACCTGTCAACATTGTGTTATATTGCAGTTAGGCACCTTTGTGATGGAGGTTTTGCTCCTGCATAGGAAACCAGAAAATTCTTACTATATGTGTAATTGTCAGTTAAAACCACTGAGCAGTATTTTGAAATGAACATAAAAAAGTGCCAGCGCAGGCTGTTCCAATGATTTAGACAAGACAGTTCTCAATAAATATAAATTATTTTAATCACTAAAAATGCATGAAAATAAATGACACAAAATATCACAATAATATATCTAAAAATTGAACATATCAAGTTCTGGTGCCATATTGAACGCTGATTTCATAAATTGTGGCAAGGTGTATATTGGGGTTAGATATGACGGACGAGTGGTTTGTTATATTACCATCAAAAGATCCCATCTGGTGATTGTTTGATCCAGATAGGGGGTGACACAAGCCCACCAACTGATCCGCTGACACTCCATCTTCAGTTGTGTAACCTGTCCACTTCCCAATGGCGTGCCTGCAATTTCTGGACTTCTTTTGGGATATGTTTTATTCCTAATTATTCCAGGCACAACAAGAGGAAACGTCTAAACGGGAACCTTGAGCCCTTGGAATTATAGGGCAATTCAGGACTTACGTGTCACTCCCTATCTGGATCAAAGAATCAACCACCTAACTCTTTCATAATGTGTATCTTTATTCCCACACATTTTCCCACGTTGTTCTGTTTCTTCCATGAGCTAATACCCTCTAATATATGTGAGGGACTGCAACCACAAGAGGGCTCCCTTTATAAGGTAAATTCCCACTCTTGTGTAGCTACTATGAGTCACTCATCATGTTAACCGATTGCATGATTTTTACCTGACATGCTTTTTCTATCTGATTAGAACTTCCTGTCTCAAAGAGCGGATAGGAAAAACTAATACTGTGCACTACCATATATGTGTTTTCTGGGAGAAACACACCCTACTGTACCACTTGTAGAATCAGTGGCGTAAGTTCGTCCCAGTTGCCTGAAGGCAAGATAAATGTAGGTGCCCCCCTAATACATACACATACACACCTCTGTCACTCAATAAAAAGAAGTGGGGGGGGGCTGAGAGTGTAAGAGGGTTCTAGGTGGAGAGGGAGAGGGCTGAGCATAAAATGGGGGGTGAAAGAGGGAGGGCGAGAGGGGCTGAGTGTGAGAGAGGGTGAAGAGACAGAGTTGAGATAAAGGGGGGAGAGAGTGTGAGCGGAAAGCAAGAGAGAAGGGGTTAAATAGAGAGGAGATGGGTGACAGGGTGAAGAGGAGAGAGAGTTTGAGAGAGAGGAATGAGAGAGATGGGATGAGAGCGGAAGAGTTAGTGTGTGAGAGGGGGAGAAGAAAGAGGGGTGAGATAGGGATGAGAAAGATATTGAGAGAAGTGAGAGGGGGGAGTGAAAAGGGTGAGTGGTTGAGAAGAGTGAGACTAAGGGAGGAGGGGAGTACGTGTGATAGAGGGGGAGAATAGAGAGGAGGTTGAGGGGAGAATGAGTGTGAGAAAGAGGGAGAAAAGAGAGAGGGAGTGGGAGTGAGCGTGAAAAAAAGGGAGAAAGTTAGAGAGAGGGGGAGAGGGAGTGTGCGAAAGAGGCAGAGAAGAGAGAAAGCATTGGGAGAAGTATGCAAGGAGCAGCATACAGATCAACATTACCTTCTCTGTGTCACTGGATCCACGTAAGAATAGGAGTGCTCATGAGGGGGGTGCCCATTGTCCCACGGAGGTGTTGCAGCTCCCAGTATGTGTCCTGCTTCCTCCAAGAGTGGTATACGGGTCGTCCGGCTTCTGTGATATGTGATATGCGGGTCGGCTGTTTAATATGTAAAAAAAAATCACATAAACGACACGGGTTGATCGTTCATGTGCCTTGGTGGCCCTCCGAAATCTGCCACTTTCTCTGTCACTCAACACAAACACACAACTGTTTCACTCAAACATGCACATGCGCAAACACCTTACACTTAACAGACACACACATCTCTGTCACTTAAAAACATCCACAAACTTGTTTCACTGAAAGCACACATGCAGCACACCTCTTAAATAACATACACGTCTGTCACTAAAAAAAATACACACATACACTTCATTCACTTATAAACATCCATGCATACTTACTTATTAAAAACACCTCATGGGACATCTCACATTAGTTGCATAAATGTACCCATTTATTTGGGCTGCAGATAAAGAAAAAATAACCCATACTCAAACATATACCTACATAAAGGGGGTTATTCTAATTTGTTTGCATCCACCGTGCGTTCGAACGGGGAACCAATGTTGTGCATATGCGCTGGTGCATGTGTATCGCCACACTGTTCGCCAACCGCAGGCACCCAAGACTGCTGGCAAGGGTGGCTGCGTATATTCGCACCCATGGGAATGCCCAGCATGTTATGGATGTTCCCATGGGAATTGGCCCTTGACATGGGTACCAGGGGTGGACAGCTGACATCACCGGATGTCAGCTGCCTGCCAAGTTCCTATCCAGTGTGCACGCATAGCTAAGTGTCCTGAGAGTCACTTTAGATCTGCGTGCACGTTCCACATCATTGGATGGTCGGCGCGGCGAGGCGGCGGGGACCCGGGGGCGATCCTCGGCAAGGCGGCTGGGACCCGGGGGGAGCCCCGTTGTAAGGCGAATCTTCTGCCATCCCCTGCAAGAGCAAGGCCCGCTCCATCTGTATATAGCAGTTACACACACACAGAGATACATACTGTATATAATAGTTACACACACACACACACACACAGATAAATACATACTGTACATAATAGTTACACACACACACAGATAAATACATACTGTATATAATAGTCACACACACAGATAAATACATACTGTATATAATAGTCACACATAGATAAATGACCCGCACCCCCCGCACGATTGCATTACCTCCTGACCGGCAGCAGCAGAGTGTCAGTTAGGGTTGGTCGCGGCCGGCGGGTGGCCGCTAAATGGCTGATATCCATGTCAGGGTGGGTGCCTTCCCCCTCCTTCCTCAAGAAGCCAAGGACAAGAGCGATACCGTCACCGGCTCCCTCTCCTCCCTCCGCTGCGCTTCAGTGCCGCTGTCTTCCCCAATGTCCCCCGACTGTGCCCCAAGCAGAGTCGGAGCGATCAGCTCAGCGCTCCCCTTTGTAACCTAGATCAGCTCTGCATACAGTCAGGTAGAGCAGGCTGTGCTCTACCTGACTGAGGAGCCGGCCAGGAAATGCAGGGAGGAGGCTGATTCGCTGTCACCGCGTTTGAGTCAGGAGAGCAGGCAGCACTGCAGAGGGCATTGGCAGTCCTGACTTAAAGGTATGTGACATCCAACAAAGGTAATACTTAAACAGCAGATGGGGACCATGGCTGGCACAGGGGAATAGGGGCATGGCTAACACAGGAGGAAGGGGACATGGCTGACACAGGGGAAAGGGGACATGGCTGACACAGTGGAAAGGGACATGGCTGACACAGGGGGACATGGCTGACACATCGGGAAGGGGTACATGGCTGATACAGCAGGATGGGGGACATGGCTGACACAGGGGGGAAGGAATGGCATAATATGGAATAGTCATTACGGCGTGTGGCATAATGTGTAATGGGCATCACGTGTGTCAAATAATGTGTAATGGGCATCACCATGTGAGGCCTAACCTGTAATGGGCATCACAGCGTGAGGCGCAAAATATAATGGGCATCACATTGTAAGCCGCAACATGTAATGGGCATCACGGTGTTTGGTATAACGTGTTAAGGGCATTAAGTTGTGTGGCATAACGTGTAATGGGCATTATGGCATGTGGTATACTATGTAATGGGTGTGTGACGTGTAATAGGCATTACGGTGTACATTTTTTAGCGCACACTGTCCCTATTGTCCATATTTTACAAAAATTTGTCAAGCACTTGCATAATGTGTAATGGGCATTACAGTGTGTGGCTCTATGTGGAATGGGCATTACAGTGTGCGGAATTATGTGTAATGGGCATTACAGTGTAAATTTTTGCAGCGCGCCTCAGGCGCGCATTGTCCCTTTTTCTTGTATGTGTGGGGGGACTGATTAATTCTGAAGTGCATATACATAACTCACCTTCTATTTATTTTGCATTGATGCCCAATAGGCATTGATAGACACGCCCAGTAGGCTGTGATGGACACGCCCAGTAGGCGGTGATGGACACGCCCAGTAGGTGGTGATGGACACTCCCCTTCAATGGTGCACCCCCTAAGAAAACGGGCTGCGCACGCCTATGTACATACAGTAATAGTTACACACACAGATAAATACATACTTTATTAATAGTTACACACACACACACAGATAAATACATACTGTACAGTGTATAGCAGTTACACACACAGATAAATACATACTGTATATAATAGTTACACACACAGATAAATTCATACTGTATATAATAGTTACACACACAGAGATAAATACATACTGTACATAATAGTCACACACACACAGATAAATACATACTGTATATAATAGTTATACACACACAGAGATAAATACATACTGTACATAATAGTTATATACACACACACACACACAGATAAATACATACTGTACATACAGTAATAGTTACACATACACACAGATAAATACATTCTGTATATAATAGTTACACATACACAGAGATAAATACATACTGTACAGTATATAGCAGTCACACACACACACAGATAAATATTGTATATAATAGTTACACACACAGATAAATACATACTGTATATAATAGTTAGACACACACAGAGATAAATACATACTGTACAGTATATAATAGTTACACACACACACACACACACAGATAGATAAATACATACATACTGTATATAATAGTTACACACACACAGATAAATACATACTGTATATAATAGTTACACACACACAAATAAATACATACTGTACATAATAGTTATACACACACAGAGATAAATACATACTGTATATAATAGTCACACACACACACAGATAAATACATACTGTATATAATAGTCACACACACACAGATAAAAATACATACTGTACATAATAGTTATACACACACACAGATAAATACATACTGTATATAATAGTCACACACACAGACATAAATACATACTGTATATAATAGTTACACACACACACACACACACACACAAACACTCAGATAAATACATACTGTATATAATAGTCACACACACAGATAAATACATACTGTACATAATAGTTATATACACACATACACACACACACAAAGATAAATACATACTGTATATACTGTAATAGTTAAACACACACTCTGTCACACTCACCATGCGGCTGCTGCTGAAGGGCCTGGGCTGGCTGGCAATGATGACTGTGTGTACAGTCTCCAGTCCAGTGCTGTGTAGCCACGCCCCCTTTTTGGACTGCTCCTCCAGAGCCACTCGCTCCCTCTTATCTGGCTGGCTGCAAGGTACAACTGCTGCACTACCTGCGTGCACTGTATTGCAGAAACTGAAAGTAAACTTAAGCTCCCAGCAGCCCTGAGCTTCCTGCAGCAAGGTCTGCTAGGAGCTGTCATTTATTTTAATTTTTGGTACTTATGAGTTATCTGGGCGCCCGATTTTTTGATTGTATGCCTTAAGTTAAGGCATACAATCAGATGCGATGCGATATCGCATCGCATCGCATCGCATGCGACCATCGGATGCGATGACCCGATTTTTCCATAGGAATCAATGTTAAAATGGACTGAGTCCATTTTAACATGGAATTCAATGGGAAAAAGGGGTCCTTTTCATACCCCTACTATCCAAGTGGGCATGGAGTTGGATATAAACCTGTGGCGAGCGTAGCGAGCCACCGAGCCCGAAGCGTGGCGAGCGAAGCGAGCCCCGCGAGGGGACGGTATTCTGTGTCCCCTCGCGGGGCTCGCTACGCTCGCCACGCTTCGGGCTCGGTGGCTCGCTACGCTCGCCACAGGTTTATATCCAACTCCATGCCCACTTGGATAGTAGGGGTATGAAAAGGACCCCTTTTTCCCATTGAATTCCATGTTAAAATGGACTCAGTCCATTTTAACATTGATTCCTATGGAAAAATCGGGTCATCGAATCGCATCGCATCGCATCCGATGGTCGCATGCGATGCGATGCGATGTGCCCGATCCGACCCGATTTAGAAATCGGGCGCCCAGATAACTCACAAGTACCTAATTTTCTTTAATGCGGTGTACCATGCTCCTCTCTCTGTGCCCCCCCTAGTGGCTAACTCCCGGCGGCCAATTTCTCCATTGCCTCCGGGAGTTACGCTAATTAAGGATTTGTATTTGGCTGACGTAGCCAGTCGTATTCTGGCTGATTCAAATTTAGCAGCTGTATATATGACCACTAAATGCAAATACAATTTGGCAGTCTGCACGGATCAGTCAGATCCGTGAAGGCTGCAGTATAAAAAAATAGAAGAAATAATAAAATATTAAAAAAAGGTGTGGGAATGTTTCTGGTTCCCAAAATACATGGGACAAAATGAGTAGGGGTCTCCCGTATTTTCTGAACCAGCACCAGGCCCAACCAGCCAGCAGGGTAATGCCACAGCCGGGGGGAGACTTTTTATACAAGTGCCAAAGTATGCCATAATGCCAAAGCATTAACCCCCTGAACAGTCAGTCTGGGCAGGAGTCCTGGGGAAGTGGAGACCCCTCAATGAAGGGTTCCCCACTCCAGAATTTGCCTGTCCAGACTGAAGCCTGGGCTGTCTCCGGTGCCCCTAGGCTTTGGCACCAGGCTGATGGTGTTGTAAAAAAATATAAATAACTACTGTGTATTGCCCACATGCTGGGACTTGTGGTTCTCCAAGTCCCTGCATGTGGTGCAGGTTTGCTGGGGCTCATAGTTCCACAGCAATACACAATAGTTATTCATATTTTTTACAACACAATCAGCTGGTGCACAATGCCCAGGGGCACCGGGCACAGCCCCAGGCTTCAATCTGGGCAGGTAAATTCTGGAGGGGGGCTTCATTGGGGGGTCCCCACTTCCCCAGGATCCCTGCCCAGATTGACCGGTCAGGGAGTTTATGCTTTGGCCGGGGGGACTTATATATAAATTGTTTACGGGAAAGGGGAGTTGGGGAGATACAGATGCACAAGCATTAAACACCAATATAAGTAATGATATAAGTAACAAAATAGAAAATCCACAATCATACAATGGGGTGCCTTAATACCTTTTATTGCAATGGCTAGTGGAGGTGCTCCACTGAGAGTATATGAACATACAGGTAGAAGAAAGAAAAAGTACTCTCTTTTTCTGGGGGCACTGCTTTTGAAAATAAGTTTTTAAAATGTAACTTTTATTACTATCAATATTTATTTAAGAATATAATGGACACACAATGACACTAACAATACATCAAGAAACACATATTGAGAGTACATAACACTACAAGAGTGTTTGTACCTGCAGGTTACCTTTCAGAAAAAATTGTATAAATCACAAGTGTGGTGTGCATAAAAATTCAATATGCACACTCAATTTTTCTGACAAGGAAAAGTGGCACAAAATTGGATGGATATCCCAAGATATCTTTAAGCAACACACTGCGAGATAATTTTTCAATTGTGCTTAATTAAGCTGTCATACTCTAAGGAGACAAAGTATAACAAAGTATAATGAAACACTGAAACTGAGCAATACAGTATATGAACAGTAGCAAATAATAAATTACTTTGTTATAGGAAATTTAGGGTAAATACAAGAGTTTAGAACTATTACCACATTTTTAAGAGTTTGATCAGTGTTAAGTATGACAATGTGGCTTGTTTATTTGGGATAATATATTTGTTAATACAAAAGCAAACAGTATCTCTCACAAACATTGTATGTAGAAAGTGCATATTCAGGTAACATTTGTAATACTTTTGCTTATCAAATGAGAAAAAATTATTGCGTTAATTAGTTTGAACAAAAAGTTCCAAATGGTATCAATACCATACTGCAGACAATCCATACTAAGGCCCTTATTCAGATCTGTGCGGCCGGAGCCGCACACGGTGCTCCGGCCGCACAAACCAATCCCCGCCCACGATACGGATCGCCATGGCCGTCCGTACACGGACGGCTGGCGATCCGCAAGAAAATGGTGGGGCGTACGCCTCCACCATGGTGGGAGCTGCCCCCTGCATTCGATGGTCGGCGACCATCGAAGGCAGGGCCGCACGCCCCACCAGGTCCCGCAAGCTGAGACCACACGGACAATCGTCCGTGTGATAGCTTGTATGGGGGCTGAGAGCTGACATCCGGCGACGTCAGCTTCCCGCCCCCATCACTGGCGTCATACCCTCATTAGCATGCATACGCCCCGCGTTTGCATGGGAACGCCCATGAAACGCGGGGCGTATGCATAGGGAAATGAGGGTATGAAGCCCCTCACGCCCCTATACGCCCCCTTTGCGGCGGACGAACTACGTCTGCGGCGAATTGGGCTGCACATGCGCAGATTGACCTCTGCGCATGTGCAGACTGAAAACATCGGCGGTACGGCCGCACGCGGGCCGTACCGCACGATTCAGAATAAGGGCCTAAATGTAAATTGTATAAACCTCTGGTAAGTATTAGAGAAGCTGGCTCTGTATACTAGTTGGTAGTCACTCCTGGGTAAGTTTGAACATAGAGAGAAAGGAGGCGGAATTTTTGCTGTGATAAATTAGATATAAATTAGAGATAATCCCCCTGAATCCAGGACTACTGCTTCTTGTATATATAAAGTCTCCCCCCCAGTCATGGCATTACCTTGCTAGCTGGATGGGCCTGGTGTTGGTTTACAAAACATGGGGGACCCCTACTCATTTTGTCCCCCGTATTTTGGGAACAAGGACCGGGCCTGGTGCTGGTTTTAAAAAATACAGTGAACCCCAACTTGTTTTGTTCACTGATTTTTTTAAAACCAGGGCCGACTCTTTTTTTACACTGAAGCCTGCACGGATCTGACTGATCCATGCATGCTGCCAACTCGTATTTGTATGTAGCGGCCGTGTATCCGGCCGCTAAATACAAACCTTTGTGCAAACTATGTATTTTGGACAAAATAGGACCGATGCCATATTGAGTCGTATTTGTATTCTTAGTAAATTCTCCCCAATGTGTTTTAATAATGACCTGTGGGAACTGCCCCATTATGAACATACTGTATAACATTTAGGCCCTTATTCTAGTTGAATCAGACGGATGCGTATTTTCGGATGGCCACCGAGTGTTCTTAGCCCTGCCTACCTTATGGATCGCTCACACCGTCCAAATGAGGTAAAATGCCGAGCAAATGGATGGCGAGTGGATGTTTCATGTGAACACCTCCCCTATCTGTGGAAACCTCCCCCATCCTCCGATGGTCGCCGACAATCAAATGATGGACCGAGTGGTCAGGCAGCACCGAGTGCTCGAGACCACACAGACATTTTTCTGAATGAAAGCAGGGATATGGGCGGGCAGCTGACATCCGGCTATGTCAGTTGTCCGCCCCCCACACGTGCGTCACGGCCTTATTACCATATGTATGCCCAGCGTATTCATGGGAACGCCCATGAAATGCAGGGCATACGCATATGGTAATGAGCCCAAACAGCCCTTCACACCCCTCTCCACCCACTGATCGGATGGTTCCGTATGATCACTTTCTATACGGAACTCACGCTGTGTTCATACATGTAAGGCATTCGCACATGTGAAGATACGCCTCCGCACATGCGCAAACACCAACCATCAGCCATCCGTCTGCATTCGGAGCCATCCGACTCAACCAGAATAAGGCACTTAGTCTGTATTTTATCTGTGGCCAAAATATGAATGCTGCCATAGCTTGGTATTGTCTTTGTGTTCATATTCTTAATAACTTGGCCTTTACTGAAGATTTGTTCACTTGCTAAGGAAGGACATGCAGGAAAAACTTCCCAACCATTAGATTGGAAGCTCCAAAGCAGTGGCAGAACCTTGGACAATGTTTTCTCTTAACAGTTCTGTCCAAAGTTGGTGGGTTATTAATAGGGATGAGCGGGTACGGATCCTAGAGATCCAAACCCCCACGAACTTACCTTATCCGAGAACAGATCGGAGGAGTTCGCCGGGCCCGCCATTTTCAGGAGTCCAAATCGAGGCCAAAACGTCATCATCCTACGTCGGATTTGGATCTGCCGCTGTGAGTGTGACATCATCATCCTGCCACACTGAGCAGAGTACCAGTCTGGGGATTGCTGCTGCTGCTTCTGCCGCTGTGCCCTGCTGGAAGGAGGCGATCGCTGGATTGTACTTGTCCCCAGCAGGCAGAGTCCTTCGTTCCCAGCCTCCCATCCCATGCTGGAAGCTACAGTGTGTGAATGGTGCGGTTAGCATGGCACCGGAGGTAAGCGGTGGTAGCCTCCCCCGGTCCACTAGCGTTACTACCAGACCCCCCCCTCCACTAGCATTACTACTAGCCCCCAGTCCACTAGCGTTACTACTACCCCTCCCCCCCCCCGTCCACTAGCGTTAGTACACGAGAGAGTGGTTTAATTTGTGAGATTCTGGGGAAGTTCCCGGAGTCCAAGAGTTCTGTTCATGGTTCTTTTCTCCCACTACATCTACTGGGAGTTGGCTATTTTCTTATTTTTGATAAATATATATCTTCTATGAGTCTAGTTGAAAGTCATCATGTACCGAAATGTTTTGGTTATTTAAACACCAAGGGTGCGCCGTGCATTTGGGCATCTGAAGGGTCCTTAAAAGGACCACTGTGCCAGGGTACTGGGGAGGCGTGGCCATATTTGCACACTTCACAACCATGTAATTTTTTGTCAAGGCATTCCCACTTTTTGGGCACTGTGGGCCATAGTGTCCCGAGTTGTCAGGGAGGAGGGGGGTTAAGAGGCATATATTCATTTAATAGAGGGACTGGAGGCATAGTTATCAGCTCAGAGATCTCTTGGGATGCCCACCATCGTAATGGAAATGAGGGCATGGCTAATGGGCGGGGAATTTTCTGTGAGCCAGGAGGACACACCCCTAATTTCAGGCATTTGTGCGCCTCTGGGTCAACAGGGGCTTGATTGCTACAATCTGCATTGTTCATTGGAAATACTGTATGTCGCCCTAGATACAGTATATTTAAAAGTAAATATGTTTATAGTAAGGTGTGAGCTGTTCAGAATAGACTGAAAATGAGTGGAAATTAATGTTATTGAGGTTAATGTAGCGTAGGAGCAAAAAAAAAAAATTCAGAACCCAAAACCCAAGAAATCCAAACACAAAACACTTAGGAGGTGTTTTGGCAAAACCCATTAGAACCCCAAACCTCAAGGTAATCAGAACCCAAAACCCGAAAAGTGGCCGGTGCACACCCCTAGTTATTAATGTCAGAAATGTTCCAGATAAAAAAAGTCAAGTGAGCCTTTTGTATACAGTACTTGTTATTATTTCTACTTAGTCAGGCACATACTTTATTATGCTGTATAATCAGCATCCATGAATTTGCATTGACCATATCTTAACCTTTTAGATAGAAGTATTACCTTCTGTTCTTATTTTTTTTCTTTGTAAACTATATCAACTGTATATTTTTCATGTAAACCAATGAATACAGCCTTGACAAAATGTGAATAGCAGTATAGCACCTCTTCATTATTGAGAATCGTTTACAATATTGGCTGAAATATACCTTGCATTTATACATATTGTTATGCATTTTTAAATTTTTTAAATAGTTACACTATTTCTTGCAAATATGTATCTTTTGTAATCTATCTTTTGTGCAAACTATGTTTTTTTTTTTTTTTTTTTTTTAATATGTATAGTGTTCTTTTGGATTTTTGCACATTCTGTTAAGTACCACTGAATATATTTTGAATAAGGGATGGATTGGCACAGGTTATTATTTAATTAATTAAATTGGTAATTCATTCTTACGGTAAACCATGACAACTGCTAATCACAGATAATTTTCTTAGCAGTGTATGGTTGGTGGTGCTCCCAAGAGAAAGTTCAGTAATATAGCTGAAAACGAAAGTCAGAGGTTGACTAAAGGGAACAAAAAGGGTTTTTGGGGCAAACTTATTAGAATAGGATAGAATGATTTGTGAAGGAATTTTAATGTAACTTTTAATGGTAAGACTAAAATACATTTGACACAAATAATGTAAATAGAAAATGCAACAATATTGTGTTCCACACAAAATACATTAACAACTTTAAATGATAAGGTCTAATCCTTGATTATAAGAATTCGCTTAAGCGAAAATGATTTATAAATCTGATTCTCCACTTCTTAACAAAGTATAAATTTGTAATTATTGATTCGTCATGGTTGATTTGATGGTTGATTTGATCAATTATAATTGTTGACAATTATGTGTTAGAGGATTATTATTAGAATTTTACAGCCATACTTCACTGGATCACCTGAAACCATCAGATCTCAGAAGCTAAGCAGTGATGGGCCGGATCAGTATCTATCTTGGAGACCAATAGGGAATATTCGGTGCTGTAGTCAACCAGGAAAGCAGAAGCGCCACTGCGCAGTGGGTGATGCACCTCCCTCCTCTGACCCCCTCTGTATTATACTTACCTACCAGCTCTCCATTTATGCCATGATAGTGTTGTAAACTGCCATAACCCATCATGCATGGGGTTCTTCAAGGGGGTGTGTCCTGCGTCATGCAATCTGATATTTTTTTTAACATGGGCAAATAACTGTCCACAATTATAATTGATCTATATCTGTGACGAATCAACTGTCACAATTTTATAATTTGTTATGAAGAGTATGAGCTTTATAAATCATTTTCGCTCAAGAGAATTCTTATAACCAATGATTAGACCTTATCCTTTAAAGTTTTTGTTGTATTTTGTGTGGAACACAATATTGTTGCATGTGCTACTTATATGTGTCAAATGTATTTTAGTCTTACCATTAAAAGTTACATTTTAAATTCCATCACAAACCATTCTATACTATTCTAATAAGTGTGCCCCAAAACCCTTTTTGTTCCCTTTAGTCACTCTCTGACTTTCATTTTCAAGTACTACTGAATACCAGGCAGAAGGAAAGTTTTTTTTTAATGCATAGCAATAAACATATTATGTCCAGAGGTGGAGCTGCAGCACAGTTCAAATAGAGGAGCCACCCCAACTGCCAGAGAGTCAGTTTGGAATGGTAATTGGTGGTATATGCAGTACCTCCCCTGTTTGAATTTTGGACTGTGCTGCAGCCTCTACTCTGGAGCCTCCTATAATTATGTCTAAATACCAATTAAAAAAAACAAAACATTTCTTAATTGTGCCCCAACAAAAAAGTGTCTTAGTTTCCTCCCTTCCTTCCATATATTATAATGTGTGACTTAATGGAGAACCAACAACTGAACTATGCTAATGAAAAAATCCCTTATAATCATTGGTATATTATAATACTACACATATTCTTTGGCATCTGGTATGTGTGGAATATCACCCTCTCTGTCAAGGTAAGATGGTGTCAGCACAAATTTGCACCAGGCTGGTGGCAGGCCACAGTAAAGTCCATGCCAAATGTATGTTCCAGAATCAGTAAACTGTAACTACGTTCATTTGAGAAAAATGTGAAGAACAGTCATGCCTGACTTTTTATATTTCCACAGTGCTTGGTTTATCTTTAATATTTCCACCTGGCTTTGCCAAAAATTACCTACTGGTTGTATGCCCTGCTACCAGGTACTACTGGAAATTTATACCCAGTGGTGGCTTCAGAGATGGGACTGCAGCACAGTTCAAAATGTATATAGCAGAAACACACCCACTGCGAACAAAAGACATTCCAATCTGACTGGCTGGCAATTGGTGTTTTTACTTTATTTGAATTTTTAACTGTTGCAGCCTCACCTTTGGAACCGTCACTGTTTATACCCTTAATATGTATTGTTCTGCACATATTTTAGATTGTAATATAATTTGGATGGGCCTGATTTATTTTCTGTTTAATTTTATTATGTGTTCTAATTATAATGAATGTTATGTAATGTGTTATCATTTTTTGTATTTATTAATTTATATTGTAGGTCAGTAGAAACAAAATATAGGTGAGTTTACTAAATGAACTTTACTAAGGAAAGAAAATTACTGTACATACATAAGGTACAATTAAATGTAAAAAGTAAGTCAGTGGCCTATGTCATAATACTCAAAAGTGCTTTATAGTTAGACCAGATGTCCTCATCCATTCATAAATTGTATAGGTGAAATCTCTTCAGTGAGCATGAACAGTATGCAGTACATCAAACTTATATAATATTGAAACAGATGGCATAGCATTGTGAAAAAAAACCATTGACAAACTCTAAGCATGTTTCTTAAAAAATGCAAATGTCTTATTTATAACTAGTTTTCATGAAGTTATTTGTATCTTATGCCAAAAAGTTTTCCACAGATTGCAATGTACAAAAACAGAATGCAACTAAAAATAAACACTTAATATAACAGAATGTTTTGAATATTGTACTAAATAAACTATTTTCCATTAAATGTCATTTACTGTATAATTAGAAAAAAAATATTTTCATAATAATTTCCTTTTATCCTGTCAAATTCATTGCTTCTAAACAGCACTCCAGAGTAAAACTGACAAAACATTTTAATACAATGGGAAAGCATAGAGTAGTTACAAAAATATAAAAAGGACTAGACAATTAGAGATAAAAGTACCAATGTTTCCATGTTACCAAACTCTGTAGAGCAGATACTTTATAGTCTAAGTAAACGTAAAAGGCAGACATGGAAATAATAAAAAGAGATATAAAAATGACAAAAGTACAAATACAGGTTTCAAAGAAAGCAGTGCAATTTAAAGTCTTCATGTAGAGAGTATATCTTATTTTGGATTTAAGATTATATTTCCAAAATATTTCTCTTTAAAGCCATATTGTTGTCATGATGACTTTGCTTCACACAAGTAGTTTCTCCAAAACTTTCTAATGCTATTCAAAATCATTATTTCTATTTTCTATAAAATTTCTTCTTCTACTGTAGTTTACTAAAATGTTTTCATTATTCTTATCCTGAAAGCCAGGAAAACATATTTTCTATTTTCCTTGTACTGTAAATCATTTTCAGTCAATATCTTTTTCTAGAGGCTACAATAGAAATAAAACGATGGAATTAGACTCAATCATTTGGGTTGTAGTACAATATAAACTGGCACTCTACAGGATGGAAGTAAACATTCTTTTGAAATGAGAAAATAGTAGCACTAATCACAGTAATTGTTGTAAAATCAGTTGTATATTTTAAACATATATATAGAAATCAGTTGCATCTTTTAAACATTATGGAGTTCTAGGAACATGCTGTACATTGTAGTTTCAATGCAACAATGTGGCAAAAGCTTGACACAATGGATCTCCAATGCAGTTTATAATTGCTCTTAAGGCCAATACACACTAGGCAATTTTGAGCTGAAAGCAGCTAAATTTTGTCATTTTTGCTGAACCACTGTGTATTGGCCACTGGTATTGCCAGGATATGAGTGACAGGGTGGACAGCTTTCCATAGGGTCCTGATATGGAAAGTCGGCCTCTCCCGGGAAAAATTGCTCACAAGGGCGAAATTTGCTAAATGTGTATGCACTGAGCAATTTTTAGCCCAGTGATTTTCCATATCATCATTGTCCATACAATCACCCAGTGTGTATGGACCTTTATGCACACTAGTTAAAAGATAAAAAGGTGTCCTAGAGTTTTCTTGTATTGCATGGTCAGAGGACAATAGAAAGTAATACCACTATGGATAGCATCTATCTATAAACCATCTTCTTTTGTAATGCAATGGAGAGATCATTAATCAATTTTTATAACTTATAAGTGCCAAACTAAGGCTTCATTCATTCATTTCATTCACGTGCCACCTTTAATTATCTTTAGGAACTCATCTCCCAGCACTTACCGAGCAAACAACCCATTGGAGACAGCGAAGAATGTGGTGGTTCTGTCCCGGATTAACAATGGGCCTTATGGAGCTATAGCTCCAGGCCTACTCTCCAAATAGGCCCATTTTGTAGCTGAGGGTCAGGGCTTTCCAACGAGATCAGCCTCGTGTCACTAGCCCCCGAGAACCGGAGATACCGCCAGGCAAACCTGGAACGTTTTCCCCATAGGATAACATGGGACCCGCTAATTCCGACCTCCACCCGGATCAACGGCTGCCAGTTCCCCATACAGCATCACAGAAACTCGAGGTTGATCTCAGTCGTACCCAAATCGCTGGGCCTTCAATCTGATACCTGGTCCATATGGGTTCATTGGTTCTAGAGATATTGGAGGTAAAACTTTTTTTTTTTTTTTCATTTCTCAAATGTAATTTCATGGCTGTTCATGTTGTTTAAGGACAGATTTCTCTAGAACCAAACGGCCCAGTTTCACGGGACCAAAATCATTCGAAGGCTACATGTAAATGGGTCAGTTGGTTCCGAAGATAGAGCTGGTTGTTTAAAGGGGGCGGGGGTGGTTTTCTCTCCCCCTCACACAAGAAAATGCAGGGACTAGACTGGTGTAAAAGGGGCCAGTCCGAGAATTTCCCTGCATGATCCTGGGACCATATTCCCGGGTAAGTCCCTGCATTTTCTAGTGTGAAAGGGGTATTATTTCAAATAGCAGTGCTCTGAATACAGCCAGGCAGCCCCCTGCTCTCTGCCCGGCTGTTAATGGCTGTCATTTCTGCCAGGCGGCGACTGTCCCCCAGTTACCGCGAGCATGTATTCCCCCTTGGCAATGAGCATGTAATCCCACATGGCAACGAGCATGGAACCCCTGGCAATGAGCATGGAACCCCTGGCAATGAACATGGAACCTCTGGCAATGAACATGTAGGTAAGCAACACTTATGTAGCATAATTTTTAATAGGCATTATGGTGTTTGGCATAATACGTAATGGAGATTATGGTGTGAGGCTTAACATGTAATGGGCATTATAGTGTAAATTTTTAATGTGCGCCTTTGGCGCGCAATGCCCCTATTTATGAAGCATATTGTGCATTATTGCTCAATCTGTTTGGTATAGTGCAGGCATGTCCAAACTATGGCCCTCCAGCTGTGAAACTACAAGTCCCATCATGCATTGCCACAGTTTTGCAATTAGGGAATGCTAAAACTATGTCAAGGCTTGCTGGGACGTGAAGTTTCACAACAGCTGGAGGGCCACTGTTTGGACATGCCTGGTATAGTGTGTATTTTGGCTCAATCCATGTGGCAAAATGTGAATTTTGCTTAATCTGTGTGGCATAACGTGAATTTTGACTCAATCTGTGTGCCATAGTGTGAATTTTTGCTCAATTGGTGTGAATTTTGTCTCATTCCATGTGGCATAATGTGTAAGAAGCAAGTACAGTATAAGGGGTTACTATTGTGTTGCATGATTTGTATAAGGGGTACATGGTGTGGTAAACTTAGGTTACCACATAAAAGGTGCTGACATATTGTCTACCAAGTTTGGTTTTCAGTATTTTTTTATGACTGGAGTGCCGCCTCACCCCGTAAGTATCTTAGGACATCGGCATCCTGCGGGTGCACCTTTGGAGTGCACCTGCCAATATACAGTATCTCCCTGCATTTTTCCTATGCCAGCCCCCTGCCTTTTCCCGGCATATATAATTAGTCGAAAGTATTTACACAAATAGAGACACACCCATGAGCAGACCACCCAACCAGAACACGGGTCACGCCCCCACATTATTAGGTGCTGGCTGCAACCCCTATTATTGCGCATAATAGGCCCTTGATCATTTTCAGCTCCAGGCCCATTTAGACCTTAATCTGGCTCTGGTTCTGTGACCTGTCACAAAATGGATGCTGCAGCCAGATCAGCTATTCAGTTAGCTATACTGGTCTGCGGAAAAACACCAATGCTGGGTTAATAGACAAATCGGCTGTATGCACAAGCCAGTGCAATTAACTAATAGTGTTTCTCAGCTATTCAAACAATATACCACATAGGCCCTTATTCAGATCTGATTGCAGTACAAATTTGTTTGGAAAATGGGCAAAACCATGTGCACTGCAGGTGGGGCAGATGTAACATGTGCAGAGAGAGTTATATTTGGGTGGTGTGTGTTGTAACTGAAATATAAATTGCAGTGTAAAACTAATGCAGCCAGCATTTACACTGCACAGAAACAAAATAACTCACACAAATCTAACTATCTCTGCACATGTTACATCTGCCCCACCTGCAGTGCACATGGTTTTGCCCATTTTCCAAACAAATTTGTACTGCAATCAGATCTGAATAAAGGCCATAGTGTGCCCCAAGGCTAAGCCACCAGTGTTCAATGGTTGTGATTGGGAAGTGTAAGAAACAGGCAACTACTCTTCTCAAATTGCATGTGTTTCAGGTGCTGTTGATCGATAATTACTGTAAGTAAAGGCTGGCATTCAATTAAGTTAATTTAATTGGCTATGCAGTATACAGTAATAACTACTTTGCCATTTCATCTGTTTTTGTGATAGTTCCAGTTCAGAAGTTACTATACTGTATGTGCCACTCGGTCAGTTCACTGTTTTGTTTTTTGTCTGCCCGTTGCATTTTATTTTGACTGTTTGAATTTTGACTGTTGCATTGCTTCTGCTCCAGACTTTGATACTATATAAATCTGTGTTTTAATTTACTATTTATAATTTCTATTATTCCACTTGGTATTATATTTATTAATGTGTTTTCCAACTCTTGCTATACTGTATGTAGGATATATTACCCATGATCAGTAGTAGTTTTTTAATTATTGTGTGTTTTGGGCAACCATAATTCATACCTCCCAACTTTTCATGTTAAGAAATAGGGACACTCGCGCGACCTCATTTTCATACGAGAATAGACGCTGTGCGCATGCGCACAGCGTCTATTCTACTACATTGGGGGGTCTCCCAACTGCCACCCCCCGCAGCGGGACAATGCCTGCCGCGGGTGGGACGTCGGGACAGGACCCGAAAATCGGGACTGTCCCGACGGAATCGTGACAGTTGGGAGGTATGATAATTGTATACAGTACAGTAATTTCCAAGTTTTTAATTTGCAGTATTAATATTAAGCCCTGCCTGTAATTATTTTTATATTGTTTATTGTTAAACCATACCTTTTGTCTCATTTATCTTTTAGAAATACACCAACCATTTATAAGCCATTACTACCCAAAAGCATTTCTGGGTTCAGTAACACCCAATACCTGAAGTAGGCCTCCAAAAGAGGTGGAGCCTCATGGTAGGGGGCTTGGCCTCAAGGAATGCCATGGTTTTCACCACTCCAGGGACATGTCCAGCATTCCTGGAAATGCTGCCTCTGAGACTCTCCCTGAACTGCTTGCTTCTCCTCAGTGACAGCATCTGGTCATTGCACCATATTCTACAGTACAGCACCCTGCCCTGCCCTATTCCCAGTCACTGAGGAGGAACAGGCATTTTGATGTCTACCCCTCAGACCTGGTGTAGGGACAACCTGCACCCATTGCACCTAGTGCCATCAGTGTTACTAGCCAAGCTGAAAACTGGCTTTATGGGTAAGGCAGCAGTTGTAGGTCCTGGTTTTAAAAGTTTATCACAAGTTTATTAATGTGGCTCATAAAAGGCAGTAATTGTATTATTTATTTAGATATAATCATTGTTGTAGATATATGTGCTCCTGCATATCACTCCGAGGTCGATTATAGAGCATGGGTATACTGTATGTCACTGAAGTTAGTATATTTAGGGCTGGTTAGAAAATAGCCCTAATATAAAATAAAAACAATAATATGACTATTTTCCAAACTGTTCCACATCCTGTGATTTTCCACGCTTGGGAGATGGAATCCATAAAAAAAATGTTTATGGGGATAGGCTTCCTAGTGCTTTTACTCACCCAGTGCACTTCATTTTTTTTACTCTTCTAGCATCTAGCTGTAACTAACTAAATATATGAATGTTTACTTGAGCCTTGATTTTAGCCTCCAACACCTTACCTTGGGTAAATGTATTACGCCTGGTAAAGGGATATAGTGGTGATGAAGTGGAAGGTGATAATGAAGCAGAAAATTAGCTGTGATTGAAAAATGTCAGTTAGGAGCCAATTAGCTAGTGCATTATCACCTTCTACTATCACCACTTAGTCACTTTACCAGGCTTAATACATCTGCCCCATTCTGTGTTGTGTGTTGCAGTTTTGATGTAAAGTATTCATTTTATGCAAAGTTATCATAATACTGAATACGGATATCCATAAATCTATTCATCTTTGCTATGTGATTATTATTATTATTATTAGTAGTAGTAGTAGTAGTAGTAGTAGTAGTAATAGTATTATTATTACATGTACTTTTAGTGGTGATGAACATCACAAGCTTGTCTACTTTTGATTTTCTACCTGTTTTTGAACCTTAAAGTAGATTAATCAGTAAGTAATACTGTATCTCTTTTTGGGAGCAGGGTTTATGGACTAGACAATATCCATGATCTTTTAACTCTAGAACCTTTTAGAACCTCTAGATCTTTTAACTCAAATTCCTGCGATTTGTGTTTTAGTTAAAGATGTATGGTTCTGGTCTCCAGAAGTCCAAATATACACACATTTTATGGATCCAAATTGAACAAAACCTGGTCCGGGACTACTGAGTCTTGATTTGGATCTTCCCGCAGTAAAGAATGCATATTTTAATTCTCAATTTCATGTTTTGGCTTGCAAAAATTACATGATTTTCGCTGTTTTATTGATTTTTTTTTTACCAGACCAAAAACCAAATCTCAACCAAAACACTTGTCGGAACCAAAACCAAATCATAGTGGTTTGCTCACAGCTCTAGTTTAATATGTAAACAAAAAGAACATTTTTGTGTGATGTTATCCTTTATGTATTTACTTTAGGATTGAGAGCATACAAACAATGGTCTAGATTGTACAAATGTATATAGGTGATATAACAATTGGATAACTACCACCAGCTGTAACTTACAAAATATATCAATATTTGACTATTTAGCCTACACTGGATAAAATAAATGTAGATGTAAATTGCATACTTAGTATATTTGTAAAACACTTGTCCTTGATACTTCTGGACATTTATAGGTGTATCCCAATGAATAAATAACATGTAAATTAAAATGGAAAATAAATATCAGTGTGCATATTGTATACAGTATAATTTTTACATTAAATTGTATAAACAATGTTCTTGTCAGTATGTTCCTAAAGTCGTTTATTAATTTACTGTGATTTAATAATTTAATTGCATTCTGCAAACTGTGAAATTTCCAATGATTTTTTAATTTTATTCTTTGCAGTAGACAATAAAAATCTATATTTTGTGCACTTTAATAAAAAGATTCATATTCAGGGGTATTGGCTCCATCCTATGGTTAAATGAAGATATGCACTGTACCAATTAGATTTGTTGCTATGGCAATGCAGTGCCATACATCTGTAATCTTACAAAATGAACAGTTTGCATTCAGCATGCAGGTACAGTAGATAAAAGAACTGAAAGTAACATTGTGATTAAGTTAGTGAAACACTCATAGATATGTTTCAGTAAAGCTAACTACAAGGAACACTTTGCATTGATTTGTAATATTTTGTTTTGAATATACTGTGTATAACTTTCTATGTACATCAGATATTTTAAAATAGAGTATAACAACTGTACAGTAAATGTGGAAGATAGATGTCAGCGCAGGCGGGATTTGTGTTCCCGGCTGTGACCGTGGTGGACCAGTGGAGGGCGCTGGAGAGCCAAAGGCAGAAGGTTTGATGTAGGACATACACGGGGAGATCCGGGCACAGCGAACCAGAGAGTTGACGGAGACCAGGAACAGGGGCGCGGAGTCTAACCTGCCAGCGGTATTCACCAGGGAGCCCCGCAAGGAACTTTGGACTTAGCTGCGTCTGACAGGCAGGTCGCGGCCCCCTGCCCTGGTCCTCTGGACGCAGGCAAGGGAGATGAGACTGGAGGTAGCAATGGAGAAGGGAAGGCAATCTGGAGACTGCAGAGGATTGCGCAGGATGTCGACAACTGAGGTAGACTGTGGTGCCGACAATGGTGCCGACGGCTGGTGAATGACTCAGGAGTATGCTGGAACAATAGGACGTAGATGGTAATGTCTCTATAGAGTACAGCAGCTGAATGTCGACGCTGGTGTCGACGGAGCCAGTCGTTAGTTCAGGACAAGATGGAGAATGTCTCTGAAAGGCTTGGGAGCCAATGGTGGTAATGGCGAGGCACCTGTACTCGACTGCAAAGGTGGAATAGCAGGAGTCTTCTGGAGATGGACAACCCAGGTAAGTATAGCGGATGCAGGTAACGCTGGAGAGAATCACAGGGGAGCCTGGAGATCTCGGAGTCTTGGAACTTCTCTGTCACAGGAGAATACTGAGAGCAGGTAAGCAATTGTTCAAGACAAGGAAGGAAGGCCGCAGGCCGGCTTTATCCCCCTTGCTTGTCTGTGATTGGCTGCCAGCTGTAGCACCAATCAATGCTGGGAAAGGAGCACACACCTTGATCCAGGTACAGGTGTGTGGGTCAGAGGTGACGTGGATGGACAGCGGGGATTGGTCTGGGGAATCAGCTGACTAGAGAGTGTCATGGCGGCACCCATGCTGTCCGGGAACGGCGTGCGCTTGGCAGGGAACTATGGCAACCGACCGCGGGGACACAGGGGACATCGCGCCACACATCAGAAGTCCTGCGGATGACAGGCCTCTCACGCAGTACCGACCATCGAGATGGTAATGAGCGATGTTTCCGATGGTGAGATCTGCGGTTTGTGACAGTACCCCCTCCTTTTAGGGTGGGCACCGAACACCCTTTGGGCTTGGAAGGATGTTCCTGATGGAACTTTTCTCTTAGACGAGGAGCATGAACGTCTTCCGCATTGGTCCAACTTCTCTCCTCAGGACCATATCCCTTCCAGTCAATGAGATACTGAAGGCGTCCATAACGATGGCGAGAATCCACGATCTTTTTTATCTCAAACTCTACTCCTCGCTCAGTTCTGACTTGCGGTGATACCGGAGATGAAGACTGGAAGCGATTAAGAATTAGAGGTCGTAGCAAGGAGACATGAAAGGAGTTGGGAATGCGTAAAGACTTGGGTAATTTTATTTTGTATGCTACCGGGTTGATCTTCTGTTCGACAATATATGGACCTATGAATCGAGGCGCAAATTTCATTGAGGGGACCCTCAGTCGTATGTTTCGGGTAGACAGCCATACTTTGTCACCAGGACGGAATTCTGGTACTGCACGTCTCTTACGATCCGCAAAGAACTTGTAACGAACAGAAGCTTTTTTTAGATTGAAGTGCACTTTCTTCCAGATTTGTGAAAAGTGTCTCAGGGCTGCGGTAGCTGCTGGCACTTCGATGGTTGCTAATGCCTCGAAGGTGGGTGGCCTGGGATGTTGGCCATAAACAATGAAGAAGGGGGAGTGACCTGTGGATGAATGGTACCTGTAATTATGGGCAAACTCAGCCCAATGGAGTAGCTTGGACCAATCATCCTGGGAAGATGAGATGTACAGCCGTAGGAATGTCTCGAGGTCCTGATTGACCCTTTCTGTCTGGCCATTGGACTGCGGATGATATGCAGATGAAAACTTCAATTTAATTTGAAGGGCTGAAGACAGGGCTCTCCAAAAGCGTGCCACAAATTGCACTCCTCGGTCAGAGACGATTTCTGTAGGCAGGCCATGGCTTTTGAAGATGTGCTGCACGAATAACTGGGCCAAAGTAGGAGCAGAGGGTAACCCGGAGAGCGGTATGAATCGGGCCATCTTCGAAAAACGGTCAACTACCACCCAGACGGTGTTGTATTCTTGGGACTTGGGTAACTCTGTGATGAAGTCCATTGAAATGTGCGTCCATGGACGAGTTGGAATAGATAAGGGGCAAAGTTTTCCAGCAGGAATTTGACGAGGGGTTTTATGCTGGGTACAGACAGTACACGATGCCACAAAGTCTTTGACGTCTTTTCTCATCTGGGGCCACCAGTAAGAACGTTGGAGGATTTCAAAAGTGCCCTGAACGCCAGGGTGTCCGGAGAATAAGGACTTGTGAGCCCAGGACAGCAGTCTTTGGCGGAGCTCAGGGGGTACCAGAGTTTTGCCAGGAGGAGGTACCGGAGAAAGTTGCGTGGGAGCAAATGCGATGGGGTCAATGATGGGATGATTCTCGGGTACTAGAGGATCGTCTTCCATGGAGCGAGATAAGGCATCGGCCTTTACATTTTGAGAACCAGGACGGTACAAGATCTTGAAAGAAAATCTGGAAAAGAATAAAGACCACCGGGCCTGACGAGGATTCATACACTGAGCCGACTGCAGGTACAGGAGATTTTTATGATCAGTGTATATGATGACTGGAAATTTGGCGCCTTCCAAGAGATACCTCCATTCTTCGAGTGCTAATTTAATAGCCAGTAACTCCTGGTCGCCTATGGAATAATTTCTCTCTGCTGGTAAGAATTTGCGTGAGAAAAAACCACAGGGATGCTGTTTCCCATCCTCGGATGTCTGAGACAGTACTGCACCTACCCCTATGTTAGAGGCATCGACTTCTAGGGAAAAAGGTCGTTCCATATCAGGCTGGGACAGAATGGGTGCAGAGATGAATGACTGTTTCAGCAACTGGAATGCCGACAAGGCCTCTGGGGACCAGACAGACGGGTTGCTACCCTTGCGGGTGAGAGCTGTAATAGGAGCAATCAGAGTGGAGAAACCCCGGATGAATTTTCGGTAATAGTTGGCGAAGCCAATAAAGCGTTGTACGGCTTTCAATGTAGTGGGTTGAGACCACCCAGTGATGGCTTCCAATTTCTCGGGGTCCATGCTCAATTGTGACCCGGAGATTAGGTATCCTAGAAATGGAACTGAGGGTACCTCAAATGTGCATTTGGAGATCTTGCCGTAGAGTCGATTTTTTCTGAGACGGAGGAGGACCTCTTTGACTTGGGAACGGTGTGAATGTAGATCTCTGGAGAATATTAGAATGTCGTCCAAATAGACCACAAGACAGACGTACAGCATGTCTCGGAAGACCTCGGTAACAAATTGTTGAAAAACAGCTGGGGCATTGCAGAGGCCGAAGGGCATCACTAAATACTCGTAGTGACCATCCCTCGTATTGAATGCAGTTTTCCACTCATCACCCTTGCGGATACGTATCAAGTTGTATGCCCCACGGAGGTCCAGCTTGGTGAAGACGGTGGCACCTTTCACTCGATCGAATAATTCTGTAATCAAGGGGAGCGGATAGCTGTTTTTGACTGTGATGTTATTTAACCCTCTGTAATCAATACAAGGTCGCAGACCACCATCTTTTTTTTTTACAAAAAAGAATCCTGCGCCCGCTGGGGATTTTGAGGGTCTGATGAAGCCTTTCTGTAAGTTCTCACGAATATATGTAGACATGGCTTGAGTCTCAGGGACCGACAAGGGGTATGTACGTCCCTTGGGAGGAGTCTTTCCAGGAAGGAGGTCAATTGGACAATCCCACTGACGGTGGGGCGGTAGTGTATCGGCTGATTGTTCACAGAACACGTCAGCAAAGTCTTTGTAAACTTCGGGGAGGCCAGGTACAGAGGTGGCCACAGCAGAGCGCACAGGTATCACAGGATTGATGCAATGCTGATGACAATGATGACTCCATTGCTCTAATTGTAAAAGCGACCAGTTGATGGTGGGGTTGTGGAGCCTGAGCCAGGGGAGGCCCAATACAACATCATAAGATGCTTTAGGAATGACAAAAAATTTAATGTGCTCTTGATGTAATGTGCCCACTTTCAGCAGAACCGGCTTGGTACAGGCACGTACCTCACTGCCCGGAATTTTACTGCCATCCACTGCTGTGACAATGAGATGAGGATGTAGAGGCATCACGGGAATTTGTAACTTGGTAACAAGATGTTGAGAAATGAAATTTCCTGCCGACCCGGAGTCGACCAAAGCGGAGCTTGATCTGAGTCCAGCAGGGGACTCTAAGGACACTGGGAGGATAAAGTCAGTACAGGGAGGAGACTTTGAGACATGACCTAACCTAACTCCTCCGTTACAGGTTAGGCCCTGGAGTTTCCCGACCGCTCGGGACAATCATTGATGAAGTGACTGGGAGCAGCACAGTAAATGCAGAGTTTGTTGCGCTGTCGACGGGAACGCTCCTCAGGAGTCAGGCGTGATCTACCTATTTGCATTGGTTCTTCACTCGCAGGGGACTCTGAGTGTACTCGAGGAGTAAACTTGGGAATTAACTTCTTTTGTTTCTCTAGACCTCTTTCTCTGAGGCGGAGATCAATCTTTACACACAAGGAGATTAAGTCTTCCAAGGAATCAGGAAGATCGCGGGTGGCCAGTTCGTCTTTAATGCGGTCTGATACCCCTAGCCAGAACGCAGCTGTCAGGGCTTCGTTATTCCATTGTAACTCAGAGGCCAAAGTCTGGAACTGGATCACATATTGTCCCATGGATCGGGACCCTTGTTTGACCCGTAGTAAATCTGTGGATGCTGAAGTAGAGCGTCCAGGTACATCAAATATACGGCGGAAAGTCTGTAAGAATTTGCCATAGTCTGACAACAGGGGATCAGATCTCTCCCATAACGGTGATACCCAATTGAGGGCGGAGCCAGTTAGCAAGGAAACCATGTAGGCTATTTTAATTCTGGCGGTAGGGAAATTGTGTGGAAGAAGTTCAAACTGGATCTGACACTGGTTGATAAACCCCCGGCAGAGTTTTGGATCGCCGTCATATTTGCTGGGGACAGGTAGCAGGAGACGAGAAGGTAGAGCAGCGGGTGGAGACAGATTCCCCTGGGCAGTTGACACAGGAGTCGGCAATGACTGTTGCAATGTGTCCAATCGATTGGATACCTCTTGGAGGAATTTTATCACTCGCTGCTGTGTGGCTTCTTGAGTCTCTATTCGGGCGGTAACATTTTGGATGACCGCTGGTCCCACACTGGGGTCTTGAGCCGAGTCCATCGGTCTTGAACAAACTGTCAGCGCAGGCGGGATTTGTGTTCCCGGCTGTGACCGTGGTGGACCAGTGGAGGGCGCTGGAGAGCCAAAGGCAGAAGGTTTGATGTAGGACATACACGGGGAGATCCGGGCACAGCGAACCAGAGAGTTGACGGAGACCAGGAACAGGGGCGCGGAGTCTAACCTGCCAGCGGTATTCACCAGGGAGCCCCGCAAGGAACTTTGGACTTAGCTGCGTCTGACAGGCAGGTCGCGGCCCCCTGCCCTGGTCCTCTGGACGCAGGCAAGGGAGATGAGACTGGAGGTAGCAATGGAGAAGGGAAGGCAATCTGGAGACTGCAGAGGATTGCGCAGGATGTCGACAACTGAGGTAGACTGTGGTGCCGACAATGGTGCCGACGGCTGGTGAATGACTCAGGAGTATGCTGGAACAATAGGACGTAGATGGTAATGTCTCTATAGAGTACAGCAGCTGAATGTCGACGCTGGTGTCGACGGAGCCAGTCGTTAGTTCAGGACAAGATGGAGAATGTCTCTGAAAGGCTTGGGAGCCAATGGTGGTAATGGCGAGGCACCTGTACTCGACTGCAAAGGTGGAATAGCAGGAGTCTTCTGGAGATGGACAACCCAGGTAAGTATAGCGGATGCAGGTAACGCTGGAGAGAATCACAGGGGAGCCTGGAGATCTCGGAGTCTTGGAACTTCTCTGTCACAGGAGAATACTGAGAGCAGGTAAGCAATTGTTCAAGACAAGGAAGGAAGGCCGCAGGCCGGCTTTATCCCCCTTGCTTGTCTGTGATTGGCTGCCAGCTGTAGCACCAATCAATGCTGGGAAAGGAGCACACACCTTGATCCAGGTACAGGTGTGTGGGTCAGAGGTGACGTGGATGGACAGCGGGGATTGGTCTGGGGAATCAGCTGACTAGAGAGTGTCATGGCGGCACCCATGCTGTCCGGGAACAGCGTGCGCTTGGCAGGGAACTATGGCAACCGACCGCGGGGACACAGGGGACATCGCGCCACACATCAGAAGTCCTGCGGATGACAGGCCTCTCACGCAGTACCGACCATCGAGATGGTAATGAGCGATGTTTCCGATGGTGAGATCTGCGGTTTGTGACAATAGATATCAAATTAATCATCTAAATCAGAACATACATTTAAAAAATGTTTGGCTATACAGAAATATAATGCAGGATATTTATTATCGTCTTACTATACATTTTGGCAAGAACATATTGTTCACAGATCAAAATTTATTTTCGTCATATAGTGTATGAACACAACTTGTATTGTATGTGGTTTACCTAGAACAGCAGTTCTTAACCTTTTTTCTCTTCCATGATCCCCCTTGATTAGGATTTTTTTTTATAATTGATTTTTATTATGCATTTTTGAAAAGACAACACAATGCTATGGTGCATTTTTTTTACACTGTTTACATAAAGGAAAATGTTGATAGATCAACACCATCGACGTTGTGTTATACATTTACACACACAATAAATACATTGTTACACATACATTACATACATTGATTACATCTTGGACATTGCTAGTACACGTGAGCATGGGAGCAACGGGACGCCAGTACTATTGATTCAGTAATTACACAGTTTGGGGACATGCGGTACACCCATTCATGGACATAACCTACGTGAGTACTACCCTATATACAGCTATCACCTATTCCACTTAGTCTTGCATCGTTTTTACCACTGGCTCTTCATGCAATTTATTACCAGTCTAGGGGTATCAAGATGACTCTGCTCGGTACAGCAATGTTATGTTATAGTGTTATAGCCTTGTATCATAGGAACCACTCAGACTAATCCATAGTTCCAAGCAAAGAATGAATAACTGCTTTTTAAGTTGTGATTTACTAAGTGCATACTTGAGTTGTGCCTCTATTTATGCCAGATGCACTATGCTTCAAAAGTGATAAAATGGAGAGTGATAAACAGCCAGCCAATCAGCTCCTGCCTGACATTTTTCAAACACAGTCTGTGACATGGCAGGTAGGAGCTGATTGGCTTGCTGTTTATCACTCTTTATTTTATTTTATTTTTTTCTCCTTTCTTTTTTTCCCTTTCTTTCCCTCCCTGTGAAATTAGCAAATGCGTAACATCTATACTGTGATATACAAATATATTTTGTGCCACAGGTGAAAGAAGGAAATAAATAAATAGATAAATAAATGAATGAATAAAATAATAAAGCAAATCTATAAAGTCTGTGAATCTATACTTTTGTCCCATACATTGTGATTGATATGTTGCACTTTTTATCATTTTTATTTAGTTAGTGGTAACACTTGCTGTTATACTGTATATCAACGTTTTGCTATCTGTGACAAATCTTGGTGTACATATTGATATTATTTCTACTCTGATAAATACATTTTTCATGTGAAAGCGTCATTTTAACCATAGTTATCCAAGCTTCGAATTCTGGGCCATCATTTGACATCCACTTTCTAGTTACAAGCAGCTTGGCCAGTGTGCACATATTAAATATGTAGGCTTTATCAACTTTATTTAATGTACCATCTGTACATATACCCAATATACAACTCTTATTGAATTAGTCGCTAGCTGTACTAAGGCCATAGCCATTTCCCATTCTGTTACTGTCAAGGGTCCTACGTCCACTGACCACTTTATACTGAGCTCATGTAACTTCTGTAACAATGGGTGTACGTTTAACTGAATGAATTCAAATGGATCGCTTGATATCCAAATCCCAAGGTATTTAGAGGATTCAGTCCATTTAATGGACAGTATTTCTCTTGCCACATTCTCAGGTTGTTTCTTCAATGCAAGTATGCTGGATTTATTCACACTAACTTCAAATCCGGAGTACCTAACATGCATTCCGATCAAATGCAGTACCTTAGATGCTGATTTAACATAGTCTAACAGAAAAATCATACACAAGAATTAGTAAAAACTAGAGAGCGCAAGAAACACACGTTTAAATTGATTTGTATTGTTGTAAAAAGTTGCACATAAAAAACATCAATAACAGTTAGTACATAATTACAAATATGTTACAATTTAATATATAGTATAAAAACTGAGGGAAGTGTGTGTGTGTGTGGGGGGGGGGGGGGGTTTGGGAGGCAGATGTCACAAGCCAATTTTTGCCAAGTGGTCTATAGCCCAGAACCTTGCACGTTATTATACTCCAATGATTGGATATCTTATCCTCCACAGTCTCAGATCCACATAGATGTTATACTTCCAATTTTTAAAGTGTGTACACCAATAGTCCAAATCGGCCGATTATTGTCTGGAAGATTGGATATTTATTGTAATTAGAGGGCTACACATGGAGCAATAATCAGTGTGCAGATAATCAAGGGTTAAATCCAAGGCACCGCCAGTGTTTTATATGGTTCCACTTGAATAAAAGGTCACCAACAAAGAGTTTATATGGAGAAGGAGCAGTCCTGACAGTGTGAGGTAGCGGGAAGCCTTAGATGTATTGATCGATTTTTATATCCAGAACCTGACCGCAGTGGCAAAGCCAGCTGACTGCGTCAGGGAGCTGACTGCTCAATCCCAGCTGGGGGCAGACGCTGCACGGACAACAGATAGACAGTTCTTTTTGTATAGCTACCTCCACTCCTGTCGGTTGAATCACGGCGTCCACCGCGCTCCACTTCTCAGGTGAGAATTCTGTATCCACAGACCGATTTTTTGGGGGTCTCCTTAAGATGAACAAGGTATCCCAATTTTTAACAAGGTCCGGCTTGGTGGCAAGTGACAACCAGGTGGGAAGAGGGGCAGAAAAACAGTCAGTAAATCATCTGCATATAATGCAACAATATCTTTACACTGCCCTGCTCCAAAACCAACAATATCGGGATGAGCTCTTATGTCACAAGCCATGGGCTCAATTTATAGAGAGAACAGGCTGGGCAACAGGGGGCAGCCCTGCCTTGTCCCTCTAAAGAGGGGAAAGGCAACTGACGTCCATCCATTCACTGATATTCTAGCTGTTGGATTGGAGTAGAGCAGCTGTATCCATTTCATGAATTTTGGCCCAAATCCAAATGCCCTTAGGACCTCCCACAGATATACCCATTCAAATGCATCAAATGCTTTAATGACATTATTGCCGAGCTACTTAGCCTGTTTTGTGGTATTTGTAGATGCCTAAACACCTTTCTTATGATGATGGAGGTCGACTTACCAGGAAAAAAATCCTGTTTGATCCGGGTGGATAATTTTACCCATATACCTATTTAGCCTTTGTCACCAATATCTTTGCCAAAATGTTGGCTTCTGATGGCAACAGTGATATTGGCCTATATGCTTCCAGATCAGCATTATTCTTGCCCTGTTTAGGTAAAAGAATAATCTTTGCCTCCATCATAGTTTGAGGGCATTCACCTGTCTCAAAACAAGATGTAACCATATCTAGTAGCAAGGGAGCAAAAAACTTGGCATATTTTTTATAAACATCGATGGGGATACCACCTAATCCTGGCGCCTTGCCCCCTGGTAGCGCTTTAATGGCCCCAACTATCTCCTCTAACTCTATAGGGGCCTCCATATCCTGACTATCTAGCATTGTAAGGGATGGCAAGTTTATTTTACTAATAAACTCCTTAGTCTGATTTTGAATATATAGAGATCTAGATTCAAATAATTTACTGAAATAATCCCTAAATGCCTTTCCTATATCCACAGTCTCGTGCTGCATTAACCCATCTTTATCTAAAATCTTATGGATGGCATTTATGGGTTTATCAACATGAGTCAGGTAGGCTAGATAGCTACCGGACTTATCTGAGTTAGCGAAAAAACGCTGAGAGCCAAACTTCATAGCCCTTGCGTTTTCTGCTTTTATATGGTCAAGCCACCATGGCGGTATCCCAGGCCTTCTACGTCTCTGGGGCACAGTCAGTCAGATACTTGGCCTCACATTCTTTACACACTTTTTCTAAGTCCAACCTTTTCTGCCTACCTAACCTTCTGGCTTCCCCTGTTCTTTTTTTGAGGGTACCTCTTATGTATGCTTTAAAGGCATCCCAGGTTATAGTCTCCGGTGTGGAGCCCCTATTGATAGTCCAGAACTCATCCCACTGTTCTGTGAGCCCGCTTGTAACATTTATATTGGTTAACCATGAAGCATCAAATCTCCAAAACTGGCATCCCTTATACAGTAGGTAGTTTCTGCTAGCTCTATTACCAACGGGGAATGGTCTGAAATTCCTCTGGTTTTATACCCCACTTCCGATACGTGAGGCATCAGTTCCCTAGATAATAAAACCATATTGATTCTGGAGAAAGCTACATATGATGCAGAAAAACAGGAGAACTGTATTAAATCATTTTTTTTTCCCCTCCAGGGGTCCACCCATACCATATCACCTATAAAGTTGCAAAAGCTCCTAGAGCTACTGTCGCTAACCGATAGCGATTTCTTCCATCTATCTAACCTTGGGTCTAGCACATTATTAAAATCGCCCAAACATACTACCGAGACTTTTTAATTTAAGAGTACCCCGTTCTTTAAATTTGAAATATCTGCAGTACTTATGAGTTGAGTGATGTAAGTGGTAAGCATATTCTTAGGCTTATTTTTATATTAAGAAGCAGCAGAGGAGTAATGTTCAGTCAGGAATCAGGTTCCTCTGTGTCTGGCCGCTGACTGTCTCCGGGCTGCTTCCTCCAATGTCAGCGTGGGGCATATATGAATGCTGATATCTGAGGGCAGTGTGTGTGTAGCTTTCAGTGAATTGCTGGTCAGGCAAAAGCATAAGGAGATGCTGATGACGCAGCAGACAGAACCAGAAATTACCCAAAGTGGTTAATCTCCACGGCAACATACTTTTTCCTCTTCTTCCACCATTACTAATATTATTTTCAGGTGCCCCCAATTGGTTTGTAGTGTACCCCCAGAGGTACAGTACAAGTACCCCAGGTTTGGAATCACTGACCTAGATAAATAACCTTTCAGATAGTGATTAATGGCTATTTTATAAGCAATTTCACTAGATCACTTAAATATATCCCTACATCGCTCTGTGTGTAGGGGCATAGCAATAGTGAAGCACAGCCAAATGCATTGCTATAACCTCAACAATTAATATCCAGCACATTGGAAAAATCTAGTTAATTACCGAGGTGGCAGGGGTCAGGGCCAGTGTTTTCTGTGAGAACACTGGCCCTGACAGATCGTTCAGTGGCACATTGCTGTACAGCGCTGTGTGCTGAGTGATCTGAGCATTTTGAACAATCTAGCATCACTCAGAATGCTTGTCACTACATGTGTAGCCTTCAGCAAACTTTACATCCTACCATAGGGGGGTATTCAATCTGGGCTGCTATTCAATGCTGCCATTACCAACAGCATTGAAGGCAGTCAGATCTGACTTTTTTTTAAAGTCAGATATGTTCTGTCAGAAACAGCCGTTGATTGGTGATTTCATGGCCATTTTTCAACAATCTGTGGACATTTTTGCCAAGACTTTCTGGCACTCGACAGTCGGAACATTGAATTCTGTCTCTGAGTCGAGTTCCTCTCCGATCAGATGAAGACACGCCACAATTCTGACTGTTTGGATGATCCGTCAATCGGAGTCCCGGATTGAATACACCCTTAATCTCTTATCTCTTCCACCCATTAGATGCTCTACCTTGCCTTTTTTCTCCTCTGTAACAACTCCCAACAAGTTCAATTAGCCGTGCCAATTTCTGATCACTGTATCCTTACATTCAGTCTCTGGCTACTCTCTGTGGTTCCACACACCCCAAGCCACTCCATATTAGTTTTGGGTGATGGGGAATTTTAAAGCCTCAGAAGCTTTCCTCTTCTTTTTGTCTCTATAGAATTAATATTGTGCCTCTATCTCAGTACATTGCTATATTCTAGAGGTCCCCTTCAACATGTGTGCTCTCACCACTGCCTTAGACACTATAACACTTGAATTCCTTAGTATTTACTGTTACTACTTCTACCAACCAGTGACTCCAGAAATATAAACCACCATTTCAACCAAACTGACAAAAAACTAATGAGCATTGCTGAATGAATTCCTGATATAATGCTGACATTAACATCATTCTTTCAACATACAGCTATACTATCTCTCTCTCTCTTTCTCTTTTTATATATCGCTCTCATTTTTCTCTCTCTCACTAAGCAATCCTTCAATCCTTCTTCCAAATAGGGTATTTCTCAAGGCACACCATTGAGTCTTGACAAAGACCTAAATGGGGTTGAAATGAATTTGCAGCGGGTGTAAGCAGTCACATTCTAGGCATTGAGACATTTGTGAACACATTGAAGACAGTGTAAGAAGAGTGCAAGTTGGTAGTGTATACAAACTTGCCAACTTGGACAACTGAAGAGAGCTAATGGTAAAGAGTAGCTACAATCTCAGGATTAATTTCATCTGTTGGTGGATTTACCATATTATATTAGGCATCCAATCATTCAGTGAGATATTGAACATCTATAACAGAATCATTTACCTGCCTTCGTGCATGAACTTTCTATGAACTTGTTATGGAAATGGAAAAATGAAATATATTGTTCTGTTTTCAATACTGGAGTGAGATGTCAGTATTGATTTCATGTATGCTGTTTGCTTTGGGAATACAGTGCAAATAGGATTGTTGTTATATATATATATAATATATATATATATATATATATATATATATATATGCTGTACATAAAGGATGAAGACCATGGGCAAGATGTAATAGGGTGCAGTTGTTTTAGAATGTGCAATTTTCTTTTGGTCAACAATGGCCAAAATCACATGTTTAACAAAAATTGCACATGTAGTAGTGTGCAATTTGCAGTAAAAATCCCACGTTTTGCCATGAATAAAAATAAAGCACTTTAAAAATCTCATCCATATGTTTTCTCTTTGAAAACATTAAATACGCAAATGTAATACCGTGTGATTTAAATTGCATAACCTCATCCATAAATCGCAAAAGAAATAGACATGCTCCTGGCAGACGAGATTGTCAAAACCATGTACGGATCAGTGAGATCTGCGCATGGTTCTGTCCAAAAATGTGTATGACCAGTGTATAACCAAGCTCAGGCTCTTTCATTTTTAACTGATTATTAAAAATAAAAAGGTGATTTGCAATTCAAGCAAAGCCTTTTTGTTTTATGTTGTTTCTTTATGAGGGCAGAGTATTCCCTCAACTGCTGCTTGTTTTGTTAATTAGTAATTATTAAGGATAAAAACGGTCTGATACCTACAGCGCACTACCATTTCCTTCTTTTTTCTGGTAGCATTTTTGTCCAATTTAGATTTTGTATTTTCATTGGAATGTTATTTCTTGCGTTTTCCTTCCAACAGGTGGGATGCATCCTGGAGAAAAAGCAGTGGCAGGAACCAGTGCTCATCAACAGTTTCTAGTAGAACAATAACAATTTATTTTCCTGCCACCCATAATTACCAAGTTCATCAATAAATTTCTTGTGACTTTTTAAATCCCATTCAGTTTCTGTATCTTTATTTATAGTTAGTTATTACATATGTAATCATAACACCACTGGGTGACATAAAAATCAGATAGCCAGCACTCAAATAAAGACACAAAGTAGAAAAAAAAATACCTCCTGTTCTGATACCAGTGGAACAGTCACAGTTTTCTGGGACTGTCCCCCTCTCCCATTCATGGACCACAATGTCTCTGTGGTGTTGTGCAATTGGGAGGACACTCTAAAGGTGCCCACAGACGCATCAATTATCGAATGCGTTTTGTACTTTTTAAGCACAAATTGCATCTTATGTACAATTATTGGATGGTGTTTATGTGCTTGTGCGATGCGATGCGCGTTCCCGGGAGCCCGATATTGTATGTCTAAAAAAGTACGTGCTGCACGTACTTTTTAGACTACATCTGAAATTTAACATTACAAACATGGGTTCATCACATCACATCTTATGCATCCAAGTGCACATCTCATAGCAAGCTGGAAGAAAAATTGTATAGAACCATTGTACAGACAAAAACGCATAGCATAGTACAATTGTAGTGTCTGTGGGCACCTTTACAATGCTGCAAAGCAGAAGAGAATGGATGATGGGTGCAAGTGTCTGTCATTCACATACATTGTACCATTTCTGGGAGAGGCTGGTAGTTGTCCAGAAGTTGGTGGATAATTGGGTAAACCCCTATCATAATGAAAATACAGACAGTGCACCCTTATGACAAAACCATGCCCTAATTTTTGATTGTATTGACATTTTCCCCATGCTGACCTTGTGCATGATGACCATATATACTGTTATATATACGTTGGCACGCTATTGGAATTGGTTGGCCCTGCTCATTTAGTTGCTGTTATTTTTGCTTGATCAAATGGTAACTTGTGTTTTTAATATGTATGTTACACTATTTTTTCATATGTAACATTTTATTCAGCCCGCTATACGGGAGTTTTGGAATGTAATTGTATTGTTATATTTCTCCATGGCAATGGTGTGGCCACGGCGGGGTGGTCGGGCGCATAGACGCTTGCCAGTGATATCATCTACCTGCTCCGTGGCGTGCACGCGGGAGCCAGAGATTCACGTTGTGGTGAGTAGGTATAAATATGTTTTATGCTTACATGTAATCGTGTAAGTCCTGATGAAGAAGCAGATATAATAAAGCTTCGAAACATTGACTGATATTGGATAAGCTAAGCCTGCTTTTTGTGAGTGCCGCCAACCACAGAGTAATATATTGGACCCCTGGACTGGGCGTGCCTTTGGAGGGCACCAGGTATTTGATATCTAGGAGGAGTGCTGTTCCGGTGTGGATATATACCACTGAAGGAGGGAATACCAGCAGCCTAACCCTAGCACCCCCCCCTCCAAAGACTGACCCTAAACCTCCCCATGAGTGCCTAACCCTAACTTCCACATCCCATTTCCTAAACCTAACTCACCCTAATCCAGAGCCTAACATTAACCCCCTTCTAGGTGTGACTAACCCTAACCCTCCCTCCACACAGTCTAACATTAAACATTCCCCCACACACAAACACACACACACACACAGACTAACCTTAATCTGTCCAGCTTGTCCCATCACTATAAAGAAACAATTGCTTTGTTGCAAGCACTGTGAAGCTGGGATATTACTATGTGGACAATAACGACAAGTTTTGAAAGATAAATCATTTACATCATCTAATGTTTACACTCTATCACAATGTTGATATGTGGTCCTGCTGGTTGCTTGACGCTTCTATTGATTTTTTGAACATGCAGGAAGATCTGTTTATATTGTTAATGACATCATACTCCTGGATGTGGCTACTGACAATATCTTTTGTAAAATTGCTCAGTGTGTATGTCCTATAGCATTAGTCTGGGAATTCAAGGTAAATCATTGTCGACATTGCATCATTTGCAATGTTGTCTGATGTGTACTCAGGTTTAGTTTAATATGCAGAAATTATACTTTTTGTGTAATTTAGCACAATAAAAAAGGAATACTTGACATCACATAAAACTAATATTGCACTGCAGGCCTGCAAGGTGAGCTTTCAAATATAATTCTCATAACTCTTACCTCTGCTTATCTTGGTCCACTTATATTAATCACCCTACAGTACTAACGCTCCACATTGACCCTAAATACTAGTCCTCCATAACCTAAACCCCATCCAATGTAAAAATATAATCCAATATTCTAATTAATAACATAGGCTGATATAAAAGCTTCTATATAGTACAAATAGCATTTTATGCAAAGAAAGAGAGGCGCAGTTGATACAGAATGCATATTATTTTATCAGTCCAAAGGTGCCCATACATTGTATACAATATCGCATCTCGCATCTCATCACATATCGGTTTAAATACTTGTTAAATACTGTGCTTGACAACTGTCTCTCTTCAGAGGCTCTCTGCACTTTCATTTAATAACTGTAACTGTCGACAGAACAGAAAACAATGTGTGCATGTTGCAACAATTACTCAGGCATAAACATATCAAAGTCACAAGAGGATGTAGACTGCATTAACATTGGAGATATTATCACAAGAACATACTGTATTATATGCATGCACTCTTACCATCATGATGAATAACAAAATAGCACATGTAAGTTTAAGAGTTATTTTTTTTATCATTGGTCATCAATTATTTGAAGATGATATACAAAAAGTTGGCATGTGCCACAAGTTAGTTTGCGTTCTTTGATGAAAATGATGTACAGTGTTGTGGTGCCGCTATTAATGTGAAACACAAAATCCATCAAATGTTTGTGTCTTTCAACCACTTACAATTTACAATCTCTGCTGAAACAGCGGTGAGCAGAACTTCAGTCCCATATGAATCATTTTGTACTTTATAATCAACATCAGCAACAGTACTGAATGTGCAATTAACATGATCATTTTGGAACTGGCTTCTGGCTTGTCAGCTCTTGGGCATTAATCCCAAATATTGGATTAGGCCTGGTATTTTGAGCTTTGTTCTCTTGTGACCTCAATTAATCCTTTATACATCCATGTCACAATGATGCAGTTTGCAATTGACAATTTTTCAATGAACTAAAAGTGTTGATTGGTGTTTTATTTAATATATGATTTTAATTTCTTCAATTACAAACTATCTTGACACATTTGTGTCAGGCTGTAGGTGTATTGTCTAGAATGGCACCATCTATTTCACTTAGCTGATTATAAATGACATTTTCCTTAACAGTAATCAAATATTCAGGATGAAATGAGGAATGTAAGCTTCATATACAGTATATGAAATGTAAGGCAAGCAGATTTTTATGTTTATCATGTACCTGCTGAGTTGCATTTGCATCCACTTGTGACTGCTTTCGTATTATCATCATCATCAATGATAGAGGAGATGGAGTTATTTGCTTTGTTCACAACTGCTGGCCATCTATTACATTTAGATGATGGAGAGACCCATTACTTTGATTTTCTTTATTACCAGTGGTACTAACATTGTTTCCTTTCTTGTATAATGCACTAAGAAATATGGAGTTGTCAGATCACGTTAGCTCTTTTTGTCCATGTCAGAGGTAAGTTTATCACTGCTAGTAATTTGCCATAATCACTTGTTATTACATTTTCATTCTCATTTGACCAACTTTGAGCATGGAATAAGTGTAAATGGGGCTGATTCCGTGTGAATAACATTCAAATGCAACAGGAGGCACATGTAGAAGACCTTCTGTTAGCATTTGTGAGATCTGAGTGATACATCAGATCACCAATGCGACCATTGTAACCATCGGTAGTGATTTATGATAGTTTCAGGCACTTGACATTCTGTATAAGATGACGCTTATTCAGGCTTTCTGTACGATCAGGACACACCTGGTCCGGGAAGTCTGCATCCAACGACACAGATTGTGAACCCATCACTACTTGAAAACAGGGGCAAACTGCTCTGTTTTTAGGAATGGTGTGAAGCTCCCCCCCATACTGCAAATCCTGCAGCATGTCATTCATTCTGCATGACCCCCTGTCACTTGCACAGAACACACATGCACATGCACATAACAGGCCATACTTGTACTCACACATCAGCACCAGGGACGTGCGGTGAGGTAATTGGCTCAAGAGTTCTTGGCAAGTACCAAAGCCAGATATGCAAACAATATATGACCCATGGGGTACATAAAATAAAAAAATAAAAAAAGTGGACTTAGCGCAGATTCACTAATTACTTTCAGTCTGCAGCTGCTAATTTAAGGGGTACTCATCCCCTTATATGTGGAAAGAGCAGAAAAAATAATAGAAAGCAGCGCTACTGAAAGTAATAATTTATTTTCTCATTATTTTAAATCATAAAAGATATGTATATAATTGCAAAAAATAGCAGCACAAAAATTCAATAATACACAGATACCGGCCGGTATAAAACAGATCTAAAATACATTAATAAAACATGAGCTCTCTTCACAGCCTAAAACAAATTGCATTAAATCAATTTAAAATTGGCTAATTAAGCCAGCATTATTCTTCCAATTCCAGAAAGGATACTGGAAGTTAGTGTGTTTCAGAACTCTCTCACAGTTCCCACAATTTTGATAAGCTCAATGAGCCAGCATTAATTTCTCATCTCAGATGATTAACAGGTTAATTGTTTCAGAACTCTCTCACAGTTCGGCGCAATTTTTAGTCACTGTCTTGTATAATGGGGGATATTTTCCAAATGTCCTTTAGCGGGAATTTATGTTCATAGCCCGCAATTTAGAGCTTTAATAGCTGCGAATATAAGATTTAGATTGTCATTGTTTCTATATGTGATGAAACATAAAATATACTTGCGAGTGGAGCTCCACAATGGATACAAAGATCCCCTCCTGCTGTATACAGTCCTCAGGTTCCCTCCCGGCTGTCAGTTTCGCAAATTTGCAGCCTTATCCGGAGTTGAGATAACCAGGGAAGCAGGGTAGATGGTGGCCTTTCTGTACGATCAGGACACACCTGGTCCGGGAAGTCTGCATCCAACGACACAGATTGTGAACCCATCACTACTTGAAAACAGGGGCAAACTGCTCTGTTTTTAGGAATGGTGTGAAGCTCCCCCCCATACTGCAAATCCTGCAGCATGTCAATCATTCTGCATGACCCCCTGTCACTTGCACATGTAACCCTACTTTAGGTTATACATGTATTTTGATATATATATATATATATATATATATATATATATATATGTAGAAAGAAAAAGAAGGAGCGCACAATAGAGCCACAAGTTTAAGATTTTACTGAGAAAATCTATATAAATGCTCATACAACACAGTATAAATAGCCAGCATGAGAAGTATAGTCACCGACAGTTTAATGCACGCTGTAGGCACGGGATCTGGGGACTCCAGGTGTTCCGTCCAAGATGTATAGCGGCAGTGGCGTTCTCTGAGTGAAGAGATACGTATGGCACGGGATCTGGGGATTCCAGCAACTTCCGACCAGAATGATGACAAACGGTGACAGCATACACGACACACCAAGCTGAAGGTACGGGACCTGGGGACTCCAGTCTCTCCGACCAAGATGGATCAGCGACGGCGGCGGCAGCGTTCTCAGCACGGCAGCGACGGACAGGTAAGAATCAGCACAGGAGTTCTGATACGTCAGGAGGACACGCCCCAACGCGTTTCGTCGTGGGACTTCGTCAGGAGGCGTGTCTTAGGTAAGTATGGTCTCACTTATAAAGCCCATTCATTAGCGTTAATCTAGAACAGCCTATGCTCATTAGATATACATAACAAGAAAGGTAAGTATTATGTAGGTGCACTGAAAGTCACAGTATCAATTAATTAAGATTTAACTTTTATTATTTGTTCATTAAAAGGTGAAATATTAAAATATGAAAGAAATAAAGAAAGAAATATAGAGATTTAAAATATCAATGACCACTGCTCCCCAACCTAAATTGTTACAGGGTTCCTATTATCCCTGTATGTTCCCTATTTGTTCAAGTTTTGGCACTTTCTCTTATAGTTTTGAACAGAGATGTCTGTGCTTATGTTGCGAACTCCTATGTAGTTATATTAATGTATCAGAATTTTGTGTTACAATGCAGGTTCTTAATAATGTGTATCTATTTCTGTGAATACAGCAAATTCTTACACATACAGTCCTGACTGTAGGGTTTTCATTATAGGAAGTTCAAATAATGAGTTGATGTGTAAATCAGAGCTATATTCTTCCTAAATAGCTCTATATAACAAACAAACCCCTACTATTACTGCAGACAAATTCTGTCACAATGTTGCAGAGAGAGGTATCGTTTCTATATTCTACCGCTGTGTTATTATGTCAGCGTTATTGTTTTGTATTAAACGGGCCGGCAGAGGTTATACATGAGTCGTCAGACTAGACATTTAGGTAATTCATGATATCTGCTCATCATGGTCCATGCATCCAATTATCATTATTGTACCCAAAGTCAGACACCATTCACTTTATACGTTTTAATTTGCAGACTTTGAGCTATATCTGGTATAAATGTAGCCTGATAAATATATACCCAGCTCATCTACGTAGGAATGAGGGAATACCTGTATAGTGTTCCCTTTAGTGCAATTGGGCTTTAATAATTGTGCTGATGATAGTGTCTTAATATTCACTGTTTATGCCCACTGTGCCAAATATTACAGTGCTTGGGATTTCATAATATTAGATATCACCGGTTGCAAATAATATGCTCATTAGATGCTTGAGTCGGCTTGCTTATACTATGAGAGTACAGAGATCGGAGGATATTTTTAACAGAATCCAACCAGCGGAAAAAACCTCACTGGTTGTAGTTACAGAATAAAAATCACTAACATAAAATTTGCTAATTTTAATGCACAATAACAATAATGAGTAAATAAATCAATGTTAAAATATACAAGTGAATTTGTTACACTTTTAAATATTCTAAAAATAGGCATTTATAAAAATACATACATATACATATATATCATAAATCCCCTGTATGATAGGAGACAAGATCAGTGAATAAGGGAGAAAAAAGAAACAAATATTAGCATATAAAAATGACATGACATCACATCAATAAATATTTTTTTTTTAAAACATATATTTCTGGAGTATATCTAGAGAATTAAAGATCTAATGAGAGTGGAGTGGATACTGCTCTACACCATGACACAGACAGGGCAAAACCACTATAGGCACAGTGCAGGAGCGAAAGCTCAGCAACAACACTGTACCAGTGGTCAGGACCAAACAGTGACACTTAACTGTGCAGAAAAGGTACAATATCCACACCCTCGTTAAGACCAAAAGGAGCCAACGTATTTAGGGTATATATCCAATAGGTTTCTCTCTTACTTAGTTTGGTAAGAATATCACCACCCCTTTCATCTAAAATGATGTGTTCGATAGCCTTAAATGTTAAATTATTATCAGGATCAGAGGAGCAACAAGAGGCAAAGTGTCTGGGAACACTGTGGGATATCAACCTGTTCTTTATACTTCTGGTATGCTCCAGGATACGTAATTTCAAAACCCGCTTAGTCTTTCCAATATATTTTTGATTTTTCGTGCTGAGAACGCTGCCGCCGCCGTCGCTGATCCATCTTGGTCGGAGAGACTGGAGTCCCCAGGTCCCGTACCTTCAGCTTGGTGTGTCGTGTATGCTGTCACCGTTTGTCATCATTCTGGTCGGAAGTTGCTGGAATCCCCAGATCCCGTGCCACACGCATCTCTTCATTCAGAGAACGCCACTGCCGCTATACATCTTGGACGGAACACCTGGAGTCCCCAGATCCCGTGCCTACAGCGTGCATTAAACTGTCGGTGACTATACTTCTCATGCTGGCTATTTATACTGTGTTGTATGAGCATTTATATAGATTTTCTCAGTAAAATCTTAAACTTGTGGCTCTATTGTGCGCTCCTTCTTTTTCTTTCTACATTTTTATTGTCTCTGAGGCCTGACTAGCCCCATCTGAAGTGAGCTGCACTACGTAATTAATGGTCGGACAGACTTTCAGCTGATTATTATTCAAGTGTGATTTTGCACAGATTCTGTATTTCTTTATTATAAGGGCACGGTAGTGCCCTTATATTAAGGCTGAATCCAACGAACGGATTTTTCCCATAGGGAACTTTTCAGATGGGGGCATGGTGTTTGAGGGACTGCACCTCAAAAGTGACTGGGCGTACTGAGCTGAAATTTGGCACGTACGCGTAGAATCGTCAACCGGTGCTGCGTGCCAAATTTCAGGGTGAAATATTAAAAAATGACCAATTGGGAGCGATCTAAACTTCCAACTGCCAGTTTTTTTCTGACACTCCAGAAATGACACTTTGTCACCCATGTTAGTCTATGAGGTTTTTTTTGGGAAGGCATAACTCGGGGTAGAGGAACAATTGAGACTTGGGGTTTGTTTTATTAGGTAGATATTGTCCCAGTGGAGTGCCTTTTGGGGTCGATGATTTTCAGATAGGTACAGTTTTTTTAAAATTTAGTGAAACATCCCCCATTATAAAGATAGGAGCTCCAACTTGTTGCGCATGCGCATTACATAGCCGCCAGCAGGGGGAGTACGCAGATACTAGGCTTCACTGCCTGTACAAATATGGCCGACGCACATCTGTCCCTTCACAGTTGGGGGACTCCTGTGACAAGAGCCGGAGAGTGCTTGCTGGCCGAACACTCAGCACCTCCCCTCCGCTCACCTGAATGGCTCCCGCTCCAAAAATGCTCCCTGCTCGCCCCCTCCTCGCTAGTGCTTGGATCCGATCCCGGCGTGCGGCGGCCATCTTGGAGGACCCGGCCGCAACTGCACTTTGGCGCCTGGGGGACAACTGCCCACTGCACGGCGGCATGGCACCCCCCGGGAGGCTCCCACTCCTGCTGGGCCTCGCTGGACTCCTGCCCTCGTGCCGCCGGAGGTCCGCACAGGTAGGATATATATCCCCACACAGCGGCGGCCATCTTGGAGGCCCCTGCTGCGAACCATTAGGTCCTGTGACTGTGCGGGGCATACCTGGCACTATGGGGGGCGTATCTGGCACTGTGGGGGAACTCTGGTACTGTGGGGGGGCATACCTGGACTGTGGGGGGGGGGGCATACCTGGCACTGTGGGGGGGCATACCTGGCACTGTGGGGGGCATACCTGGCACTGTGGGGGGGGCATACCTGGCACTGTGGGGGGGGGGCATACCTGGCACTGTGGGGGGGCATACCTGGCACTGTGGGGGGGGCATATCTGGCACTGTGGGGGACATATCTGGCACTGTGGAGGTCATAGTGCACACTGGGGGGCATATCTGGAACTGTGGGGGAGCATACCGCACACGGGGGGGGGGAAATCTGGCACTGTGGGGGGGCATACTTGGCACTGTGCGGGGTCATACTTGGCACTGTGCGGGGTCATACTTGGCACTGTGGGGGGGCATACCTGGCACTGTGGGGGGCATACCGCACACTGGGGTGCATATCTGGCACTGTGGGGGGGCATATCTGGCACTGTGGGGGAATATCTGGCACTGTGGGGGGCATACCGCACACTGGGAGCATATCTGGCACTGTGGGGGGCATATCTGGCACTGTGGGGGCATATCTGGCACTGTGGGGGGCATATCTGGCACTGTGGGGGGCATAGTGCACACTGGGGGGCATATCTGGCACTGTGGGGGGGCATACCTGGCACTGTGGGGGGACATACCTGGCACTGTGGGGGGCATACCTGGCACTGTGCGGGGTCATACTTGGCACTGTGGGGGGGCATATCTGGCACTGTGGGGGGGCATATCTGGCACTGTGGGGGAATATCTGGCTGGGGGGCATATCTTGCACTGTGGGGGGGCATATCTGGCACTGTGGGGGGGCATATCTGGCACTGTGGGGGAATATCTGGCTGGGGGGCATATCTGGCACTGTGGGGGGGCATATCTGGCACTGTGGGGGGCATACCGCACACTGGGGTGCATATCTGGCACTGTGGGGGGGCATATCTGGCACTGTGGGGGGGCATACCTGGCACTGTGCGGGGGCATACCTGGCACTGTGCGGGGGCATACCTGGCACTGTGGGGGGGCATACCTGGCACTGTGAAGGGAACTCTAGCACTGTGAAGGGGGCATACCTGGCACTGTGAAGGGGGCATACCTGGCACTGTGCGGGGGCATACCTGGCACTGTGCGGGGGCATACCTGGCACTGTGCGGGGGCATACCTGGCACTGTGAAGGGAACTCTAGCACTGTGAAGGGGGCATACCTGGCACTGTGAAGGGGCATACCTGGCACTGTGCGAGGGCATACCTGGCACTGTAGGGGGAGCCTGAACCACTCCAGCCTGGCAGCCCCCTCGCCACAAAAGGTATTCAGCGCGAGCTCTCCCCCCCCCATTTCTACTGTGGGGGGGCATATCTGGCACTGTGGGGGAATATCTGGCTGGGGGGCATATCTGGCACTGTGGGGGGGCATATCTGGCACTGTGGGGGGCATACCGCACACTGGGGTGCATATCTGGCACTGTGGGGGGGCATATCTGGCACTGTGGGGGGGCATACCTGGCACTGTGCGGGGGCATACCTGGCACTGTGCGGGGGCATACCTGGCACTGTGGGGGGGCATACCTGGCACTGTGAAGGGAACTCTAGCACTGTGAAGGGGGCATACCTGGCACTGTGAAGGGGGCATACCTGGCACTGTGCGGGGGCATACCTGGCACTGTGCGGGGGCATACCTGGCACTGTGCGGGGGCATACCTGGCACTGTGAAGGGAACTCTAGCACTGTGAAGGGGGCATACCTGGCACTGTGAAGGGGGCATACCTGGCACTGTGCGAGGGCATACCTGGCACTGTAGGGGGAGCCTGAACCACTCCAGCCTGGCAGCCCCCTCGCCACAAAAGGTATTCAGCGCGAGCTCTCCCCCCCCCCATTTCTACTGTAGGGGGGCATATCTGGCACTGTGCAGGGAACTCTGGCACTGTGCGGGGGCATATCTGGCACTGTGAAGGGGGCATACCTAGCACTGAGAAGGGGGCGTACCTGGCACTGTGAAGGGGGCGTACCTGGCACTGTGAAGGGGGCGTACCTGGCACTGTGAAGGGGGCGTACCTGGCACTGTGAAGGGGGGTGTACAGGGTCGACAGGGTCATTAGGTCAACAGGTATAAGGTCGACAGGGTCATTAGGTCGACAGTGAAAAAGTCGACATGGTATTTGTTTATTTTAAAAAAAAAATTGTTTTTTTTTTTTATTTTTTCAAGCGTCGACACAGTCAACATAGCACCACGTCCCCTCGCATGGCTCGTCGAATGACCCTGTCGACCTAAATGCTGTAGACAATATGACCGTATTCCATGGGGGGCATACCTGGCACTGTGGTGGGGGGCATACCTGGCACTGTGGTGGGGGGGAGGCATACCTGGCACTGTGGGGGGGCATATCTGGCACTGTGGGGGGCATATCGCACACTGGGGGCAAACCTGGCACTGTGGGGGGCATACCTAGCACTGTCGAGGGCATATCTGGCACTGGGTGCATATCTGGTACTGTCTGGCACTGTGGGGGCATATGGCTGGCACTGGGGGCATATCTGACACTGTGGGGGCATATCTGGCACTGTCTGGCACTGTGTGGGCATATGTGTGGCACTGTGGGGGCATACCTAGCACTGCGGGGCATATCTGGTACTGTCTGGCACTGGGGGCATATCTGGTACTGTCTGGCACTGTGGGGGCATATGGCTGGCACTGGGGGCATATCTGGCACTGTGGGGCATATCTGGCACTGTGTGGGCATATGTGTGGCACTGTGGGGTCATACCTAGCACTGTGGGGGCATACCTAGCACTGCGGGGCATGTCTGGTACTGTCTGGCACTGTGTGGGCATATGTGTGGCACTGTGGGGGCATACCTAGCACTGCGGGGGCATATCTGGTACTGTCTGGCACTGTGGGGGCATACCTAGCACTGCGGGGCATATCTGGTACTGTCTGGCACTGTGTGGGCATATGTGTGGCACTGTGGGGGCATACCTAGCACTGTGGGGGCATACATAGCACTGCGGGGGCATATCTGGTACTGTCTGGCACTGTGTGGGCATATGTGTGTCACTGTGGGGGCATACCTAGCACTGTGTGGGCATATTTGGTACTGTCTGGCACTGTGGGGGCATACCTAGCACTGCGGGGCATACCTAGCACTGCGGGGGCATATCTGGTACTGTCTGGCACTGTGTGGGCATATGTGTGGCACTGTGGGGGCATACCTAGCACTGTGGGGGCATACATAGCACTGCGGGGGCATATCTGGTACTGTCTGGCACTGTGTGGGCATATGTGTGGCACTGTGGGGGCATACCTAGCACTGTGTGGGCATATCTGGTACTTTCTGGCACTGTGTGGGCATATGTGTGGCACTGTGGGGGCATACCTAGCAATGTGGGGGCATACCTAGCACTGCGGGGGCATATCTGGCATATCTTCATTGTCTCTACTCCTTCACAGGACACGTGTCAGCCTGCTCTGTGCCGTTCCAGTCCCGGTGCTGGCTGCTGGAGGGGAGCAGAAGAGGAGAACCGCGCGGTGCCAGCAGCAGAAGGTTAGGAAGCTCAGGAGAGTGCAGTGAAGAGCGGAGGAGGGGGAAGAAGGCTGCGGGGAACCTGGAACCAGAGGCCTGTACAGGATGAATGAAGAGTTGCAGGGAGGTGAATCATTCAGTGTCCCCCAAAAAAGCAGCTTCCTTTGAAGCACAGTGGGCCAGGTTAGTAGCTACTGCATACACCCTGCAGCCTAACACCATACCTCCCCAAACCTGCCATTAAGAGGGACACCTCGCACACCCATCCATCTCCCAACTGCCCCCACCACCACCACCACGGGACACTGTGGGACCATTGGAAGGTATACTAACACTATCCCCCCCCAGCCTAACTCTAACTATATACCCCCTCCCCCACTGCGTAACTATAACTATACATCCCATCCCCCACCAGCCTAACACTAATTATACATCCCGCTCCCCACCAGCCTAATCCCACCCATCGCCTAAACCTAACATACACTCCCCTCCGCAGCCTAACCATACATCCCGCTTCAGCCTATAACACTAATTACAGACACACACCCCACAGCATATAACCCTAACCATACACACACACACCACAGCATATAACCCTAACCATACACACCCCGCAGCCTATAACCCTAACCATACACACACAGCACAGCATATAACCCTAACCAAACACACCCCGCAGCCTATAACCCTAACCATACACACACACACACACCACAGCATATAACCCTAACCATACACACACCTCACAGCCTATAACACTAACCATGCACACCCAGCAGCCTATAACCCTAACGATGCACACCCACCGCAGCCTATAACCCTAACCATACACACACCCTGCAGCCTATAACCCTAACCATACACACACCCCACATCCTATAACCCTAACCATATACACCCCCCGCAGTCTATAACCCTAACCATACACACACCCTACAGCAGGGGTGGCCAAACCTGTCCTCAAGATCAACCAACGGTGCATGCTTTCAAGGCAACCTGTGGATCTATAGTAGGAATGAATGCAGCAGGTTTGAAAATGTGACAGTTAGTAATGACTACAGCTATGCACCAGCTAGGTTATCTGGAAAACATGGACCGTTGGTAGATCTCGAGGACCGGGTTGGCCACCCCTGCCCTACAGCATATAACCCTAACCATACACACCCCGCAGCCTATAACCCTAACCATACACACACCCCATAGCATATAACCATAACCATACACACACACACACACATCCCACAGCATATTACCCTAACCATACACACACACCACAGCATATAACCCTAACCATACACACCCCACAGCCTATAACCCTAACCATACACACACACCACAGCATATAACCCTAACCATACACACACACCCCACAGCATATAACCAAAACTATACACACACACACCACAGCATATAACCCTAACCATACACACACACACACACACACACACACACCCCACAGCATATAACCAAAACTATACACACACACCCTGCAGCCCATAACCCTAACCATACACACACCTCACAGCCTATAACACTAACCATGCACACCCAGCAGCCTATAACCCTAACGATGCACACCCACCGCAGCCTATAACCCTAACCATACACACACCCTGCAGCCTATAACCCTAACCATACACACACCCCACATCCTATAACCCTAACCATATACACCCCCCGCAGTCTATAACCCTAACCATACACACACCCTACAGCAGGGGTGGCCAAACCTGTCCTCAAGATCTACCAACGGTGCATGCTTTCAAGGCAACCTGTGGATCTATAGTAGGAATGAATGCAGCAGGTTTGAAAATGTGACAGTTAGTAATGACTACAGCTATGCACCAGCTAGGTTATCTGGAAAACATGGACCGTTGGTAGATCTCGAGGACCGGGTTGGCCACCCCTGCCCTACAGCATATAACCCTAACCATACACACCCCGCAGCCTATAACCCTAACCATACACACACCCCATAGCATATAACCATAACCATACACACACACACATCCCACAGCATATTACCCTAATCATACACACACACCACAGCATATAACCCTAACCATACACACCCCACAGCCTATAACCCTAACCATACACACACACCACAGCATATAACCCTAACCATACACACACACCCCACAGCATATAACCAAAACTATACACACACACACACCACAGCATATAACCCTAACCATACACACACACACACACACACACACACACACACACCCCACAGCATATAACCAAAACTATACACACACACCCTGCAGCCCATAACCCTAACCATACACACACCTCACAGCCTATAACACTAACCATGCACACCCAGCAGCCTATAACCCTAACGATGCACACCCACCGCAGCCTATAACCCTAACCATACACACACCCTGCAGCCTATAACCCTAACCATACACACACCCCACATCCTATAACCCTAACCATATACACCCCCCGCAGTCTATAACCCTAACCATACACACACCCTACAGCATTTAACCCTAACCATACACACCTCGCAGCCTATAACCCTAACCATACACACACCCCATAGCATATAACCATACACACACACACATCCCACAGCATATAACCATAACCATACACACACACCCTGCAGCCCATAACCCTAACCATACACACACCCCACAGCCTATAACACTAACCATGCACACCCAGCAGCCTATAACACTAACCATGCACACCCAGCAGCCTATAACCCTAACGATGCACACCCACCGCAGCCTATAACCCTAACCATCACCCCCCTCAGCCTATAACCCTAACCATATACACCCCCCTCAGCCTATAACCCTAACCATATACACCCCCCGCAGCCTAAAACCATAACCATACACACACCCTGCAACCTATAACCCTAACCATACACACACACCCTGCAGCCTATAACCCTAACCATGCACTCATACCCGCATCCTATAACCCTAACCATACACACCCTGCAGCCTATAACACTAACCATACACACCCCGCAGCCTATAACCCTAACCATATGCACCCCCCACAGTCTATAACCCTAATCATACACACACCCTTAGCCTATAACCCTAACCATACACACACCCTACAGCCTATAACACTAACCATTCACAAATACACCCCGCAGCCTATAACCCTAACCATACACCCCCCCCGCAGCCTATTACCCTAACCATACACACCCCGCAGCCTATTACCCTAACCATACACACTCCGCAGCCTATAACCCTAACCATACACACTCACACCCCTCAGCCTATAACCCTAACCATACACACACACTGCAGCCTATAACCCTAACCATACACACACACCGCAGCCTATAACCCTAACCATACATACACCCAGCTCTTTTCCGACGGCTCCATCACCATCCTGCCTGAGCTTCAAGTGAGGTCTGCTGCTTCTATGTTCATTTATTTTAATTAATTGGGACGCCAGCACCTTAAGTTACATTGTTTTACCATTAATTACATGTGATTTATGTATATTTTTGTATATATTATGTGTTTATAAAATATTTTTGATATTTCAATTGAACTGAGACTTGTGTTATTATTGAAAAGGGGGACCTATATTGCATTTAATTTTTAACTTTAATCAAAGGTATAATTGCTAATGCTGTGACAGCTTTACAATTGTTTTCTTTTATTTTTTACAAGCTGGTTTGCTTGTTATCATACAGATGGAGCGGTTCTAATCTTTGCAGGGGATGGCGGAAGAATCGCCAGCTGCCATCCCTCGTCAGCCGCCATCTAATCTGCGAAAGGGGACCTTCCGACAGCGCTTCCCCTGGGTCCCCACCGGCTTGCCGGCTGTCACCCGGGGTCCCCACCGCCTCCCTGCTCTCCCACCTAACCCTGTCCGTCTCCCTGAAGCGGAGACGGACAGGGTTCCCGACGCCCGGAAACTGAGACGCACGCGCGTCTCAGTCAGAAGAAGCGCCTCGCCGCTGGTGAGTCGCCAGCGGAGACAATCTGGTGATTCGCCAGCAAGAGAGAGATGCGCTCCATATGTATGCAAATTTGATCATTGCACAAAGCCAAATGGCTCCGGGAGGGCTGCTGTGCATGCACAGTCGTATGTAGCTCCTCCCACGGTCCTTTGCAGGGAGGACCATGGGAGGAGGCACATGCGCAGCAGTCACCCATCGACACTCCCTTTAACTCCAGCGATCCAGTCTGGAGACCGCGCCACTGCCATGCCAGAAGGAGGAGACCTGGCTCCTGCTCAGCATCTGCAGACACCGGGGAAAAGGGGAGCGGCTGCCTGGAACTCGCTGCTGGAGGGGAAACCATCAAGTCAGACAGAAGGGACAGATTGATCGCCATCCCCGGGAGGAACACTCAGCCTGGTGGAGTTCCATGACCTGGTAGGGTCAGGGTGTCATGTATAGGTAGGCATCATTGATTGACTCTGGCACCTGTATCCTAACCCTGTACACACACACACACACACACACACACACACACGTAGCCTAACCCTACATACATGCATACTCACACACCTGCAGCTGATCCATGACCTGGTAGGGTCAGCGTGTTATGTATATCTAGGGATAGGCATCATTGACTCTGTGTGTGTGGGGAGGGTTATAACACAGTTGCCAAACAGACACACCCATAGCCTATCCATATATGCACACACACACACGTAGCCTAACCCTGTCCATACACACCCTCATAGCCTAACAGTATCCATACACACATAGCCTAACACCATCCACACACAGACATGTAGCCTACCCTATTTGCACGCACACACACACACACACACACACACCTGCAGCCTAACCCTATCAATTCATATACCCATAGCCTAACCCTGTCCACACACACACACACACACACACTCGCAGCCTAACCCTATCCATACATTTGTAATTTGTTCTCTGCCCCAGGCAAGGGGCGGGTTTCATTAACATGGGCATGGCTTCACCGGAGAAGACTACCTTACACGCCAGTTTTTGGCCCTGCACCAACAGACCTTTGCCACCACAGGAAAAACATTTTTTGACCATATTAAGCCCCATACAGTAATGTCCCCTGCACCATATGCCCCACACTGCAATGCCCATGATACATTATGCCCTACAGTATAGCTTCTACATACTGGGTGTCATGCCCATTGCCAGGGGTTTAATGGGATGGGTGTCTTCATTGCCAGGGCTTTCATGCTCTGGGACAGGTGTCATACTCCTTGCCAGGGGTTTGTAATGCTTGTAGCCAGTGCTAATGCTCATTGCCAAGGGTGTGTATTTTTAAACATTTTTAAAAATCCAATGTTTATTCTTACAGTGAAATTTTACATTTCTGAATTTAAAAAAATAAATTGAAAAAAAGCTATGAAATTCCATTGACAAAAAACCTTACGGTTTCACATGTCCCATTAAGGCTTCTTACACATGATCTGGCATTTCTGAAACCTGTTGTAACTCTTCCACTCAAACGCCAAAAAGCAATGAAATTACGATCATTAAGGCTGACTCCTTAATGGACGTGTTCCTTGCGCAATACAGATATGGTACGCCATCACAGCCTGTGGGTAAGTGCAGATTCAGCACTCTCACAGAGTGAGATTGCTGTCACTCACACAATGGTGGAGCTGCTAATTCACAGATTTGTGTGCTCATTGGAATACACACATGCAGTCTATGCAACTGAAGGTCTGAGCAGTAAACAGAGCCGAGAGGATGGGGTAAAAGTGGTGTTGATTGGGGGAGGAGGCAGTGTGGTGCGGATGGGGAGGAATAGAAATGCGTAGATGGTAGGAAGGCTAAGCAGCACTGATGGGGGTCTAACGAAGCAGATGGGAGGAAAACAGTGGCACAGATTGGGGAAGGTAAGGCAGAGTGATGCGATTGGGTGGGAAACAGAGGAGCAGTTGGAGGAAAGACAGCACTGATGGGGGAGGGGGTTCGGAGCAAAGGGGATAAAGGGAAAACAGAGCAGCACAGATGGAGGGAAACTGTGTCATGGATGAGGCGGGCAGAGCAGCATGGATGGAGGGGGAGACAGAGTATCACTAATAGAGGGGAAGCCAGTGGCACAGCTAGAAGGAAACAGAGTGGCATCTGTGTGGAAAGACAGGGCAGCGCAGACGGGGAAAGACACATTGGTGCAGATGAGGCAATACACACAGCAGTAGGTATCGGGGAAGACAGAGCAGCATGAAGGCGTATAGGAGAAGAAAGTGTAGATGCATAGTAGTTGGGAGTATTATAGTTTTTGCAATTATGACAGATGTTTCTGGTAACTGCATGTGAATACTAAATGAAATGGATATATGTAGTGAGTGTGAAAGATGTTGGACCCTCAGTGGGATAGTTCTAGTAATAGTGTTTATTCTAGCACCCGCCATCTTTATAAACCCATGCAGTTCCTCTACCCTGTCTGGGGTGTTGCTGTCTGCTGTAGTGTTTCTAGCACAGGTCTGGTTTGCAGTGCTGATATACAGACCACACTGTGCTAGAATTACTACAGCAGACAGCTACACCCAAGGCAGGGAAGAGGAACTGCATGGGTTTTCAAAGATGGCGGGTGCTAGAATGAACACTATAGTAATTCAGAGGTATAGACAGTTTTAGATGATTGCAGATACTTATTAGGATGAGTGCGCCACATAACTGCTCAGACCTTCAGTTGCATAGACTGCATGTGTGTATTCCAATGAGCACACAAATCTGTGAATTAGCAGCTCCACCATTGTGTGAGTGACAGCAATCTCACTCTGTGAGAGTGCTGAATCTGCACTTACCCACAGGCTGTGATGGCGTACCATATCTGTATTGCGCAAGGAACACGTCCATTAAGGAGTCAGCCTTAATGATCGTAATTTCATTGCTTTTTGGCGTTTGAGTGGAAGAGTTACAACAGGTTTCAGAAATGCCAGATCATGTGTAAGAAGCCTTAATGGGACATGTGAAACCGTAAGGTTTTTTGTCAATGGAATATATATATATATATATATATATATATATATATGAAATTGTAGTGTTAATATATTTATTGAAGTGATGTATATGTATGTACATATATAGAATATATTTAATGGTGTACATATATTATATGTATGGTATACTGGCATGCTGGCTTAAAGACTTGTAGAGCAACGAGCAGGGCACTGGAAATTTCCAGAGCCCCATGAGACTCCTTAAGCTGTCAATCAGTGAGAACAAGGACTGTCCTTGAGCCAGTCAGTTGATCAGGCAGTTGACCAGTCAGCTGACTCTGTGAAGGGCTGCCAGAAATGCTGCTGGCTTTAGACTGACAGTCTCCCTTATCCAGCACTTACCTTCTCCGCATTGTGAACATTGAGAGCTGTAGATATTTAGGCGCTATACTATGTGGCTGGGGAAGTGTGCCAGGAAGGAGTTACTACATAGTGGAGCACCCCGCTCCCTATCCAACTATAACACAAGCTGCATCATCTCTCATCCGGTTCAGGCAGGAGGACTGTGGCCTAGTCCTACAAGTTGGGGAAGACAGAGGAGGCGGAGTGGTGACTGACAGTATTGCTCTGCCAAAGCCCGGAGGGAGTGTCAGGTCGCCGACCCTCTGCTGAGCCACTAAAGCAGGAGGTACTCACATCATCACAGCAGCGGCGCCAGCAAAGGAAGAGCCGCTGAGCCGCAAATATAAAATATCATCATATCCCACTCAAGTGCAGCAGAGAAAGAGTTAAGGAGCAAGCAGACAGAAGGGTGAGATACTAGTTCACACTTCACTTAAGATATTTGACTGCAGGAAACTACAGAGCTAGGAGAGTATAATTAGCACAGAGCTAAAAAGTGTCACTCAAAGTCTGGACAGACAGCCAGATTTAAGTAACTGGAAACATTGTATATAAAGAACTCTCAGAGACAGAGAAAAGGTTTGATTAGATTGGATACATCCATTAGTATCCAATACTAATACTTTTCAACTACTACATTCAGATAGATACACTTGTATTAGTTCAAAGGAAGACTGAACTGTATGCTTACATTTGGGCCCCAACATGCGCATATATTATTCCTTTAATGCTGGCCAGCTAAGGTTTTTTTTTTTTGTAATGCATGCAAGTATTTCTGTATAGGATTTGGGAGGATTAGAGGGTACTGTATTGTATTGTATAAAGAGCATGCAAATGTATTGTATGTTATTATTGATATGTTCCTGTATGCTTATGTATTGATAAATAGAAATTGTATTAAACTTACTTATTCTATTGATGGGTTAGCCAAGTTCATTAGGGAGTAACATTATAGGATAGGCATATACTCAATTAGATGAGTGTTTCCCAGACGACACTAATTAAATAAAGTTTGGGTGGAGGCACTTAGTTACTTAGTTGTAACCTTTACATAGTAAAAGAGTAAAGGGGTTACACACAGAACACACATGTACATGCACATAACAGGCCATACTTGTACTCACACATCAGCACCAGGGACGTGCGGTGAGGAAAATGGCTCATGAGTTCCTGGCAAGTACCAGAGCCAGTTTTGCACACAATATATGACCCATGGGGTACATGCCAGCATTATACACATGTTCAGCAGTATACACTGCTGGAAAATTTGCTAAGTTTTGATAAGAGATGTGCAGAAAAGGTCGCCAGGTGAGGCACTGCCTCACCTGCCATAGACTTTTTACTCCAGAGTTTTGACTATAAAAATGATTAGCATCATAAAAATAAGAATTTTTTTATATATTTTTTGTATTTTCTAAATACTTTCTAAATTAAAAATGCTGGCATATACGCTAGTATGACAGGAAAGGCTGTGCCTCACCCCACTGCACGCCACTGATCAGCACAAATCTGAATCAGGCCCAATGTTCATACTCCTCATCTCTCTTGCAGGATGACTATTATATCTCCATGCCACTGTCTTAGCGCACTTCTCTTCAGAAATGCTTCCTTTGCCACTACTAGAACATGATAAATAGTCCTCAATGCTCACAAATGTGTGACTAAGATAGCTCTGTGTCACAATTTCATGAAAGGAATGACTCCGATTCAAAGGTTTCAATTATCTTCTGAATGGCCAACATAATGATCCCTGCAGACCTCCTTCCATGTGATTGCTCTGGTACTCCAGGATGAAATTTGGCTGATTCTGTATCGTTTGTGAATTTATTTGTGAATTATTGAAATCTGGAAGAATATCAGAATTTACTAAATGGAGTTGCTCAGCTACCATGAACAGATGTTTGAGGTAATTTGATCTTTCTAATAATGCAGTATGATCTTTATGATGTTGAACATCACAGCTAAGACATAAGAGATAAGGAGAAGCAGTCAAAAGTTTTACGAAACGCACAAGGAACAGGTTTGCTATATTTTCCTTACATTCATTGTATGAAAGTGAAAATGTTGACATGACTGTAATGTCAACATTGCACATGCTGGCAATGACCATGTCAGCATACTGCATGTCAATACTGATGGTATATTACTATTATTAAAATGTTAAAATTCAGTTTTTCTTGTCATTATTCACAAACCCTAACACTTACTGTAATCTAAAACCTAATAGTATCCTTAACTGCAATGATGGGAATCTGAATGCTACATCAACCCTAGGGTTAACAATAACGCTAACCCTAATTTTATCTATGTTGACATCATCAATATTGATCTGCTGTTGGCATTGTGAATGCTGACAAGGTGAATGCAGATATATAATTACATACCCATGGAAAAGAAAAGGGGTGTTAATGCAGTTTTGCTAACTGACTATGCAATATGGAGGACTTAGAAATTTATATTTTTCTTTAATTATTTGTGGGCATGTAATTATTGTATTATTTTAAAATATCATTCATCCCACTTGATTCAAGATATTAGATTCTGGGCCAGATGTACTCAGCTTGAAAAATTGATAAAATGGAGTGATAACATGGAGAGCCAATCAGCTCCTAACTGCCATGTCACAGGCTGTGGTTGAAAAATTAGTTTCTGATAGGACTGTGCTCTTCTGTTTTTTGTTACAATTCTATTTTTGTGAATCTCAGTGCGTAGCTGCATTACTGTCATTTTATCTTATAATTTACAGATGATGATACCATAATGCCCAAAACTTAAGGCCACACTCCTTAATGCCCTTTAAACAAAATGCCACACCATGATGCCCATTAAACATAATGCCACACACCATAATGCCCATTACACATTATACCACAAATCGTAATGCCTATTATATATTATGCCAAATAAGTGCAGCTTATCTACATGCTCATTGTTAGATGTATATTGCTCAATGCCAGGGGATACATGTGCATTGCCAGGGGTTACATCCTACTTGCAAGGGGTTTCATCCTCGTTGCCAGGGAAGACATTACATTTTCATTGGATAGGCCAGGTGACGGAAGGTTAGAGCTATGCTGCGGGGAGATGAGGTTAGGTTTAGGCATCTACAAGAGAGGGGTCAGTGTTAGGCTGCTGGGAGTGGAAGGTTAGGGTAATGATGAGGGGCAGGGGGTAAGTTTAAGGCAGTAGGGTAAAAGGCACTATCAGGAAGGGGAGAATTAGGGATTGGCTGCTAGAAGAGACGGGTTGGGAAGAAGGATAGAGTGCCTGCTGAGCACCTGTCAGCATTTTCACTACTGGGATCCCAGGGTTAGCACTATGACTGTAGCATCCGAAATGCCAGGATAGCAGCAACAGACACCCTCCATGCTGGCTACTCATGGCTCCATGTAGGGTCTCCTTTATCCTCCACACTGCACTTCCTGCTAGACACTTGACATGTGCAGATAACTAGGCTGTGGGATCCATGGGTACTTATATGTTAGTTGGGTGCCCACTAAGCTATTTGCTTAGTTTTTTATGTATTATTTATTAAATTATATCACATTTAACAGATATATCACATGTAGGGCATATAGTAATATCACGGTGCCATACATACAATTCATAATGATACATCCCCCTTAAGCACCCCCCCCCGCCCCCGCTTGGTTAATCTATGGTATCTGTATAATCTCTGTATAGTTCGTCTATTCATGCCTGTCATACTTTTGATCTTTCTATTGGACCCAAAAGGCATCCTACTGATTCCTCATCATCAGTTGGCTTCAGATCCTTGCTCTTTCCTATACAGCCATTATCACCTATATTTACAAATGTGCTCTGTAAGTGTATAGTTTACTAGTGCTTTCCAGCAAGCTGGATTCGGCACATTCTTGGCCATCCAGCTTCTGGCAATTATTACTTTAGCTAAAGCACATAATTTAGTAATATATTTCCGATCACCAGGCTCGAGCTGCCTCAGTTCCATAATATTTAACAGACAGCCTCTTGCAGTCAGTACCGTTCTAGGGATGCCTGAGTTAACTAAGGTTTGGATTACCTCCGCCCAAAATGCGGTCACAGTTTGGCACTGCCATAAAAGATGGAAAAACGTACCCGAATTCAGGTTACACTTAGGACATAGTGTAGAGGCCTATCCGTTAAATTTAACCATACGGGTTGTTGACATGTATACTCTATGTAATATAAAGTATTGGACCTGTTGTACCCTCAGGGCATTAGTGGCATGTGCGATATTAGACACCGCAAATAGCCAATCCTCCTCCTCTATTGGTCCTACATCCTGCTCCCACTTATTCCTCAGGGCTTCCAGGCTATCGAGACCCTTGTCCCGATTGAATAATTTATAAATTCTACTGACCAATTTTCTTTTCCCACCTGTCCTTATTATTGTTTTAATTGGAGATTCGCCTAGGTTCGGGGGTCCCCCCGGAACTGAGCCACCAAAGCCGCCTTCAACTGTAAGTACCGGTAGAGGTATGATTTAGGAAGACCAAATTCAGTCTTCAATTCCGCAAAAGTTTTTATACGACCAGAGGAATATTTGAAGAGTTATGATGGACTAACTATTCCAGACTTCTTTGACTTGCATTGTCGTTAGCTCCTTAAAAGTCAAGGGGTCGTCTATTGGATGCAGTGGATCAATACTTTGTATGTTCAACAATATGTCGGCCTCCTGCCTAATTTTAATTGCTTGCCTCACTAATGGAGGATCTAGTGCGTGGATAATAGATTGTAATATTCTATTTTTTGGATGGCAGCGTGGTGCAGCCACTGGGACCACTGCCAGCGCCAAGTCGCTATCCTCCTCCTCCACTAACCATGGGCGTAGTTGGGACATTTGGCCCGATATATAATATAAACAAAAATCTGGGAGCCCCAGACCCCATGCCCCCCTGTCCATCGTTAATTTATTTAACTGGACCTTTGGGCGAGTGTTGTGCCAAATGAAAGACAAAAGTTTACTATTGAATTTCCTAAATATTGTTTTGGGGCGAAAAATTGGGGATTGCTGGATTATGTACAACAGCTGTGGAAGCACTACCATTTTAATCAAATTAATCCGCCCCGTGGCAGTCAACTGCAATTTACTCCATGTTTTAAACTTAATATCCAATGTATTCAACATTGGGAGGATGTTATACTGGATAAATTCCTCTGATTTGCGGGTTATCTGTATCCCCAAATATTTGAATTTTGTTACCCAGGCTAGTGGAAGTGGAGGAGGCAGTACCTGGGGCGGCGTGGAGCCTAGATACAAGATGTGTGATTTATTCCAATTGATTTTAAAGCTAGATAGCTTCCCAAAGTCAGAAATCTATTTTATGACAACAGGGAGTGAAGCCCTGTAGTCAAGAAGATATATTAACACATCATCTGTGTATAAAGATACCACGTCTGTCCCATGGGCCATTTGCAGCCCTCTAATATTGGTATGGGTTCTTAGAATACAGGCGAGGGGGTTCAATTGCAAGTGCAAATAAAAGGGGGAAAAGAGGGCATCCCTGCCTGGTACCTCTAAAAAGCCTGAATGCGGATGAAGTCCACCCTTTCAGGGACACCCTAGCAGTAGGACACTTATATAGTAATTGTAACCACTTGATAAAAATTTTCCCTAGTCCAAATGCCTTTAGGGTAGCCCATAAATATGGCCACTCCACAACATCAAAAGCTTTAGTGGCATCCAAAGATACAACTGCCGGTTAACTCTCCAGTTCCAGAGGTATCTGCAGATGTGTGTATAACCTCGGCAAGTTGGCCGATGTAGATTTACCGGGCATTAAGCCTGACTGGTTGGAATGCACAATTTAAAAAATATGTTTTTTTTAGTCTATTTGCCAACATTTTTGCAAGGATTTTAGCCTTATTTGATAGTAGGGATATAGGCCGATATGAATCTAAATTACTTGCATCCTTCCCCTGTTTTAAGATAACTACTATCTTTGCCTCAACCATTGACACAGGAATCTCGCTTTCCTCGAGTCAAAGTAGCCTGGAATTGAGGGGCAATTACTTCTATATGTTTTTTAAAAACCTCCACTGGAATCCTGTCCAACCCAGGGGCTTTACTACCCGGGAGCTCTTTTATAGCCTGACGGACTTCATTAATATCTAGTGGCTTTTCAAGATCTTGGCTGTCAGTTTGGGAGAGGTTTGGTAGTTTGATCTTATCTATCTGGAGCTGGATCTCCTCCGAAGTATTCATAAGCTCAGAGGAGTACAACTCCTCAAAGTAATCACAAAACATTTTCCCCAACTGCGGCATATCGAATACCAGTTGGCCTTGTATATCTCTGATTGGGCCTATACAGGAGGAGGGGGCTTCCACTTTTGCCAGATACAGTATGCAAGATACTGTAGCTCCCTGTTTTATCAGATGTTTGGTAGGCCTTACAGGACCGATGGATCATTAACTTTGTATTTTCGTCCTGAATCGCGGCCAACCAAGTTTTTTGGGCTTCTTGCCAGTTCTGCCTTGCTATTTCAGATTTATTTAATAGATATTCAGACTCTAGCTCCAAACTTTTATCCTCCATCTCCTGTAGACGCTGTCTCAATCTTTTTAATTTCTGTTATTCGTTTTCTAAAAAACCCTCACATATAGGCTTTAAACGCATCCCTTTCCATGGCGGCCTTTGCTGACCCCTGGTTAATCTCCCCAAATTCTTGCCAGAGTTTATTCATATTGTCCTCTGGTCCTATATAGTGTAACCATGATGGTTTTAGTTTCCAGAACCCCTGGCCCTTTCTAGTGTATCCGAAAATTCCATAATTATGGGTGAATGATCGGATATACCCCGGGGTTTATATTCTATATAAGGACTGAGATGCCAATACTAAATCAATTCTGGAGAAAGTTTGATACGATAAGGAAAAACAAGAACATTGCAAAACCTTTGGATTCCGTTCCTGCCTGATATGCACCCATCCTAAATCTTGTATAAAATTAGAAAAAGATGTGCCACCACCAGACACTATTGCCAAGCCGCTTCTCCATCTATCCGGTAACGGGTCTAGAATGTTATTAAAATCACCTGTACAAATGACCGATGCTGAGGAGTTACCTGCTGCAAAGGTAATGGCTTTTACAAGTATTTCATATGAAAAAGGAGGAGGGATGTATACTGCCAATAGTACTAGTGGGAAGGAATTAATTACACAGTCCAAAAAAACATATCTACCACCCGGGTCTATCTCGACCCGATTATTACTAAAAGCTAGAGATTTCCTTATGAGTATTGAAACTCCTCTAGAAGAAGTTGTGAAAGGGGCATAGAAAGCCCACCCTACCCACCGCTGCTTAAGTGCCATAAGTTTCCCACCTGTAAGGTGGGTTTCTGATAGGCAGGCAATATCCACCCCATAGGATCGTAGCTGGTTCATCACCAGGGAGCGTTTGATCTTATTATTTAGTCCCCTGATGTTCCATCATAATAGCTTAACCATCTTCTAGTTTGTTTTTAAATACATAGTAGTTATACGATGCCATCTAGTCATATTCCTCCAGACTTTAGCATAATGATCACTGATTTGTGCAACCAAGAAACCTTCGGCAAAACAGATATACATATTTCCAAGCGCATAGTAATTGTTTCCATTTGTACCTATCCCCAAGCGGATCCCACCCACCCCCATCCTGTATACCTATTCCCTATAGGCATACCTATCCCCCTCCCCCCCCCCCCCAAAAAAAAAGAGAAAAAAGGAGGAGTACAAAAAAAAGCAAGATATGGACAACATGGAAAAAATAAAAATCACACTATGGGGGCTAAAAAAAACATATAGGGCCACCCCTGAATGGGGGGAGCTCACCTGCAGGTTACATTGTCATATTTTCATATTTATGAATATTTCTACACGGACGCCATTTGCCTAGATACTAGAGATTTTGTATCAAGCCACTGAGCTGCCTCATTAGGGGTAGAAAAAAAGTGTGTTGTATTATTGTCCACCACTCGAAGTTTAGAGGGAAATATCATGGAGTATCTTAAGTTCTGTTCACGTAATTTTTTCTTTATATCTCCAAACTTTGCTCTCTCCCGTTGCACTTCAAGGGCAAAATCCGGAAACACAGAGATCTTGTTGCCATTGTATAGCAGTGGATGATTAGTGCATATTGAACACAGAACAATACTGTATCTCTGTCCACGAAGCTTAAAAATTTAACAATTAAAGTGTGCGGTGGGGCCCCGGGAGGGGGAGGTCTGGGCGGAACTCTGTAAGCGCGCTCAGCCGCAAATTGAGATGTAAATGAGGTTTTGCTGACTGTATCCATCAGCCAGTTTTCCACAAATTTTGGGGGGTCTTGGCCCTCTGCGTGCTCTGGCAAACCCACAAACCTGAGGTTATTACGCCTACACTCCATCTCTATCAATTTGGCTTTTAGTTCAGAAGTCTGCTTAGTACAATGGTTCATTTTCTTAAGCCATTGGGTGTTGGTATCTTCCAAAAGTGATATACGCTTCTCAGCTTCGCCCATACGCTGATAACTCTGAGATCAGACTTCATAGACAGAATTTCGGATTAAAGATCTTTAATTTGCCCGGAGAGGCGTTGTTCTGAATTGGTAATGGCGTCAAGTACCTGCTGTATCGTGGGGTCAGCAGCAGTTCTATCTGGACTTTTAAATAAATCGTCCCCGATATTATCCTAGAGTTTAACTCAAGAGTCTGAACCAGCTCTTCCCAGAGATATAACCAATAGAGTCCAAGGCACTTGATTTAGCAGGGGTGTAGAAGTTGTATTACACCACTTTCATACAATTTTGCACCACTGTGTACCACTGTGGGGTTTTTTTAGGGCACTTATTGAACGGGGATTTCTGGCTTCCAGTTATAGTCCGAGTCTTTCAAGCAAAATAGTATCCAGTAGGGGAACCAAATAGTGACCCTAGTTTCAATCCGTAAAAGATATCTACCAACTATGTGACCACTTTAATATACAAGGTGCCCCAGCGTCTACACAGGTCAGCTCTCACCTGACCCTGTGAGGTTGGTAGGGCCTGTTGTGTATTATACTTTAATTTAGGCTGAGATTTCCAGTTTATAATATACAAATATAGTCTGAGTCCAGATTTTTTTTTCCTTTTTTTTTTTTTATAAAACAGAGGGGTAACAGGTAATGTCCAGCTCAACTATAGCTCAATTACAATCATTAAAAAAACCTATGGCGCAGTAATAATCATGAAAAAAACAGGACAATGCAAAGGCAAAAGATATACTGCACCGGCTTCCAGTATTGTATCCTGCTGTGCATCGCCCAATATATCCAAAATAATCTATTGATCGAGGCTTTGGAACTTCAGCAATAGGAGCCAAAAAGAAGATCACCTCACTTTTGCTTCGCACAGGGCATCCGCCAAGTGCACATTCACCCCGGCATACACGTCACCCCGGCCGCTGCCCAGATCAGCTCAGTATTGTCCTGCTGCACCAGCTTCCAAAATTCTTGTCCACCGTGGTGTGCCCGGAGTATGTAAGGGGTCAATTATTGAATTTGCTGGGTCCAAATGAAACAGTTCCTGACTTAGCTCACACTGCAAGCCACAGTGCACATCCGTCTCTGACCAGTATAGGTCCCCCAGCTCAGAGACTGCTGGGACAATGACCATACACTAGCTCCCACTGCTTGCTGCGGGTGATAGACAGAGCCAGTCTTCCAAGCGGGAGAGCAGACACCCTTTCTGCCGCTGCCAGACCCCCAGCACAATCCTCCGTGACTCTGATAGCGTGATCTGCGCTCACAGGCACCTCCAACAGCTATGACGGCATTCAGCGTCAGACCCCAGCCGCTACCTCCTCTGCCACTCAACCCTCCACAGGAGCTGCGGGACACCGCAAACACGTGCAGCCGCTCAGTTCCCTTCTGCCCGACTCCAGGATGCACAATGCCGAGTAAGGCTGACAGGCGGACACTGAGTAGAAGCTCGGATTTTAGTCCCTGCTGGGGAGCTCACGCTCCAAACACCTCACTCCCGCTCCGTCGTGGCCCCGCCACCTCAACTGAAGCTATTTGCATAGTTTTACGTGTCCGCTCGCCATGCATCGGGCTTAGTGGATCGCTGCACTCGCCACACTATATAAAATGATCTCCACGTGGACAGGGATAGTGGGGGTATGAGTGTACTAATCTAATTATAGTGGGTGCCAAACTAACATATAAGTACCAATCCATGTTTTTTTATTGAAAGGTTGCCCTGAGTGCCGTCCATACATGACATATATATATATATATATATATATATATATATATATATATATATATATATATATATATATATACTGTACATGACGGGCTGGTCTTAAAATGCTGTTGACTTCATTAAAAGCAACTGTTTCACCTGCTACCAGCCCCTGAGTGACCCTGTTTTCCTGATTGCATTGAAAGTGGTGATGTCATCCTTCTCAGCAGGCTCCCTGGCAATTTATCTAGCTTACACAGTGAGTGGATTGCTGGACTTTACTACATATATACACATATACCTATCACTCCTTATGTACTTTAGAAATGTCATATGTAACCCAAAATTTTGGCTTACATTTTTGTGCTGTAACTGGGGCTCTTCATCAAAGAAGTCTGGTACCGGTTCCATAATAGTGCAATGGTTTTCCTCTTGCATGCCTCAAGGGGCAAGAGGCGGAGCCAGCCAGGATTTTCTGAGATTCGGGAGCAGCCAGGTGGCTAGCAGCTTGAGACAAACAGCATGGCAGCAGGTGAGACTGAGAGCATCGGTGGCTGTGGGAAGAGAACTGCACCTCTCTGCCTACGGACTACAGAAAGGCCACAGAGCATGGTCACCCTATTGGTGCAGGAGGGTAGCAGGTGCCAGAAGAGGTAAAGGAAAAGTTGTGACAGATGCTGCTGACATGTGGCGGAGAAGGGGGTAGGAGGGAACCAGCTACATGTCAGTATCTGTCACAGCAACTTGCAGGCTGGAGCCTGGAGGAGGCGGCGGCAGAGGCAGGGGGTGTGTCGGTGATTAAGGGGTGCCTCGGCACCCCCAGTACCCCCTGTGGGCACACTTATAACTGTCAGCCAATCATACCTCGCGGGCTGGCTCCTGATTGGCTGCCGGCCCACAAGCTCTGACTGGCTGATGGCCCAGTCACAGGGACACAGTGAGGGGAAGGAGTGATGCATGATGCTGTTGCCTGGCTGTTTTAGCAGTGGTGGACAAGCCGTGCGGTGCCCCGGGTGGCTGCATGGCTTGTCCGCCTCTAGAAATGTCCCTAGGTGAAATTTAATAGGATGAGAGATTCAGAAAGTGAGAGATTCGGTAAGAAATCTCCAGTTTTTTTAAAGTGGCAATCATTTACACTTCAAAATCAAACTGGCTTTGCAGTGTAAATGATTGCAGCTTTAAAAAACCTGGAGATTTCTTAACAAATCTCTCACTTTCAGAATCTCTCATCCTATTAAATTTCACCCATGATCCCTCTATCCTGTATAGTGCATGCTGCAATGCAACAACAAGGGTAATCACATGGTGAAAAGATTGTCATCCTCCTCCTCCTCCCATGATTGCTTGTGCTTCATTGTGTAGAAGTCATATAATGCAGAGCTCAGCTTTTCTGGTTATGTTGAATTAGATTTTTTGACCTGTGCAGTGACAGTTGTTTTTAAGAGCAGCTGTCCTTGCAATCCTTGCTACTTTAGTAACAGCATAACTTAAAGTGTGTACACACCGGGTCCGGACTGGCCATCTGACACTTCTGGCAAATGCCAGAAGGTCCGATGGCCTTGTGGGACGATTTTGTGCAGTCATTTGTTCAGGCTTTAGAGCTTACAGCACCACCACCACCTCATGGTGTGACCTACGCACATTTGATCCGTCTCCTTCATTCTGAGCAGCGCATGTGGGGGGAGCCGGGGATTGCTTTGCATAAAACTGCGGCTGCCCAATTCCATGCTGTTGTGTATGAGAGGAGGGTACAGGGAACACTGTGTGCCTACACACTGCCAGTGTTGAGGACAGGGGGTTGGTAATATTAATAATATTGTGGGGGGCTGTTATGTGGGCAGTGTTTAAGGGGGTTTATATGTAAGGGACATTACTGGGGGCATTATATGGGCATTACATGTGTGGCATAACATGTAATGGGCATTATGGTGTGTGGCATAATATGTAATGGGCATTATGGTGTGTGGCATAATATGTAGTGGGAAATACAGTGTGCGGCAATGTGTAATGGGCATAACTGTGTATTCCATAACGTGTTAAGGGCATAACGGTGTATTCCATAATGTGTAATGCCTCCTTTTTGTGATGCCATGCCTCCTTTCAATGATGCCACGCCTCCTTTTGCCATGCGGCTTGGCCGCACAAGGGTCCCGTCTGCTACAGTTGTTATATATGGGACCACCCATTACCATATTTCTAGATTCGCCAGTTCTCACACTGCCCCACAGCGTGCCACAATATTAGGAATGGATGTCACAAGCAAGTGGGCCTGTGTGCTTAAAATGCCAGGGCCGATTTCTGGTCCCAGTCCGGCTTTGGTACACACAGAGCGATCCTGATTCGAATGGGATCAAATCTGGATCGAATTGCATGGCAAGCAAAATGCATTTGATTTTGACTATAAAGTACAGATCTACACTATATAGTCTTGCCTGCACAGTCTATTTTTTCTGTTCAGTTTGCACTGTGTGTACACTACATTACTTTTCCCATCATGGGCTTCTGCGCTAGTTTGTCCTGGTGTCAAACATGCTCAGAGTCTCTGGTCACATAGGGCCTTATTCTAGTTCACTCTTTCTGACAAAATCCTTTTAAGGCTATGTACACACGGGGGCCATTATGTCTAATATTGCGGGCAATATGGTCGCTGAGCGACCATATTGCCCGCGATGGGAGTGTGCACCGGCGATATATATCGTGGGGTGCGTGCTCCCATTTTCTCCCCCGTAGTGATCGCTGGTTGCAGGAACATGCTCCTGCGACCAACTGATTTCCACTGCCGGGCTCCCCCGGCAGTTTCTTTTTCATCAGCGACCATCTCTGGTCACTGATGCAAACGGGACACTGAGCGATATATTGCTCACCGCGAGCGATATATCGCTCATCGCGAGCGATATATCGCTCATCGCGAGCGATATATCCCCCCGTGTGTACGGGGCTATAGATGGACAAAACCATGTGTACTGGAGGGGGGCAGATGTTACTTGTACAGAGAGAATTAGATTTGGGTGGGGTTTTACTTCAAAATTAGATCTATATTGCAGAGTGAAAATAAAGCAGTCAGTATTTACCCTGCACAGAAACAAAATAACTCACCCAAATCTAATTCTCTCTGCACATTTTACATCTGCCCCTCTGCAGTGCACATGGTTTTGTCCATCTAAAAAGGATTTTGTGAGAAAGAGTGAACTAGAATAAGGCCAATAGTAAGTAGATTGCAGAGAGATCCATGTGGATCCTTATCTGCATCCACTCAAAACAAATAAATCACCAGGGCCAGATGGGATTCATCCGAGGGTATTAATGGAATTAAGGGAAGAACTAGCTACCCCCCTACATTATATCTTTAGCAAGTCACTATCGTCAGGTATAGTACCAAAAGATTGGAGAATAGCAGAGGTAGTGCCAATATTCAAAAAAGGAAAAAAGGAAGATCCCGCTAATTACAGACCCATTAGTTTAACATCAATTGTGGGTAAACTATTTGAAGGATTTTTAAGGGATGGTATCCAGGAATATTTAGACCATCACCGTCTACTCAGTACTAACCAACATGGGTTCGTGAAAAATCGTTCATGCCAAACTAATCTACTAGGGTTCTATGAAGAGGTTAGCAAAAACCTTGATAAAGGAAATGCTGTAGATGTGATTTTCCTAGATTTTGCTAAAGCATTTAATACTGTCCCACACAAGAGGTTGATTAATAAAATGGAGAACCTAGGATTGGGTGAAAATATCTGCAGATGGGTAGGGAATTGGCTATGTAATAGAGAACAAAGAGTGGTTGTGAATGGTGCCATATCAGATACGATACCGGTACTAAGTGGAGTGCCCCAGGGTTCGGTTTTGGGGCCCATTCTGTTTAACATTTTTATTAATGATATTGGGATAGGGTTACTCAGGAATGTATCCATCTTTGCGGACAATACAAAACTTAGCAAAGTCATCAAATCATCAGAAGATGTCACCATGCTTCAAAATGATCTTGCAATTCTAGATGAGTGGGCAAAAAAATGGAAGATGAGGTTCAATGTAGATAAATGTAAGGTTATGCACCTTGGGAGACACAACCAGTGTGCAAGTTACAACCTTAGCGGGGAGGAACTGGGTAATTCCATACTTGAAAAGGATCTAGGAGTCCAAATAGACAGCAAACTGGGATGTAGTGCCCATTGTAATGTAGCTACAAAAAAGGCCAACAAAATTCTGGCATGTATTAAGAGGGGAATGGAAACTAGGGACTCAAGGGTAATTATGCCACTGTATAAAGCATTGGTGAGACCTCACCTCGAGTACGGAGTGCAGTTCTGGGCCCCACACCACTGGCGGAGATACCGTAAGGCAGCCCCCGCCACTGCTTGGGGGAGCGGGGGCTGCGTGGGCGCTGGACTTGTGGCAGAGAAAATAGTTATTGCGGGCAGCGGGGTCGCCGGACAAGTGAGTGTCCGGCTGCGCACACTACACAGTGTGCGGCTGCTGCTTTTTGTGCCCATTTGCTAGGACCGCCCGCTCACCGCCGCCTGCCACTGCCCGCCGCTGCCCGTGCGCTCGCTGAGTCGGCGCGGGTGCGGCCATGATGGATCTGTAAAAAAAAAAAATATTGACAGGCGGGCAAGATATCCAATGGGAGGGGGTGGGCGTCCGGGGGCGTGGCGTTGTAGTGTCACTGTCAGACTGAGGCAGGGGAAGCAGCAGTGTCTGCTGGTCCCTGCCTCAGCTTCAACTGCTCCTATATCATCACATCACACACGCTGGAGCCTGGAGGATCAGGGAAGCCAGCAGGAGGGAAGAACAGGAGAAAGTGAGGGAAAAGGAGAGACAAAGTCGTCCCACCCAGTGACAAACTTGTTCACAGGTTTGTTTTTTATACACCAGTACTATTAAAAAAAGTATATGTGTGTATATATATATATATATATATATATATATATACACACACCTACACACACAGACTGTATAGGTGGGATCAGGAAGCATGGAGCACCATAGTAAGGGGACGCAGGCGCATCTTCCGGGGGCTGGCAAATCTACCGCCAGCCCCTGCAAGAATGACAGGCACTCCATTTGTATGTATATATATATGCATATGGAGTGCCCATCATTCTTGCAGGGGCTGGCGGTAGATTTGCCAGCCGCCAAAAGGGAAAGTGCGCACACAAGATGCGCGTGCGTTCCCTTACTACGGTGCTCCATGCCGCCTGATCCCTCCTTTCCGCTCCCCCCTAAACCTGCACGTCTCCCTGAAGTGGAGACGGGCAGGGTACCAGTCCCCTGCCGCCTGGAAATAGGGACGCGCGTGCGTGTGGGATGCTCGCGCGTCCCAGTCAGATGGAGCGCCGGCTCGCTAGCAGGGGCGTTCTGGTGAGTCCCAGCACTGGCTGAGAGGTGCTCCATCTGTACATTGTGAATATATATATATATATATATATATATACATATATATATATATGCGCATGTGTGTATGTGTATATGCCTTACCGAAATGCCATGTGTGTGTGTGTGGGGGGGGGGGGGCGGGGCTGGGGGCGCAGTAATTTTTTTGGCAGGGGGGAGCAAAATTTATAGTTACGCCTCTGCCCCACACTATAAAAAGGACATCATAGAATTAGAAAAAGTCCAAAGGCGAGCAACAAAGCTTATTAGGGGAATGGAGAATTTAAGCTACGGGGAGAGATTAAGCAATTTGGGACTATTTACATTGGAAAAGAGACGTTTAAGGGGGGACATGCTCAACATGTACAAGTATATCAAGGGCCAATATAAGGAACTGTCACACACCCTCTTTTCTACTAGAAAGAAATCTAGGACACAAGGGCATGAGTATAGATTAGAAGAAAAAAGATTTCATTCAGCTAGTAGAAAGAATTTCTTTACGGTCAGAACAGTCAAACTCTGGAACTCTCTTCCCAGAGAGGTGGTAACGGCTGGCTCATTAAATGCGTTCAAGGCAAAGTTGGACAAACATTTACTGGATAAAAACATCCATGGGCACAAATAAGGAATATAATCTGTCTGTAAAATATCAGAACCTACCAACTCAGCAATGGATATCTATACCAGGTTGAACTAGATGGACGCAAGTCTTTTTTCAGCCTTACCTACTATGTAACTATGTAACTATGAATCCATTAGGAAGGAGCAGCGCTCCAAGAATAACCGCCATTCATATATGGCATTTGTTCTCACTGGAATATGTAAAACCTTTTTTTTTGTAAAGTAAGCAGAATATCTGGTGGTAATATCAGATTATGCTGAATGGTCCATTACATAAAATGGGCCATTCCACATGTTAATCATCACCCACTATATCACAATACATTATCATGCTGGTCGGCAGAAAACATTGGGCCTTATTCTGATCGGTGCGGCCCGATCAGAATATGCGGCCGCAACCGTGCAGGCGAATCCCCGCCTTCCATACGGATCGCCACCTGCCGTCCGTACGCGGATATGTGGCGATCCGCATGAAATTGGACGGGGATACGCCTCCTCCGTCTTGGGAGCAGCCCCTGCATTCGATGGTCGCCGAACATCGAATGCAGGGCCGCACGCTCCACCAGGTCCCGCAACACAAGACCACACGGACACTTGTCCGTGTGAAATCATGTATGGGGGCGGGCAGCTGACATCCGGCGATGTCAGATGCCCGCCCCGTACCCACGCGTCACAGCCTCATTACCATGCATACGCCCTGCGTTTGCATGGGAACGCCCATGAAACGCGGGGCGTATGCATAGGGTAATGAGGCTAAGTAGCCCCTCACGCCCCTCTACACCCCCTGTGCGGCGTATAAAGAATCTGTGCGGCGAAATCGCCTGCACATGCGCAGAGTGACCTCTGCACATGCGCAGACGATCAACATCGGCGGTCCGTCCGCATGCGGGAATATCCGCACCGATCAGAATAAGGCACATTGTGGTATTTTTGACTTACTTTTTCCATAATACGCTAAATAGATTTAGCTACTGTAACACTCATTTTAACTTTAAATCTCTCAGTGTAAATCATCTGACCAATAAGCAACATCACAGTTACATATGATGTTTTCTCATTGATTTTAATTTGTCTTTAATAAATTGGCTATATCTTCATAAAAAGAATTCATGATAATTGCACTGCCTTTCATTTAAAAGTGAACTGACACATTCCGCTAGCTAAGCAATCTGCTTTAGTACAATTGTATATTTTAATAAGCAGACAATAAGATTTGCTCTAACTAATTGCTTCTTCTTATGTTGTTAGGTATTGCAAGTCATAATACACATACAGTATTACAAAAGTCCCAAGAGTAAAATGAACACCGTTAATTAACTTTCTTAAGAAATTCATTTTTACTCATGATTGATATGAGTAGGCATCCTAATTGTAATGATTCCTGCAGTGAACAAAATTTTAAGATTTTAATTTCATCATATAATCAGAAGATTCACTTACAGTATTTATATTGTATTATTTGTATTGTATAGTGCGGCTCCTACATGGGAGTAGGAGGGGGATGTCACTGGTCATGTTGATGGGTCCCTGCTACCTTGTCCCCACTGTGATGCCAGGTCCCAGCACCTGTACAGTGTACATGAAAGATGGCAGGCTAGCAAATGCTTAGCAATGATACTGCACCATTGGCTGCAGTCCATAGAAGTCAGCAAGGGCTGCGCAAAAGGCATGGAGTGTCATCCTACTGGAAGCAAACTTTATGCTTATTGCAGCACGGACTGGCAGTCATGGAGGAAGTAAATACCTCCTAATGGGACTGCCTGTCATGCGGTTGACTGGCATGTGGGATTTCCAATAGGAAGACACTGGCAACCACTGACACTTAGGGGGTTATTCTAGTTCACTCTTTCTGACAAAATCTTTCTTAGATGGACAAAACCATGTGCACTGCAGGGGGGGCAGATTACTTTTTCTTCACCCAGCGGGAGGCGGCATTTGAGCTCTTTTGCATGGACAACCAAAATATCTTAAAGACCGCCAACCAGTGGGTGAAGCATAAAGAGGATGCCTAGATTATCTGCAAATCCATTCACAAGTTACCCAGCATTGAATAATTTTTCAACTGCGTGCAGTCTGTGCGTAGCCCAGGACTTGGCAGCTGTAATAAGAAAGGGCTGATCGAGGCCAGAGCGGACTACACAAAACTTCATTGAAAATGCCTAGAGTGTGTTTTCCCTGAAACTCCCAGAAAACATTCGGTTACCATCCCCATGTGCCGGCTTTCTGCTAATCAACTTGCATATGGTCAGTGATTAAAAAATTGAAGGATTTTATCACCTGAAGTTCTCACGCATGCATACTGAGACGTACACATGAGCAGCCTATTAATTATCACCTGTGAATTATATCTGCATAAATCCCTGTGTTTTGAAATTATCAGTGAGCTCCAGCAATTTAGAGGCTATATATATATATATATATATATATATATATATATATATATATATATATATATATATATATATATATAGAAAGAGCAACAGACCGGCACACTCACTGGCTCAGATGCTAGATTTCTGCTTTGCTGGGTGCCCCCACTGGAATCATGGAATAAACAGTAGTTTGGAGGTGCGGCACTCCCCGCAAATTAACAGGACATGAAGTGGTTTAAAGGCAACGTTTCAATGTCTTTATTGCGACATTTTCCTCAGGCTAACATAATACATGACAGGAACATACCTTTATTCACCTCTGTGCAGTTAGGACAGCGTGACTCCCCTCCTCCCACACAGTGGGCGCTTAGGGATGACGTCATCCTGCAGGTGGATCGTGCTACCATCACCATGGGAACACTAGACAACAAAACAATTACAAACAAAACAATGATATGCAGGCTCATGCTGGGTACTTGCTCTAATCGCTATTATAAACCATGTCACTTGTGCATCGTTTCACATAATAAGCAAATAGGGAAAACAATTACTCTGACTTTTTGTAAGTAATAAAGCGCATGAACAATAGCAAAATAGGACCAGCAGCATTAATGAATAGTATAGCGCTAAGTATATTAACATTGTGCGCATTGGACAAATATGTCTTAAAGTAAAAAGGGAGGAATTTCTTAATGTTAAGAAAATCATTATTATAGCTTCCTGGCAAGACAGCTGATGCCCAGGTGCTCATTTAACCCCTTTGGGGCCAGGGTATCAAGGCGGTGGATCCACCTGGTTTCACATTTCAATAGTAACAAACCACGGTTTCCACCTCTCAGGTTCAAAGGAACATGATCAATCATTCGGTACCTTAAAGAAGGCAACGAATGTTTGAACGCCACAAAATGTTTAGGGACAGGTTGATCACATTTGCCTCCTGCGAGAGCTTGTCTAATAGTGGATCTATGAGTTGTTATGCGCTCTTTAAAAGTTCTTTCCATTTTGCCTATGTATGAGAGGCCGCAGGGGCAAATTAATTGATATACCACGAACCGTGACTCACAGCTCAAGGTATGGCGAATCATAAATTTAGTGCCCTGTTGTGGGTGGTAAAACACGTTGCCGGGTATCATGCATGTACAGACTGTACATGTACAACGGATACATCCCCTAGGAGCTGGTTTAGGGGGTTGATTAAATTTGGTAATGTCGGTTTTTACCAACATGTCACGAAGATTAGGTGCCCGTTGGTAACATGCCAACAAACGGGTATTAGGAATGTTGATGTCTTTATCACTCTGTACAATGGGCCAAAGTTTTTTTGAAGTTTTATTCACAATGTGGCTGGCTGAGGAATATGTGGTCACCCACGGAATGATCTGAGATGCTTCTTTAAGGGGTTTAGGGGCAAGTAATTGTTCCCTAGTAATATTAGAAGCCCTTTGGCGTGCTGCCAAAAGGTCCTGCCATTTGTATCCCCTCTCAAAAAATCGTTGTAACAAGGCATCAATTTGTGACTCAGCTTCGACCGGGTCAGATACTATCCGCTTAATACGGATGATCTGGGAGTATGGCAATCCTCTGATGAGACTAGAGGGATGTGCACTGTTGCCATGTAACAAATTGTTACGGTCTGTCTCTTTTTGAAAGAGCCCTGTCTCAATTTGACTGTTATTTAATTTCAAAACAACATCAAGAAAATGAATGCTATGTTGGTCACATGTGATGGTTAATTTGACAGGACTGTCACTTGAATTATGCAAATTGATATGCTGTATGAAATCATCAATAGGGCCGGACCATACAATCAGCAAGTCATCAATGAAGCGCCGATATAGCAAAATTCTGGCATTCAATCGTGGAACATCAAAAAATAGCTCCTGTTCGATTTTTTGAGAGGGGATACAAATGGCAGGACCTTTTGGCAGCACGCCAAAGGGCTTCTAATATTACTAGGGAACAATTACTTGCCCCTAAACCCCTTAAAGAAGCACCTCAGATCATTCCGTGGGTGACCACATATTCCTCAGCCAGCCACATTGTGAATAAAACTTCAAAAAAACTTTGGCCCATTGTACAGAGTGATAAAGACATCAACATTCCTAATACCCGTTTGTTGGCATGTTACCAACGGGCACCTAATCTTCGTGACATGTTGGTAAAAACCGACATTACCAAATTTAATCAACCCCCTAAACCAGCTCCTAGGGGATGTATCCGTTGTACATGTACAGTCTGTACATGCATGATACCCGGCAACGTGTTTTACCACCCACAACAGGGCACTAAATTTATGATTCGCCATACCTTGAGCTGTGAGTCACGGTTCGTGGTATATCAATTAATTTGCCCCTGCGGCCTCTCATACATAGGCAAAACGGAAAGAACTTTTAAAGAGCGCATAACAACTCATAGATCCACTATTAGACAAGCTCTCGCAGGAGGCAAATGTGATCAACCTGTCCCTAAACATTTTGTGGCGTTCAAACATTCGTTGCCTTCTTTAAGGTACCGAATGATTGATCATGTTCCTTTGAACCTGAGAGGTGGAAACCGTGGTTTGTTACTATTGAAATGTGAAACCAGGTGGATCCACCGCCTTGATACCCTGGCCCCAAAGGGGTTAAATGAGCACCTGGGCATCAGCTGTCTTGCCAGGAAGCTATAATAATGATTTTCTTAACATTAAGAAATTCCTCCCTTTTTACTTTAAGACATATTTGTCCAATGCGCACAATGTTAATATACTTAGCGCTATACTATTCATTAATGCTGCTGGTCCTATTTTGCTATTGTTCATGCGCTTTATTACTTACAAAAAGTCAGAGTAATTGTTTTCCCTATTTGCTTATTATGTGAAACGATGCACAAGTGACATGGTTTATAATAGCGATTAGAGCAAGTACCCAGCATGAGCCTGCATATCATTGTTTTGTTTGTAATTGTTTTGTTGTCTAGTGTTCCCATGGTGATGGTAGCACGATCCACCTGCAGGATGACGTCATCCCTAAGCGCCCACTGTGTGGGAGGAGGGGAGTCACACTGTCCTAACTGCACAGAGGTGAATAAAGGTATGTTCCTGTCATGTATTATGTTAGCCTGAGGAAAATGTCGCAATAAAGACATTGAAACGTTGCCTTTAAACCACTTCATGTCCTGTTAATTTGCGGGGAGTGCCGCATCTCCAAACTACTGTTTATTCCATGATTCCAGTGGGGGCACCCAGCAAAGCAGAAATCTAGCGTCTGAGCCAGTGAGTGTGCCGGTCTGCTGCTCTTTCTACATATGAGATTTCAATGGTGGTTCATTGTATCTCTTGACAAGGCACCCACAACGATTATATGGAATTATTCTCCATCTGTGCTAGATAGACTGCCTAGTACTCTTTGTGTTTAATGTATGCAGCTCTGAGAGGATACTTGCAGCAAGAAAAAGGTCAAGTGTTTCCTCAAGATCTGTGTGTCTGTACGCACACGCAATTTACAGCATGGATGAGCAACTTGATTCAGCAACAAGTGGATATGTACACCCGGTATATCCGGAGGGTGACAAGCATAGCTTTTCTGACAGGGAAGCTGCTACTATACTCTGTGCTCCAGAATCGATTGATCTTTTTGAACCACCAACTGCTGATATTTTATACCGTGATCTGCTAAAACATAAAAAACGGGAAATTGATCTCCTGTTTCATGGCATTACTCTAAGCGATTATTACCGCGCTAATAGGATCCCGAGGGGTCTACGGGTAAAAAATTCGCCAACACTTGGGAGAAAAGACCCAGTGTTTTGCAGGAAATAGGTTGCAACGCTTAACAAGTGTTCATTCGATTTGATGCTTCTTATTATCGAGTTCACTACCAAAGAAGCTAATCTCTTGAAAGCTAAAATTGAACAGTTCGAGTCTATCCATAAACCAACCCTTGATCAGGACACTGATACAAAATGGTATGAGAAATTATCAGCTCAACTTACAGCATACAGACGTGAACTTACTCGCTTCAAAAAGGAGAAAAGGGAAAAGGTCGACGCGGATTACGACGGCAACACCGTCTACCAGTGGACCACCACCAACCGCAAAGAGCGACGTCCTTTCTTCCGACAAAACAGATATAGAGGGTATGTTACCACTGACAAATCCTCAGATAACTTCTCTTCAAATAGTGATGCTGAACCTGAACAACGCCGCGGCCGCGGCAGCAGAGGGAGAAGGCAACCGACTGGCCCTTTAGGGGTAACCACCCGCCTGAGGAACATCGAAGGCGGCGGCGCTATACCCGACGAGGGAGGCAGTGGCAGAGGCAGGGCAGCTGGAAAGAAGCCACCCATACCGACAAGAGCCTAGTAGTAAATCTGTCATCTTATACATTATCCAGCGATGAACATCGTCTACTTACTAAAGGCTTGTCCTTCGTCCCTTCGGTTCGAATGGACCCGCTTATCTGGCAATCCGAACAACAAGTCCTGCACCGCCAATTGAAACTTAAGGAATACTTCTCAAAGATTCCTACCAGTGCCGACACGGTTGTCGACACGATTCCTCCTCAACTACGTCAACTTTTGCCCCGCTCCAACTTCGACCCCCTATCATCAAACCCTTCTATAAAGACTTTTATGCGTCTACTTGGCTCTCAAGTTGATAAAGAACTCTCAACTAAGCCCATTCAACACTCCAACCTTTCAGGAGCTGAACGTCTAACCCTGAGAAAGTTGGCTGATAACCAAGATTTAATTTTTCGACCAGCAGACAAAGGGGGAGCCCTTGTCGTGATGGACTTTGTCAAATACAAGGCCGAACTGGACTTACAACTGTCAGACCAGCTAACGTACCAACTTTTGCCAAGAGATCCCACTTCTGTGTACCAGAAGCAATTACAAAGCTTGTTACTATCTGCGGTACTGGCCAAACAAATTGATCAATCCCTTTGTGATGCTCTGATCTCCAAGTTCCCCATGGTTCCTGTTATTTACAGTATTCCAAAAATCCACAAATCCCTGGTTGACCCTCCTGGCCGCCCAATCATTGCAGCCCGCCACTCCCTATCCCAACTTGCATCAGTATTTATTGATGCAATTCTACAACCGTACATCATCCGTCACCCCCGTTATCTTCTGGACACCACTACATTGTTACAAATAGTACGTGACTTACCTGTCCTGGAGGGTGAAATTTGGTTAATAACGCTTGATGTAAAAAGCTTGTATACAGTCATACCACATCAAGCAGGTTTAATGGCTGTTGAGAAGTTTTTGGCTGCCCAGAGTGATTATTTTGGCCCCCCGATTGATTTTCTGATTTCTTTGTTGCAGTTTATTCTGACTAAGAATTATTTTGTGCACGATGGCAAATTCTGGCTTCAAACGAACAGCTGTTCGATGGGTTCTAATGCTGCTCCAGCATATGCTAACATTTATATGTTTTTAATCGAACAGGAGCTATTTTTTGATGTTCCACGATTGAATGCCAGAATTTTGCTATATCGGCGCTTCATTGATGACTTGCTGATTGTATGGTCCGGCCCTATTGATGATTTCATACAGCATATCAATTTGCATAATTCAAGTGACAGTCCTGTCAAATTAACCATCACATGTGACCAACATAGCATTAATTTTCTTGATGTTGTTTTGAAATTAAATAACGGTCAAATTGAGACAGGGCTCTTTCAAAAAGAGACAGACCGTAACAATTTGTTACATGGCAACAGTGCACATCCCTCTAGTCTCATCAGAGGATTGCCATACTCCCAGATCATCCGTATTAAGCGGATAGTATCTGACCCGGTCGAAGCTGAGTCACAAATTGATGCCTTGTTACAACGATTTTTTGAGAGGGGATACAAATGGCAGGACCTTTTGGCAGCACGCCAAAGGGCTTCTAATATTACTAGGGAACAATTACTTGCCCCTAAACCCCTTAAAGAAGCACCTCAGATCATTCCGTGGGTGACCACATATTCCTCAGCCAGCCACATTGTGAATAAAACTTCAAAAAAACTTTGGCCCATTGTACAGAGTGATAAAGACATCAACATTCCTAATACCCGTTTGTTGGCATGTTACCAACGGGCACCTAATCTTCGTGACATGTTGGTAAAAACCGACATTACCAAATTTAATCAACCCCCTAAACCAGCTCCTAGGGGATGTATCCGTTGTACATGTACAGTCTGTACATGCATGATACCCGGCAACGTGTTTTACCACCCACAACAGGGCACTAAATTTATGATTCGACCATACCTTGAGCTGTGAGTCACGGTTCGTGGTATATCAATTAATTTGCCCCTGCGGCCTCTCATACATAGGCAAAACGGAAAGAACTTTTAAAGAGCGCATAACAACTCATAGATCCACTATTAGACAAGCTCTCGCAGGAGGCAAATGTGATCAACCTGTCCCTAAACATTTTGTGGCGTTCAAACATTCGTTGCCTTCTTTAAGGTACCGAATGATTGATCATGTTCCTTTGAACCTGAGAGGTGGAAACCGTGGTTTGTTACTATTGAAATGTGAAACCAGGTGGATCCACCGCCTTGATACCCTGGCCCCAAAGGGGTTAAATGAGCACCTGGGCATCAGCTGTCTTGCCAGGAAGCTATAATAATGATTTTCTTAACATTAAGAAATTCCTCCCTTTTTACTTTAAGACATATTTGTCCAATGCGCACAATGTTAATATACTTAGCGCTATACTATTCATTAATGCTGCTGGTCCTATTTTGCTATTGTTCATGCGCTTTATTACTTACAAAAAGTCAGAGTAATTGTTTTCCCTATTTGCTTATTATGTGAAACGATGCACAAGTGACATGGTTTATAATAGCGATTAGAGCAAGTACCCAGCATGAGCCTGCATATCATTGTTTTGTTTGTAATTGTTTTGTTGTCTAGTGTTCCCATGGTGATGGTAGCACGATCCACCTGCAGGATGACGTCATCCCTAAGCGCCCACTGTGTAGGAGGAGGGGAGTCACGCTGTCCTAACTGCACAGAGGTGAATAAAGGTATGTTCCTGTCATGTATTATGTTAGCCTGAGGAAAATGTCGCAATAAAGACATTGAAACGTTGCCTTTAAACCACTTCATGTCCTGTTAATTTGCGGGGAGTGCCGCACCTCCAAACTACTGTTTATATATATATATATATATATATATATATATATATATATATATACACAAATACACTGTACTGTATATTAGTTTATTAAAGATTGGAGAACGAGCTCGGTGTGAAATGGGCCCCAGATTGCTCTATGTATTTTCTGTCTGCAACATACATGTGTATGGATAACCATCCTCTTCCAGAAATACCCACAGAATTGCTTGGATCTACAATTGTCTCTGCGTGGTAACCACTGGAAAGCATGTGCAGGGCTGCTCAGATGCATGTGCAGACTAAAACATTGGGTCTGATTCAGACCTGAATGCATGGCTGAAAATTTGCAAAGAGACCGATTATCGATACACCTCACATGTGTACGTTTCTGAGTATGCATACGCGAGGCCATCCTGTGATGAAGCCTTGCAATGCATGCTGTTTGCAAGATGCTTGACATGAAGTAGGCATTTTGAGGTGGAAACTGGCCCGAGACCGAGTGTGAGTGTATATCAGTGTATCACATGCAGGGCTGAGCTGACCATTACGCCGGGTACGCGGATGCTTACAGTGCTACAAGGTGGAAGGCAGCCGGGATTCAGCTGTCAGAAAACGGAGGAACCTGAGAATCAGGAACAATGTATTATGGGAATTGTAGTTCATCTTTTACTGCTCAGACGATGAGCAGTATAAACATAATATAAATATAAACTACAAATCCCATAAAGCAATTCAGCCCGACAGGCTAGGAGTGAGAGAGAGCACTGACGCTTAAAAGGAGTCTCCCACATGCAGACCTTACCTGAATATTTGCAATTGTCATCTTTTGATAAGGCTGTTTATTTTTAGGAGGGAGACAGGGTTCCAGGTCTCTGCCTCTTCTTCCTCCGCGCGCAAAGACATGCTTCAACACAGACAGGGTAATAATTTTTTTTGTGGGTGTCAAAAAAATGAATTTAATTACCAGCTTGTAATGTCAGCATTTACAGTATAGTACTGGTGTGTGAAATATATATATATATATATATATATATATATATGCTGCGTGAGCCGGCACTCCCAGGTGGATGATGCAGTCGATCCTGACCCGGTGCCTTCCAGCATGGACTGGCTGGTCCTTGTATAGGGTCAATGAATCAGGCGGCACTCACGGATTTGCAAAACGTGAACAAACTTATTTATTCATCCAACATGTTTCGGGCACTCGGCCCTGAGGACGGGCCGAGTGCCCGAAACATGTTGGATGAATAAATAAGTTTGTTCACGTTTTGCAAATCCGTGAGTGCCGCCTGATTCATTGACCCTATATATATATATATATATATATATATATATATATATATATATATATATATATATATATAATTGAAATCGCGACCATTCCGGTCATACTGCTCCCATTCCTTTGAGTGCAGTAATTGCAATTCAGGAGAGGGATGGGTACTCTTTACTTAGCACGGCGCAGCGAGCCCCGCCAGTGGACGCGGATACCTGTGAAGCCCGCGAAGGGACGCGTTTACCTGTGAAGGTATCCGCGTCCCCTCGCCACGCTTCGGGCTTGGTGGCTCGCTGCGCTCGCCACACTATTCTATTCTCAACTCCACGCCGACGTGGATAGTGGGGGTATGAAAAGGTCGTAGGACGCGTACCGCCGCCCCTTGCGGGCTCGCTGCGCTCGCCACGCTTTGGGTTGACGTTGATCGTGGGGTGGCATTAACAATTGTGGGGGCCATTTCACACTTCAGGGTGGCTATTTGGCCTCTGTGGGCCATTTAACATTGTTTCCTATGGAAAAATCGGGTCAATTGAGGCATTGAACATGAAAATCGGGGCAATTGAGACATTTAACATTGTTCCCTATGGGAAATCGCGGGCATCGCGTCGGACGCGTCGCACCCGATTTTTAGTGCATTCAATGCCCGCGATGCCTACGATTTTTTTACCTGCGATGCCCACGATCATTTATAGCCCCATTCACACTGGGCGATATAATGAACAATATTGCTCATTATATCGCCCAGAGTGTATTCTCTGTGCAGATGGTTGCTATCAGGGTTACTATTGTGTGATCTCGCCCATTCCTTGTGAAATCTCCCTATTTCACATCACAACTGTCACTTTATAAAGTATTGGAGCGATAAATAGGAGGGTTTATCCTATCCCACTGAGGGGCACCAAAATCTACAGTTGCTTACCCAAGCAGGCTGAATGCTGACTGTTGTGGCCATGTGTTCACATGTGAGTCAGGCCCATTGTCTGCTTGCATTCAGTGCCCATAATCTAACTGACTGTATATGCAAGCTTATTAGTATCCAGAAATTTGCATCTACTGAATATTTGCAAATTTTAAAATCTGTTAAGAAGAATACAGTATTTTCAATTCTTGTAACTGAATCTTACTGCGCTACTGGAATAATGTTCTTCATAGTGATGCTGGAGAGGGTTTTCATGATTTGTACTTTTAATAATGTGTTTATTTCTCCAGAAATGTACTAATGTTTTTTTAAGAGCATCCTAAATAATGTAAAATGAGTTAACAAAGACAGCTGATTTTGTAAATAACAGAATCAGCACAACAATTAATAAAATATATTAAATGTATTTATATAAACACTGTTGATTATAGTTTATATTTTTAATAAAAATAGACTAGAAAAGTATTTTTTTCTGTGACGAAATTATATAGCTTTATAAATTGCATTGTTTTCAAACCAAATCTAGTGCCAGCTAGCTTAGGCCTCATGAAATATTTGGGAGTGGGGGGGGGGGGGGGGGAACACCTTCATACTGCTTGTCTCTCCTCTTCAGGTCATTCAATTGGGTTGGTTCTGCAGTAGTTTTGCAGTGCATTTTTTGAGCCACTGCTTACTACCTCAATTTTACAAATATTAATGTACGGTTTTTCTCTAAAGTTTGGCTTCTTGTCAGGATTTCTACTTAAAAACTATTAGCCCTAGTTTAATTTCTGCTTGGTAGGAAACATTGGATTAAAAAGAGGTGTACAAATCAGGAGGAGAAATATATTGTAGTTGAAACTACAGTATATACAATGTATACAATCATGATTTGTTTGTTTTAAATTAGACCTAGCAATCCACTAGGTATTTCACTTTGACCAGCCTTCTTGCAAGGAGATGACATGCAAAGAATATGAGTTATGGCCTGAACCTCGGGCTGGTTTAAGGCTTCTCGATACACTAGACAAAACTTCAACCTACTGCTCTGCCCAACTCCTAACACCAATACTAATTTTCCAACCCCTTTAGTAAAAGTGTGTAGGTGAAGTTGGAAGTTCCACAGCGGCCACCTGATTAAGTACAACATAGATGTCTTCCTCATTGGCATCCTTAATTTTGGGATAGGTAGAATCGGCAGCACCCAATCCCCCTAGATCCAGGAACCCTCAGCAGCTTTAGGCAATGTAATAATTGGCCCTGCCTGAACCAGAATAGCAACATACAGTATACTTATTCAGAGCACCTGGATTGCAATAATCCAATGTGTGCAGGCCAGAAATTGCTTTGCAACAGTTCTAAATGTGTCCTCAAATGCTCATAAGAATTCAAGAGTTTTTTGCACTTCAAATGAATTATCTCCTGATCTGGGAAAATAACTTGGAAAAATTGGCTAACCCTGAAGGACCTTCGTGGTAGATGCAGCTGCTAAAGCTCCTCCTCTTCCCCCTCCTTTTGATGAAGCTTTTCTTCTCTGTACTGTATGTTGTAGGTAAATGATCAATCCAACTATAGCAACCCTTTTGCCATAGAAATACTCTATTTACAAAGTTACTATGTAGTTAAAAAGGTTTCTGGGCATTTTTATAGGAATCATAGTCCACTGACATACAGGGGGACATTTATTACGATGAGAGTTCTATTTCATATGGGATGTTGCTATATACAAGTAGATTCTGATTGGTTGCCCATAGCAACCTCCCATGCGAAATAGAACTTACATCTTAGCAAATTACCCCCACAATGTTAGCAGACTCACAAATCCAAACCACAGATCTGGTTGTTTTAAATAATGCCGTTCAATGAGCAGTTTTTGGAAAATTTTACTTTTGCAAACCACAAATAAAAAGTAACAAAAGCAGAAAAGCATGAGGTTTGGTGAAAATTTACTTTAGTAATTCTTCCCCTTGCTGCTAAATTATTTCCAGTAAAATAATAAACAGTACAGTACTTTGGCAAAGAAATACAGTATATCTTTAAAGCAGGGCTGGGCAATTGCGGCCCTCCAGATGTTGATGAACTACACATCCCAGGATGCCTTGCATCAGTTTCAGCATGGCCACATAGCAAAACTAATGCAAAGCATCCTGGGATGTGTAGTTCATCAACATCTGGAGGGCCGCAATTGCCCAGCCCTGCTTTAAAGGGATCGATTTTTTTCAAAATCTATTGTCAGCTATATTTTTGTCCCCGTAAAATACAGAAGCAAACCATTTTCCATTTTTTTTTAATTCGTATTACAGAATAACGTTCAGTTCAGTTAAGGTTTCCTTTTACTATGGAGTTGCTACAACCTTAACTCCTTTTATGCAAGATCATAGTTCTTCACAGATTGCAGTTACTTGTGAAAAATTGTCTACCAGAACATTTTAATGTACACTATGGCAAAAATAAATAAAGTAAATCAATATTTCAATGTAATGTTGCTTTTTAATTATGAATGATCAATTTTATTTTTGCATATTTAATTAGATTGTAAATGCTTATTAAGATATTAATATTAAATTGATTTTTAGTTTCTGTCAGATATATTGCTAAACAGCTAAACTGATTGCATTGTCACTGTAAGAGTTTTGAAATGTAACCCTACACTGATGATAATGATGTTAATGTGCTTACCCAGGGTGTGATAACATGTAGGGCCTATGTGGGGCCTTATTAAAGGATCCAGGAGCCCTAGGCTAATACACATGCAGCTCCCCATGTAATGCTGTTGAACACATGTGTATGGGTACTCAGGGACAAATTTAATGTGTTATATACATTTATCTCCATTGGTTGAAATATAGGGGCCCTTACAAACATTTTGTATGGGGCCTACAAATATCTAGTTATGCCATTGGGTTATACAACTACCATGTATGATCTAATGCTTCCCCTGAATCTTCCTTCCTCTAGTTTCAGTGTTGCTCCTCTTCCTGTGAAGAATGTCTCCCACCTGTACTTTGTTAAAACTCTTGATATATTTGGGGTGATTTGAGTAGTCCTCTCTTTATGCCTCTTTCTTGGGTACTACCATTGCCCTACTTTCCCCCTGCCAATATATATATATGGTACTCTTTACTTAGAAGGGCGCCCATCTCGCCCATCTCGGGCATTGAATGCACTAAAAAATCAGGTGCGATGCGACAGACGAGATGCCCGAGATTTCCCATAGGGAACAATGTTAAATGTCTCAATTGACCCGATTTTCCTGTTCAATGCCTCAATTGACCCAATTTTTCCATAGGAAACAATGTTAAATGGGCCACAGAGGCCAAATAGGCACCCTGAAGTGAATAATGGCCACCCAAATTGTTAACGCCACCCCACGATCAACGTCAACCCGAAGCGTGGCGAGCACAGCGAGCCCGCGAGGGGCGGCGGTACGCGTCCTACGACCTTTTCATACCCCCACTATCCACGTCGGCGTGGAGTTGAGAATAGAAAGTGTGGCGAGCGCAGCGAGCCACCGAGCCCGAAGCGTGGCGAGCGCAGCGAGCCCCACGAGGGGACGCGGATACCTTCACAGGTATCCGCGTCCCCTCGCGGGCTTCACAGCTGTCCGCGTACCCTCGCGGGGCTCGCTGCGCTCGCCACGCTTCGGGCTCAGTGGCTCGCTGCGCTCGCCACACTTTCTATTCTCAACTCCACGCCGACGTGGATAGTGGCGGTATGAAAAGGTCGTAGGACGCGTACCGCCGCCCCTCGCGGGCTCGCTGCGCTCGCTACGCATCGGGTTGACGTTGATCGTGGGGTGGCGTTAACAATTCGGGTGGCCATTATACACTTCAGGGTGCCTATTTGGCCTCTGTGGCCCATTTAACATTGTTTCCTATGGAAAAATCGGGTCAATTGAGGCATTGAACAGGAAAATTGGGTCAATTGAGACATTTAACATTGTTCCCTATGGGAAATCTCGGGCATCTCGTCGGTTGATCGCACCCGATTTTTTAGTGCATTCAATGCCCGAGATTTTTTACTAACGATGCCCACGATCAAAATCGTGGGCGCCCTTCTAAGTAAAGAGTACCATATATATATATATATATATATATATATATATATATATATATATATATATATATATATATAGCTATCCAACTAATGATTCAACACAGGACCCCTCCACCAGCCACTTTTTCATCTGGTACAGATTGGATCCACAAGTATGTGACTTACAGTAATTTCCCTTACCCTCCTTTCCTTTGCCTTCCCATTAAACCTGCCTTTTGCTTTCCTCTGCCTTTCATCCCTTCTTTCTCTTTTTTAACATAGTAACATAGTAATTAAGGCTAAAAAAAGAAGTTAGTCCATCAAGTTGAACCGGTCTAACTTGTAATTTATATAATCTGTAATATCTCTGTTGATTTAGTATACAGATGCTATTTTTTTTCTTACATTTTTATTGTGGGGTTCCATGTTTGGTTCAAATTATTTAAAATTATGTTTATCTCTCAAAGGTTGTATGAATTATTTATATAATAAAAATAACTTGGGCAAAACATCTCATAGAAATATATATATAAGATTCATTGTAGGTTAACAACATTACAGCATGCTTTTAAACCATGACAGAGAACCCTCTGGCCTGGATAAGTTGACATTACACTAACACAGCAATATAAACCACTGTCAGGATGAATCACTACTTACAGAATTTAAGATATGTATTCAGTTATGCCCATATTCACGTATACTTAATGTCATGTTTTTAGCATCATTTTATGTTTGTTGCATACACTTGGTTATTTTTAATCTCATAGTCTTTCACCAAAGCTCTCCAATGCACCCTAGATACAACATAGACCCACCATTTTACACATGTCATCTGTATAGACCAGGGCTGGGCAACACCGGCCCTCCAGATGTTAATGAACTACACATCCCAGGATGCTTTGCATTAGTTTTGCTATGTGGCCATGCTGTAACTGATTCAAGGCATGCTGGGATGTGTAGTTCATCAACATCTGGAGGGCCGGTGTTGCCCAGCCCAGGTATAGACAGTATTTACAGTATGTGACACAAATACTGTCTATACAGACTTCATCATTTACTCTTTGCATCAGAAAATCTTCAATATAACCCTATAATAGAATACCTGGTAATACTGCAAAATACCATAATTAACCAGACACACATTTTTGTACCCATATGAGGTCAGATGTGTAAAGTTGAATTATAATAAATAATGACATTATATTCTGTAAGTAGAGAGATAAAACACGCCAAAAAGATTAATAAAGGTCAGAAATACTATCATCCTTGTTGTTATTGGCCAACAAAACTAGATGCTTTCAATTTATTATCAGATATCTGAGGAGCAACTCTTGCACAGGAATCTAATACTCTTAAGTAGATGTATTTACAATAAGTGTCAATCTGCACAATGCAAACTACTATCTAAATACTGTACATAATAAAAATGTAAAAAATCAGGTTATATATACAAAAATTTTTATTGCATTCATTGAGGCATGCAGGCATTACTGTATATGATTCACACAGTGCACTCTGCTTCCAATTTGCATTTAATTTGTAGTAAAATGTCTGCATCTGAGACATTTCTTACAGTTGTTTTAATGTACCAATGGGTGCAGTCATTTTAACAAAACATGTACCATCTAAATTGATTTTAAAGTGTCTTCTTCTGACCTATAATACAGCATGTGCTATTACACTGTATCCATTGAGCTAATGTTTTCTTTTTCAGTCTCCATAATCTGCCAGGTCGATGCGCTTCCTGTTAATGTTTAAGTAAATGGTGTGTTCTCTTATGATGAAATGTATCCTGTTAAAGTGGCATATTTAAGTATGGAAAATGAATATTAAATGACTGTTCCAGTAATTTACCATGGCCATAATCTTTTAAGTACATTATCCAGTTTAGGCCTTGGAAGAGGTATCTATCTGGCTTTTAAGTACAACACTCCCCCTTGTATGACTGCAGGGCTAAATCGCTGTACACCATGTGATTCATTGGTTCCTGTTCGGAAACAGAAAACCTTAGATGTGTTTTAAGAAAATAAATGCATACTGGGTCAATAATAGCAAAAGACATATATTTTCTTGAAAATCTATGTAGACTGACCATCAGTTCTTGCATTAGATCAATCATTTGTATGTTAATAATTTCAGAGAGCGTATTTTTTATGTATTCAAAGCAATTTGAGCCTTTATATTCACTAGAGACCTCTGCTACCTTTACTAACTTAAAAGCACATGGATAGGATTGGATTGCTTACATCTATCTGACATTTAATGTTCTCACTATTTGAAATTTTCAGGAAAACGGATTACTGTTCAATTTGTCAAATAGATCAGATTCACGTTGTGTACTACTACATCCAAGACAAATTTTGGTAATATTTAGAGCACAGCCTTTTCACTGTATTTGATATCTTAAAGGAAAAAAGATTGACATTTATTATTTAAACTAGTGTACATCTTTTTTTATGCTAACATAGGCTAGTGCTATCCCTGAAGAAGTAAGGTCATATACAGTACCATAAACATGATAAATATTTATGTTTATGTAGTAATACATAAAGATATACTGAATGCCAAATTTTCTTTTATGTTATATGTAGTAGCATTTTTGTAAACATATTTGTAAATTGCATCAAACAGAGGGATATTCAATTAAGTGCCTTTTTTGACTATTTGAATAAACGGCACTTTTAAACATTTTAGGTCAAATTTACTTTAGATTTGACCTATTTAATCAAAGTGATGATTTTTTGGAGTAGTCAAAAAAAGCGGCATGGTCAAAAAACACGTGGATCTATGAATTACTTGCCAATCCACATGTTTTTTTTACAAAACACTGCTAAACACACAGTTTCAATCTGTCATCTCTTCTTATGCCACTAACCCCAAGCAACTTTTTAATACATTTAAATCTCTTCTTTACCCTCCCTCGCCCTCCCCACCAGCTAATATCATTGTGCAAGAGCATGCGTCCTTCTTCAAGGAAAACATTGCTAAAATCCAAGATGAAATGGCATGCTCTTTTTCAGCCAGTGAATTGCTTAATTCCTTTCCTGAGCCCTTTGCCTCTAGTATCAACATCCTCCTACTCCACTAACTTCCCTTTTGATCCTATACCCTTAAAAGTCAGTAAAGCTCTGTCTGCTTATCCCAAGCTTAACTAAAATCTGTAACCTCTCGCTCTTTCTACGGGTATTTTTCCTTCTCCAAACTGTCTCTCTAACTACCATTCTATCTCTCAGCTCCCATGACTCTCCAAGCTTCTTGAGAGACTTGCCTACACTCGCCTCAAACACTTTCTTAACTCCTACAACCTATTGGACCCAGTTCAGTCAGGCTTTTGCTCTCAACACTCTAAAGAGACAGCACTGAATAAAGTAGTCAATGATCTGGCCACTGCCAAATCTAAAGGGCATTTCTTACTTCCTCTTCTTCTTCTAGATCTGTCATTCTCAAACAAACACTACAATTCTTAGGTCTTCAGAATACAGCCCTCTATTGGTTCTCTTCCTACCTATCTAATCGCTCTTTCAGTGTTCACGTCTCTGATTCTACCTCCTCCTCACTACCTCTATCAGTTGGAGTACCACAAGGCTCAGTCTGAGCGTAGGTCCTCTGATTTTCTCAATATATACCTCCTCTCTTGGCAAACTAACCAACTCTTTTGGATTGCAGTATCATCTGTACACTGATGATACTCAAATCTATCTATCCTCCCTGGAATTGTCACCATCAGTATTGCTCCATGTCTCTGAATGCCTTTCTGCCATTTCATCTTAGATATCATCTCACCACCTCAAACTCAACATTTCCAAAAACAGAATGAATTATATTCCCACCAGCCAGGAGTAGTTACCAATCTGATATCTCTATAACTGTTGAGAACAAAACAATTAATCCTACTCCACAAACTCACTGCCTAGGGGTCATCCTCGACTTAACTGTCCTTTATTCCTCACATTCAATCTGCCTCTAAATCATGTTACATGCATTTTTAAAACATATCCAAAATTTGCCTGTACCTTACACAAGTCTCTGCAAAAACTCTAATCCATGCACTCAATATATCACACATTGATTATTGCAATAGCCTCCTTACTGGTCTTCCCAAGAAAAGACTCTTACCACTACAGTCGATTTTGAATGCAGCTACGAGGCTGATCTTCCTGGCTAGACGTTCATTACAAAAATACAAATACGTGCCTGAAAACGAATACGACTGAATACGAATACGCCAATTCCTATTGTATTTTGCTTAGTAAATTCCCCCCTATGGCTTTTATTAAAACTTCTGTACTGTAGTTAGCTAAAAAGAAAATGAGAAAACAGATTGTAAACTTGAGAACATTATGACACATGTCTGATTGCTGTTACCATCATTAATCTTATAAAAATTTACATATTGTTCTTTATGATGCATTTGTTACACTTCTCAGCCACGAAGAACATCAATAGCTGTTGTTATGATTGTCTTCTGAGTGAACATGACACCTATCTCAAATTGCTACTTTAGTTAATTTTGTTATCTAAAATGTTCATATACAAACAGGAAAAAAGTAATTTTGAAAAATGATTCTAATATGTTCATTAATAGTTCACATTATTTACCTACTGTAACAATACAATTTACAAAGAGTTTAGATTAAGAACTTGTTTAACTATTTAACTAAATGCAGCCATACACTAAAAAAAATATTTACAAACTTTCTCTTAGCACATTTATTTTCAAAATATCTACACAAGTATAATTGAACAATGTTTGTGTATGTGTGTGTGTTTGTGTGTGTGTATGGATGTTCCACGATAACTCTCGAACGCTTTTACTAATCATCTTCAATTTTTGCACACTACCTTATCATCTAGGGCCCTTATTCTGGCCAAATGCCCACATCCCGCTATTCACAAATTTTCCCTTAAGGGATGGAGCTATATATTTTATTGTTTCCATTAAGGGTCCAAGCTATTTCTGTTGATTTCATGCATTGTGATATGTCATTGGAAAGCTTATGAATTTCTGATAAACAGACTACCTTAAGTGGACACTTAAAGGCCTATAAGGGTCCATTAATGAAAATAATTTTTACTTTACAAAACGTTTGACAAACTGAAATGAATGAAGTGACTCATCGGCAGAGAGATCTGTGAATCGAACACTGTAGATATCGTTGTGAAATCCATATGAGATTGATCCCCAGTCAGTTATTTTTTCTCTTGACTGTTCGCTTGTTCAGTGAGGGGTTCCGGGATCTTCTGTACCTGCTGCAGCAGCTCCTGCCCTGCTGTGGTTGGCAAGGGTATGTGGATAGTTGGAGACTTGCTCTGGCTGCTGCAGCATCTTATGCCCTGTTGTGGTTGGAATAGAAGGTGGATAGTTGGAGACTTGCTCTGGCTGCTGCAGCAGCTTCTACCATGCTGTGGTTGGGAAGGGAAGGTGGATAGTTGGAGACCTGCTCTGGCTACTGCAGCAGTTTTTGCCCTGCTGTGGTTGGGAAAGGTAGGTGGAACAAGAATTGCATAAGCATTAACTATTGCCCATCCATGGGATGGGCTGTAGGACTAATAGTATATAATATATACTATATTTTTGTGATATAATACCTTCATGGCTTTTAACCCCTTCATGACAGAGCCAGTTTGTTCCTTCATGACAGAGCCCTTTTTTTCAAATCTGACATGTCTCACTTAAGTGGGGATAACTTTTTTTTGCTTTTACTTATCCCAGTGATTTTGAGATTGTTTTCTCGTGACACATTGTACTTCAAGTTAGTGGTAAATTTTGGTCGATACAGTCTGTGTTTTTTTGTGAAAAATACCAAAATATCGTGAAAAAATGGAAAATTTAGCAATATGCAAAATGTCACATTTTCTGCTTGTGAGACAAATAATCATACCACTCAAAATAGTTAATAACTAACAAAGACCATATGTCTACTTTATGTTGCAATCATTATTTCAACCTCCTTTTCATTTTTTTGGACACTAGGAGGCTTCAAATATGACTAGCAAATTCTCAAATTTTCAAGAAAATTTCAAACACTGATTTTTTTAGGGACCAGTTCAGTTCTGATGTGACTTTGAGGGACTTGTATGTGAGACACCCCCATAAATGGGTTGGCACCTGAATGACAGACCTCTGATTGAGCAGCTTACCAATAAAAGTGTTGTGCAGTTGAGAGGCATAGATGGGTCAGCAATAGGAGGGATTGCTGACACCTGAGTGCCATTGGAGAAGCCAGGGGTATCTCCAGGTAAGCTGGCTCTCAGATGTTGTAAGCCATTATCATGTGGCCTTACACTGGGCTATTAGGCCCATAAATTTGTTATTGTGCATGGGATGGGTTTGGGAGTGTGATTCCCCCTTTGTTGGTATGGCTGGTCTGCTCCAGGGTAGCACACCCTAACACTTTATTAACATTTATGTTTTTTCCCTATTGTATGTATTATTTTAATCACACCTTCACCTCCCTACATAGCACTTATGTGCTTCTTATTTAACACCTACTAACTTTCATTTGTGTGCTGCCCTGGAGTAGTCAGCCTGTGTCGGCATGTTGGGGGCCCACACCCCAGACCCATACCCAGTGTTAGGGACCCCCAGTGACAGAGACGCCTTGACGTACGGCCTGGGGGCTTAACCCTATATCTGCAGATATATGCAACCAAGATCTCTGTATTATCTGATTATTATATGTATATTTCTCATTCAGTGTGCAATAGGGATACAAACTGTTTTTTTTACCCCCATAAATGATGCCATTTCAAAAACTGCACCCCTCACAGTATTCAAAACAGCATTTTGGAAGTTTGTTAACCCTTTAGGTGTTTCACAGGAATTAAAACAAAGTGTAGGTGAAATTTCAAAATTTCTTTTTTTTTGCAGAGTTTCAATTTTAATACATTTTTCTAACGAATACAGTAGACTTTACTAAAGAAATGTGACTAAAAATTGATTCCCCCAATTCTTTTGTTTTCAAAAATATCCTATATGTGGCCCTAGTGTGCACGTTGACCAAACCACAGGCTTCATAATAGAAGGAGCACCTACTTGATTTTGGAGCCTCCTTTTTATGAGATTTTTTTTTAGGCACCATATAGGTTTCTAGGCACCATAAGTGCTAAAAGTTAGGAACCTCCCCCACAAGTCACCCCATTTTGCAATCTACACCCCTCAGGGAATTCATCTAGGGGTATAGTGTACATTTCAAACCCCCAGGGGTTTCACCAATTTTGGTACAACTGGGATGTGAAAATGGAAAATTACATTTTTTTACACAAACATGCAGTTCTGGCTCAAAATTTTTCATTTTCACAAGGAATGAAGGAGACAAAGCACCCCAAAATCTGTGCCCCAATTTCTCCCGAGTACGGCAATGCCTCACATGTGACCAAAAAATACCAGTTGGGCGCATGGCAGGACTCAGAAGGGAAGGAGTGATTTTTGGATTTTGCAGCACAGATTTTGGTGGAATGAATGGTGGGTGCTATGTTGCATTAGCAAGACTCCCAAAGCACCAATACAGTGGAACCCCCCCACAAGTCACCCCATTTTGCAAAGTACACCCCTCAGGGAATTCATCTAGGGGGTATAGTGTACATTTCAAACCCCCAGGGGTTTCACCAATTTTGATACAACTGGGCAGTGAAAATGGAAAATTACATTTTTTTACACAAAAATGCAGTTCTGGCTCAAAATTTTTCATTTTCACAAGGAATGAAGGAGACAAAGCACCCCAAAATCTGTGCCCCAATTTCTCCCGAGTACGGCAATGCCTCACATGTGACCAAAAAATACCAGTTGGGCGCATGGCAGGACTCAGAAGGGAAGGAGTGATTTTTGGATTTGGCAGCACAGATTTTGGTGGAATGAATGGTGGGTGCCATGTTGCATTAGCAAGACTCCCAAAGCACCAATACAGTGGAACCCCCCCACAAGTCACCCCATTTTGCAAAGTACACCCCTCAGGGAATTTATCTAGGGGTATAGTGTACATTTCAAACCCCCAGGGGTTTCACCAATTTTGGTACAACTGGGCTGTGAAAATGAAAAATTACATTTTTTTACACAAAAATGTAATTCTGGCTCAAAATTTTTCATTTTCACAAGGAATGAAGGAGACAAAGCACCCCAAAATCTGTGCCCCAATTTCTCCCGAGTACGGCAATGCCTCACATGTGACCAAAAAATACCAGTTGGGCGCATGGCAGGACTCAGAAGGGAAGGAGTGATTTTTGGATTTGGCAGCACAGATTTTGGTGGAATGAATGGTGGGTGCCATGTTGCATTAGCAAGACTCCCAAAGCACCAATACAGTGGAACCCCCCCACAAGTCACCCCATTTTGCAAAGTACACCCCTCAGGGAATTTATCTAGGGGTATAGTGTACATTTCAAACCCCCAGGGGTTTCACCAATTTTGGTACAACTGGGCTGTGAAAATGAAAAATTACATTTTTTTACACAAAAATGTAATTCTGGCTCAAAATTTTTCATTTTCACAAGGAATGAAGGAGACAAAGCACCCCAAAATCTGTGCCCCCATTTCTCCAGAGTACGGCAATGCCTCACATGTGACCAAAAAATACCAGTTGGGTGCATGGCAGGACTCAGAAGGGAAGGAGTGATTTTTGGATTTTGCAGCACAGATTTTGGTGGAATGAATGGTGGGTGCTATGTTGCACCAATACAGTGGAACCCCCCCACAAGTCACCCCATTTTGCAAAGTACACCCCTCAGGGAATTCATCTAGGGGTATAGTGTACATTTCAAACCCCCAGGGGTTTCACCAATTTTGATACAACTGGGCAGTGAAAATGAAAAATTAAATTTTTTTACACAAAAATGCAGTTCTGGCTCAAAATTTTTCATTTTCACAAGGAATGAAGGAGACAAAGCACCCCAAAATCTGTGCCCCAATTTCTCCCGAGTACGGCAATGCCTCACATGTGACCAAAAAATACCAGTTGGGTGCATGGCAGGACTCAGAAGGGAAGGAGTGATTTTTGGATTTGGCAGCACAGATTTTGGTGGAATGAATGGTGGGTGCCATGCTGCATTAGCAAGACTCCCAAAGCACCAATACAGTGGAACCCCCCCACAAGTCACCCCATTTGGCAAAGTACACCCCTCAGGGAATTCATCTAGGGGTATAGTGTACATTTCAAACCCCCAGGGGTTTCACCAATTTTGGTACAACTGGGCTGTGAAAATGAAAAATTACATTTTTTTACACAAACATGCACTTCTGGCTCAAGATTTTTCATTTTCACAAGGAATGAAGGAGACAAAGCACCCCAAAGTCTGTGCCCCAATTTCTCCCGAGTACGGCAATGCCTCACATGTGACCAAAAAATACCAGTTGGGCGCATGGCAGGACTCTGAAGGGAAGGAGTGATTTTTGGATTTTGCAGCACAGATTTTGGTGGAATGAATGGTGGGTGCTATGTTGCATTAGCAAGACTCCCAAAGCACCAACACAGTGGAACCCCCCAACAAGTCACCCCATTTTGCAAAGTACACCCCTCAGGGAATTCATCTAGGGGTATAGTGTACATTTCAAACCCCCAGGGGTTTCACCAATTTTGGTACAACTGGGCTGTGAAAATGAAAAATTACATTTTTTTACACAAAAATGTACTTCTGGCTCAAAATTTTTCATTTTCACAAGGAATGAAGGAGACAAAGCACCCCAAAATCTGTGCCCCCATTTCTCCAGAGTACGGCAATGCCTCACATGTGACCAAAAAATACCAGTTGGGTGCATGGCAGGACTTAGAAGGGAAGGAGTGATTTTTGGATTTTGGAGCACAGATTTTGGTGGAATGAATGGTGGGTGCTATGTTGCATTACCAATACAGTGGAACCCCCCACAAGTGACCCCATTTTGCAAACTACACCCCTCAGGGAATTCATCTAGGGGTATAGTGTACATTTCAAACCCCCAGGGGTTTCACCAATTTTGGTACAACTGGGCTGTGAAAATGAAAAATTACATTTTTTTACACAAAAATGTACTTCTGGCTCAAAATTTTTCATTTTCACAAGGAATGAAGGAGACAAAGCACCCCAAAATCTGTGCCCCAATTTCTCCCGAGTACGGCAATGCCTCACATGTGACCAAAAAATACCAGTTGGGTGCATGGCAGGACTCAGAAGGGAAGGAGTGATTTTTGGATTTTGGAGCACAGATTTTGGTGGAATGAATGGTGGGTGCTATGTTGCATTACCAATACAGTGGAACCCCCCACAAGTGACCCCATTTTGCAAACTACACCCCTCAGGGAATTCATCTAGGGGTATAGTGTACATTTCAAACCCCCAGGGGTTTCACCAATTTTGATACAACTGGGCAGTGAAAATGAAAAATTAAATTTTTTTACACAAAAATGCAGTTCTGGCTCAAAATTTTTCATTTTCACAAGGAATGAAGGAGACAAAGCACCCCAAAATCTGTGCCCCAATTTCTCCCGAGTACGGCAATGCCTCACATGTGACCAAAAAATACCAGTTGGGTGCATGGCAGGACTCAGAAGGGAAGGAGTGATTTTTGGATTTGGCAGCACAGATTTTGGTGGAATGAATGGTGGGTGCCATGCTGCATTAGCAAGACTCCCAAAGCACCAATACAGTGGAACCCCCCCACAAGTCACCCCATTTGGCAAAGTACACCCCTCAGGGAATTCATCTAGGGGTATAGTGTACATTTCAAACCCCCAGGGGTTTCACCAATTTTGGTACAACTGGGCTGTGAAAATGAAAAATTACATTTTTTTACACAAACATGCACTTCTGGCTCAAGATTTTTCATTTTCACAAGGAATGAAGGAGACAAAGCACCCCAAAGTCTGTGCCCCAATTTCTCCCGAGTACGGCAATGCCTCACATGTGACCAAAAAATACCAGTTGGGCGCATGGCAGGACTCTGAAGGGAAGGAGTGATTTTTGGATTTTGCAGCACAGATTTTGGTGGAATGAATGGTGGGTGCTATGTTGCATTAGCAAGACTCCCAAAGCACCAATACAGTGGAACCCCCCCACAAGTCACCCCATTTTGCAAAGTACACCCCTCAGGGAATTCATCTAGGGGTATAGTGTACATTTCAAACCCCCAGGGGTTTCACCAATTTTGGTACAACTGGGCTGTGAAAATGAAAAATTACATTTTTTTTACACAAAAATGTACTTCTGGCTCAAAATTTTTCATTTTCACAAGGAATGAAGGAGACAAAGCACCCCAAAATCTGTGCCCCCATTTCTCCAGAGTACGGCAATGCCTCACATGTGACCAAAAAATACCAGTTGGGTGCATGGCAGGACTTAGAAGGGAAGGAGTGATTTTTGGATTTTGGAGCACAGATTTTGGTGGAATGAATGGTGGGTGCTATGTTGCATTACCAATACAGTGGAACCCCCCACAAGTGACCCCATTTTGCAAACTACACCCCTCAGGGAATTCATCTAGGGGTATAGTGTACATTTCAAACCCCCAGGGGTTTCACCAATTTTGGTACAACTGGGCTGTGAAAATGAAAAATTACATTTTTTTACACAAAAATGTACTTCTGGCTCAAAATTTTTCATTTTCACAAGGAATGAAGGAGACAAAGCACCCCAAAATCTGTGCCCCCATTTCTCCAGAGTACGGAAATGCCTCACATGTGACCAAAAAATACCAGTTGGGCGCATGGCAGGACTCAGAAGGGAAGGAGTGATTTTTGGATTTTGGAGCACAGATTTTGGTGGAATGAATGGTGGGTGCTATGTGGCATTAGCAAGACCCCCGAAGCACGGTGAAATGATGAACCTAATAATCCATAGATGTGTGGTATATTTTGAAACACTCCTTTATACATAGGCCGGGTTTGTCGGGGCAAGTTTCACAGTGGAAAATAGTTTCCTTTCTTATTCCCTTTTTATAGCAAACTTTGCACCTCTTTTGTGTCCTGCCCTTTCTTGCAGTGGAGGGGATTTCGTTGGGAAAATGCTGCCCTGGTACAATACGTGGGCCAGTACTAGAAGTACTGGGGCCCTCTGCCTGCTGGTTATTAGGCCCTTTATGACTTCCTCTTGAAAGTGCATAAATGTCCCCCTCTGGCCGGTAGAACGGAATAGCACGTAAGCGTTATACAGTGCCATCTGGATGATATACACGGCCAGCTTCTTGTACCAGATATTTGTTTTCTGCAGGGCACTGTACGGCTTCAGTACCTGATCTGAAAGATCCACTCCGCCCATGTACTTATTGTAATCTAGGATACAATTTGGTTTTGAGGTGTGGGTACTGGTACCTCGTACAGGGATGGAGGTGGTACTGTCTCCATGAATTGTTGTCAGTATAAGGACATCCCTCTTGTCCTTATATTTGACCAACAACATATTTTCGGTGCATATTCCCCTGCTTTCACCCCTTCTTAGTACTTGGGCAATGTGCGTTTTGGGGAGGCCTTTTTGGTTCTTGCGTACAGTACCGCTAGCTGCTGTACCTCTTGAACCAAGGGCCTTAAACAGGGGGATGCTGGTGTAAAAGTTATCCACATAGAGGTGATAACCCTTATCCAGGAAGGGGTGCACTAAATCCCAGACAATTTTTCCACTAACACCTACGAGGGAGGGGGGCATTCTGGCGGTTCAATTCTTGAATCCTTCCCTTCATATACCCTAAACTTGTGGGTGTACCCTGTGGTGCTTTCACACAGCTTATACATTTTTATGCCATACCTTGCCCTCTTACTTGGAAGGTACTGGCGGAATTTAACCCTTCCTTTAAAATGTATAAGGGACTCGTCGATACTAATACATTTATCAGGGATGTATAGCTCTGCAAATTTGGCACTGAAATGATCAATGACCGGCCTGACTTTGAATAGCCTGTCAAAGGTGGGATCATCTCTGGGTGGGCACTGTGCATTATCGGTGTAATGTATAAATTTATGGATTGCCTCAAAACGAGCCCGAGTCATGGCCATACGGTAAAATGGGGTGCTGTACAGAACATCTGTACTCCAATATTGCCTAATTTGTGGCTTTTTTACTATGCCCATATGAAACACCAGACCCCAAAACGTCATCATCTCTACTGCATCTACAGGGGTCCACCTAGCAAATGATGACGTGGGGTTTTGAGCAATAAACTGCTGGGCATATAAATTAGTTTGGTCCACCATTAAATTTATAAAATCATCAGAGAAAAATAATTTGAAAAAGTCAATTTCTCTGAGACCTGTGGAATCAAATTGGATTCCTGGCATGGCCAAAAACTCAGGAACCTGGGGCTCAAAATTGTCTGGTGGTGGGGTCCATACGAGATCAATTATTGGGGGGGGGGGTCTCAGCTGCTCTACGGGGGCGTCTTTGAGGGGGTCCCTCATCACCAGAGGAGGAAGAGGAGCTTAAGACGAATCCTTCAAATTCCCCGCTTGCCTCACTGGCTGTGTCAGAGTCAGAGGCAAGCATGGCATATGCCTCCTCCACTGAATACATTCTTCTGGATGACTGGGATGACATTTGGGATGACATTTGGGATGCCATTTTTATTTTTGTGTTACTGGTAGTGAAATGTTTCAACACGTGTATAGTGTAGGGGGGGGTACAAACTTTATTTCAACCCGGGGGGTATGTAGTGTGTAGTGTGTATGTAGTGCAGAAAAAAAAAATACTTTATACAAAAAAAAAAATTGAAGGGGTTAAAAAAAAAAAATTGAAGGGGTTAAAAAAAAAAAATTGAAGGGGTTAAAAAAAAAAAAAAAAGGTCCTGCGCCAAAAATTGAGCACAGATGTTGGTCAGTAACGTCCGTCACTGAACAGCGCTCAAAGGCAACAGGAATTTGATCAAAAAATAAATAAAAAATAGATCAACCCTGTGCCGAAAAAGCTGATCAGTGATGTACGTCACTGATCAGCGCACAGTGGCCACAGGACACCCACAAAATCACAGTGTGTGTAAAAAAAAATTTAAAAAAAGACCCCACAGCACCCACAAAAAAAAAAAAGGTGATCAGTGATGCGACACTGATTACCAGTGAGGGGCAGCAGGTGCACAACCTTTGGTGCAACTGACAGTGCAACTGGCAGCAACTGACAGGTATATATAAAAAAAAAAACCTCTGCACCCCCAAAAAGTTGCTGATCACCTCAGATATAGTGATCAGCACAAAAGGCGGGGGCAGCAGACACAAAATTTAGCACTCTCTATCACTCTCTGTCACTATCTCTCTCTATCTCTCTATCTCTCACTATCTATCACTATCTATCACTCTATGACACTGCAGCAGCAGCACTGACAGTTATATATATGAAAAATAACCCCTGCACCCCCAAAAAGTTGCTGGGGGTGCACAAAAGGGGGGCAGCAGACACAAAATATAGCAGTCTCTATCACTCTCTGTCACTATCTCTCTCTATCTCTCTATCTCTCTATCTCTCACTATCTATCACTCTATGACACTGCAGCAGCAGCAGCACTGACAGGTATATATATATATATATATAAAAAAAACCTGCGCCCCCAAAAAGTTGCTGATCAGTTAATTTATACTGATCAGCACAAAAGGGGGGGCAGCAGTCAGTTATATAAAAAATATATAGCACAATCTGTCACTATCTCTCTATCTCTCTCTCTCTATCTATCTCTCTCTATCTCTCTCTATCTCTCTATCTATAACTCTATTACACTGCAGCAGCACAAACTATAGCACTCTCTGTCACTAGGCCTCTCTATCTCTCTCTCTCTATCTCTCTCTCTCTAACTCGATGACACTGCAGCAGCACAACACAGCACAACACAGCACAGGATGTCACAAGATGAAGCAAGATCCCAAGCAGTGATCAGGTAAGTATTGAGCAAGGTTCTGGTCAGTATATGGCGGCAGCTGGGCACGGTGACCGCACTGCACGCTATTCCAGACCGGAATGGCGTCTGCAGTGCAGTCACCGTTAGTTTAAACCCCCCTCCATGGCTGTGATTGGTCCGTCGGTCCGACGAACCAATCACGGCCTTTGGGGGCGGGCGGGGTGAGGTGGGGTGACACCAGTGTCACCCTTACACCCCGCGGTGATTGGTGCTGTACTTTACAGCACCAATCACCTCCGATCCCGTGTCACCGGCGAACGTTATTCGCCGGTGACACAGAAAACGCTGTGAATGGCTGTTCACACTGAACAGCCAATCACAGCGATCGCCGACGGGGGGGCGGCATCGCAGCCCCCCCTGGGCATGCAGGGACATGTCTGCTGTCAGGGACAGCAGACATCGTCCCTCTGTCACTGCGTCTCTAGACGCAGTGACAGTTAGAAGTCATGACGTATATATACGTCATGTGTCGGGAAGTACTTCCCGGCCATGACGTATATATACGTCAAATGTCGTGAAGGGGTTAATAAAGACCTGTGTAAAAAAAAAATATTACACAAGTGATAGTCAGCACTAAGGGATTAAATAAATAAGATGGGACATGTTGAAATTGCAATGGCATGAAAATGATCTCTCTTTGTGAGTTGATCTCACCCCAGACTCGCTAATTTTTGTATGCAGGCCTATGGGACTCTGAACAAAACTCAGTAGGGTGTAGTTATTGCAAGTATGACATGTGCAGCAACCTACACTTGCTTGCACAGACTTGTGAGGGTCAGTTGATCGCACTCACCCTTAAATTACTACATGTTGCCCAAAATATTTGTTCAGACTTTATCATCACACTTATATTTTTGCATTTCATACTGAACTGTTGCCACAGTCTTCATTTAATTACCAAAATGGGCGTTGTCTCACATAAAATCATTTTTATTTTCATTGATAATAAGAGATTTAGCACTAAGGGTTTAAAGATTATTGAGATACTTATGTTTCCACCATAAACTACAAGCAGATTTTCTTCTATCATTTGTGGTAATAAGTAAATGCCATGACAATAACATTTTTAATATTAAAAATTGCAAACATTTATTTTTGTGCCCATAAAAATATTTTCTATTGTTGTAATTGTTTATATATTTGATGTGAACAATTTATTCCTAGTGAGTCTATTCAAATAATCTGAGATATTCAGACACATCAATCTTAAATAGTAACTGACATAGTAAACATGTGTCTAATGAGCTTATGAATATGCATTAAAACCTGATTGGTGTGCGCATAATTATATTGTGATTTACCATTCTAACTACAGCTTCTAGTATGAGAGCACATGCTAAATCATATCATATGGTATAATATTGCAAATGCAAATTTAATATTAACTTTAATGTTATAATATCAGTAATTAATAACTGTTACCTTAGATACTTTTAAGAATAAAGCACAATATTTATTGATATATTTATGTTAAAAACCTATAAAGAACTAACTCTAGTTTCAAATGAATCATACATATTTAATCTTTGTGTTTGTACAGAATATTTGTATAAAATGATCTACAGTATAGGCACAGTGGACAAGAAATCTCACAAATGGTGATTATTAGAGCATCATTTTATTTTTGTTGCAATAGTTTAGTTCCAGCAAGTTAAAAAAAGATTTATTTTGTGGTTTAGAAAAAAAGTCTGTTTAAAGAATACATTTAAATGCTTTTAATATTATATGTAATCTACACTAAATGGGCTCACTACAGTATACTGTATAATAAAATTGACTGATGCTAAAAAAAATATGTAATCTCATTGGCATGTTATGACACCTCTTATTCTTCCAACCACTTTTAATGATGCAAAGGAGAGAGTGAGGGGGTGGTCACAGAGAAAGACAACGGAAAAGAAAAAGAAGGAGAAGATGGGAGAAACTGTTAGAAAAGAGAGAAAATTTGAGGAGTGGACAGAGAAAGAGAGAGAGACAGAGAGAGGGAGAGAGAGAGTGTGAAACAGAAAGATAAGCAAGAAAAGATTGAAATAAAAAGAATAACTTGTGGTATATGAGCAATTGGTGTCGGGTAAGAAATACCAACTTCTTCTACTCTCTGGCCTTTATTCAGATCTGGTCGCAGTACAAATTTGGGTACTTGTGTATTATAACGGCGCCCCCGATGTACATCGCGCAATGTTTTTATCGCATCGCATGCCATGCACCCGATGGCATGCGATGCAATGCGACGCGATTTTTGGCCCCTATGCGATGAAACATTGTATAAGCACCCTAAAGGGTGCTTTTAAGCACCCAAATGGGTGCTTTACAATGTTAAATGCACCCCCACGCCACCCCCCCACTCTAAACGTGAACCCGAAGCGTGGCGAGCTCAGCGAGCCCGCGAGGGGCGGCGGTATGCGTCCTCCGACCTTTTCATACCCCCACACTCCACGGCGGCGTGGAGTTGAGAATAGAAAGTGTGGCGAGCGCAGCGAGCCACCGAGCCCGAAGCGTGGCGAGCGCAACGAGCCCCGCGAGGGGACGCGGATACCTGTGAAGCCCGCGAGGGGACGCCGATACCTGTGAAGGTATCGGCGTCCCCTCGCTGCGCTCGCCACACTTTCTATTCTCCGACGTGGATATCCACCGACGTGGATAGTGGGGGTATGAAAAGGTCGTAGGACGCGTACCGCCGCCGCTCGCCACGCTTCAGGTTCACGTTTATAGTGGGGGGGTGGCGTGGGGGTGCATTTCACATTGTAAGCACCCATTAGGGTGCTTATACAATTTTTAATTGCATCGCATTGTATGGCATTGTATGCCATACACAATGTCATACAATTTTAAAATTGTATGACATTGTACAATATCGCGCGATATCGCGTCGCATCCCATACCATCGCATGCCTTATGGTATGCTATGCGATGGGTGCCGCTATAATACACAAGTACCCAAATTTGTTTGGAAAATGGGCAAAACCATGTGCACTGCAGGTGGGGCAGATGTAACATGTGCAGAGAGAGTTAGATTTGGGTGAGTTATTTTGTTTCTGTGCAGGGTTAATACTGGCTGCATTATTTTTACACTGTAATTTAGATTTCAGTTTCAACACACCCCACCCAAATTTAACTCTCTCTGCACGTTACATCTGCCCCACCTGCAGTGCACATGGTTTTGCTCATTTTCCAAACAAATTTGTACTGCAATCAGATCTGAATAAGGGCCTCTCTGCCACTAGGGATACTTAATACTGCCTTTAAACATGTGATAACAGAAGTATCCATATGTTTAAGGCAGAATTGCTTATTATATAGGATGTTATATCTTGTTCACATGTTAAGTCTCTCCCCTATATTATATATATAGGAGATATAATATATAATAGTGAATTTGTGTCAGAGACTTAAATCTGATACTTTGCTAATAACAGTAATACTCAATACCATTGAATGATTTTTCCACCGTTCACAAATAAAAGACCCTCCCATTGTACAAATAAAAGTCAGTCTGACATGTATTTGGCTTGGAAATGTCCGAGAATGGGGCGGGTACTGACGTCATGTGACATCAGCCACCTGCCCCATGCAGGTTTTGGCCCACTTGCATTCGCATGGGGACATCAAGTATTTTTCTGGGTGCATCTACATTTTTTGTGGGCATGCCCAGGAAATGCTGGGCATCCCCATGCGCCAGCCCCCTGTCCTCCCCCTGCCCACCACCTGACTGTAATAGTCACCAAAGTTGTTCGCTTAGCAGCCCTGCTCCTGCGTAAATTCGCCAATATGCATGTGTAGTGCTGCACCATCGGTCCCCACAGTGAATTCGCTGCAGGCCGACTAATGTTGAATTAGGACCTAAGTGCATATAAAAGGAGCATCGCCACCACGCATATAATAGGGACAGAGCATTTGTTCAAATTACTTTCTCCATCAGTATCATACACTAATCTATATTACTAAGCACCGCATCAAACTTTTGAAGAGCCTCAAGTATTCAAGCGGACTCAACTCCATCACTAAATAATGCCAACTAAGAGGTATTGTTCAAACAATCATCTGTGCTTCCTAAGTACATTGTTATCAATCTGACACTGTGGTCAGAATTGTATCATTGACTTTTTCTTTCAGTAAATGCCAAGTCTGTCTACAAAAATAATAATATGCAGTAGCATTGAGCGGTTATAAGCACATCCTTATTATTATACTTGTTGATTTATATGGAATTACTTTCCTAGGGGTCTTGAACTTCCTTTTGTACAGTTCGCACAGCAGTTCCATTCTATACTGTGGGGTTTATATAAGCACAGCTGCCAAAAATGTAATGTACTGTATTTACCATACTATTTTAATAAAAAATGAGCCTACTGTTATAATTATATGACCACAAAACATGCCCACTTAAATTTTTTTTTTTTTTTTTTTGCATTAACTGAAAATGATTTCACTAAAGATAATTTATTTTTTCTTGATGAAAACACGTGGTCTACAATTATATATCCTTGAAAAGTTATTATTTATAATGCCATATGGGTTTTATCATATTTTTGTCAATATGCTGAAGACTTTAATTGGTACTTGTTTCCTAGAACGGCCACACCGATTTTGATCGGGTCGGAAAATTGCGTCGATCGCATCGCATGCGACCAAATCGCATGCGATGCGATCGACGCGATGGACCTGATTTTTACATTGAATCAAATGTGAATAGGGTCCCTGGGACCCTATTTTACATTGGATTCAATGTAAAATTGTCCCCAGACCCCAATTTTAACCCTCCTGATGGCTCAAATGGCCCCATTGTGAACGGCACCCCACGATTGATGCCAACCCAAAGCGTGGCGAGCGTAGCGAGCCCGCGAGGTAGTAAGGGTATGACCTTTTCATACCCCTACTATCCACATCAGCGTGAAGTTGAGAATATAAAGTGTGGCGAGCACAGTGAGCCACCGAGCCCGAAGAGTGGCGAGCGCATTACTTCACAGGTATACACGTCCCCTCACGGGGCTCACTGCGCTCGCCACGCTTCGGGCTCGCCACACTTTATATTCTCAACTCCACGTCCACGTGGATAGTAGGGGTATGAAAAGGTCGGAGGATGCGTACCGCCGCCCCTCGTGGGCTCGCTACGCTCGCCACACTTCGGGTTGGTGTCAATCGTGGGGTGCCCCTCACAATGGGGGGGGGGCATTCATTTATAGGCATGACAGGGGCATATACAATGAGAAATGGGCCATATTGGCCCATTTACCATTGTTAGCTATGTAAAATGTGCTTAATCGTGTCCATCGCATCTTGTGCCATTATAATGGCACAAGACCAACACGATGAATGCGATTATTAGGTTAAAAATATTTTAACATTGAACCCTATGGCAAAATCGGGTCCATCGCGTCGGTCGCGTCGCGTGCCATGTTAATGCACGCGACCGACGTGATCAACGCGATTTTGCCTTTGCCGGCAAAATGGACCTGATTTCAAAGGAAATCGGGTCCATTGCGTTCATCATGTACCTTAAGTTAAGGTACACGATTATTTCCGATTGTGGCCGTTCTAGGAAACAAGTACCCTTTAATTAAATATGTAATTTTGCTTCTGATAAGTAATATAGTAATTTGCCATTCTGTGCATACACTACGGTATCAAAAGTAGATAGCTTTTGCCGTAACACAATGTAATTTGCAGCCCTTTCTAGATTGGTAGATTGACGCCATGCATATACATGACCATAGCGGCCTGCATATAAACATAGCACTTCTCTATGTGTCCTTGTTATACAGGAAGTTCAAAGTCCTTCTGCAATCACTGTGGGCCTGATTCTGATGTAGTTGGAGTTGCTATTTGCTGCTGTAGGAGAGGGACAATTGTAAGTCCCACTGCAAAAATGATCAACACTTGGCAGGGCTGGTAATGCTGCAGTATAAAAGGTCAGCATGTGAACCTATGGCCATAATGTTTACTAGTCTACTAAATATTGGACTGTAACTCTTATAGGCCCTACACATCTAGTTGACGGGAGCTTTGTACTGAGCGATCTCAGATTGCTCAGCACACAGCGCTGCACCAGTGCTGTGGAAGGAGATAATGCACCAACCATTCAACTCCTAACTGACATTTTTCAACACAGTTGATTGGCGAGTGTGTTCTCTCTTTCCACGTTATTTATTCACCAGGCTTAATACATCTGCCTGTCCCCATGGTGAAAAATGCTGGTTGGCAGATAGTTTATTCTCTATCCACTTTATCCACATTATCACTCTCCAGTCTTTGATGCATTTTCCCCAAAGTATTAAACATAAAACATGCACATAATCCATTTGTGATGCATCCTTGTGATCACACCAAACAGGGCTTGTGGATTTCCACCTTGTGAGGGAATTATAGAAGTCAGGGGATAACAGGTAACAATTTAGGTACCCAATTACCTTTACCATATAATCCTCGGTACTTGTTTCCTAGCACGGCGCCCATCGCATCGTATACCATAAGACTAAATAAGGTATACGATGGTATGCGATGCGACACGATGTGTACAATAAAATATCGCATTGCAACGTATATTATACAATGGCATACAATGGGATCGTATACGATTTTTTATTGTACAACCACCCTGATGGGTCCTTACAATGTTAAATGGCCCCCCATAGTCAATGCCACCCCCACGATCAACGCCAACCCGAAGCGTGGCGATCGAAGCAAGCCCCACAAGGGGACGCGCAATACATGTAAAGTAATCCATGTCCCCTTGCCACGCTTCGGGCTCGGTGGCTTGCTGCGGTCGCCACACTATCTAAAATCAACTCCACGCCGACGTGGATAGTGGGGGTATGAAAAGGTCGGAGGACGCGTACCGCTGCGCTCGCCACGCTTCGTGTTGGCGTTGATCGTGGGGGTGGTGTTGACTATGGGGGGCCATTTAACATTGTAAGGACCCATCAGGGTGGATGTACAATAAAAAAAACATTTACCATAGCATCGCATGCATTGTATGCGGCTATATGGCATGCGATGCGATCGCATAAGATGCCATAAGATGAACATATTGGGTGCCGTGCTAGGAAACAAGTACCTAATCCTCACATAGGACCAAAAATATAATAAGAAAAATAAAATCTTGTGTAATATTGCAGAATGCCCACTTACAATGTAGAACTAAATGTCAAACGTGTAACCTATTGAACAGTGAGTTCCAGCAGTAACAAAATGGAGTACAGAATAATCCTGTAGATCAGTGCTTCCACACAGTATGTAAGTATGATCAACATTTTTTTACTTGTCCAATGTACTGTACTAGTTTTGAGGGTGTTGATAATATTTTTTTCTGCATATGTGAACTATTGTGCAATATTTTCCCTTTCTTTCTGTTTTAAAAATAATTTAATATATTAATAACTGCTCATTCATGATTTAGTCCTGGGGTAGCCAACCCTAGTCCTCGAGAGCTACCAACAGTGCATGTTTTGCAGGTCTCCCCACAGAATCACAAGTGAGCTAATTAGCTCCATCTGTGTATCTTTTAAAATGTGTCAGTGATTAATGAGTGCAGCTGTGCAGCAGCTAGGTTGTCTGGAAAATGTGAACTGTTGGTAGCTCTCGAGGGCTAGTGTTGGCTACCACTGATTTAGTCCATTTATAAATAAAATAAACAGCCCTAACAAGTGATGAGTAGTGATGGTATTGGAGCATTAATGAATTAAATCATTAACTACTTAAATGATTTGATTAAGCAACAAATAGTCTCATATAAATGTTTCTAAAAATCCAAATTTTAAAATGCAATACAATTAGCTATATAATTACTATAAAATATACTTGATTGTTTTCCTAGAGGTAGAAATTTGACCATAATGCATTGCCAACAGCTGTTTACTATATCATGTCTGCTTTAAAGTTAGATGCATGTGTCATCAAATATTATTGCACTGCACATGCAAAATCCTTGCACCAGTAATTTTAGCTGCAAGTACCTAATATTTGCAGCCCCATGTGCCCTGAGGTAAACCAGAGGTGTTCATGCACAAATTCAGCATAACCATACCCATACCTAGAAACCCATTCAGGGAGAGACAAATGCTTTGATCATTGACTTCCTTCTAAATGTATCATTGCTATCACCTGCGGTGAAACACCTTTCTTATCACTTAACTTAACACTGCAATCATAAATTAAGAATCAAATCCAGGAACGGAGCATTTATCTTCCTGCAAAGGGTCATGGGAGATATGTTAAGCCTGACATGTTTTGCCGAAGTATTTTTTGCACATACATAAGCTACTTGCTTGTCAGATAAGCATCAATTTAGAGTTGCGATAAGCCGAATCCACATCGACATATGGAAAGATACAGTATTTTGATGTTTTTTTCCATGCATAATTTGTGCAGGTTTACCCCTGCACATCTACAGCACTATCAGATTTCAATCAGCTCCAGTATGTAAAAATGTTATTGGTAACAAAATTAAACATAAAAAGTTTTTTTTTTATATATATGCTGTAGAAGGTATATCTGCTAAGGCAGTTGACTAAGGTCATTTACCTCAATTATAGATAGAGGAACAGACATGAATAGAAAAAAAAGTATTCATGAAACTGCGAATTCTGACTCAGAGTGGCTAATAGGGCTTAAGTTACCAGGTGGATAAATTATTATCCTTTTTCTGAATGTTGAATATGTTTGGTATTGTGTTTTATAAATGTATAGAAGTATTGTTTTGATATTGGCCCTTATTCTGGTTCATTTGCAAAGGCAAATTCCTTCTCAAATGGACAAAACCATGTGCACTGCAAGGAGGGGGGGGCAGATGTAACATGTGCAGAGAGAAATAGATTTGGGTGGGGTTTTACTTCAAAGTGAGATCTATATTGCAGTGTAAAAATAAAGCAGTCCATATATTTCCCTGCACAGAAACAAAATATCTCACCCAAATCTAACTCTCTCTGCACATTAGATCTGCTCCACCTGCAGTGCACATGGTTTTGTCCATTTGCAAGTGAACCAAAATAAGGGCCATTATGTAATGCAGTGGTTCCCAAAATCAGTCCCCAAGGAGCACTAACTATCCTGGTTTAAAGTATGTCCATGCTTGGCCACAGGTGATTTAGTTAGTTCCCCAGTCATTCTGATTATCCATCTGTGCTGAGCCATGGATATGCCGAAAAACTAGAATGTTTGGGAACAAGTAGTGGAATGTATATGCAAATGAAATGTCTAGTAAGAATTGTGACTTTTATCCATAATTTGCATCAATATATTTTAAATAATCTAAAAAGTAACACGTGTATAATCCACACAATGGATGCAAAATAAATAAAATTGGAAACATATAATAATAATAATATAATAAAAATATAATAATCGTAAGCATATGTTGGCAATGCATGATACACATTAATATTCACCTCTGCTTACACAATGCACCGTGTTAAGTATTTTATGTAATGCTTTTAACTCTAATTCTCTTTAGATCTTCCATTTTATTCTGTCTTCTCTAACTATTGTGTAATGTATTTTACTGTCCATCAGTCATCTAACTTATGCTTTAAGGGCAGCAACCTTTGTAGTCATTAGCAGAGGGGAATATGTACCAGCAACAGTAAGCTGAGGCAGCAGTTCTGAATAGCGTGTACTAGAAGAATAATTATGACAAGGCTGGGAAACCGTATTTTAAATAAAATAAAATGAAGCTGAACTATCAAAGTCTGTGGTTTTATGCAGGGTTGTCCTGTCAATAATGTTTGAAGAAATACATCTACCCACAAACACACAGCTAGATAATAAGGTCCACTAATTGTAAACAAGATTCAACCAAAAATCCCTACAAATGACACCTGATAACTTAGTAGGCATAATATTTTTGTTCATTTTAATACCAACAACAGAGTAGTTTGGTGCGTAATTTTCTTTTTCAACTCTTTCAGTGCTAAGGATGAGCAGAATTTGTTCTTGACATATAAGGACAAGTCCCACTCCTACAAAGTAGTGAAGATTTCAAAGTAATTGAAATTGTACATAAAAGTTCCCAACTCGGGAGAATAAAAACTTATCAAACTAGTTCACATTGATGTCAGAGTGCACTTGAACTATTGAAAAACCATCAGAGGTGCTACGGTTTGAGGGGAGAGAGCTAAAAGTGGCCAATGTACTTTAACCATGGCTCTCACAGAAAAATGGGCACTCTAGTTTAAAATAGATTAGTTTAAAATTAGTTAGGTACTTGTTTCCTAGCACGGCCACACCGATTAAGATCGGGGTGGTCGTGCTGAAAAAAATCGGTCGATCGCATCGCATGCGATTTGGTCGCATGCGATGCGATCGACCGATCCGACCGATTTTTGACCCGATTTTTTCATTAAATCCAATGTAAATTGGGTCCCTGGGACCCAATTTTACATTGGATTGAATGAAAAAAATTCCAAACCCCCCCAAATTGAAGCGTGTACACAGCGCCCCACGATAGACGGCAACCCGAAGCGTGGCGAGCGCAGCGAGCCCGCGAGGGGCGGCGGTACGCGTCCTCCGACCTTTTCATGCCCTACTATCCACTAGGGCGTGGAGTGAGAATAGAATAGTGTGGCGAGCGCAGCGAGCCACCGAGCCGGAAGCGTGGCGAGCGCAGCGAGCCCCGCGAGGGGACGCGGATACCTTCACAGGTAATCGCGTCCCTTCGCGGGCTTCACAGTTGTCGGCGTCGCCACGGACACCTGTGAAGCCCGCGAAGGGACGCGTTTACCTGTGAAGGTATCCGCGTCCCCTCGCGGGGCTCGCTGCGCTCGCCACGCTTCGGGCTCGGTGGCTCGCTGCGCTCGCCACACTATTCTATTCTCACTCCACGCCCTAGTGGATAGTAGGGCATGAAAAGGTCGTAGGACGCGTACCGCCGCCCCTCGCGGGCTCGCTGCGCTCGCCACGCTTCGGGTTGCCGTCTATCGTGGGCCGACGACGGGGACATTTTTAATGTGAAATGGGTCATATTGACCCATTTCACATTTTTTAACATTTTTACACCATTTCAATGTTAAAATTTTTTTTAACATTGAATCCTATGTAAAAATCGGGTGCATCGCGTCGCATCGCGTCGGGACCAATGTTAATGGTCCCGACCGACGCGATGCCCCCGATATTTTACAGTTCCCGACAAGATTTCAATGTTAAAATTTTTTTTAACATTGAAGTCAATGCAAATATCGGGGGCATCGCGTCGGTCGCGTCGGGACCAATGTTAATGGTCCCGACCGACGCGATGCCCCCGATTTTTGTTTCCTAGCCGGCAAAATGGACCTGATTTCAAAGGAAATCGGGTCCATCGGGCTAATCGTGTCCCTTAATTAAGGGACACGATTAGTTACGATTGTGGCCGTGCTAGGAAACAAGTACCATTAGTTATTATGCAATCTTAGCCGTTACTATGTTTAGATCACCAGGGAATACCCATTATGATGGAGAAACATTAACAAGTCTGGAAAGGGATGTATTCATTATGCACACATTCACAATGTCAGCATGGTCTGAGTGTCAGCTTTCATGATGTTGATATGCTATAAATGATCAGCTGTGAACATGTCAGCATTCATATTGTCAAAGGGAACATAATGTCAAAATTGTAATTATATCCACATTTTGAATGATGACAGCCACATTATTGTTAGTACATGTTTAGAAATAGGGTTAGCTCTAACACTATAACACTCAAGCACTATAAAAACTTTGTTGACATGCATAATTTCAACATTATGTCCATGTAATGAATAATGCTATTCAGAGCATGATGTCATTCTATTGCAGATATAATGAATGTTGTATAATATACCAAACCCATCAAGAGACTGTCCATGAGTTGGCATCAATAAACCCAGTGGCTTATTTAAAAGGATGCGGCCTCTTAGCAAAAATAAGTATGGTACTTGTGTAGTTTCACGGCACCAGCATGGCGCCGTGCTACTTCCGGGTGTACGCTCGCCACGAAATATGTCAAAAAAAGTAACTTAACTCCATGCCAACATGGATAGTTCATACCCCCACTATCCATGTTGGCATGTAGTTGATATTAAATAGTGTGGCGAGCGTAGCGAGCCACCGAGCCCACAGCGTGGGCGAGTGAAGCGAGCCCCGCAAGGGGACTCAGACGCCATACTGGCGCCGTGAAACTACACAAGTACCATAAGTATAAATAGAGAGGAATATATATATATAAAATACATTGAGATCTTCCATTTATTCTGAGCCTTGGGATTACAATTACTGAAGATCTGTATGAAAGTACAGTAAAATAATGGAGCCAGGTGTTAAGGTCAGATTTAATTTTTAAATTGCAAGGGACATTGGAATTCTAGAGCTGAGAGACAAGTTATATAGACACCAAAATAGGGGCCAATGTAAGGCTTCTCAGCACCCTAGGCAAAACTTCAACCTACTGCCCCCCGTACTGCCACCAATACCAACTTTCCAACCCCTTAAGGCAGTGGTTCCCAAACTGTGCGCCGTGGCTCCCTGGGGTGCCTCGGGACACATGCAGGGGTGCCCTGGGTTAGTGGTCCAGGACCAACTCATATTATTAATGGTTAATTATTTATAAGCAAAACCAGTGCTGGTTGCTGCCAATCATAAAATGTGTACAAATAGAAGCAATTCCTGCCCTTTTCCACATAACTGACCCTAAGAATCGCATATAAATCCAATCTAATTAACATAAATTTGGCCTAGGGGTGCCGCGAAAAAAATTCTTATACTCTAGGGTGCCGTGATTAAAAAAAGATTGGGAACCCCTGCCTTAAGGCATACTTGCCAAACATTCCACATTGGCAGGGAGGCTTCCAAAAATAGGGTGGTCTTTGCAGGCCCCTGGAAAGATGGGCAAGTCTATTGCTTTCCCTGAAGGCCCCGTTTGCTACCCTCAATAGAGTACAAGGAAGAGTGGGCAGCAAAGAAGGGAAGTATGCCTCCAAGGAAAGTATGGAGGTGAGGTCTTAAAATTTCCACAGCGATCACCTGCATTAAGTACAACAAAGATTCTTATAGGCATCCTTAAATTTTTAATAGGCAGACTTGGTGGTGCCCTTCAGATCCCGGCACCCTGCCTAATGGGAGGTCTATGAGAAGAATAGGTTGAGTCTCTAACAGGTTTCAGGATCATCATGTCATTTGCCAAGATGAAATAAAGGAGGCCTCTTATAGAATTATGTTAAATATGTTCATATGAGGAGAGGCACATTTTTAAAAACTATTTATAGTACTTTGCCATAAAATCAGAGAATGCTGGGAGTTTGACAACTGGTATAATGGAAAGTTGCTCTGTATGAAGACTATCCCACAGGCTCCAAGGAGGACATGGGAGTATGCTAAGTGGGGTTACAAAGGGATCTGTAAAAATTAGCAAATTCTTTATCATTACCTTAGGACAATGTTTCCAAAAGTCCACCAGTTACACTCCATTTCAAGGAAATCCATGTTTGAGTTCAGATGGTTAAATTAAGTTGCCTGAGGTGCTAATTAAGTCACATTTGCTCAAGGATATCTTTAGAACCTAGACTTTTCTGGGCAATTCCAGTATAAATCCTTTAAAACCGCATTGGGATCATTGCATATATAAACAAACTTGAGAATATACAGTATAACAAAAAGTGCATGAGGTGTTGTAGTGGGAGTAACTAGAAAGATAATTCACCAAATATATGTTCAATGCTGGTGGATGGGATATGAAAATTTGTCATCTGTAAATGGTAAAAATGGTGCAAGAAATGGTGGGAGAGTAGGGAATGTAAAATGAAATGGGAAGGAAGTGAGTGAAAAGACCAGAAACACAGGACGAGGAAGCATGCAATAAAAATACATTGACTAACAGTTCCAGCATAGTTGCATAAAAAAACAGTTGAATAGATCCAACTGTGATAATGCAAACCATTGGTTTGTTCATGCTAAGGGATAATAAAAAAAAATAATCTTCAAGAGAACAATTTCAAAAAGAAAAGAAGAAATACATTTGAGCAGAGCCAACATAAGTGAAATGCAGACACTGTCAAACAAGCTATAAAACAACCATACAATGTAAACCAACAGGAGATAAACATGTGAAAAATATAGCCAAGGCAGGAGTGGAAGTAAATTCATATAAGGATCAATCAGACTATTAATATTTATGTACCATCTGAACAGTGTAAACTGAGAAAAGTGGAGCCAATGGTGTGTCAGAATATGTTTATCTTGCAATGACTTGATCATGACTATTTAGGATGAGTATGTTAGGGCATTGAGTATTTGGAGAACTGTCATGTGGAGGGGAAGGGGGGAGACAAGGAACAAATGTCAGTTTGAAAAGAGGTTAATAATCTTGGATCAGGGATTTAACAAAATTTATCAGGTTACAGTAGCAGAAAACACTTTTCATTGGAAGGAGAAACCCCAATCGTATTGCATGTGATGTTCATGTAGAATCTTAGTGACAGGTTGAAGGTCCCTCCATATTTTAATAGTGGTATAAGCTAGGCACTGAAATATATTGAGATACACGTCTTCAAAAGAAGTCAATAAACTGTTCCTGGTGGCCTTGATGACCTTAATTCTTATAATAGTGTAGGCAGGCTTGATATCATGTGGATTTTTGTCTAATGCAGGTCTTACCCTGAAGGTGTATGTGAGCCCTGTCAATGATGCATTGTAGTTGTAGAGATCTGAGATAGGTTATTGAAAGAGATCCTTAAGGAAGGATGGAATTGCTGAGTTGAGCATGGACTTTGCCGATGCAGAGGTTATTCTCTTAGGAACAAATCTATTGATCATCTTGTTTTTCTTTGTGAGCCTCAGTTTTGTTGTGTAGCTTGGTCATTTCCCTATAAAAACAGCCATGAAGTTGAAAGAATGTCCATTTTCATTTGTAGTACTGTATATCTTTTCTGCAGCCCAGGGAGGCTAGGTAGCTCTTCGAGGAAAGTTGCATGGATACTCAAGTACATTAGTTAGTATGACAGCTTGTATCTGAAGTGCAATGTTTCAATTGACTAATGAACTGGGTAGCACAGAGGTGTAGTGGTGGAAAAGGGTGGGCCAGAGTAACACAATATTTGGACTGGAAACCAGATCTGAAGGCAATTAGAGAAGCATCAGAGCAACTAGGCATTCAGGCAGTAAATTTGGTTTAGGAGAGCTAAGAGTGGAGGCACATCAGTTGATTATCAAAATTGTGTTGAGGAGACCATTTCAGCACAAATGTTCAGAAATACAGAAGAGCATCAAATAGATTTAATGATGGATTAATGTACAATGTACACACAACTTGTTCATGAGGGTTTATCCTAGGTGACTGTTGTTCATAAGTATCCTCCCAGTATAAATACAGTATACTGTACTGTGGACAACTTAGGTCCTGGCCAGGTCCTGTTGGCATTAAGCGGAAAGGTGGGGTTTGAGGACTGCGCTATCCCGATATGTGTGTTTGCAGCTGAGTAGGAGGTGTAACTGCAGATTACCTCGATAAAATCTACGTAGGAAAGTTGGGGTATACTCTGCGCAAAACTCACATATATTTTATCTACAAAAAAACTCTACGAGTTTAAGTTGGAAGTATATTGATTTATTCAATGTATATATAATAATAAAATTCAATAAAAGAATAGCGTACAATTAAATGCAAAAAAATTCATATATATAAAAGAAATTATTTATGCTAATACCGGTATACACATGGGGATGGTATGACAAAACAAGACGAACTTACATTTAACATTTAAAGGGGATATGTCCTTTTAAAAGTTTCAGCAATGTTATTTGTGGTTTGCTCCGGTTTCCAAAGGGTTAAAAGTACTTCTGTGTCTTTGTACTGAAATAGTGCAATTTGTAATCCAAGTGTGGTGCTTACCAGGAGTGCTGCAGTGGTGCCGGCAGACCCTCAACCACTGCAGCACTCCTGGTAAGCACCACACTTGGATTACAAATTGCACTATTTCAGTACAAAGACACAGAAGTACTTTTAACCCTTTGGAAACCGGAGCAAACCACAAATAACATTGCTGAAACTTTTAAAAGGACATATCCCCTTTAAATGTTAAATGTAAGTTCGTCTTGTTTTGTTATACCATCCCCATGTGTATACCGGTATTAGCATAAATAATTTCTTTTATATATATGAATTTTTTTGCATTTAATTGTACGCTATTCTTTTATTGAATTTTATTATTATATATACATTGAATAAATCAATATACTTCCAACTTAAACTCGTAGAGTTTTTTTGTAGATAAAATATATGTGAGTTTTGCGCAGAGTATACCCCAACTTTCCTGTTGGCATTAGTTTCATTAGGGAAAGTTAGTGAAACCGGTACTTGTGTATTTTGGCGGCGCCCATCGCATCGCATACCATAACGCATACGATGGTATGCGATGCGACGCGATATCGTACGATAGTGCACGATGGCATACAATTTTGAAATTGTATGCCATTGTACATGGCATACAATGCCATACGATGCGATGCGATGCGATTAAACATTGTATAAGCACCCTAATGGGTGGTTATACAATGTTAAGCACCCAAATGGGTGCTTACAATGTTAAATGCACCCCCACGCCACCCCCCCACTATAAACGTGAACCCGAAGCGTGGCGAGCGCAGCGAGCCTACGAGGGGCGGCGGTACGTGTCCTACGACCTTTTCATACCCCCACTATCCACGTCGGCGTGGAGTTGAGAATAGAATAGTGTGGCGAGCCCGAAGCGTGGCGAGCGCAGCGAGCCCCGCGAGGGGACGCGGATACCTGTGAAGCCCGCGAAGGGACGCGTTTACCTGTGAAGGTATCCGCGTCCGCTCGCCATGCTTCGGGCTTGGTGGCTCGCTGCGCTCGCCACACTATTCTATTCTCAACTCCACGCCGACGTGGATAGTGGGGGTATGAAAAGGTCGTAGGACGCGTACCGCCACCCCTCGCGGGCTCGCTGCGCTCGCCACACTTCGGGTTCACGTTTATAGTGGGGGGGTGGTGTGGGGGTGCATTTAACATTGTAAGCACCCATTTGGGTGCTCAAAAGCACCCTTTAGGGTGCTTATACGATTTTTGGTCGTATAGGGGGTCAAAATCGCGTCGCATCGCATCGCATCGTATGCCATCGGGTGCATGGCATGCGATGCGATCTGATCGTCGTACGACGGACATCGGGGGCGCCGCCAAAATACACAAGTACCGTGAAACCTACTGAGACTCACCATTTTACATCACACTGATGGAGGTCACTTACATATTCCACAAAAGAGTCTAAACATTCAATGGCTCTTATACTGGTTCACTCGCAAAGCCTAATTCCTTCTCAAATGGACAAAACTATGTGCACTGCGGGGGGGGGGGGGGGGTAGATGTAACATGTGCAGCGAGATTTAGAGTAATCTTTACTGAATGATTAAGAATAAAGTTTAGTAAAATGCATAATACTCTGCAACATACAGTAAATACAACAATATCATGCCTGTATCTTTAAGATTGTTGTGCTGCCCTTGTGTATTTATATTAGATACATTATTTACATTATGTTATTATTTGTGTTCTTAGTTTCATGTATTTTATTTCTAATGCATCAAAAGAATGAATTAACTATTAGTCCACGTGACAGTCTTTTAAAGGATTGCTAGTAATTGCTTAATTATTCATAAGTATATCTAACCAGCTAAATGTTAAATTTAATTACAGTTGATTTGGCACCCGCTTATAGTCTGCTATGTCATGCAGAAAATTACTGCATTTTGGAACTAATTTCAAGTGTTAAATGTCTGAGTTTAAATTCCATCTCAGGAAAGTGTATGAAAATGTCGACTTACTATTTCCTATATGTCAGATATTCCATGTATACTTCTAGCTAAAACTATATTGGCAAATGTTAAATCATTTTAATTGGTTTTATTTCCTGAATTTTACAAGTAAAATTGTTTCAACACAATGTAAGAATATATTAAGAAACCTCTCAAACAGTTGAAATAGAAGCAGATGTATAGTTAGATGTTATAAAATCTAATAATGTATCAATTTAGCACTGTATAAATTAAGACCCCATTGGGAATAGGAAAATTAGAAATAAAATATATGTTCAATTGAATCATTGCCAACACTTTCTGAATTGAGATTACTATCTTATTTTCTTCCAACTTACTATGCCATCAGCTTTTCCTATCACCACTACAGTCCAGTCTGATGCAGATACTTATGTCAGCTATTTCACATGTTAAACCATAAAGCAATCTTATAAAATGTGTCTTAAAATATTATCTAGCATTATTATATTTTCCTTTCAATAAATTGCTGAGCTTAAATTCCCTCCTTTCTCTGCACTAGTCCAGTTTTCTAATTGTTGACCATACGCTCCTTTTACTCACTTTGAAATACTGTTACCAGACCAATATATCTCATTCATTCATTCATTCATCTTCCAGTTTAGATTTTGGCACACACATTATGTCAGTGTTGACATGTTGAAGGTCAACATTCAGGCCAAGTCAACATACTGATGTTTGTATTATGAATGTCACCAAATGTATACATTGGCACTGGCTCATTTATTGGGTCTAGTAGTTCCATTATTTTAACCAGTACACAATCATTTTAAAAAGAGTCAATAGTAAAGTGCCTGATCTGAGTAGGTGGTTGAGTATAAATAAAAGAGACAGATCAGCTCAGAGCTCACAAAAAAGCACAACAACCTACATATTAGACATGGAAAAAAACAAGGAAGGCAAAGGCCAGAATACATAATGTAAAATGTTTGAATGAGCTTCTGTGAATTGTAGGTTTGTGAATATTAACTAAGAAGTAGAGTGCTTGCCAAGAGATGACAAACAAGTTATGGACTTTATTTACTAAGCCTTGTAAAAATATAAAGTGGATGGAGATGAAGTACCAACCAATCAGCTCATAACTGCCATGTTACAGACTGTGTTTGAAAATGACAGAAGCTGGTTGAGTGGTACCTTATCTACCATCCAATGCATAATTCATAGTTTCCAAAAGGTAAATCTGCTGCCAAGTAGGTATAGAACTATGGAGACCTAGAGGAAAACACAACCGGGGATATTTACTAAGATGGGAGTTGTATTTCACATGTTGCTATAGGTAACCATTCATAATCTACTTCTTATTTATTTAGCAAATTCTAGAAAATAATAGAGAGGATCTGATTGGTTGCCCATAGAAACATCCCATGTGAAATACAACTCCCATCTTAGTATATATCCCCCAACTAGTCTTTTTTTTTTTTAAATTCATCAATCTTTATTTTAATTTCCATTTCATACAAAAGACAATTACTCTTTACAAACATAATACATTTAAAAACAATACAATTACAATTACAGGTCACCATTTTATATAATATTCACTCTTATACTTTATATCGATTCTAGTTCGACTATGTGGTAGCATGTCCTTCTGTAGGACCTTTTTAGAATCCATTCTAACACTTGCAAAATGATATATATTTATAGGTTATATCCACTAGTGCGCATCTATATCACAATTCAATCCTCTTATTGATCTTATGTGTGTTTATAGTGAAAAAGAGAAAAGAAAAAAAAATTATATTATATATTTTTTATTTATTATTTTTTTTTCCCCCCTTCCCCCCTTTTTGAATTCGATCCACTTTATTAAAGTGCCTTATTTAGTGTTACATAGTGCATTTATATATCTTAGAGTGTGTATATATTTATATTTATTTTGTCTAAACTGTATCACCTGTAGAAGCATGACTAGGGGATATAGCTTCAGCCATCCGTTTAGTGGTAAGCATTATACTATTCGACATAGGGTCACCTGCACAACATGGTACATTGTCTATCTGATATCATGTCCATGTGGACTGCATTATGTCGGAAAGACCGACCATACTTTGCGTTAGAGGACAGCTGGTCATCGGATGGCCATCCGTGCAGCTATTGGTTCTGGGACAAGTGACCAACCTGTTGCGAGGCATTTCGCACAGGCAGGCCACAGTATGGCCAATTTGCAGTATATTATTATTGATCACATACCATTTAGACTTAGGGGTGGCAATAGGTCTTTGGCCCTACTCCAGTGTGAATCACGCTGGATTCACCGATTGAAAACCATGTCACCCTTTGGTCTGAATGACCATTTAGGGTTTCATGCTTTTCTTTGATTCCATGTTATCTTCTGGATGTTTAACATCTTAATCCTTTTATATATGTATTTGATTGCAGTCTTGTGTAATATATTATATCTTGTTATGATCCCTTTTTTTGTATATGATATGCTTATGTATGCATTTATGTAGCATTTTTCTGACAAAATAACTATTTGCCTTGCTTTATGTATGTTCAGAAGCTCAGCACTTTTTCCCCTGTTAGCCATCCATACAATGTACGGTCACAGCATGCCTGTGCGGACGGCTCCACTGTGGTGCGCCGTGTCTACGTGTAGGTTGCTATGGTGACGCGCCCCGCTTGATGGTGGTGGTAGTCATGGCAACTGTGACGTGACAGGCACACGTCTATGTCGGTGGTATGGGTCACCCGGCGGGAAGTGTGCCTGTGGGTGCACGGGTGAACGGGGATATAAGGTGAGTGTTTGATTCATGTTATTTATGACTGATGAAGATTATTAAAATTGAAATGTTGCAGTAGTTCCTGCTCCTGTTGTCCTTCTTCATAACTCTGTGTGCTGCTGTAGCTGCTTGGATGCAGCGTGAGTATACTACATATTGACCCTCGCTGTAGGGTTTCAGCTGGCACCGGGACCTTTGCTCACAGTAGTGGGTTATGCCTAACCTATCGCATTATATATAAATAGATATAGATGGACGTATTCCTTAGCTATGTATTTACAGAGCCAGGTACTCTGCTCTGTGAACTGGCAAATGTGTGTGAGAGAGCAGGATGGGAATGGGGCCACAACTCTGGGCAGGGCCAGATCAAAAGAATAAGTGTGTGGATGATAAGTGGCCTCACAAGTGCATTGGCCTACTGGGAGTCTTCCCTCTAAGGTCTATGGCCAATCCGCCCCTGTCAGTAGCCACCAAACATTATTGATATCCTTTGTAATAACTGTTCAAAAGGAATTTAAGAAAAAGGAATTGTAACAATAATATATTGATGCAAAAATTACCCATGTTGGAAAATGGAGAGCCAACTAGGAGGAATAAAATTAATGGCATTGATTATATGGTCCTTAATTACCTCCACTGTGTCAATGACAGCTAGTAACACAGCCGGTATATTCAAGTGTGCTAATATAGGAAAAAGGTATGAAGCATCTGTGCAGAAGTAAAGGGTATGTTTATTACTCTCACAGATATTGTACTGTAAAGTCCTTATTGAGTCACAGCTACTGTATATTCTCTGCTTGTTCCAATATGCAGTATTCTTTTAATAAGATGATTCTAGTATTCCAATGAGTCATACTTAACTACCATCCCAGAATGGTCACTTCGTGGCCCCCTGGAATAGTGAGCAGGTCTCCCACAATACAACCTGTCTCATGTTACCTCCCTTCTCAGTAGGGGGATCCGTGGAAACCAACGATATGCTTCATGTTGAAATTTGTAATTGCAGCCTTGCCCCCACTTTGTAAGGGATATGGTCATTAGGTCTACACCATCTACATCGACAAGCATTGGGTTGACACCACTAGGTCGACAGGCAGCAAGGTCGACATGGGTTTAGGTCGGCATGGGTCAAGGTCGACATGTGTCTAGGTCGACAGATCATTAGGTCTACACAAGCATTGGGTCAACATGGGCTAGGTCGACAGTCAAAAGGTTGACAGGGTTTTTCACTGTTCTTTGAGCCGACATGTGCCAACAGGTGGTATTTCATGCCCTACCATTGACTAGGGTGTGGTGGGAGAATAAAATAGTGTGCCCAACGTATCGAGGCCCCATGCCTGAAGTATCGCGAGTGAAGCGAGCAATGCGATGGGATGCGGTGCACTTCAAACTGTGTCCATGTCGAATATGTCGACATTTGGGTAAAAAACAGTGAAAAGCCCCATGTTGACCTTTTGACTGTTGACCTAATGCTTGTGTCGACCTAATGTCCTGTCGACCTAGACCCATGTCGACCTAGACACATGTCAACCTGGACCCATGTTGACCTAGACCCATGTTGACCTTGCTGCCTGTCGACCTAGTTGGTGTAGACCTAACAACCCACACCCCTTTGTAATGCCTGTAATACTAACATTGCATGGTGGTTGGTGTGGCCATGATGAGATGATCACACTGGTGACACCCCCAACATAATCTCCTTAAAAGCACCCTTCATCCTGATCCCTATTGCATCAAACCAATGGCCCTGCCCCTGCTTCCCTGAGCTGGTTGCCCTCTCCTGAAAAGGGCAGCTGAAAAGTAGGAAACCATTCCCTTAGTATATAAGCCCTTTTCCCTTTTGTTCTCACCCTAGTCCTTGCCATGTCAAATATGCTTCACTCCTTTTTGCATTTTTTAAGATTGGAATTAGTGAGAGAGGTGGGAGCAAAAGAGAGGGGAGAGAAAGTGAAAGAAAAAGAGAGATGTGAGATTGAGGGAGGAGGGTAGGGAGAGAGAAAGAATGAGCAAAAAAGAGAGGGATGAGGGTAGAGTGAGGGCAGCAGCGTTTTTCTAAGGGGATGGTGCATACTGCACACAATGCACCCATTTTAAAATGCTTACCCTATGGATCTGCGCATGCATAGTAATGTCAGGTTTTCAGCACATGGGGGTGGGGTGGGGGTGGGGGGAGATACTTGTACTATAAGTGACACAACGTGGTTCTTCTCCATAGCAATGCGTCTTCTTTTTCTGCCATCAAAATACTTTTGTGCATCTTCCGCCATTACCAATATTATTTTCAAGTACCCCCAACTGGTCTGCAGAGTACCCCCAGGGGTACTAGTACCCCAGGTTGGGAACCACTGCAGTAGGATGAAGTAATTTGGCTTTTTAGTCATAGTTGGGTTACTTCATCCTACTGCAGTGGTTCCCAACCTGGGGTACTAGTATGAATGATACACATTTAATTGGTTCAATTAATTCATTACATACTAGCACCAAGTATGTCTCCAAATTATTTATAAATTGTTCAATATATTTGGCTTTAGGGTGGAACCAGGAGACATATCTGTGCAGCCCTGTATGCCTATATTGTTCTACCATGTAATATTTCTACTTATTTGAAATGGAAGGCTGTTGATCATTTTAGTGTTATACACTTAAAAAATAGTTGTTATATGTATAAAATTGATTTTTGGTGACTTCAATACATAAAGCTGTCCGGTTATGTTCTGTAATGTGAACACATTGATTACTGAGTTTGAAGAAACCCTATTTTTTTCATGTGAAGCCAAATTTCCTGTGGTATTGTTGAACATTTTGCCCTGTTGAGTGCTGCTATTTTTTCTAGTCCTACTGAGCTTGATGTGCATCATAAAGGTAAAGGATAGGTGGAATCTCTACTGTGCAAAGTGCTGCCTTTTATAGGGTCATAGGGTAGAGAGAGAACACCATTTCTCATTTTTTTCAAAGATCTTGCCAAAGATTGGAACGCGTTGGTGCTGACCTGTATGTGGAGTGTGGGACCTCATCAATAGAACAAAGGAGAACCTGGAAGAGATGGGGCCCCGTCTCTCTGGAATATTATCTATCCATCCGGATCTAATTCTAAGTTGAGTACCCCCTCTCCATTATTTTAAATACTTACTATGTTGTAATAAAGGTAATTTTACTTGATTCCATTTGTCACCTGGTCTTATCCAGTCCACACACCTGATAGGAAGGAACACATGAGAAATATTATTGATGTGCCAGTTGTACTGTGATCCTAGTGAGTACTCTGGAAAGGGGGTACCCTGACAAATGTTTTGGGTTGACTCTATGGGGGAAATTTACTACAGGAAATTTGTAAAAAAATAGGTGTATTTGTATCCAGAAATACAGTTATTTTTGACATTTACTATCCCGAAAATACGGCAATTCGTATTCTTATTGATAGCACATCAATAGCAATATGAATTGCCGTATTTTCGGGATAGTAAATGTAAAAAATGAGTGTATTTCTGGATACAAATACACCTATTTTTTTTACAAATTTCCTTTAGTAATTTCCTCCTATTGTTTACATGCATTATCTACCCTTACAGTGTATCCCATCAGTATTACACAAGGATCTATGTTTATGTTTTGTCTGTTCATATACAACTGAGGAATTGCCAGGAGGAACCAGATTGGTCCTTGTATCCACCAGGGGAGTATTATTTCCTGTTTAGACTGCCTTTATTAAGGTTGAGGGATTTTTCGTAATCCAAAAAGATGTGCATCATGTTTGAGTGTAGCACTTGAAGGGTAACAACAATTTTCTTTAGGAGCACATACATACAAACATACACTTACATAATACTCAAACTGTGTGAAACTTGAAATCACTCCCATGTTATCTTAACTAGTTGATGCTGTCATAAAGTATATGATCTGTTATACCACACAGTAGTATATGGTATGATGTATATGATATGCTAAACTAACTTTATGCAAATTATGGCAAACAGTAGTACCTCTTATTTATGTTATGCCACACAGCTACCTATAATACACAGTATGCCACACAGTAATAACCCTAATATACAGTACACCACACCACACAGTAGTGCATTTTATTGACCAAAAACCCCAAACACTAGGACATTAGCAGTACAGTAGGTTATGTTGACATTTAAAATGTAGACATTTATTATGTTCACAACATCATTTTGAAATGGTCAGAAAGTCAAACTCACATTGTTGACATTGGCAATATTTTGCATGTTTAAAATGCAGAGGAACAATAATTAATAGCAGAGAAAAATAGAGAGCGCCAGAGGTTTCCACCACCTTTAGTGCAGTGAATGTGTCAAATGTATAAATACTCAAAACATTTTTGAAAAAAATGACAAGTTTTATTAAAACGTTTATAGGAAAACGTGTGGTGTCTCAGTTCTTTTTGAAGACAGTAACAACCCAACGCGTTTCGTCTTTAGAAAGACTTCATCAGGGGTTTAAAAAAGACACTGCAAGTGGTAAAAACATATCAAGTATAAATATTCCTGTATCCAAAATTGCTGTTCAAATACAGTATCCATGATTACAAACATTGTGTACATACCAATCAGGAGTATATGAAGATGCCTCAAATATTTTCACATTAAATAGTGGAATTCAATTAAAAGATAGAGGTCACGATCTAGAGGATCAAAGTAAAAGGTAGTATGAGATGGATGGAAGGGGAGGAGAGTACGTGTGGAAGATGTTTAGATAATGGATATATGAAATGTATTCCTGAGGGAATATATACCCAGGAAAATAAATACCTTAAATAGGTGTTATAACAGGTTTTAAACATCCATATTTGATGGGGCTGTTGTGGGTCCCATACTTTTCTAGATATGGAGAATCTGTTAGAAGGAGGGTATAATTTTAAATGGGACGGCAGAAAAATTAGTGATCTAGAATTCATAGACGGTGGCAAAAAATTACCTTCACAAAGTGGTCAAAACAGCGCTGGCCGTAAAAGTCTGATTAGGACTGGACCAAATAATGATGAACGTTCAGCAGGGTGAACCGGGGTCAGATGACCTTAATTTCTAAATAAGAAAAATAGACGAATACATATTCAACTGTATTCTAATGTTTTAAAGTGTCGGTCATAATGATTAAGGAGATAGACATTACCTTCCTGATGGTATCTGGGATAGATATGATGGTACTGATGGAACTCAATCCGCACAGATGGATACCACTGTATTAAGCACTAAAACAGTGCCTTTAGACTACTGAGGTTCTAAAAAGGGGACATATCGACAGCCTATGATTATAGGGTTCAAGTTTAATCCTCCTCTATACTATCACTATGTATAGACAAAGATAAACGGGATAGACATTACCTTCCAGAGGTTATCTAGGGTAGATGGGGTAGTAGTATGGAGCAAATTCCGCACAGACAGGCGTTGCTGTGAAGGCACTAATATAGTGGATCTATGTTAAAAGAGAAATATCGAAGAAACCTTAATTGTAGGGGCCATATTGTAGGGTCCATGTTACAAGATGTAAGATCCCATCTGACCTATAAAAATATGTTTTATGGACTGCAAATAGTCAGAGGTCACCCAATCCTTATCAATAGTCTAATTTTATAGGGATTTTGTACATAGTATCCTGTGAGTGGGTAGGTGGTCATCCAATATTAAATGTGGATAGACACCCATTCAAATATGAGAACATAGCTAGGCTGGCTAGGCAGTAAATGTAATATAAATAGAGGGTGTTCATAACGGTGGTCACAGTTACACTATAACGCTTTCATAATCCCACAGTTTGGATGGAACACATTCCATAAGCAGATAAAACGATTGTACATAGTAGATATATATATGGTACAGTTAGGATGGAACACATTCCAAAAGTAGATTAAATATTGCACATAGTAGATATTGTAGATATTGCACATAGTAGATATACATATGGTGCATCATATATATACAAGGCTCAGCTAAAATATGCATGACAGAAATTGGTACATAGTATATGCATGCAGCGTGATGGTTAAAATGTATCAAATCTGTAGACAGCCCAGTTACAAGTGAATGGCTAAGGCAGATAAATATTCAATCAAACATAAAGCATATATAAAGTATATTCTATGTAACAAATGCACAGAGGCTTAATCCAGTGTATCATAATGTATCCTACCTGCACAAATGTAGCGATCAAGACGACAGCAAAGTTCAATGAGCTATAGTCTGGAAATGTGCCTGTTTAAATGCTGTGGCACCTATGACCTCACTTCCGGAAAACGAGTATGCGGAAAAAATAGCTAGATGCGGTAATAATGGCTTCTACAAACCCAAACACGGTGGGAGAAAGTGTGGGTATAGGGTGCCCATATGTCACTGACATCAGGGTATGTTTAATGTAGTGAATCAGTGTGCACGATGTGCTGAACGCCGTATGCGTTCCAATTATGCGTTCCACCTAGCTGTCAATGATTTCCGTTTCCTGCTTAGGGAGACAGGACGCTATGATGTGGGTCCTGAAGGTGGATGTACAGAACGCCGTGTGCGTTCCAATTATGCGTTCCACCTAGACAGGACGCTCTGACGTGGGTCCTGAAGGCGGATGTACTGAGCGCCGTATGCGTTCCAATTATGCGTACCAGCTTGATGATTTCCGTATCTGCTATGGAACGCTATGACGTGGGTCCTGAATGCGGGTTAAGTGTGTAAACATGATAGAGCACTAAACGCTAGATGTGTTCTATCATGGTGTTAAATTAACATTGTAAAACGATATAATGTAACAGCGTAGGTCACGTGATGGTGACATCCAGCGTTCCATTAGCTTAGGGGGCGGGCTAAGCATTCCAATGGGAGATTCAGCGTGGGTCACGTTTAGTTGGTAATGACAGCATGTATTTCAAACCTTCAATAGGAGCTCTGGGGGCGGGTTATACGTTCCAGTATAAAGAACTAAGTCATGATAGGCGCATCAAAAATTGATGGCTGAATTCAAAAAAAAATATATAATATATATATTATGGACGCATATCAATATACAGTCAAAAAAATGACATAAGGGGCGTGGAGATGTATCAAAACGAGTGATTGACTAATAAATGGGGCATGGGCTCAGTTTATATACTCTGTGTTCAAATTACTGACAAAGGGAATAGTAGCTGACTGTAACAAAAAATACTGGGAATGTATGGGCAATAAGAAAAAATAATAAATAATATATAATGTATCTTGAAAGATCATATAATGCATAGAGAGAATTCGTGTCTAAGTTGTGTAAATGAGAGTACTCTCAATGCGGGTGTGTACTTATCTATACAAGACTTATTAGACTTAAGAAAAAAAGGGGATTCTAAGAAAAAAAGACTCTCATTGTACTCAAATAAATGGGGACAATTGAGAGATATATTAAAGGATTACTAAGTATGATACACCGGATTTTACAATGATCAGCATAAACAGTGGTATCAATATACATAAATAATGCTGTGAAGGTTAGCATATAAATTACACCGTGAAGATTTAAGGTGAAACTTTCAACCGGTAATAATAGGGTAGGGTATTACCATAAGTAGCATATCCAATATAGATAAGCTAGTGTATACAATAATGAGGAAAGGTAATATCAGATAGACGTGACAATATGACTCTAATAGAGGGAAAGTGATGTAGTAAACGTACATGTGAATACACAATGGTGATCAGCAAAAGGGGAAAAATATGAAATAGGCCCCAATAGCTATTAAGATGGATATATAAGTAGTAATAATATGTGACTTTTTTTTTTTTTTTTTTTTTTTTTTTTTTTTTTTTAATGGTTCAAAAAGGACACGATGTCAACGTTCTCGTTGAGACCGCTTGGGGACAAGGCATTCAATGTGTAAATCCAAAATGTTTCTCGTTTAGAGAGTTTCAGGTCTCTATCACCTCCTCTAGGACTTGGTTCTACAACTTCCAGTATAGTGAAGCTAAACGTGGTAACATCAACTTTCGAATCATGGGTTTCTTGGAAGTGCCTGGGGAGGCTGTGGGAGATGATCTTATTCTTAATATTTCGGATATGTTCCTGTATCCTTATCTTCGCTTGTCTCTTGGTTTTCCCAATATAGATGTATCCACAACCACAGGTAACCCTATATATAACATATGTTGAGTTGCATGTGGCTTGGTGGTTTAAAGAATGTTCCTTTTTGTCTATCACGCATTTAAAGGGGGCTTTTTCAATGAACTTGCAGCAGATGCATTTTTTGCATGGGATGCATCTGTTGCTGTTTGACTGGAATAGGCCGGTATTAAAGGTAGTTTTCTTTTTTAGTTTCAATTGGCTCGGAGCTATAATGCTTTTTAAATTTGTTGCACGTCTAAAGATGATGTCAGGTTTAGAGGGAAGATGTGGACCTAGGATATGGTCTTTGAGCAAGATGTCCCAATGTCTCGATAAAATCTTCTTAATTTGGTGGTTTTCTTTGTTATACTGGGTAGCAAAGCATCTTCCATGGGTCTTAAGTTCTTTTTTCTTGCTGCTGGATGGAACTAAGGTATCTTCTCTTGTGGTATTCAGTGCCTTTGTTCTGGCTTCCTCAATTTTTTTCACGTCATATCCTTTATCTATAAATCTCTGAGCGAGAGATAAGGATTGTGTAAGGAAGTCTTCTTCTTTGCTGCAATTCCTCCTCAGCCGAATGAACTGGGAGTATGGTATGCTGTTTTTCCAGTTAGGCAGGTGACAGCTATCATATGGGATGAAGCTATTACAGTCAACTTCCTTAAAGTATGTTTTTGTTGATATGGGTTCTCCCGGGTGTCCGGTTAGTATTAAATCGAGATATTCAATGCTTTGTCGGTCATGTTTATGGGTAAATTTTAGATTGAAGTTATTTACCTGTATATATTGTGTGAACCTCTCGATGCTGGCGTCGTCTCCATCCCACACAAATATCAAATCGTCAATATATCTTTTGTAAAACAAAATGTGTGGGGTGAAGTCCGACGGATAGATGTGTAGCTCCTCCCACATTCCCATTAACAGATTTGCATATGATGGAGCAAATTTAGTCCCCATTGCCGTGCCGGTTTTTTGGAGAAAGAATTTGTTGTTAAATTCAAAGTAGTTGTGGGACAGGATGAAGTTAATACTGGCCAGTATGAATATAATTTCTTCTTCCGTTTTATCTGGGACTTTGGAGAGCATGTATTTGACTGCTTCAACACCTTTATGGTGTGGTATTGAGGAATATAGGGCTTGGACGTCTATGGTAATCCAACAGTAGTTTTCTTCCCATTGGAAGTCCTTCAGATCGTTCAAGAGGTTGGTGGAATCCTTAAGGTGTGACACGTTCTTAAGTACATATGGTTGTAATACCATATCTATGAAATGCGACAAGTTACAGCTAAGGGATTGTATCCCAGCGACAATAGGTCTTCCAGGTGGTTGTTGTCTATTCTTATGCACTTTGGGCATATGGTAAAAGATAGGGATGATTGGGTGTTTTATATTAAGATATTCGAATTCTTCCTTCCCTATCAGAGATTTTTTTCTCGCCTCTAATAATAAGGTGTATAATTCTTCCTGGAATTGTAGGGTAGGGTCTCCCTCAAGTTCGATATAAGTTTCACCATCGTGTAGTAAGTTGTCTGCCTCCTTCAGGTAATCGGATGTGGATTGTATTACTACAGCTCCACCCTTATCCGCATTTCTAATCACGAGGGTCTTGTCGTCTTTCAGGATTTTTATAGCCTTTTTCTCTTGTGGTTTTAAATTTCCTTGGTTCCTATGGTCCCAGACTTTGATTTTTCGGAAGTCTTCATTAACTAGGTTGTAAAATATATCTATATGGCTGCCTTTTGATTCTACCGGGTAGAATTTGGAGTGGTTGGCCACTCGAGGCTTCGTATTTTCATCTCTGGGAGGTAGGGGATTCTTGAGGAAGTGTCGTTGTAAGGTTAAATTACGGATGAATTTATTTAAGTCGATGAACAAGTCAAACTTGTTCACATGGCCATCCGGAGCAAATTTTAAACCCTTATTTAGTAAGGAGGTCTGTGCTGGGCACAGCTCCCTTTCTGAGAGATTGATGACTCCTGTTGTCGGTTTTGAAATAGGGGTTTTCTCTTCTTTGGACTTCTTCTTTCCTCCTCTACATCCTCTTCCCCTCCATGTAAAACTCTTTTTGTGCCTTGTGGTGAATCCAATCTGTTGCGTAGAGTCTCTTCTTTGTGAAGGAAAGTGAAATCTTCGCTTCTCCAAAAAATGACTATTAGGGTTCGGGGACCGTCTTTCCGGGGAGCTACTCCTTTGTCTCCAAGTTCTTTCTTCCTGTTTATCAAAGTTTCTAAATCTCTCTCTATGGGTGTATTCTTCTCTGTCGTTATAACGTTTTTTGTACCCATCTTGTTGGAAAGGAGCTCTATATGAGTTTTTTCTGTAGTTAGAATAGTTGCGTCTCGCTCTTCTGTGGGGTGACTCAAATCTTCTATCATTTCTAAAAACCGGTTGTTGCCAGCGGGCTTCTATTTGATTTCTGGAGTTGAATCTATTGCGGTAGGATCCCTTTTTTTGGTTCCCATTAAGATGGAACTCCTTTTCATTTCTATTTTCTCTAGACCAGTTATAGACTTGTCCGTTTGTATAATCATTTTTGTCTCGCTGGAATTTCCTCTGTTTGCGTGTGATAATGTCGTTCTCGAGTTTATCAAGTTTTTGTTGGAGATCCGCTGTATCGCGTTTAAACTCTTCACTGTCGGAGAATTTTTCCATCAATTTTTCTAATTTATTGATTTCTTCCTCTAATTTAACTGATTCTTTTTTCCTTTCGTTAACCAGAAGGTTTAATAGTTTCATGGAACATTCTTCTAGGGTAGCATACCAGTTGTTCGTGAATGTCTCGTTACTATTAGCCATATTGGGTATTTTATTGAGTCTAAGTCCTCTGGGGACACGCTTAACCTCAAGGTATTTCTCAAGTGTTATGATGTCATACCAGTTCCTCAGCTCTTTACTTATTAGTTTCTCGGCTGTATTAAGGTATTCATAATAGTCTTCCTCCTCCGATGCAAAAACGTACTCCTCCTCCGAAAATATATTCTTTACTTTTGTTGATCTTCTAGTGCGATCATTAAATAATGGCATATTGATGGGTGGCTGCAACTACGGGTCCTAACAGATAGGGGAAAGTTCACAACTAGGAGTGACTCTAGTCGCGCCACACAGAAGGCTGCTGCTCTAAAAAGACTCCCCTGTTAGTGGGAGACAATAGGTAGGATAGCAGAGAAAAATAGAGAGCGCCAGAGGTTTCCACCACCTTTAGTGCAGTGAATGTGTCAAATGTATAAATACTCAAAACATTTTTGAAAAAAATGACAAGTTTTATTAAAACGTTTATAGGAAAACGTGTGGTGTCTCAGTTCTTTTTGAAGACAGTAACAACCCAACGCGTTTCGTCTTTAGAAAGACTTCATCAGGGGTTTAAAAAAGACACTGCAAGTGGTAAAAACATATCAAGTATAAATATTCCTGTATCCAAAATTGCTGTTCAAATACAGTATCCATGATTACAAACATTGTGTACATACCAATCAGGAGTATATGAAGATGCCTCAAATATTTTCACATTAAATAGTGGAATTCAATTAAAAGATAGAGGTCACGATCTAGAGGATCAAAGTAAAAGGTAGTATGAGATGGATGGAAGGGGAGGAGAGTACGTGTGGAAGATGTTTAGATAATGGATATATGAAATGTATTCCTGAGGGAATATATACCCAGGAAAATAAATACCTTAAATAGGTGTTATAACAGGTTTTAAACATCCATATTTGATGGGGCTGTTGTGGGTCCCATACTTTTCTAGATATGGAGAATCTGTTAGAAGGAGGGTATAATTTTAAATGGGACGGCAGAAAAATTAGTGATCTAGAATTCATAGACGGTGGCAAAAAATTACCTTCACAAAGTGGTCAAAACAGCGCTGGCCGTAAAAGTCTGATTAGGACTGGACCAAATAATGATGAACGTTCAGCAGGGTGAACCGGGGTCAGATGACCTTAATTTCTAAATAAGAAAAATAGACGAATACATATTCAACTGTATTCTAATGTTTTAAAGTGTCGGTCATAATGATTAAGGAGATAGACATTACCTTCCTGATGGTATCTGGGATAGATATGATGGTACTGATGGAACTCAATCCGCACAGATGGATACCACTGTATTAAGCACTAAAACAGTGCCTTTAGACTACTGAGGTTCTAAAAAGGGGACATATCGACAGCCTATGATTATAGGGTTCAAGTTTAATCCTCCTCTATACTATCACTATGTATAGACAAAGATAAACGGGATAGACATTACCTTCCAGAGGTTATCTAGGGTAGATGGGGTAGTAGTATGGAGCAAATTCCGCACAGACAGGCGTTGCTGTGAAGGCACTAATATAGTGGATCTATGTTAAAAGAGAAATATCGAAGAAGCCCCATTTATTAGTCAATCACTCGTTTTGATACATCTCCACGCCCCTTATGTCATTTTTTTGACTGTATATTGATATGCGTCCATAATATATATATTATATATTTTTTTTTGAATTCAGCCATCAATTTTTGATGCGCCTATCATGACTTAGTTCTTTATACTGGAACGTATAACCCGCCCCCAGAGCTCCTATTGAAGGTTTGAAATACATGCTGTCATTACCAACTAAACGTGACCCACGCTGAATCTCCCATTGGAATGCTTAGCCCGCCCCCTAAGCTAATGGAACGCTGGATGTCACCATCACGTGACCTACGCTGTTACATTATATCGTTTTACAATGTTAATTTAACACCATGATAGAACACATCTAGCGTTTAGTGCTCTATCATGTTTACACACTTAACCCGCATTCAGGACCCACGTCATAGCGTTCCATAGCAGATACGGAAATCATCAAGCTGGTACGCATAATTGGAACGCATACGGCGCTCAGTACATCCGCCTTCAGGACCCACGTCAGAGCGTCCTGTCTAGGTGGAACGCATAATTGGAACGCACACGGCGTTCTGTACATCCACCTTCAGGACCCACATCATAGCGTCCTGTCTCCCTAAGCAGGAAACGGAAATCATTGACAGCTAGGTGGAACGCATAATTGGAACGCATACGGCGTTCAGCACATCGTGCACACTGATTCACTACATTAAACATACCCTGATGTCAGTGACATATGGGCACCCTATACCCACACTTTCTCCCACCGTGTTTGGGTTTGTAGAAGCCATTATTACCGCATCTAGCTATTTTTTCCGCATACTCGTTTTCCGGAAGTGAGGTCATAGGTGCCACAGCATTTAAACAGGCACATTTCCAGACTATAGCTCATTGAACTTTGCTGTCGTCTTGATCGCTACATTTGTGCAGGTAGGATACATTATGATACACTGGATTAAGCCTCTGTGCATTTGTTACATAGAATATACTTTATATATGCTTTATGTTTGATTGAATATTTATCTGCCTTAGCCATTCACTTGTAACTGGGCTGTCTACAGATTTGATACATTTTAACCATCACGCTGCATGCATATACTATGTACCAATTTCTGTCATGCATATTTTAGCTGAGCCTTGTATATATATGATGCACCATATGTATATCTACTATGTGCAATATCTACAATATCTACTATGTGCAATATTTAATCTACTTTTGGAATGTGTTCCATCCTAACTGTACCATATATATATCTACTATGTACAATCGTTTTATCTGCTTATGGAATGTGTTCCATCCAAACTGTGGGATTATGAAAGCGTTATAGTGTAACTGTGACCACCGTTATGAACACCCTCTATTTATATTACATTTACTGCCTAGCCAGCCTAGCTATGTTCTCATATTTGAATGGGTGTCTATCCACATTTAATATTGGATGACCACCTACCCACTCACAGGATACTATGTACAAAATCCCTATAAAATTAGACTATTGATAAGGATTGGGTGACCTCTGACTATTTGCAGTCCATAAAACATATTTTTATAGGTCAGATGGGATCTTACATCTTGTAACATGGACCCTACAATATGGCCCCTACAATTAAGGTTTCTTCGATATTTCTCTTTTAACATAGATCCACTATATTAGTGCCTTCACAGCAACGCCTGTCTGTGCGGAATTTGCTCCATACTACTACCCCATCTACCCTAGATAACCTCTGGAAGGTAATGTCTATCCCGTTTATCTTTGTCTATACATAGTGATAGTATAGAGGAGGATTAAACTTGAACCCTATAATCATAGGCTGTCGATATGTCCCCTTTTTAGAACCTCAGTAGTCTAAAGGCACTGTTTTAGTGCTTAATACAGTGGTATCCATCTGTGCGGATTGAGTTCCATCAGTACCATCATATCTATCCCAGATACCATCAGGAAGGTAATGTCTATCTCCTTAATCATTATGACCGACACTTTAAAACATTAGAATACAGTTGAATATGTATTCGTCTATTTTTCTTATTTAGAAATTAAGGTCATCTGACCCCGGTTCACCCTGCTGAACGTTCATCATTATTTGGTCCAGTCCTAATCAGACTTTTACGGCCAGCGCTGTTTTGACCACTTTGTGAAGGTAATTTTTTGCCACCGTCTATGAATTCTAGATCACTAATTTTTCTGCCGTCCCATTTAAAATTATACCCTCCTTCTAACAGATTCTCCATATCTAGAAAAGTATGGGACCCACAACAGCCCCATCAAATATGGATGTTTAAAACCTGTTATAACACCTATTTAAGGTATTTATTTTCCTGGGTATATATTCCCTCAGGAATACATTTCATATATCCATTATCTAAACATCTTCCACACGTACTCTCCTCCCCTTCCATCCATCTCATACTACCTTTTACTTTGATCCTCTAGATCGTGACCTCTATCTTTTAATTGAATTCCACTATTTAATGTGAAAATATTTGAGGCATCTTCATATACTCCTGATTGGTATGTACACAATGTTTGTAATCATGGATACTGTATTTGAACAGCAATTTTGGATACAGGAATATTTATACTTGATATGTTTTTACCACTTGCAGTGTCTTTTTTAAACCCCTGATGAAGTCTTTCTAAAGACGAAACGCGTTGGGTTGTTACTGTCTTCAAAAAGAACTGAGACACCACACGTTTTCCTATAAACGTTTTAATAAAACTTGTCATTTTTTTCAAAAATGTTTTGAGTATTTATACATTTGACACATTCACTGCACTAAAGGTGGTGGAAACCTCTGGCGCTCTCTATTTTTCTCTGCTATCCTACCTATTGTCTCCCACTAACAGGGGAGTCTTTTTAGAGCAGCAGCCTTCTGTGTGGCGCGACTAGAGTCACTCCTAGTTGTGAACTTTCCCCTATCTGTTAGGACCCGTAGTTGCAGCCACCCATCAATATGCCATTATTTAATGATCGCACTAGAAGATCAACAAAAGTAAAGAATATATTTTCGGAGGAGGAGTACGTTTTTGCATCGGAGGAGGAAGACTATTATGAATACCTTAATACAGCCGAGAAACTAATAAGTAAAGAGCTGAGGAACTGGTATGACATCATAACACTTGAGAAATACCTTGAGGTTAAGCGTGTCCCCAGAGGACTTAGACTCAATAAAATACCCAATATGGCTAATAGTAACGAGACATTCACGAACAACTGGTATGCTACCCTAGAAGAATGTTCCATGAAACTATTAAACCTTCTGGTTAACGAAAGGAAAAAAGAATCAGTTAAATTAGAGGAAGAAATCAATAAATTAGAAAAATTGATGGAAAAATTCTCCGACAGTGAAGAGTTTAAACGCGATACAGCGGATCTCCAACAAAAACTTGATAAACTCGAGAACGACATTATCACACGCAAACAGAGGAAATTCCAGCGAGACAAAAATGATTATACAAACGGACAAGTCTATAACTGGTCTAGAGAAAATAGAAATGAAAAGGAGTTCCATCTTAATGGGAACCAAAAAAAGGGATCCTACCGCAATAGATTCAACTCCAGAAATCAAATAGAAGCCCGCTGGCAACAACCGGTTTTTAGAAATGATAGAAGATTTGAGTCACCCCACAGAAGAGCGAGACGCAACTATTCTAACTACAGAAAAAACTCATATAGAGCTCCTTTCCAACAAGATGGGTACAAAAAACGTTATAACGACAGAGAAGAATACACCCATAGAGAGAGATTTAGAAACTTTGATAAACAGGAAGAAAGAACTTGGAGACAAAGGAGTAGCTCCCCGGAAAGACGGTCCCCGAACCCTAATAGTCATTTTTTGGAGAAGCGAAGAGATTTCACTTTCCTTCACAAAGAAGAGACTCTACGCAACAGATTGGATTCACCACAAGGCACAAAAAGAGTTTTACATGGAGGGGAAGAGGATGTAGAGGAGGAAAGAAGAAGTCCAAAGAAGAGAAAACCCCTATTTCAAAACCGACAACAGGAGTCATCAATCTCTCAGAAAGGGAGCTGTGCCCAGCACAGACCTCCTTACTAAATAAGGGTTTAAAATTTGCTCCGGATGGCCATGTGAACAAGTTTGACTTGTTCATCGACTTAAATAAATTCATCCGTAATTTAACCTTACAACGACACTTCCTCAAGAATCCCCTACCTCCCAGAGATGAAAATACGAAGCCTCGAGTGGCCAACCACTCCAAATTCTACCCGGTAGAATCAAAAGGCAGCCATATAGATATATTTTACAACCTAGTTAATGAAGACTTCCGAAAAATCAAAGTCTGGGACCATAGGAACCAAGGAAATTTAAAACCACAAGAGAAAAAGGCTATAAAAATCCTGAAAGACGACAAGACCCTCGTGATTAGAAATGCGGATAAGGGTGGAGCTGTAGTAATACAATCCACATCCGATTACCTGAAGGAGGCAGACAACTTACTACACGATGGTGAAACTTATATCGAACTTGAGGGAGACCCTACCCTACAATTCCAGGAAGAATTATACACCTTATTATTAGAGGCGAGAAAAAAATCTCTGATAGGGAAGGAAGAATTCGAATATCTTAATATAAAACACCCAGTCATCCCTATCTTTTACCATATGCCCAAAGTGCATAAGAATAGACAACAACCACCTGGAAGACCTATTGTCGCTGGGATACAATCCCTTAGCTGTAACTTGTCGCATTTCATAGATATGGTATTACAACCATATGTACTTAAGAACGTGTCACACCTTAAGGATTCCACCAACCTCTTGAACGATCTGAAGGACTTCCAATGGGAAGAAAACTACTGTTGGATTACCATAGACGTCCAAGCCCTATATTCCTCAATACCACACCATAAAGGTGTTGAAGCAGTCAAATACATGCTCTCCAAAGTCCCAGATAAAACGGAAGAAGAAATTATATTCATACTGGCCAGTATTAACTTCATCCTGTCCCACAACTACTTTGAATTTAACAACAAATTCTTTCTCCAAAAAACCGGCACGGCAATGGGGACTAAATTTGCTCCATCATATGCAAATCTGTTAATGGGAATGTGGGAGGAGCTACACATCTATCCGTCGGACTTCACCCCACACATTTTGTTTTACAAAAGATATATTGACGATTTGATATTTGTGTGGGATGGAGACGACGCCAGCATCGAGAGGTTCACACAATATATACAGGTAAATAACTTCAATCTAAAATTTACCCATAAACATGACCGACAAAGCATTGAATATCTCGATTTAATACTAACCGGACACCCGGGAGAACCCATATCAACAAAAACATACTTTAAGGAAGTTGACTGTAATAGCTTCATCCCATATGATAGCTGTCACCTGCCTAACTGGAAAAACAGCATACCATACTCCCAGTTCATTCGGCTGAGGAGGAATTGCAGCAAAGAAGAAGACTTCCTTACACAATCCTTATCTCTCGCTCAGAGATTTATAGATAAAGGATATGACGTGAAAAAAATTGAGGAAGCCAGAACAAAGGCACTGAATACCACAAGAGAAGATACCTTAGTTCCATCCAGCAGCAAGAAAAAAGAACTTAAGACCCATGGAAGATGCTTTGCTACCCAGTATAACAAAGAAAACCACCAAATTAAGAAGATTTTATCGAGACATTGGGACATCTTGCTCAAAGACCATATCCTAGGTCCACATCTTCCCTCTAAACCTGACATCATCTTTAGACGTGCAACAAATTTAAAAAGCATTATAGCTCCGAGCCAATTGAAACTAAAAAAGAAAACTACCTTTAATACCGGCCTATTCCAGTCAAACAGCAACAGATGCATCCCATGCAAAAAATGCATCTGCTGCAAGTTCATTGAAAAAGCCCCCTTTAAATGCGTGATAGACAAAAAGGAACATTCTTTAAACCACCAAGCCACATGCAACTCAACATATGTTATATATAGGGTTACCTGTGGTTGTGGATACATCTATATTGGGAAAACCAAGAGACAAGCGAAGATAAGGATACAGGAACATATCCGAAATATTAAGAATAAGATCATCTCCCACAGCCTCCCCAGGCACTTCCAAGAAACCCATGATTCGAAAGTTGATGTTACCACGTTTAGCTTCACTATACTGGAAGTTGTAGAACCAAGTCCTAGAGGAGGTGATAGAGACCTGAAACTCTCTAAACGAGAAACATTTTGGATTTACACATTGAATGCCTTGTCCCCAAGCGGTCTCAACGAGAACGTTGACATCGTGTCCTTTTTGAACCATTAAAAAAAAAAAAAAAAAAAAAAAAAAAAAGTCACATATTATTACTACTTATATATCCATCTTAATAGCTATTGGGGCCTATTTCATATTTTTCCCCTTTTGCTGATCACCATTGTGTATTCACATGTACGTTTACTACATCACTTTCCCTCTATTAGAGTCATATTGTCACGTCTATCTGATATTACCTTTCCTCATTATTGTATACACTAGCTTATCTATATTGGATATGCTACTTATGGTAATACCCTACCCTATTATTACCGGTTGAAAGTTTCACCTTAAATCTTCACGGTGTAATTTATATGCTAACCTTCACAGCATTATTTATGTATATTGATACCACTGTTTATGCTGATCATTGTAAAATCCGGTGTATCATACTTAGTAATCCTTTAATATATCTCTCAATTGTCCCCATTTATTTGAGTACAATGAGAGTCTTTTTTTCTTAGAATCCCCTTTTTTTCTTAAGTCTAATAAGTCTTGTATAGATAAGTACACACCCGCATTGAGAGTACTCTCATTTACACAACTTAGACACGAATTCTCTCTATGCATTATATGATCTTTCAAGATACATTATATATTATTTATTATTTTTTCTTATTGCCCATACATTCCCAGTATTTTTTGTTACAGTCAGCTACTATTCCCTTTGTCAGTAATTTGAACACAGAGTATATAAACTGAGCCCATGCCCCATTTATTAGTCAATCACTCGTTTTGATACATCTCCACGCCCCTTATGTCATTTTTTTGACTGTATATTGATATGCGTCCATAATATATATATTATATATTTTTTTTTGAATTCAGCCATCAATTTTTGATGCGCCTATCATGACTTAGTTCTTTATACTGGAACGTATAACCCGCCCCCAGAGCTCCTATTGAAGGTTTGAAATACATGCTGTCATTACCAACTAAACGTGACCCACGCTGAATCTCCCATTGGAATGCTTAGCCCGCCCCCTAAGCTAATGGAACGCTGGATGTCACCATCACGTGACCTACGCTGTTACATTATATCGTTTTACAATGTTAATTTAACACCATGATAGAACACATCTAGCGTTTAGTGCTCTATCATGTTTACACACTTAACCCGCATTCAGGACCCACGTCATAGCGTTCCATAGCAGATACGGAAATCATCAAGCTGGTACGCATAATTGGAACGCATACGGCGCTCAGTACATCCGCCTTCAGGACCCACGTCAGAGCGTCCTGTCTAGGTGGAACGCATAATTGGAACGCACACGGCGTTCTGTACATCCACCTTCAGGACCCACATCATAGCGTCCTGTCTCCCTAAGCAGGAAACGGAAATCATTGACAGCTAGGTGGAACGCATAATTGGAACGCATACGGCGTTCAGCACATCGTGCACACTGATTCACTACATTAAACATACCCTGATGTCAGTGACATATGGGCACCCTATACCCACACTTTCTCCCACCGTGTTTGGGTTTGTAGAAGCCATTATTACCGCATCTAGCTATTTTTTCCGCATACTCGTTTTCCGGAAGTGAGGTCATAGGTGCCACAGCATTTAAACAGGCACATTTCCAGACTATAGCTCATTGAACTTTGCTGTCGTCTTGATCGCTACATTTGTGCAGGTAGGATACATTATGATACACTGGATTAAGCCTCTGTGCATTTGTTACATAGAATATACTTTATATATGCTTTATGTTTGATTGAATATTTATCTGCCTTAGCCATTCACTTGTAACTGGGCTGTCTACAGATTTGATACATTTTAACCATCACGCTGCATGCATATACTATGTACCAATTTCTGTCATGCATATTTTAGCTGAGCCTTGTATATATATGATGCACCATATGTATATCTACTATGTGCAATATCTACAATATCTACTATGTGCAATATTTAATCTACTTTTGGAATGTGTTCCATCCTAACTGTACCATATATATATCTACTATGTACAATCGTTTTATCTGCTTATGGAATGTGTTCCATCCAAACTGTGGGATTATGAAAGCGTTATAGTGTAACTGTGACCACCGTTATGAACACCCTCTATTTATATTACATTTACTGCCTAGCCAGCCTAGCTATGTTCTCATATTTGAATGGGTGTCTATCCACATTTAATATTGGATGACCACCTACCCACTCACAGGATACTATGTACAAAATCCCTATAAAATTAGACTATTGATAAGGATTGGGTGACCTCTGACTATTTGCAGTCCATAAAACATATTTTTATAGGTCAGATGGGATCTTACATCTTGTAACATGGACCCTACAATATGGCCCCTACAATTAAGGTTTCTTCGATATTTCTCTTTTAACATAGATCCACTATATTAGTGCCTTCACAGCAACGCCTGTCTGTGCGGAATTTGCTCCATACTACTACCCCATCTACCCTAGATAACCTCTGGAAGGTAATGTCTATCCCGTTTATCTTTGTCTATACATAGTGATAGTATAGAGGAGGATTAAACTTGAACCCTATAATCATAGGCTGTCGATATGTCCCCTTTTTAGAACCTCAGTAGTCTAAAGGCACTGTTTTAGTGCTTAATACAGTGGTATCCATCTGTGCGGATTGAGTTCCATCAGTACCATCATATCTATCCCAGATACCATCAGGAAGGTAATGTCTATCTCCTTAATCATTATGACCGACACTTTAAAACATTAGAATACAGTTGAATATGTATTCGTCTATTTTTCTTATTTAGAAATTAAGGTCATCTGACCCCGGTTCACCCTGCTGAACGTTCATCATTATTTGGTCCAGTCCTAATCAGACTTTTACGGCCAGCGCTGTTTTGACCACTTTGTGAAGGTAATTTTTTGCCACCGTCTATGAATTCTAGATCACTAATTTTTCTGCCGTCCCATTTAAAATTATACCCTCCTTCTAACAGATTCTCCATATCTAGAAAAGTATGGGACCCACAACAGCCCCATCAAATATGGATGTTTAAAACCTGTTATAACACCTATTTAAGGTATTTATTTTCCTGGGTATATATTCCCTCAGGAATACATTTCATATATCCATTATCTAAACATCTTCCACACGTACTCTCCTCCCCTTCCATCCATCTCATACTACCTTTTACTTTGATCCTCTAGATCGTGACCTCTATCTTTTAATTGAATTCCACTATTTAATGTGAAAATATTTGAGGCATCTTCATATACTCCTGATTGGTATGTACACAATGTTTGTAATCATGGATACTGTATTTGAACAGCAATTTTGGATACAGGAATATTTATACTTGATATGTTTTTACCACTTGCAGTGTCTTTTTTAAACCCCTGATGAAGTCTTTCTAAAGACGAAACGCGTTGGGTTGTTACTGTCTTCAAAAAGAACTGAGACACCACACGTTTTCCTATAAACGTTTTAATAAAACTTGTCATTTTTTTCAAAAATGTTTTGAGTATTTATACATTTGACACATTCACTGCACTAAAGGTGGTGGAAACCTCTGGCGCTCTCTATTTTTCTCTGCTATCCTACCTATTGTCTCCCACTAACAGGGGAGTCTTTTTAGAGCAGCAGCCTTCTGTGTGGCGCGACTAGAGTCACTCCTAGTTGTGAACAATAATTAATGTTGACAATTAGAAAACCTAACACACCTATTTCAGTGTCAACATTCTGACTGATGGCATTTGATAGTGTCCACATGCAATATAGACATTTTTTTTAACATGTTGACATATATAAAGTACCACCAAGTGAATATTATTCTGTAAACATTTAGAATTTTGACATTCTTGCTTCTACCCATTTGGATAAGATCTTCCTGTGATACAGTAGATAATCAATCAGTCAAGATGAGGTGAAGGAATATATTATTATTGTGGACTTCTTTCTAAAGAAAAAATAACACCTAATTGGATGATTATGGCTCATGTCCAGCCAGCATCATGTTATCTATGTTTCTGCAGCTTGGGAGGTTTGAATTATGTTTAGTCTCCATGAAAAATGTTTCTTGAGTTTACTAATGATATCTTCTGCTGCACAGAAGTTATTGTGGAGGTCTCAGAGAAGCATTACGAGAGGAGGCGCTATGTAAACACAGCTGGTTTCCAAGAATGAACAATCTCTTTAACCAGAGTAGAATGTAATTGATTATGAACAATCTGTTCACCAGCAACCTGTTAAGTTTTCAGAAGAAATGTACAGTATGATCAAAATATTATTTGATTCTACTGTATATTAAGGATATCTAGCATGGAAACATGTAGTGAATATGACAGAATAATGTTGATAATGAATGTCAGAAAAATAGTTTGAGAATTTAAAGTAGGAGTGCCCTAACTTCAGTTACTGTATCTAAACTGGAGGCAGATGTTGTGAAAGGGATACCTGGGGTATACCAGGCCACTCTCAGCATCATTGCAATTCACATCTAAAATGATTTTACCTCCTCACACTCTTCAGCATGGAAATATAATCTGAAAGGAAAAAACAGCATGCTTTAGTATTTGTATACGAAAAAAATTCTCAAGTTGCAGCATAGTCAGCATACTGTTGAAACGTAATTAAAATATTTGTAAATGTTACAACATGCATAAATTAATAATTTAAATGGGAACACAAACTTTAAGGGAAAGGTAGCAGGCTAATGCAGATTTCAATGTAACTAATCTGCAATAATTGCCGCTGCTTTGTGTGCCTGAGTGTCCAAATTCCAATGCTTTGTTTCATGGCGTTTTTCTTTCTAAATGTACACTAGCACCACAGGGTCAAAAGTAAGATTTATACTTTGCTGTCCATATACAAAGAATTTAACCTCAGAAGAGCTCTAAAAAATGCTTTGTTAATGAACTGGATTTAAACGTAAATTAACCAGTCTCTTGCCTACCAAGTGATGGTATTTCCTGTGATGCAGTCTTTACTAGGGCTGATACTATCCAGAGTTCATGTGTGGATTCAGTAAAGAAGTGATAGTGACAAAATCTCCAATTAAATTGTCATTGGTCTGGGATGTTTCTCAATGCTCCACCTCTAATGAAGCTTCCTCAGAACTCACACTAGCACCATCCCTATTTTTGGTACAGAACTCCACCAGTAAGTGGGCATACTGTATTTACACAACTTTGCATAACCCAAAATTCTGTTGTAATTCACTCTCTATGCTCTTGTTTATTCATTGTATACTCAGTGAGGGGCTCACTTAGCTGGGAGTATAGCAAACAAAACCAAGTAATTGGTAAAGCCATGGGACACTTTGAGTGAGCAAGATTAAACATGATTACATCTATATTGCAGTGTAAAAATGAAGCTGTCCAATATTATATTATATTATATGACACAATATTTGAAGAATTTTTCCAATGTTTGCAGCATAGCCCAGGAGAAACTCAATGGCTGCGATAGAAACAGGCTGATCGGGGCCGGAGCTGACATCATATAAATTCTCTTCACATGCCCATGCATGCCTGCATTTTCCATGAACCTTCCAGAAAATGTCTGGTTACCATTTTTGTCAATCAACTTGTGTACAATCAGTGATAAATAAAAGAGTTTTATCACAGGATGGCCTCCGGCATGTGTATTACAAGTCGTACGCATGCACAGTTTATTGATTATCAGTTGGCCTGCAAATTTGCAGCTATGTGGTCAGTTCTGAGTAACCCTCTTTATTTCTTTGATTTGCTCAAATTTAGACTTACCCCTTATATCTTTACTCTACACCTGTGTAGAAACTTCTTGCTTTACAATGATACCCTTCTGGCTCTGACTTTTGAAAATGATTAATGATCCAAGTGTGCAAATTGGAACATGATATAGGTTGTAGAAAACTTACAATTAACAGCACTTAAAATCTATTAATTGCTAAATCTTTAAACCTCCTTGTGATTACAGAAACTCATCTCTTATATCTTCTGATTTTGCATTCAATCTTTCAAATGATGTTGCCACAGCCCTTTTCTGTTGATAAACTGTAATGACCAGACAATAAGACTCTGCATAACAGAAATTTCCATTAATTGGAAGGAGGGCAAATCACCCACGGTGGAAAAACACATACGGTTTACTATTTATTTATGTGTTTTACAAGAAAATCACTTAAACATGACTTAAACATCACATAAAATAAAACATTTGCACACATGGGGAAACTAAAGCCCAGTTCATACCATCTTGTTCATGTACAATTGGTGTCCATAAAATGTAAGCTTTTTTGACCTACCATATTATTCTTACTGTACTGTGTATTGCAAAAATACACCGACTATAGTTTATTTTGTCTGGATGAACGCAGACTAGTAACCATCATACAGTAAATGTTCACAGCTAAATCTCTATCTAAAAGAGATATACTCCTCAGTCATCAGCCAGCTCTCCTGCTGTCATTTTATACTTAGACTCTCCTTCCAGACAAATGATTGTCAAACCTAGCCTTCTTAAGGGCATTCTGTGAAGATTAAAAAAATTGCAGTCAATCAAGCATATAAAACACTAATTTCCTGTCTTCCAAATGCATAGGTTTAACAGATAAAACCCCATGGTTCCTTTGTAGCACACTGTCTCTCTCCCCAACTTGTGTCACCTTTGGAAATATTGGCAGCACATATCCTTTTGTTATTTTAGCTGCCATGTATACCTTTATTATTAAGACCTTGACTACTGAAACCTACACCTATTTGGAACCACCCTCCACCCCAAGGGCGTAACTACCATAGGTGCAAGAGGTGCAGCTGCTATGGGGCCCAGAGCTGAAGGGGGCCCATCTTTGCTGTCTAAGTAATATGTTTTGCATACATTTATCACCTTCAGTTGCTAAATAGGGGGCCCTTACAAACTTTTGCTATGGGGCCTCCGAATATCTAGGTACACCACTGCTCCACCCATCAAATCTCTCTTCCATCAATATGTCTGCAGCATGATTGATCTTCCTCTTATACTGCTCAATATTTGCTGCACCAGATAGCTAATCTATACATTGGCTTTTTATTTTTCAAAATCCAAAGAAAATGACTCACCATTACCTACAAAGCTCTGCACAATCAGATCATACATTTTAAATCTCATGTCAAAACACTACCTCTATGCAATTTTGTTTTACCTCTGGCTTGTACACCTTATCTCATACTTGCTGCAATGCAGCAAGGATGACGTGGCATAGAGGGCATATGTGATTGCCATTGAACAGAAAAGTAGCTGGTGTGAACTTGCGCCTGCCTCCCATTTACTTTAATGAAACCTGGCAGGGATGTGAACAAGAGTGATCCTGCTACATTAAGCTTCTATATGAAACAACAGCATAGCATCGTTTCTTATCATTTCTGCCTACAAAACTTTTTCCATGTTACTAACCATTATGGAATTTCATATCATGCCTGATCAGACTCCCCCAAAACGTCTTCAAATCATTAAAAGCTCTCTGAAAACTCATCTCTTTATTTGAGTTTAAAGAATACATTCAAAACTTAAAATAATAGAATTAATAACAAATACACGGGTGTAATTAGTGCGAGTCCGGCAGCTGTGCACAATGCTAGTCAAATTTGTAGTTTAAAAAAAAAAAAAGGGCAGTAATTTACAAGGTATTGTTTTGCCTTGTAAATGACTTCCCCTTTAAAAAAAACTGAGATCAGCCGGCATCTTACACCGTCACCAGACTTGTACTGATGTACATCCAGCCCTGTATATGGTTTAGCATATTTAATATGCAGAAGATATTTATTCATTCAAATCAGTCCCTACCCCAGTGGAACATGCAATCTATGTAGTCTATCACATATACATTGATAGTAGACAATTGTTTCCATTCTGATTTCCAGTCTTTATTGGACTTTATAACATATTATAAGGAGATCCTTCTTGGCATTTAAATAATATATATTTTGATGTGAAGCCTCTATGCCATGGGTCTTCAACCTATGGCCCTCCAGATGTTGTGAAACTACATGTTCCAACATGCATTGCCACATTTTTTCCTATGAGAGCATGCCAAAACTGTCAGGGCATACTGGGAAATGTAGTTTCACAACATCTGGAGGGCAACAGGTTGAAGACATGTGCTCTATGCCAAAGATGGTGTATGGTTGACTCTGTTGTTCGCCATGGATCTCTAACATTTTCATGATTCCCACCCACTTAGGGCAAGGAGACTGGACCCCACCTACCCTTTTGCCCCAGAGCTTAAAGGAAATATCTATAGCTATGTTTTGCCAGGTTCATAACTTCCAGGTTGGACTCTCATACCCCTCAAGTGGCTGTTAACTCTACCTTAGCTCATTACTATGCCTGACCAGGGCAATCCATGGCAAGAGGATACCAGGTTGCATGGTTTGCTCCATTTCTGTCATCATGTGATGCTACCAGGCCATGCTAGGAAGCACTTAGCATCAGTGCTGAATCATATTTATTTGTGCTGTGTGGTCTATGGTCTGGGCAGACTGATAGGGGGATTGGGGGAGGGTGGCTGACATATATATAGCAACTAAGATACAGACGCTGCGCTCCACAAGCCAGCGTAACCGTGTTGATGCGTTCCAATGACAGGAAGCTCCGAGTGCTGATGATGTCATCAGAAAGGGTCCTGCCCCACGCCGCGGACGGAGGTCTGTTTTCACTGGTGCTCTCACCTTTATAAGGTAAGCTCATGTATTGTATGATTATCCCTGACGAAAAATCAAGTAAACGATTTGAAACGTTGGCAATCTAATCGGCCGTGTGTGGTCTTTCTTGTCAAATCCTTGGAGTGCCGCCCTACAATATTTCTGTGATTCAGCGACTGTGGGAGCTGAGGGAAGGCAACCAGGTACTTACCTGGATATTCGGAGTGCCGGTCCTCTGGACAAATATACAAAGAACACACATTCATTTGTGCGTTCTGGACAAGGCAACCGATTCTATTCACTTGGACGTCAGTGAGATCAGTCTTCCTGTTGGAAGTGATTTTATCAGCCACACTCTCTTTAGCCCAGGACTTGCTAATATGTCCCAGACACCTTCTACTAGCGGATATACAGCAATCAATCTCAATAGAGATGATTTTCTAAGTTTCTCTGACTCAGAAAGAGAGGGTATTCTGAGCAAAGAGTCTCTGAGGTCTGTAGCAGGAACAGACTCCAATGAAGATCTTTACCATCTCCTGCTAAAATTGAAGAAAAAGGAGGTTGATTACCACCTCCATGCAGTGAGTCTCTCGGACTACCATCGAGAACACAAAATCCCAAGGGGCTTTCGCCTCAAAAACATACCCACAATTGGGAGAAACAATACAGAGTTCTGCCGCCGTTGGGTCGCCTGATGACGTGCAATAAAGCACAAAACGTTGCTTGAGACCGCTGTGTCCTGCTATTCATTACTATCTTTACAAGACCCGAGAGTGCTGTTACACTTGTGTTGCTGTTATATATATATATATATATATATATATATATATATATATATGATGCACAAGCAAAAGGTAGACATAGCTCTGGGAATGGTTAAGTGTGCCAAGTGCAGCCGTATTGGAGCAAAGCACCTGGCCCAAAGAATGGTGAGCAAAGCAAGCCATGTGAGGGCATTAGGTACTGTCTCTGGAATGTTCACGTCCACAGGTGTAGACATTGACACCAAAATAAAAATGTAAAACTCACATTGCATGTCAATTATTTGATGTCTAATATACCACACGCAGAGGAAATGGCCTATACCTTTGCTCCAGCTACCACCCTATATCCCTCTTAAATTTTGAGATCAAACTCTTCGACAATCCTCCAAAATTATGTCTACAGTACATAGTCCAGTAAAGACTCATTAGGTTACATTTGTTAGGTAACATGAGGCTTGTGGTAAAACTATGAAAGGGTTTTATTCACTTGTTCACTAAATTTCTCAGGTTTTTATTGACTTTTTTATTTAATTTAAAAAACACTAAAAATATTTATTTAAAAAGTGAGTTCTTAGCCATAGTACTCTAAAAATTCTGTCATGAATCAATTTGCTAACATTGCATTACTAATGAGATCAATTTCAGTGCTAATAAATCTTTTGATTAATTTATTGCACTGAGTACTAAAGAAAATCTATGCAGTAAATCATTTCAAATCATTTAGTAAATGTAAACACATACCGGGCTCAGATGTATACGGAAGGATAGAGCAGCTAAGTACAGTATCTCCATATACCCTTGGGTGCAAGAAATAAAACTGAAAATAATTATATTCCAGCTATGAGATTAATTATACCATATACTGTATATCAAATATTATTACTACTTCATAAATCTAAAAATATAAGTTTAATATATACTATACAGTCTTTGTCAGATAAAGTGAGTTATATACTTCCATAGTTAACAAGATAATATTGGTTACATTGCCAACTAAATAAAAAAATAGCCAAAGTTAAAATCTTTATTTGATCCACAATTATATTTAATGGCATATTTATTAAAAGAAGATACACACTTAAAAAAAACCTTTTTTTTTTCAATAATTGGATTCATTAAGGTCCACAATGGCCTCATAAGGTATAACACATGGGCTCTGCAAAACAATTGGCCTTATTCTGGTCTGTGCGGACGGAGCCGAATATGCGGCCAGGACCGTGTGTCCTAAACCCCGCCTTTCGTACGGATTGCTCACTCCGTCCAAAAGCGGTAAGAAGCTGTCCGAACGGACCGCAAGTGTATTTCTCATGAATACACCTCCTCCATCTCAGGGAACCTCCCCCATCATTCGATGGTCGCAGACCATCGAATGCAAGACCGAGTGGTCAGGCAGCTCCCGCAACCTCAGACCACACGGACATTTCTCCGTGCAAAAGCAGGGATCTGGGCGGGCAGCTGACATCCGGCGATGTCATATGTCCGCCCCCTACACGTGCGTCACGACTGCATTACCTTACGTACACCCAGCGTTTGCATGGGAACGCCCATGAAACGCGGGGCGTATGCATATGGTAATGAGCCCAAATAGCCCTTCACGCCCCTCTCCACCCCCTGTTCGGAGTGTTCACATTTCATGCGGGATTTCGCCGTACGCCCCACTCGCACATGCGCAGAGACGCCTCTGCACATGCGCAGACACAAAACATCGGCGGCACGAACGCACGCGGATATTACCGCACCGATCAGAATAAGGGCCAATAAATCAAGATAAACAGTGGAGTAGTACCTCTACCACCAACTGTCCTCCAATGCTCTCCAGCTTATATTTTTAGTTTGTTAAGAAGCAATGCAAGTAAGCCTGAGACCTCATATGTGACCCAACAAAAGAACCATGATGAGTAATCATTTTGCCACTCAGCTGCAATGATGTTTTTCATTTCTCATAAATATCCCTGTTATATATTTTCTATTACCATGATGAATCTTTACAAAGCAACGTTAGTGAAAATTTACATAATTGTGTGTGACAATGCCTATAGATTAAAAACAGATCAACAAAGCCAGAGAGATAAACATAACTAGGAACAAGAGAAGCACAAACAAAACTCTCGAGCTATACATTCATATTATAAGAGCTCAAGGTGCCCATACACGGTGAGATTTTTCCCATGCGTTTTGTACTACATCGCGAATTGCATGCGATGCAATCCAAAGGCAGGACAAAAAGTATGTGCAGCACATACATTTTGTACTGTGTGATGAGATGCCCGCAGGAGCACGCATCACATCACACGGTGCAATCACACGGTGTATGGGCACCTTAAGGAAATATTATTCCAGAACCAACTGCAATTATTACAAGGGATGATCTGGATATTGTAGCTGATATAGAATCACGGTCAGAAGAGGGGTAGCAATGTATGTGAAAAAGCAAAAATACTGCAATAATTATCAGTATTATAATTAATGATTGGAAAAAACTGAGGACTTTTGGGTGACCATAGAAACAGAGAAGGTCATTCTTTGTATTTGGGTTGTCTACCTACCACAAGATCAGGAAGAGGAATTGGATAGAAATCTGTTACAAGACATCACTATTAATGGCAGTAAAGGATAGGAAACAATCATGAAAGACTTTAATCTACCTGATGTAAACAGGGAAGTGTGTGTTGCAAATTCCACTAAAAGTAGGGGCATTCTGAACTACTTGCAGGGAGCATCTCCCCAGCAATTAGAGAGGGAGCCCACTCATAAATAAACAATACTAGACTGCATACCTACCAATGTTGATAGAATATCTAATGTAAACGTAGTTTAAACTTGAGGAAGGGAGGTTCAGTAAAAACTACTTCACAAAACTGATAGGGGACAAGTAGAATAGCCTCCCATCAGACCTGGTAGAGGCTAATATAGAAAAACAATTTAAACATGTTTGTGATAGACATAAGGATATCCTTACAAATAAATAAGAATCAAAGGGGTTTTGAGGTAACAATATGGTTGAAAAAGGAGAAGACTACATAGGTCAAATTTTTCTTAATTACAGTATCTATTCTATGTTTTTATTGAATTAATTTTGAACTATTTTGACACTAATAGTCTCATTGCCATGAAACTAAAGGTTCTTTAAAGAGCAACACTCTCAGGAAAAGAATAACAGAAATCCAAGTGTAAGGATCCACAGCACAGGCAATATGATGATTATCAATGATATTGATGATAAATTTAATAGCTTCTATTTACTGTAACTGTTACAGCACTAGGTAAACACTTTATTATATAAGTGTGCAACATTGCATCATAGTAACCTCTTTTGAATTTTGAAAACATATTAAACAAATCAAAGGAGCAATATATAAAGGGTCCAAAGATATTGCAATAGAATATAAGTACAGTCGATTATTGTTGGCATGTGTTTTGAAATGGTACCACTGTCACAATTATAATTATAGAAACCCATGATATGCATGGGTAATGTACATGTAATTTCAGCTCGAATGAAGGTAAACTTCTACTGAAAATAATGATACACGAGAATCCTTATGTCAATCCAGATGAGACTTATCAGTACCACCATCTACCAGTATAATAATTGAACACTTGATCACAGTGCAGTGACCACATTCTGCAATAGGTATGGAAACTGTGTACCATAAATCACATTGGGTAACAGGGGGATAAACCTACATATATATTTAAAACTGAGGAAATGGTGTAGTCAAATGCTAATGGTTCATGAATATATCTGCCCTGTGCTGATATGGTGCAATAAATGTACAGTCTACTACTACCAAATCATAAGGAAGTCCAGTAAAGCTATTTTAGGGAGACATTTATAGTATTGTATAAACACAAAATGCCTTGGCAGTAGGTTACTGCAGTTAGACTTAATTGCAGAAGGTGGGAATTTTCACTAAATTAGATTACAAGATTACATGCACAAAATATAAAATATTTCAATTCCTGCCAACTTTTGCTTGGATTAGCTATTGTTATTGTTCCTTTGCGCCCATCATTAATTGTTTAATGGGGTGATTTACATATTGGTAGTCCTAGCTAGATTAAGGGACTCTTCATAACTGATATCTGTGCAAAGATTCAGCGTTTAAAATGTATGCATGATCCCATTCTTTTCCCAGTTAAACAAAACTGTATTTATTTGATATTGGGAATTTTGGTGTAGAAACTACAGTAGGTGGTAACAATGTAAATACCTGTAACTGCACTATTGAGACCCCCAAGGAAGTTGCAAAGGCAAATCTCTGAGCAAGTCTAATCTATATTTCATGGAGAACGGAACCTGTTTCTGAAGGATCTTTTTCTCCTAGCATGGGTCTGGTGCAAGTGCTAATGCTAATGGTCACATTTTCAGTGGCTGTTGTAAAATCATGGTGGCCTGGCTTTATGCTTGCATAAACAGAGGCAACAGCATTAGCAGAATAAAACCCAAGGTGGCAAATCTGGCTTCTATGTCTGCCTGCAACTACAGCCGGTACTTGTTTCCTAGCACGGCGCCCACGATATTAAGTCATATGACATCGCATCACATGCCATGTACCCGATGCGATTTTAAATTGTATAAGCCCCTATACGATTTTTAATTGTAAGTGCTTTCAATGTTAAATGGATAGTGGATAGTGGGGGTATGAAAATGTCAGAGGACGCATACCGATGCCGCTCGCCACGATTCGGGTTGGCGTTGATAGTGGGGGTGGCGTTGGGGGTGCTTTTAACATACTAAGCACCCATTATGGTTAATTATGTTATAGGGGGCACATTTAACATTGAAAACACCCATTAGGGTGCTTATACAAATTTAAATCGTATACCATTGTATATGGCATACAATGGCATACAATGCGATGGTATACAATAAAAAAATGTATAACATCGGCTGCCATTGCGTAACATCGCATCGCATACCATTGTATGCTTTATGGTCTGCGATGCGATGGGCGCCGTGCTAGGAAACAAGTACCCTACAGCCACTATAGTTGCATGTGACTCAGATATCAGCCCCTATATATCAATTATGAAACTTTTTAATTGCATTGTTATTATATAGCTATTTGCAACAATCTTTATTACACTATGTTAAAACCTTTCTAAAAGTAAATTGCATTACATGAAAATATAAATATATCAAAATATATCAAAGTATAAATAAAAACATCACATATCAAAGGTACAGTTATTTGTATTATTTTAACCAAATGCAGTAGGATATGTAATCAAAAATTATCTTTTAACATGTTAGTATTGAAGATGTGGGATTAACTTTATAAGCATTTACCTAAAACAGTATACTGTATGTGGTAACCTAAATGTTGTGAAAAATTGCATTAACAATTTAATCAGTAATTCAGTACAGTACACTAATTTATTCTAAAAGCTATCCAGGTGATAAGGAGTCTATAATCTTAATTTATTGGTCTATTTAGATTTATTTCTAATGATCTTCACTTTTTTTTTGTTTCTGGGTAATGTAGAAATAAATTAGATATAAATCTAAATTATGAAATTACTTGCAAAAAAATTCTTAAAATGAGTCAGAATGATTGACTCATTTGAAATGTAGGCAACCAAGACATCCTGTAACTAATTAGTTTTAGAAATTGAACAATAATTGAAAAGAAATTCAATAGATTATATTTACAAAAAAATGTATTTTTAAAGCGAGTCTTATTTGTTCTTAATTCTAAAAGAGGAAATAAAAAAGCCGTTGTTAGAGATAAAGCCACTTCAAATCCTTTTTTTTAAAGTTCTTCATAAAAGTATTAAACCTTATGCATGTAGCTGGCTTGCATTATACCTTTACCTTGAACAGAACCAAGAGTCATGGCCTTATCTTTTAACATTCTATAGCCATACACAGCGGTACATATTTCTCTAAATTAAATTAATAATAGTCTGAATTATTGCTAAATCATTCATCAACATGAAACAAATTCATAAACACCCACAGATGTATACAGTACAAAACATTTGTATACACATGTGATCTAAAAACAACATGCAATGGGATTATTACATGCTGAGATAACCAATTTCGACCACAGATCAGATTCAGGGTTACAAAATTATTCTTCCTAGGACTCACAAAATACAAAAATTGAAATATAATATAAACATAGGAAATGTAAATGTTTGCCTATATCTTGAAAATTAGCAATGTAAGCCCATACAAAGTAAAATCCATTAGCTAGAGGGTATACTGATCCCTGTAATGGAATATTTTTCATGTTTTAAAATTGAAGACAATTGAAAGCTTATTTTACCAAGTTACTATGAAATTCATGTAAGGAAGAAAAATTCCTATATGATCAGAACAAATATCATATTTATGACAATATTGTAATTTATATTTAAATTAAGGATATTGGCATTTATGCTATGAAAGTGAAATGCAGCAGGATTTCATGAAAATCAAAGCAAAACTACTGTACCACGTTAACATTGGATACTCCTAACATTATGTACAGTAAGGAAGAATAGTTCAATGTAGCTAAACTAGCAAAGATCAGGTGCTGTCAAGTGAAGACTTTACTACAAACAAATAAAACCCACTGACACACATGCATATATTACCTGTACCAATTAGATTTACATCTAAAATAAGGGACATACAGGAAATGCAACTATGGCGGCCACGTTCACTATGTCAAGGGTACCAGCACATTCTGCTCTGACTGCTCCATAAAGTTCCAGTACACACGAAGCACTAACTGTAACTAGAGTTTTTGTGTCTACGGACACGGCTAAGGTTTTAGTATAATTATTGCATACCCTCGATATGTATGTAATTACAGCTTGTTTCAAATTGTTTGTTTATATGTTTTTGACACCGATTTTCACATACACGTTATGCACTTTAGCTTGATATACAGCATGCCTGCAAGGCATTGCACAGCACTTTTAAAAGATTGGTAATATGCTGCAAATACCAGTTGGTCTTTCAATAGCAGCCTTATAGGATGATAATGTACATATCTTAATGTATTTGATGATGTTTTTACATGTTGTTATTTGCACCGGGTGGGGGGGGGGGGGCAATGCCTCTCGGTCTCCCGGCTGAGTTTGACCACCAGGATGTTCTCAGGTATTTATATCTGCACTTCACACTTTGTTGAATTGGTGTTTGCACTTTGATAAAGGGGCCAGAGAGCTCCTGAAACGTTGGTGAAGAAGTTGCCTATAGTTGCTTTATTTGCGAGTGCCGCCGTCCCCCTCCCCCACTGTATATGGTGACAGGAGTCCTCTTGTCATAGGAGAGGGCACCACATTATTCAATGATATATTGGTCAATTACCATTTGTTTGGAGTGCCGCCCCCACAGATATTTATATATGTTTCAAAATAGAAAGAGAGAGGGGCGCTTCGTGGTACATAAGTGATGTTTAATAAAAGCGACAGGACACTTCATAAAAACAAGCCAAAGGCTGCTTGTACCAAACAATTCCTCACTGTGGGCTAAATACCACAAGATACCCACGCAGGGACAGATGCCACACAAGAGGACCTGGACAGGCAGCAGTGAGCTTCGGTGACTGTACACCTTGATAAAGGGGTATCCATTCCCCGAAACGTTGGACACCTAATTAAAAGATCATCACTAAAATCCACGGAGTGCCACTGCTTTGTTCCCTTACCAACCTGATGATGTCACGGTTGCTGTGAGCTCCGGCTCTCTCAGAGGTACCAGGGGGTGTGGACCACCATGGTGTGTGGTAACCTCGACAACCAAGTGTAATGTATGCAGCACAAATGCACTGAAAGACTGGGGGGACGGGACACAAAGGGACAGAGAACTAATGAGTGCACAAGGTTTTCTGTCTGTCTGCACACCTTAAAATGTAAGTTTTCTTTCTTCTTTCTCTTGCAATTGTCTTAACTTCCTGAAGTATGTTGCATAAACTTTTAATGAATGCTAAGATAATGCATCACCTATTGCTGACTGTGGCAATATGAAAGGATTTTCCTGGGGTATGAACCCAGTTCACTCAAATCTATAACGGCATCTATGTATTTTTTATTATGATTACATTCTTATAATGTACCTGTCAGCTATACACAATGGTGACATTTTGATCAAATATGCAAACTGTCAGTTTTCTAGAAATTGCAGAGGCCCTGTCTGACTAATAAGGAACCAAGGCTTACATTTCTATACTATTTTCTATTTCCTGCCATAGGAACACCAGCCTTATAAATCCTGCAAGTCCAGTTATGCTCTGTGCAACCTTTTAGCAAACATAGAATTATGAATGGATCCTGTTTGCCTACATTGTCATCATTGCTATACTGTGCAAACAACCTGACCCATCTTCAGTGAAGTCATATGCTGTTCCACAACTGTCATAGTCCCAGGCTATTGTACTGTGTTGATGTTAAAACCTTATTTAGAACAGAAATAAAACAATTAAAGTGTACTAAATTGTGAGCTATAACATGAGACTTAAGGGCCCCATACATCAGCAATTAATTGTGACAATTTTCAGATATGGAGATGATTACCACAATTAATTTTAGATGTGTGGGCTCCCCCTTTTGGCAATCCCAATCAAAATCACCAATAGATTGCTTAATCAGGTTTTTAAACATGTTTAATAATCTGGTATTATCTGCGGATCTTTTTTTATATGAGTGGGCATTCCCAATTCGTCTTCTTCATCTGTTTACATTATGAACAGCAATCAATTGGGCAATTTCCAGATATGAAGATGCAATCTTTAGATGGAAAAATCTGCTGATCACTGAAATAAATCTGTAATGTGTGGGCAAAGTCAGATAGATTGTAAAATCCATTTATCTGGCCAAAAAATCCCAATATCTGGAAATCCATAAATTGTGATTGCTGATGTATGGGGCCCATTAGGCTAGAGATATACACTGGATTGACGGGATTCATTCCGATGTCGGAATGAGTCCCTGTCAGCCCAGGTTGCTTGTACACACTGGAGTAAATTGATAATTTTCCATCCTTCATAAGCATACTACAGGAAGCTAGAGATAGTGGCCCTTATTCTGGTTCACTCGCAAAAGAAAATCCCTTCTCAAATGGACAAAACCATTTGCACTGCAGAAGGGGCAGATATAACATGTGCAGAGAGAATTAGATTTGGGTGGGGTTTTACTTCAAAGTGAGATCTATATTGCAGTGTAAAAATAAAGCAGCCAGTATTTTCCCTGCACAGAAACAAATTAACTCACCCAAATCTAAATCTCTCTGTGCATGTTACATCTGCCCCCCCCCCCCCCCAACAGTGCACATAGTTTTGTCCATTTGAGAAGGCTTTGCGAGTGATCCAAAATAAGGCCCATCATGTCAGATTTGTCATGCAGCATAAACAAACCTGATGACTGTGGGCACGCACATACTGCATACAACACACTCATGGCCCAATATACATTGATTGACGCAATACTGTATGTCATCTGGTCTGGCAGATCGGACCAACATCTCTCAGTATGTACCCAGCTTTAATAGCACCAATATAAAACTTGGGTACTTGTGTAGTTTCACGGCAGCAGGCTATGCTACATTTTCAGCGTAGGCTAAGCTACGTTGTCAGCGTAGCCCAATGGCTGCCTAGCGTAGTCAGCGTAGTGTTCCCATCAGGCAGCGTAGTCACCATACTGTCTTCAGGAGCTGCAGCTCTGTCCCCGGCATCCCTCGCAAACCTAGTAAGTGCCTCTCACACAGTGCCGGTAACCACCAGATCCCCTGCACTGGCGGACTCCTCATGACCTGTTCGTACCCCCACCATCCACGTCGGTGTGGAGTTCATTTTATAAAGTGTGGGGAGCGCAGCAAGCCACCAAGCCCGAAGTGTAGTGAGCGGACGTGGATTACTTGAGGTGTATTCGCTTCGGACATACGTGGATAGTGGGGGCATTTAAGGAACACATTCACACCTTTCATGTTAAGCAGTTTAAAATGGTCAATGGTCTAACTCAGTGGTTCCCAACCCTGGTCCTCAAGTACCTCCAACAGTGCACGTTTTCCAGGTCTCCACACAGAATCACAAGTGCTATAATTAGCTCCACCTGTGGTTCTTTTCAAATGTGCCTGAATAATGAGTGCACCTGCCGGGTGACCTGGAAAACGTGCACTGTTGGGGGTACTTGCGGACCAGGGTTGGGAACCACTGGTCTAACTCATATTTACCTGAAGGCATAATATATGTTTGCATGTGCTTAATTTGCTTGCCATTTTTGCTATTTTCTGTAGATACAGTATACTGTAGTACAAACAATTCTCTGTTCAGTTTGATTTTTAGTTAAATGAACATTTCAAATAAAAATTTGATAAATTTCATTCCTCTGCTACTACAGAATTGGGTTAATGTGTGCCAGTTGGCATTTTGAATATTGTGTTAATTCTAATTGTTATTATAGAAAGAAAAAAAAGAACCCAGCAAAATGAAAAGTGAATGGACTTAAAATTGATTGAAGAGTATTTGTCTTCACTAAATAATTACCTGACTAATATCATGACTTGGCAGAAACATACATTTTCACATAAGGGAGAAAAAATAAAGGAACATCTGTTGAGCTCTAACAGTAATCTAACACTTTTGAAGTTTATTACATTGAGACCCCAGCAATGAGTTTTCAGAGACGCAACTTCGGCGAAAAGCCCCATTGTTTTAAGATTGACTTTGCAGTACAAGTTCTATTAACTTTATAGCACACCACCAAAAGTATAATTAAAACAGATGGTGTTATAAACCCAACTGAAAGGATAGAGGCATTTTTACAGATAAACTGCTTAAAGTTGTGTAGCACAGCATATGTTAATTTACATTAAGATGCTTATTTACTACCTTCCAGTTCATGTTTCATGGTGATCTTAGGACTGTGTGTCTGCAATTTGTGTGTTGTTTTTCCTGCTTTCCATGTGGTGTGATGTTGTTACAGTAGGTCAATCATTTTCCAGAATTACTAATGTTTGTCCAAAACTCCAGTGTTGCTTTTGAGTGTTTGAACTACTTATACTTCCCGAACAACTGTTTACTAAACAAAATGGATAAAACACTATACTGTACTTATGTATAAAACACTACACTATACTTATGTTTAGTTCTGTGTACCCTGTATTGTTTCAATGTCTGTTTTATGTACAGCGCTGTGTACCACTTGTGGCGCCTTTTAAATAAAATGTAATAATAATATACTATATATAGTTAAAGGTTTTCAAAGAGCCTTTTACATCACCATGGTACAATTAGAAGAAAAATAATACAAAGGAAACCATAATCAATTTTTTATTTTTGAAATTTTTAGACATATTCAGCTAGTAAGAAATTATGTCTTGCTATCTAATTTTGCACACTTTTTGCACAAGTGTCCAACAGTATCTACAGACCAAAGTTCCTATTTAAAACCAAGCAAAATAAGTGCAGGAAGATGATATGTGCATTTTTTTATATAACATTGGCTGATATTATATTTTATCCTACCCACCAATAGCCAATGTAACATCATTGAGTAGGTCAATATCATTCTAGGGGTTCACCTGTGGGGATCAGGACACCCCCAAACTGTCCCATCCAAACCATTCCAGGACACCAAACAGTGGTTTGCCT